>NC_137490.1:690000-1380000 GCF_963082875.1 Corella eumyota
ATTGTACAAACAAAATAGTTAAAATCCAGTAATTTTAAAAGCATCAAAAATATACATTAAAAAATAACCTGTTTTTCTAAATCACAAAGTTAAATTTAACAAAACAGCCAATTAGTAGCAATATTTCCAATAACTTAATATTAGATCTTAATAAACAGTTTAGTTATTGTTATGTAAATAACTGTTTTTAGAACAACTACATAAGTGTTGCGATAAATTATTAAATTTTGTTAATTTGAGCAATGTATAAAATCAAGAAAATTAATTCTCTTTACAGATGCTTGTGAACCTAGCCCATGTAAGAATAATGGAACTTGTGTTCGAGATAATATTGATGATCTTTATACTTGTGAATGTCCAGATGGTTATAGTGGTGTTGATTGTGAAATAGGTAATTTTAAATTAAATTTATTTTAATAACACCTAAAATATTTGGAAGTATCAAGTTGTGTTAAATTTAATATTCTTTAAAACAGTTTACAAATCTAAAAGTTACTAACTGTAAAAAGCATAATTTTGTGTAACTCTAAATTAAGTATTTATTTTTATTAAACTGTAGAAGTAACGGCAATATTATTAAAATACTCAACTTCAAAAAGTAAATAATTGATTTTATCAAAAAAATATCCCAAACACATAAACATAATAAAAGTTTTAATCAAATTATGTAATTTTTAACACCCTAATAATAAAAACCAATACATTTTAAGATGCATGTTTACCCAACCCCTGTTATAACAATGTTCAATGTACAAGAAAACCACAAGGTTTATATAAATGTAGTTGTACAGATAATTACAAGGGAATTGACTGCAGTGAAGGTATGGAAATTTAAACTATTTTAAAATTATAAACCAAGGTCAAAAATCATTTTTGATAATTTTAATATTTTTTACAGTTATATTTGAACTACAACCTGATCTTGAATACTCATTATTTGTGAGTCAACAGGAACCTAGTTCATTTCAAACAGCTTACTATCGCAGTATTGGACATGGGGGAGGATTGGTTATCATTAAAAATAACGTAACACAGGATGTACTTGAAAAATATCTAAGAAAATATTCAAGTGGAAATATTTGGATTGGGGGACAAAATCAAGGAGGAGGTATTAAGGTGTTTTGAACGTGATTGTATGATTTATTAAGTTACTTTTTATTTATAGAAGTTTCTTTTTTAGGCCAAACCCAACAATAATTTTTGTTATTATATTCTCAAGCTGCCTTTACCATTAAACTGCTGAATGTTATGAGGATCTGCACTTTTTCTAAATCTTATTAAAAATCACCAAAACTGATATTTAGAGTCGGCAGCATAGTAGTCAGAACACTGTGCATCACTATATGAGGTTCCGAGTTTAACCCTCTCTGCTTTCATGCTGTAGCACCTTTTAGTAAGGTGCTATAAACAGTATGAACGCCTGCTTAGCAAACCCTTAATCAGCAACGTTATTATTGGGCAATTGTAATCTATAATATCACAAACCACTAAAGTCAACTTAGGACTGGGTTGGGGTAACTGATGTTACTCCATGTTTAGGTCGTGAAGTCGACCTTCCCAGACTGACGATAAATCAACATATAAAATTTTTTTTAATTTTACTGATAATAAATAAATGTAAAAAAATATTTTAATTTAGTTTGGAAATGGTTAGACAACAGTGAGATACCAACAACTCCCTCTAGTGATGGTTATAGTAATTGGGAAACACTGGAAACAAGGATAGGAAATGAAGGAGATTGTTTGATGATTGACAGCTCAAATTTTAAATGGAAACCACAAAGTTGTTTAACTTTATTGGATTTTGTTGTTGAAAAATCAGGTTGGATTAAAAATAACAAACTATATTAAAAATGGTTAATTAATAAATAAGAAAATAATTAACAAAATTTTAATGGTTTATATTTCGGTAAGTGGTTTATATTTCGGTATTCATCTAAAAATACTTTAATTCATCTAAAATTACTTTAGATTCTGTTTTAATATGTTCCGACTCAAAATGTAAAAATAATGGAATATGTCATGAAAGTGGAGTCCATTTCTCTTGTGATTGTTTAAGTGGTTATAATGGTGAAGTGTGTGAGAATGAGAATAAAATTCCAGATGAAGGTTGGTTTATATATTTTAGGTGACTTTTTCAAATATTTAACCCTTAGCTTTATGTAGTTATGCCAGTAGTTCTTTTACAATCACCTGTTGCTTTTAAATATATTACATATTAATAATTTTATTTTCTAATTGACTTTTTATTTAGAGAAAATACTTATTCTTTAAATTTAAACAGAGTCCTTACTTGACATAGTTTTGGTTTACATAATTAAACCTAAAATAATACACTTTTCCATTCCAAGGTAATAATGTAACAATCTACATTGTGGTAGGAGTAGTTGTTCCACTTTTGTTGATTCTTGCTGTGGTTGGAGTTTACTTTTGGAGAAAAAGGTAAACTAATAAAAGTTATAATAAAAACGTACAAAATTAACAAATCATTAGTTTTATTTAAAGTAAAATGAAAATGAAATATTTTTTTTTAATTTAAGAAACACGACAGCAGGAAATTCTGATACAGTTCACAAAAACATTGGTAATTCCCCTTAAAATAAAATTGCATTTAATGTCTATTGAACTATCAAACTTTAATTATTTTGACTATTTTTAGTTAAAAACTCAGCTTATGAAGAGATTGTTTTAAAAGTGAATTTTAATTATGAAAGTTTTAGGATCAAGTTAACTGATATCTTGGCAGTTTATTTAAAGTTATCTGAAAACAATCAACAACTTAAAGAACAGTTTAAGGTTAAGTTAACTGCATTGAAAATGTTAATGTATATTTAGCTTACAAACCTTTTAAAGTTAATGTATATTTAGCTTACAAACCTTTTAAAGTTAATGTATATTTAGCTTTATGTATAATTAGTCTTACTTGTGTATTAAGCCTAGTTAATAAATATTTAACCTACAAACTTATTTAAAATAACCTTAAATACAATATTGGTAAAAAATATTTATCTTAAATTTTCCTTTTATTCCTAACAGAAGTTAGAAAAAGAATCGTTAAAACTACAAACGAGTTGTTCAATTGCTGAGAAACAGGAAAACGTGAATTTCAGCACAACTATATTACCATGTATGTTAATAAAGTAAATACTTGACTAGTATAAGATATATTAACAATAACATAACATTTAAATCCCCTTGTATTTTTTTAGATAACTGCAATCGAGTAATATTAAAATCCAATGAACACAACTACATCAATGCAAGTTATATTAACGTAAGTTCTGCAACAATTTTGCTAAACAAAAATGATAGGTATTTTGTAGGCAAATATATCGAAAAATTGTATATTAAAAATTGTAAAAAAGGGATTGTACTCATAAAACAAAGAGTCTGTATTTGACTTGTTTGTTTGTTTTTATTTAGTGTCCTGACCAGCAACAAAAGTTTATAGCAACTTGCAATCCTATTTCACAAACTGTTTCTAATTTCTGGCAAATGGTTTTAGAACATGATTGTAAACTGATTGTTATGTTGGCCAACATTGGAGAAAACGGGAAGGTATTTATTGTTGTTTCATAATTTAGTATTAAGAGCCAGAAATACTTCAGTGTTATTGACTTGAATTACTCAACAGAACATCAAATACTACCAATACAAACCTATTTAAGTTATACACAATCTAAAGATAAAAAGAGTATTGTTTTAAACAGGAAAAATGTAATAAATACTGGCCAGAAGATGGCACAACAAAACAATATGGAAACATTAATGTAAAAACAAAAGATGAAGTTGTATTTGATGGATATGTAAAAAGAACTTTTCTCATTAACTTTGTGGATGAAACTTATAATAGTGTAAGTTTATATTAAAGTTTATTTAAAATGAATTTGTGGGTATGTTAGAAACTGAAATTCATAGTAAATATAAGGATTTTAATAATTTATTACTAACTCTTATATGGTTTGTAGACATAAAAATATTTTTGTATCCAACTTTTTGTTGCATACTCTACAACTTGACTTGAACAAATAACTTTACGACAATAACCAAACAAATTTGTTACTCAAAATAGATTGCCCAAACAGTGACCCAGTTTCAATATACAACATGGCCAGACAACAACGTTCCAATCCTTACAACTCCTTTTATTAGGTTTTATCAACATATAATGAAGTTAAATAAAACTTATCGACACAAAACACCAATAACTGTGCACTGCAGGTAAAAATGTATTTCTTCCCATACTTTTTGGTTTTTAGATCAAATGTAAAGTTATACTTATGGGCATTTTTATTGGAAGTGTTTTTTACATTTTTTTTTATTTACATATGAGACTTTTTACAGCACTGGTGTAGGTAGAACTGGTACTTTTATTGGGTTTGATTGTATGATGCAAGAAATAAACCAGAAACAAACTGTGAACATTTTTGAAACTGTCATCAATCTTAGAAAACAAAGAGTTTTTATGGTCCAGACAGAGGTATTATTAAATCGAGAATTTTTACTAACACACATAGTTAACATACTCTTAGTTTGACCCTTTAAATTATATAATAATCTTTTAAACAATTCATGCTCCAAAATGATTTTTGTTCAAGAATTATTTAAATAATCTTTTTATATTATATACAGGAGGAATATCTTTTTTTGCACAAATTATTTGCTGAAATAAACTTATGTGGTGACACTGATATTGATTGTAAAGATTTAATGCATCAAATTAAGAAATTGGAAAAGTAACTAAAACATTTTTTGTTTGTTTTTGATAAAAACTACTACATGACAAATTTTTAAAATAAGAATAGTTTTAAGACATACATGTAATGATAAACCAAATCTAAATTAATCTTTTAAAACCCTGATTTAAAAATACACTCTCTTAAAATCTAGATTTAACAAGTTTGCTGGGGAATTTAGCAAACTAAATTTAATCAAACCGCAAAATGCAACAAATGGAATTGCTACAAGACCGGAAAACAGAGACAAAAATTTGAACAACATTATTTTGCCATGTAAGCTTAGTTCACTTACAACAAAAAAGCAATAAGAAAAAATATAGAGATTACTTTTATAGTACTTTTTATTTAGATGATCACTCCATTTGCCATCTTCCACCTTTACCCAACAACAATTCACCAGTTTATTACAATGCCTCCTTATTTAATGTAAGTAACAATCTGATATACAAAATAACTAACAAATTGGCCATTTTTTGTATTATCTTTGATTGACAAAGAGTAACATCAGTTACTCCGACCAACTTTGTTTGCCAGTTTAGGATATTACATAAGTGCTGGCTCAGCAGGAGTTTATACTGTTTAAAGCGCCTTACTTAAGGGCGCTACAGCATAAGAGCAGTGGGGATAGAACCCATGACCTCATGTGGTGTAGCAAATGTTTTTACTACTACATCATGCTGCTGGTATTATAACAACATACTAAAATAGTAAAACAGTAAACTTATATAAGCCTAAAAAATCGTAAACAAAATATTATAACTCTTTAACAGTTTGGTACAACACCAATAATAGCAGCGCAAACACCAACTAACACCAATTTTGTGGAGTTTTGGCATTGTATCTGGCAACAAAGAATACAAACCATTGTCATGCTAGAACAGGTAAAACACAATTTCGTTTAAAACTAAAGTATTCTATTCTAAATTATGTTTGCAAACAGATTGTACTAATACAAATGTTTTAAATATAAAAAATATCTTTTAACTCATTGGAAAAACATATGACTGTGGACCTTCAAAAATTCAAATTAATACAAATCTAATTATTTTATGGTATAAGCTATATTTTTTGATTGATTTTTAGACTGAGGAACATCAATATTGGCCAGATGCAAATAGAGAAACAAAAATGTTTGGAAATTACAAAGTAACTCTGGTTTCAGTCGAACAGTTAACAACTTATGTAACCAAAAGAAAGTTTTTATTGGCTTTAAATATTATTAAGGTAAAAGTGTTATTTTGAAATACAAAAAATAGTAAGAATTTGTAAATAACTACTACATTAATAAGAGCTCGAAAAAATTATTAAAAAAAAAAAAAAAAAAATTTAAAAACTAACATAAACTCCAGTCCAACTATTTGTCGAATTAAATTGACATAAAACTAATCAATAAATTCAGTAAAACAAAACCTATTTAAATTTTTCCAAGGTTGAGATCATCCAGTTCCAACTAGCAAACCTGGATGAGCATTTATCTCCTGCTAATTGTGGAGTGATAGTGGATTTGGTGGACAGAGTTCACAAAAGTTCACTTACATGTGGAGGGAGTATTGCTGTACATTGTAGGTGGGTTAAAACAAATAGTGAGCCTATTAAAAAATTGATATGCACCACTATGTATCTGTCTGTCTAACCTATTCTGTAAACTAGAAAAAAAAACTAAAACAGTCTACTAAACCAATATTAAGAGGCAGAAGACCACTGTTAAGTAAAAAGAAAAAGGTTATATGTATTAGTTGTTAAATTAACCCAATTATTTTTGCAAAACTAATAATCATTGTACCTTGCTTAAAACTTTATTTAGTTGATATAAAATTTTCTAGTTTTGTGATAACCTAAAACATGTTTTGACAGTGATGGAGCAGGACGAACAGGAGTGTTCATCGGGGCTTTAAACTTGATTGAAAGAATCAAGAATGAGAACAAGGTTGATGTTTTGAGGACTGTTAAGGACATGAGAGATATAAGACCAGGAATGGTGGAGAACTTGGTATGATAAAAATTCTACTTATTTAGTTTGATACTTTTTTAACAACTCGCAGGTTTTTAGCTAAATTTTTACAATTTAAATAATCCACATACATAAAATCTGCCTGGTAAATACTAACTTAACTATAAATATAAAAAATTCTGTAAAATTAAAAAACAACATTTTTTAATTCTAATTAGCAAATATAACAAACCCTTAATAAAGTTACAAGCAACATTAGGTATGTATTTTTCAATAAATAATATTAAATATTTGTTTTTAGGATCAATATCGATCACTTTATAATATTGCAGAATTTTATCTAGCATCGTTATCAAGTTACCAAAATTTTCAACCCATAAAATCCTAAAAATATTTAACTGAAGAATAAATAATTTTAAACATTTGTTATTATATAATTATAGCTGATGTTGCTTTATGTCTAATCTATTGTATTTTTGTAGGTAATTAAAACTTTTAAAAAATTATGATTTTGTAACAAATCAATAAAAATTTATCAACCACTCTAATTCTTTTGATAAACCAAAATTTATGATTTTTTTTATAGATACATTAACAATGCGTTGAAATTTCAATGCAAAAATTTCATTTGTTACATAGATTGATAGAGAAACTAGTTAATATTTATTAGGTAGCATATGAAAGGTCACATGGCAATAATAAACTAAATATATCAGATTTAAATGTTGGACTATAGCTAAACATTTTTCTAATTTGTTAAATTTTGTTTATTTTAAATTTTAATTAATAACATTTTTACTATTTTAGAAATTCTGTTATTCTATTTGTTGATTAAAGTGTTTATATTAACAGCATAACACATGAATTGTCTTTGTTTCTATAATGCAATTTTCCTATTGTTAACACTATTTATAAAAAACTATAAATAAACATCAATTTAAAACAGTTAAAACCTCTTTAAAAATTTCTGATATGTATAACACAAAAGTAAAATCCAAATTTTCGCAAGGTATTAAAACCCCCAAATATTTTAATTAAAACCATAAAAGCTTATGCCAGTGTTTTACAATGTAATATATCTACTTCAACCATTTATTAAAAACTCAATATCCGAACAAAAATCTCAACAATTCTTTTATTTTGTTTTCTCACAGGTGCAAACTATTAAAATCTGGATATATTTTTATATTAAATCTAATAAAAACTTATTAAAACCCTTTGATCTTGTATTTAATAATTCACTTATTAGTAATAATAAGCTCAATGATTTAAAGAACAAAATTTAGATGTTATAGTTGGTTTTTAAAACTCATATTTAGCTCTAAGTTGTTTAAATGGTATCATGGTTAGGTTTAATAGATTTAAATGCAAGTGCACAAAATTTAACTAAATGAAATATTAACTGTTGTATACATTAAATGCAGAGAATAAAATTCCTAAATAGTAGAAAAAATATTTTAAAATGAATTTAAAATCTTATTGTTTAGCATTATTTGTGATTTTAGGTTCTTACACAACATGTAAAGGTAAAAAATAGATTAATTTTAACAAATTTTTAAAACAATAGCAAACTATTATGTCATTCGCAAAATATTTTACTTTTTTTTAAACAGGAAGTAAACCAAATGCAACAATAACCCACCATAGTTATGAGATTGAATTTTACACCAACACTTCTAACATAAGCCAGCCTGAAGCAGAACAATTATGTGCTTTAAAAGGGGGGACATTGCTAATAATCAAGGATTCAGCAACACAGAATGTTGTTAAAAATAAAATCATGGAACTTAGTGGTATTTGGGCAACTGGTGGTTTGAATTCTGGCTTTTGGCTTGGTGCTAATGGTACAATTTCTTCATCTTACAACTGGCAATGGAGTGATGGCACTCCCGTACCTGCACCTGGCATGAGTACAGAAGATAATTATGAGAATTGGTATGTTAAAAGAGATCCTGAGTTTAATTCAGGATATCTCCGAATTAGATCACACAATTGGTATGATCCTGGAAGTTGGTATGATAGAAATACACCTTTACCCGGATATATTTGCCAAAAACGTAAGAATAATTTATTTCTTCATTTTATTTGTTTACTTTTGCTTACATACCACAATACTAAAACATATTGTTAGCTTAAGTACATGTAAGTTTAAATAGAGATATTTACCATTTTCGCAATCTGTATATATGCATTAATCACTAACATTACTCAAGTAAATTTGTTATTGCTACTGTTTGTTTATGTGCAGTTATATGCAGCCCTAATCCATGCCAAAATGGAGGAAATTGTTATGAGAGTGGATCAATAAATAAATGTAAATGTGCAGCAGGGTTTACTGGCTATCAGTGTGAAATAGGTTTGTACATCAAACATACATTCTAGGTTTAACTATCTTAAATATAATTAAATTTAATTTTGTGCTAATCTAAGTAGTAGTTTCGGTAAAATTTAAATGAAACCCAGCAATAATTTGACATGGTATCTATAAAAAATAATTGTATTAATATTTAGATGCATGCACTCCAACACCCTGTGATAATGAAGAAACTTGTATACCTGTAATTAGTGATGATGGTTATATTTGTTCGTGTCAGGAAGGTTTTAGTGGTGATATTGGTTTGTACCACAATTTAAATACTTTTCTAATAACATTTAAGCAAATTAAATTTGTTATTTTGTAACAATTTTTTTTTAAATGTAAATGCCTAATTATTTATTATTCTTGTTCTTGTACTGCTGAGTTTGTAAGTGTTAATTGTAAAATAGATTTGTTGTTGATGTTTTTAAGCTCTGTTTTATTTAAAAAGTCTTTGTTTCTGAAATGAGTGATGATGGTTATGTTTATATGTGTACACAGAGTTACAAGAAGATAATTGTAAGATATTGTACAACAACATAAATACTCTTTTACCTAAGTTAAAACAGATTTTAAACTTTAAAACTATAATAAAAGTATTATTTTTTAGATGCATGTTTACCCAACCCCTGTTATAACAATGTTCAATGCACAAGAAAACCACAAGGTTTATATGAGTGTAGTTGTACAGACAATTATGAGGGAATTAACTGCAGTGAGGGTAAGAAAATAATTTAAATAATTTTAAAAATAAAATTTAAGGTTAAAACTTATTTTTACAAATTATAATATGTTAAACAGCTATATTTGAACCACAACCAGAGTTGGAATACTCATTTTTTGTAAGCCAAAATGAACCTAGTACATTTAAAACGGCTTATGACCAAAGTATTAAACATGGGGGAGGGTTGGTTATCATTAAAGACAGAACAACACAATACGTCTTAGAAACATATTTGAGGAAATATTTAAGAGGGAATATATGGATTGGAGGACAAAAACAATTCGGGGGTAAAAGGTTTTATTTGATTTAGATAAATGTTTTGTAAGCATAAAAGGGTGGTGACTTTACAGACTATTAGTAAAGTTTGTTCTTATTCTTAAATTGTCCTTACCATTGTGACTTGTCTGTGATTATTTGTAATTTCATTACCAATTTACAGTAAAATAAAACTTTAATATTTTTATTATTTTATTTAGTTTGGAAATGGTTAGACAACAGTGAGATACCAACAACCCCCACTAGTGATGGGTATAGTAATTGGGAAGCTCTGGAAACGAGAATAGGAAATGAAGGAGATTGTTTGATGATTGACAGCTCAAATTTTAAATGGAAACCACAAAGTTGTTCAACTTTGTTGGACTTTGTTGTTGAAAAATCAGGTTGAATTAATTATGACAAACTTAATTATACAGTTAAAAACATGCCGTTATATAAAGATGTAAATAACAGTGTAATTATCAAAATATTGTACTATTAGCTTTTAATATGCATAAAAAATTAATTTGGTTAAATACTGGTTTCAAAAACATTTAACAAAATTTTAAGCCATTTTGAAAAATTTGATTTGTCAGACACAAAATAATTTTTGGTTAATAAATACCGGCTACTGTTTTTTACAGCGTTTTTAAATATTGACATAAAGTTTTTTTATTAAATTAATATTTAAACTTTTATTTCAGAATCAACCATTCTGTTATGTTCGGACTCAAAATGTGAAAATGATGGGATATGCCATGAAAGTGGAGTTCATTTTTCTTGTGATTGTTTAAGTGGTTATAATGGTGAAGTGTGTGAGAATATAACTCCAGTTGCAGGTAAATAAAAAAATGTTTTTTTTGTAACTTTGTTGTAAGCAAACTGTTTTTCAAGCATTTATTTTTTGTAGCCCGACCAAGTTGTTGCATAATATTATAATATTAAACTTACTGATTTTTTAGTAAAAAAACAGAATTGACTAACAAATAAACCTAAGGCTTTTTGACAGTCTTCCAATTAACAACATTAAAATAGCCAAGCAGTCAAAACTGATTGCAACATTTTCATTCAATGTTGCGGGCCTTACTAAGTATGGCATTGATTTACAATTTAAACATATAAAAACTTCATTGTTTAGATAATAATGTAATAATCTACATTATTGTTGGAACAGTTGCTGCAAATTTGTTGATTTTTGCTTTGGTTGGACTTTGCATTTACAAAAATAGGTGAATTTAGTTTAAAATAGGTTTAAATAACAAATACTTATTTCATTAAATATATTATTTTAATAAAAAATTAATTGTATTTTTTATATTTTTATATTTTAGAAACACAAGAGCACAAAATCCCGAAGGTTATGAAAACATTTGTAAACTATTAAAGTTGTTTCATATAAATATATTATACTACAAAAAACTATCTAATGTTCCAATTTACCTTAATTTTACACTTTTTAAACTACTTTTAGATAACAGTTCAGCTTATGAGGAAATTGCTTTACGGATAAATTTAAATCCTGTGAACTACATAAACGCAGGGGCGCAAAATTTAGAAATTCATGAAAACAATGGTAAATTATTACCTAAATTATCATATTGTTTCTTATAAATACTATACACAAATCAAAAATAAAAAAACTATCCATTATTGCGATAAACTTTCCTTTGACATATTTTAAACCTTTTAAGGGGAAAACTTAGCTTCCAGGGAAAATGCATTACAAGTAAACTCACTTTATGAAAGTTACACGATTGAGTTAACAGAGTTGTTGGCGTTTTATTTGGAGTTATCAAAAAACAAGCAACAACTTAAAAAACAGTTTAGGGTTAGTAACTAACTTACATTGAAATATATAGATTAACTCTGTAGAAATACTTTTAGCTGACATACTGCCTTAAAAAAATCCCTATTAGTAAATATCTTTTGAAGATTGTTGACAAACATTAGTAATTAATATTAAAATGATATTTTTCACCCGACAGAAGTTGGAAAATATATCTTTCAAACTAAAAACAAGTTGTTTTGTTGCTGAGAGACAAGAGAGTGGGAACTTAAGCACTACAATACTACCATGTATGTATATAATAAATTGCATAATTTTGTGGTATAACATGTAATAAAATTTTTATTTGAGTTAGTTGCCCTGTTATTTTAAAACCTTTTCTTATTTAGATGATAGTAACCGCGTAAAATTACAGTCCAAAGAAAACAATTACATTAATGCAAGTTATATTACTGTAAGTTGTACAACAACATTATATTACAAATATAAAAGTATTTTTTTATAAAACTAACTCTACTACTAGTTTATTTTAAAACAAAATAATTCTTAATAAGAACATCATAAGCCTATGCTATGCCTGCTTGTTTTTTTTTGTTTAGTGTCCTGACCAGCAACAAAAGTTTATAGCTACATGCAACCCTGTTTCACAAACTGTTTCTAATTTCTGGCAAATGGTGTTTGAACACAATTGTAAACTGATTGTCATGTTGGCCAACATTGGGGAAGGTGAAGAGGTAATTATTATGTTGCATAATATGAATATTTTTATAAAAAATATTTTGTTTCTAATTTAAACTACATAAAAAAACAATTAATATACTAATATGTATATAAAATATGATTATTTCGACAAAAAAATATGTATATACATATGTATTGTTTTTGTAAATACTTGAGGACTTTACAGTCTTAAAAAATTAGTGACTTTTATTGCCAAGACCTAGTTTAAGTTGACTTTGGCAGTTCGGGATATTGTTAATTAAAATTGCCTACCTTATTTGCAGAGAGCTGCAGCTTAAAAGTTGTCACATATTCAGGTTATGTATTTTATCATGCTACAATACTATTTAAAAAGCAGCTTAAGATTTAAACAATAAAGCATTATTATTAACAGGAACAAAGTTATGAATATTGGGCAAAAAAGGGCACAACAAAACAATTCAGAAACATTAATGTGAATACAAAAGATGAAGTTGTATTTGATGGATATGTGAAACGAACTTTTCTTTTAAGCTTTGTAGATCAAACTTATAATACAGTAAGTTTAAAAAAATTACTTAAAACACTTTACTGTAATGTTATAATATTTTCCTTTTTTAAATATAGCATTTAAATAATCCATAACAGATTTGAATAGTTTGTTTAACCATAAAAAAATATACATACCAACAACTCTTTTGTCAACATACAACTTTGGAAAAATCGCAACCAATTAACAAGAGTGTTTTACAAAACAATGCACATTTTAGATTGCTCAAACAGTGACTCAGTTTCAATTTACAACATGGCCAGACAATAACGTTCCAATCCTAACAACTCCTTTTATCAGGTTTTATCAACATATAATGAAGTTAAATAAAACTTATCGACACAAAACACCGATAACTGTGCACTGCAGGTAATTATGCATAACAACCAATAAAACTTGGTTGGCAGTTTAAGTGTAAGCTGTACTAAGGTATTTTTGTGTTTTTTTATCTTTATCAAAATATAGTGTTATTTATTTACAAATATTTTAATTTTAACAGCGCTGGTGTAGGTAGAACTGGTACTTTTATTGCGCTTGATTGTTTAATGCAAGAGTTAAACCAGAAACAAAGTGTGAACATTTTTGAAACTGTCATTAACCTAAGAAAACAGAGAGCTTTTATGGTTCAGACTGAGGTATAATTAAGTCTAACATAATTTTAATTATTAATCACAGTAAGATTTCACATTACAACTTATGCCATAAAGTGATTTAATATTTTGTTTAATACTTTTTAATTGTCATTAAATACAGGAGGAATATCTCTTTCTGCACAAACTAGTTGTTGAAATAAACTTATACGGAGACACTGATGTTAATTGTAGAGATTTCAAAAAAATTAAAATGTGAATATAAATTTTTTTGTTTCTTCTTTAACTAGAATTATAGCATGATAGAAATTTGTGCAATAGGTTTTATAAATTTAATTTTGTTGGGTTTATTACCTGATTTAAAAAAATTAATTTCTTTGTATAACCAAATATACCTTGTTTAAATTTAGATTTACCAAGTTTGCTGAGCAATTTAACAAACTAGATTTAATCAAACCTCAAAATGCAACAAGTGAAATTGCCACAAGACCTGAAAATATTAGAAAAAATACAAACAACAATTTTTTGCCATGTAAGCAAAATTGCTCATGCAACAAAAATACCTTTAAAAAAAACTTTTTTTCGTATAGCACTTACTTTTTATTTAGATGACCACTCCATTTGCCATCTTCCCCCCTTACCCAACACCAATTCACCAGTTTATTACAATGCTTCATTATTCAATGTAAGTAATCTAACAAACAGAATGAATTTAACAAACAAATGGGTTTATAACTTTATAACTGCAGAAGTGTTAATATTTAATTTATTCAACAGTTTGGTACAATACCAATAATAGCAGCCCAAACACCAACAAATCTTAATTTTGTGGAGTTTTGGCATTGTATCTGGCACAAAAACGCACAAACCATAGTCATGTTAGAACAGGTAAAAGAAGCCCTTAGTCAGTACTAAAGTCTAAATTAAAAAATTGTTAAAAAAGTAAACCAAACGATGTAAATAATCTAATTTCATTTTTTTGCACACAAATTGTATTTTTTATAAATAACAAAAACCCTAATTTGTTTTTAGTATGTACAATCTGTTAAACATACAACTAATAGGCTTGATTATGGAAAATTAGCAAAGCCAGAAATTAGCATTTTTGTTTTAAAGTTATAAACCTTAATTAATTTTTAGACCAATTTACATCAGTACTTGCCAAATGCAAATGAAAAAACAAAAATGTTTGGAAATTACAAAGTTACTCTGGTTTCAGTGGCACAAGTGACAACATATGTTGAAAAAAGGAAAATTATACTTACTCTTAGTGATATTTCGGTAATATATAAAAGTTTTAATTAAAAAAAAAATTACTGTCAACTACAATAACTAAGCAAACTTGAATAAGCAGTATTAATATAATGAAAATAATAAAGTTTTTTAAGGCCCATAACAACTTTAAAATTAAATAAATAACCTATCATGGCCATTTAACGCGGTTTAACACATCTACATTTTTTAAAATGGCACCAAACTTTGTGTTATGTAAAAACAAAACATTAATCAACTATTTCTTAAGGTTGAAATCAACCATTTTCTTCTAGCAAACCTAGATGATAATATATTCTTTTCTAACTGGGTAGAGGTTGTAAATTTATTCTCCTCCAATTGTGGAGTGATAGTTGATTTAGTGGACAGAGTTAACAAAAGTTCACTTACATGTGGGGGGAGTATTGCTGTTCATTGTAGGTGGGTTTCAGTTTATTCGTTAGCTGATCAAAAAACAGTTTGTAAACTTTGACCTATTCTAGGCTACTTAAAGTAACATAAAAACAAATTACCAAAAATACAAACAATTAGGTTAATAACTAGTTATGTATTTTTTTATTAAATAAAACATATAACTTTTGCAAATTTTTTATAACTGCAGTAGCAAAAAAATAAAAATATTTTTTGCAAATATAATATTATGTTCTTGTTTAACTGTTTTAAAACACTACTTAAACAGTGATGGAGCAGGACGAACAGGGGTGTTCATCGGAGCTTTAAACTTGATTGAAAGAATCAAGAATGAAAACAAGGTTGATGTTTTGAGGACTGTTAAGGACATGAGAGATATAAGACCAGGAATGGTGGAGAATTTGGTAAAAAATATTTTTTTTCTTTAAGTTAATCACCATAAACTGTTTTAGGGAAATTATTAAAAAATTTAAGCTAAAACAAATCAAATAAGGTGTTATACAATAAACAATTTTAGGTTCATAGATAGAATTTATTTTATTTTTAGGACCAGTATTGTGCACTTTATGATATTGCAGAATCTTATCTTTCATCATTATCATATTATCAAAATTTCCAACCAAATAAATTTTAAACTTTTTAAATGTTGTTTATCAATAGTTATAAATTACCAAAAATAATATTTTCTGTATAATTTATAAGGGATTCATAATGAAAAGAGTTTTTAATTATCGATTACATTTGTGTAAAAAAATTACATTTGTGCTATAAATAACAATACTGTTTATAAAGTGATTTGTTAGGTATGCTTTTAAAAAAATTGTTGTATTTATTTAATAATAAACAAATCCATTGAAATTTATATATTAAATTTGCTTTCTGTATTAAACATAAATAAAAAATTTTCAAATCTGTTAATTTTTTATACCAAGTTTAGGTCATTTAAATTACTAAGTAATAATTAAAAAAATTATTAAAACAAGAGTAAAAATTAATATAATAAAATATCATTCAACACATAAAACATGTTAAATTACACATCAAGTGTTTACTATGTAATAAAAAGACGTGCTTTACATTGTTTAACAACCTTCCATGCAAACAAACATCTTAACAGTTTCTCTATTTTGTTTGTTCATGTGTTTGTGCAAATCAATAAAATCAGGTTATTTTTAAACCATGAATACATGATAAAGATATAAAGCACAATGACGTTGCGTTAGAGTTTTGGTATTAATAATCTCAAAAAATAAAAAAAAATTTTATGATGAAAAAATATTTTTTAAAGAAAATTTTTTTTTAAATCCCAGTTTAGTTTATTTTTACATTTTTTCAGCTTTATACAGCTTAAAAAGAAATATTATACTAATTTTAAAATATTAAACAGTTCGTTTAGAATGGTTATACTTTTAAATAGTTAATTAATGTTGTATAATTTTAAACTAAAGCATACTTTTACAATAATGCTGTAAAAATAAATTTGTTCTGCAAAATGACTTTGAAATTTTTTTCCTTAACTTTGGGTATTTTGTTTATTGCTTCTACACCATGTAAAGGTAAAAACTAAAGGTATATATGTGTATTTTATTTTCTATAATTGTTATAAAAACTACTTTTAAACTTAAAAATATGATCTCAACAGGAACCTTGGATGCTACAACAACTCACAATGGATACGAGATTAGTTTTTACACACATTCACTTTCTATAAGCCAACCTGAAGCTGAACAACTTTGTGTCGACAGTGGAGGAACTTTGCTTATAATTAAAGACTTAGCAACCCAGACTGCTGTTGAAAGTGTACTTGATATTATAAATCACACACCTGGTGGGTGGGCTTCTGGTTATTGGCTTGGTGCAAGTGGTTACTCACATCCATACACTTATACTTGGAGTGATGGTACACCAGTTCCTGAACCAGATACAAGTTCAGCTGATGGTTATGAAAACTGGTTTGTTTCATCAGGTGCTAATCCCAAGTATAATCCAGGACATCTTCGAATAAGATCTTCAGATTGTTGTGTTCGAGGAAGTTGGTATGATCATGCGGGTAATTTTCCAGGATACATTTGCCAAAAGAGTAAGTATCTTGAAAACTAATGTACAAAAAATATAATTTTTGTTATTTTTTATCTACATTTATAAAATAGCACAATTATACTTCTGTTTATTTATCAGTGTGAAAAGGCCAACATAAGGCTTTAATGAAAAGGAGATTGTTATTAATAAACTAAATAATTTAAAAATAGCATTTTAGCATCTAATGATGTGGTCTGTAATTTAAGATAACAAACCTGATAATTTTATAAACTGATTTCTTAAGAACAATATTATTTAAAGGATAATCCATTTGAATTTAGTAAATATTTCAACTCATTACTAAATTATTTAATTTTTTAAGTGTTTATTTAAAAATTAGATACAAAATGATTTTAAAAAAGTATAAGCTTAGATTTTTTATTTTAAACTCTTACAATAGATAAAAAGAGTTTTTTTTCATAAAATTAAATGCTAGAAATTTTCCAAGATAATTATTCTAGGTTAAAAATTGTTTTTGTAATTTAAACGCTAAATATCATTAACAGGAACCTTTGATGCTACAACAACTCACAATGGATACGAGATTAGTTTTCACACACATTCACTCCCTCTAAGCCAACCTGAAGCTGAACAACTTTGTGTCAACAGTGGGGGAACTTTACTTATAATTAAAGATTTAGCAACCCAGACTGCTGTTGAAAGTGTACTTGATGATTTAAATGACCAAACACCTGGTGGGTGGAGTTCTGGTTATTGGCTTGGTGCAAGTGGACATGCAGATCCATACAACTATACTTGGAGTGATGGTACACCAGTTCCTGAACCAGATACAAGTTCAGCTGATGGTTATGAAAACTGGTTTGTTTCATCAAGTGCTCCTAATCCCAGGTATAATCCAGGATATCTTAGGATTAGATCTTCATCATGTTGTAGTCGAGGAACTTGGTATGATCATAATAGTTATTTTCCAGGATACATTTGCCAAAGGCGTGAGTATTATTAGAAATAATGCAAAAAATATATTTTTTAAAGATTTAGTTTTCAAAGTGGTATAGTATAAATGTTGTCAGTGTTAGTTGTAAAATAGGTCTATTATATATATTTAAATGTGCTTTATTGAAATTAAATTTCTTAGATTGCTAAATATAGCAAAACTATTTTTTAGTAGTAAACATCGTTTGCCAAAAACAAATCTGCACTAAAGGCAAACAAATGAAGTTAACTCATTTAATTTCCACAACAAACTACCTTAAAACAAGATAGCAATGTGTTTTATGTTACAATATTTTCCTGGTTTTTATTCGTTTATGTTCACATAGTTCTGGTAGTAATAATTGTAAAATAGGTATACTCCACAAATTAATAACATTAAAATTTTCAAACCACAATTCTACAACAATCAAGTCACGTTTAAATTAAACCTATAAAACATTAAACCACACACCAATTGTTTACCAAGTAATAAAATGACGTACTTTACATTGTTTAACAACCTCCATGTAAACAAACATTTTAACAGTTTCTTTAATGACTAAGTTCTCAAAACCTAGTTAATTATAATAAAAAATAGAAATATAATAAAACAATACTTAATACTTAATTTAGTGGTCCAACATTAGTTTTTTTATTATATTTTTTTTGTAAATATCTTTATCCTCGATGTGGGAAAGTCGAATGGCGACTTAAACATAGAGTAACATCATGTACTTCGACCCAGTCTCGAGTTGCCTGTGGCAGTTTGGAATATTAAAGATTATAATTGCCCAATAATTATTCTGTTGATTAAGTGCCGACTCAGCACCTTACTCAAGGGCACTACAGCATGAGGTTGGTGGGGATTGAACCCACGACCTCATGTGTGGTGTAGCAAGTGTTCTTACCACTACACCAAGGTGCCGATTTTAATAAGTGACCTGCTGATTAGGTATATTAATGTTACATTACTGAAACTTCAACTTTGTAGATATATGCAGTTCTACACCCTGTAAAAATGGAGGAACATGCAACCATGCTATGAATGATGATGGTTATAATTGTGATTGCACTCCTGGCTTTAGTGGTTTAACATGTGAAATAGGTTTGTTGTATTTGTGATATAAATATAGACATATATATTTAGGGTATCTTCCACATTAAGTTATTTATTTGTATCACGATATAGCATAACTTTATATAGTGTAAATGTCAATAAACATGTTTGTAATTGTAAACCTGAGTATGTGGCACAAGCTGTGGAAATGGTGTGTATGTATTTAAATAAGTTGTGTTCCTGATAGTCTTATGTTATGCTGTGTATAATTTAATTGCAGACTCGAAACAAATATGTTTTAAATTTACCAGATGCTTGTGCTGGTTCAACTTGTCAAAATGGGGGAACATGTCATCGCGATACATCTCATGATGGGTTTACTTGTACTTGTACTCCTGGGTATAGTGGCACTATATGCGAAATAGGTTCGTTGTTTAATTCTGTTGTGTTCCTCATAATCTTATGCTTTTGCTTTGTATAATTTGCCTGTCCATGAAAACAAATATGTTTTAAATTTACCAGATGCTTGTGCTGGTTTAACTTGTCAAAATGGAGGAACATGTACTCGAGATACAACTGGAGGCGGGTTTACTTGTGCTTGTACTCCTGGGTATAGTGGAACTATATGCGAAATAGGTTCGTTGTTTAATTCTGTTAGTGTTTTTACTAGTCTTATGTGTTGCTGTGTATATATTATTTATGTGTTCTTATAGATGCTTGTACCCTGTATACTTGTCAAAATGGAGGAACGTGTACTCGAGATACAAGTGATGATGGTTTTACTTGTACTTGTAAACCTGGATATAGTGGCACTATATGTGAAATAGGTTTGTTGTTAGATTAAAACTTAGATTTTACAACAAAAAACAACTATTACAAATCAAATACTATTGATACTCCAATTATTTTTATATAGTGGCCTAACATGTGAAATGGGTAAACTGTGACTTGCAAAGCATAAGACTATAAGAAACATAAAATTATATATTTTTACAAATTTTTTTAATTTTTTTAAAAAAAATATGGTCCAAATTGTTGTTTTTAATAAACTACATATGGTAAATTTGCCTAGATGTTTAACATAGTTTATGTAAAAATTGAAGAACATGTAATCGTAATAAAGATGGCTTAGAATATACTTGTTTTTGTAATCCTGGGTTTTCTGGTTAAATTGTGAAATAGTAAACAAAAAGGATATTATATATACAGCAATCAAACAAAATAATTCAAATTATATATATATTTAGATCCATGTTTACCTAATCTATGTCAAAATGGTGGAACATGTATTCGTGATGTTGATGGAATGGGTTATACCTGCAACTGTACGGCTATGTTTGGTGGTCCAAATTGTGAAATGGGTTTGTAATAATAAGCTCATTAGGAAATTAAAACTACTAACACATGCATAAATGTTGTTGGTTTAAGTGACAAATGTTTTTGTTTACATGGCTTTATTGGTGATTAATGTCAAACAAGTTTACCCTTTAAAGTATATTTTTAACTTTGCAGATAATATAAACTTTAGTTATTGTTAACAAATACAATTTTAAACTATTTCAACATCTAAGTAAATTATATTTAGGCACATGCAGCCCCAACCCATGTAAAAATGGTGGAACTTGTACATTGAATGGTGCAACTTTTAACTGTTATTGTAGAGCAGGGTATGCTGGTGATTACTGTGAATTAGGTATAAACAAAAAAATAACATGTATAGAGTTAATTTAAAACTAAAAAAATGATCCCAAAGTTGATAAGGTTTTAGTAAACAAATTAAGCATAATTATGTTAATTAATAAATAACCAAACATCACAAAACAGCAAACACTCGTTTTTTTTGTATATATTTTTATCCTCAATGTGGGAAAGTCGAATGCGCAACTTAAACATAGAGTAACATTAGTTACTCTGACCCAGTCTCGAGTTGCCTGTGGCAGTTTGGGATATTAAAGATTATAATTGCCCGATAATTATGCTGCTGATAAAGTGCTGGCTCAGCAGGAGTTTATAGCGCCTTACTTAAGGGCGCTACAGCATGAGATCAGTGGGGATTAAACCCATGACCCCATGTGTGGTGTAGCAAGTGTTCTTACCACTTCACCATGCTGCTAGTTGTACATACCCTTATTAAATATTTATCCAAATTAAAAAAAAAAAAACAGTTTATTTTTAACATTCTTATTGTTTTAGATCCATGTACCATACAACCATGTGTTAACAATGCAACCTGTAATGTTAATGAACCAACTTATATATGTGATTGTTTGGATGGTTTTTATAATAAAAACTGCTCATCAGGTAAATATTATTGGTAATCTAAATATTTGCATACAATTGTAAAAATATATTTATAAATACAAAAAAAATAACTGCAAATTTGGGTATAAACAACAAATTTTTATTCAAATCCTTTATAATGAAACTAATAATGTTTTAGATGCATGTTCACCCAACCCCTATTATAACAATGTTCAATGTACAAGAAAACCACAAGGTTTATATGAGTGCAGTTGTAAAGAAAATTATGAGGGAATTGACTGCAGTGAAGGTATGGAAATATCATATTTGTTTTTTTAGAACTAAAATGATTTTAGAACTACTTTAGCTAAAAAACTTACTTTTAAAACTAAAATTAAACATTTTCACATAAATAAAAAAAATAATAAAAATAAATTTTAAATAAGTTTTAGTTACGTTAAAATAAATCTTTGTTTAAAGTTAATAATTAGATATTTATACTTTTTCACAGTTATATTTGAACTACAACCTGAGCTTGAATACTCATTATTTGTGAGTCAACAGGAACCTAGTTCATTTCAAACAGCTTACTATCGCAGTATTGGACATGGGGGAGGATTGGTTATTATTAAAGATAACATAACACAAGATGTACTTGAGAAATATCTAAGAAAATATTCAAGTGGTAATATATGGATTGGCGGACAAAATCAAGGAGGAGGTATTAGGCTTTGAACGCGATTTTATGATTTATTAAGTTACTTTTTTTTTATAGAAGTTACTTTTTTAGGCCAAACCCAGCAATAATTTTTGTTATTATATTCTCAAGCTGCCTTTACCATTAAACTGCTGAATGTTATAAGAATCTGCACTTTTTTATATCTTATTAAAAATTACCAAAATTGATATTTAGAGTCGGCAGCATAGTAGTAAGAACACTGTGCATCACTATATGAGGTTCTGAGGTAACCCTCTCTGCTTTCATGCTGTAGCACCTTTGAGTAAGGCGCTATAAACAGTATGAACGCCTGCTTAGCAAACCCTTAATCAGCAATGTTATTATTGGGAAATTGTAATCTATAATATCACAAACCACTAAAGTCAACTTAGAACTGGGTTGGGGTAACTGATGTTACTTCATGTTTAGGTCGTGAAGTCAACCTTCCCAGACTGACGATAAATAAACATAAAAGTAAATGTAAAAAAATATTTTAATTAAGTTTGGAAATGATTAGACAACAGTGAGATACCAACAACCCCCACTAGTGATGGTTATAGTAATTGGGAAATACTGGAAACAAAGATAGGAAATGAAGGAGATTGTTTGATGATTGACAGCTCAAATTTTAAATGAAAACCACAAAGTTGTTCAACTTTGTTGGATTTTGTTGTTGAAAAATCAGGTTGGATTAAAAATAACAAATTATATTAAAAATGGTTAATTAATAAATAAGAAAATAATTAACAAAATTTTAATTTGAATGATTCTAATTTTTAAATATAAGTGGTTTATATTTCGGTATTCATCTAAAAATACTTTAATTTATCTAAAATTACTTTAGATTCTGTTTCAATATGTTCTGACTCAAAATGTGAAAATGATGGAATTTGTCATGAAAGTGGAGTTCATTTTTCTTGTGATTGCTTAAGTGGTTATAATGGTGAAGTGTGTGAAAATATAATACCAGATGAAGGTTAGTTTATATATTTTAGGTAACTTTTCAAATAGTTAACCCTTAGCTTTATGTAGTTATGCCAGTAGTTCTTTTTACAATCCCCCGTCGCTTGTAAATATATAACATATTAATAATTTTATTTTCTAATTGGCTTTTTATTTAGAGAAGTTACTTATCTCTTAATTTTAAACAGATGCCATACTTGGTTTAGTTTTGGTTCTTATAATAACATTAAAATACCTTTTTCTATTTTAAGGTAATAATGTAACAATCTACATTGTGGTAGGAGTGGTTGTTCCACTTTTGGTGATTCTTGCCATGATTGGAGTTTATTTTTGGAGAAAAAGGTAATTTTATAAAAGTTATAATAAAAACATATTAGGATTAACAATTAAATATTTTTATTTTTAGATACACAAAAGCAAGAAATCCTGATAAAGTTCATAAAAACATTGGTAATAACCCTTAATATAAAAATTATTTAATGCCTATTGAACTATCAAACTTTATTTATTTTAATTATTTTTAGTTAAGAACTCAGCTTATGAAGAGATTGTTTTAAAAGTGAATTTTAATTATGAAAGTTTTACAATCAAGTTAACTGATATCTTGGCAGTTTATTTAAAGCTATCGAGAAACAATCAACAACTTAAAGAACAGTTTAAGGTGAAGTTAACTGCATTGAAAATATAGGCCTAATTAAAAAATATTTAGCCACAAACTTATTTAAAATAACCTTAAATACAATATTGGTAAAAAATATTTATCTTCAATTTTCTTTTTATTCCTAACAGAAGTTAGAAAACGCATCAACAAAACTACAAACAAGTTGTTCAGTTGCTGAGAAACAAGAAAACAAGAAATTCAGCACAACTATATTACCATGTATGTTAATAAAGTAAATACTACTAGTATAAGATATATTAACAATATTAAATATTAATGCCAACACCCATGTAGTTCAAAAACTCATTGTCTTTTTTTTAGATAACTGCAATCGAGTAATATTAAAATCCAATGAACACAACTATATCAATGCAAGTTATATTAACGTAAGTTCTGCAACAATTTTGCTAAACAAAAAGGATTGGTATTTTGTGGGCATATATATTGAAAAATGATATATAAAAAATTGTAAAAGAGGGATTATACTTATAAAACAAATAGCCTGTATTTGACCTGTTTGTTTGTTTTTGTTTAGTGTCCTGACCAGCAACAAAAATTTATAGCAACTTGCAACCCTGTTTTACAAACTGTTTCTAATTTCTGACAAATGGTGTTAGAACATGATTGTAAACTGATTGTCATGTTGGCTAACATTGGAGAAAATGAAAAGGTATTTATTGTTGTTTCATAATTTAGTATTAAGAGCAAGAAATACTTTAGTGGTATTGACTTAAATTACTCAACAGAACATTTTATACTACCAATACATAACCTTTTATGTTATACACAATTCAATGTTAAAAGGAAATTGTTTTAAACAGGAAAAATGTAATAAATACTGGCCAGAAGATGGCACAACAAAACAATATGGTAATATCAATGTGAAAACAAAAGATGAAGTTGTATTAGATGGATATGTGAAAAGAACTTTTCTTATTAACTTCGTGGATGAAACTTATAATAGCGTAGGTTTAAAAGTGTATTTAAAAACAATTTAAAGGTATGTTAAAAAACGAAATTTATAGTAAATACAATGATTCTAATAATTTATGACTCATTCTCATATGGTCTGTTCAAGCATAGGGCTTGTGGACATAAAAATGTTTTTGTATCCAACTTTTTGTTACTTTACAACTTGATTTAAACAAATAACTTTACGACAATAACCAAACAAATTTGTTACTCAAAATAGATTGCCCAAACAGTGACCCAGTTTCAATATACAACATGGCCAGACAACAACGTTCCAATCCTAACAACTCCTTTTATTAGGTTTTATCAACATATAATGAAGTTAAATAAAACATTTCGACACAAAACACCAATAACTGTGCACTGCAGGTAATTACTTATAACTACCAATAAACCTTGGCATGGTTGATAGATTGTAATCCTGTATCAAAATTATTAAAAAAGGGCATTTTTATTAGTGGTTTTAAACTGTGTTTTTACATGTTTATATTTACATATGAAACTTTTTACAGCGGTGGAGTGGGTAGAACTGGTACTTTTATTGGGTTTGATTGTATGATGAAAAATATACTTCAAAAACAAAATGTGAACATTTTTGAAACTGTTATGAACCTTAGAAAACAACGAGTTTTTATGGTTCAGACTAAGGTATTGTTAATTCAATTATAATTTTTGCTAACACACATAGTTCACATACTCTTAGTTTGACCCTTTAAATTATATAATAATCTTTTAAACACTTCATGCTTCAAAATAATTTTTGTTTAAGAGTTATTAAAATAATCTTTTTATATTAAATACAGGAAGAATATCTCTTTTTGCACAAATTAGTTGCGGAAATAAACTTATTTGGTGACACTGATATTGATTGTAAGGATTTAAAGCATCAAATTAAGAAATTGGAAAAGTAACTAAAATATTTTTTTTTTTTTTTGATAAAAAATACTACATGACAAATTTTAAAATAAGAATAGTTTTAAGACATACTTGTAATGATAAACCAAAACTAAATTAATGTTTTAAAACCCTGATTTAAAAATAGACTCTCTTAAAATTTAGATTTAACAAGTTTGCTGGGGAATTCAATAATTTAGATTTAATCAAACTGCAGAATGCAACAAACGAAATTGCTACAAGACCGGAAAACAAAGAAAAAAATTTGAACAACATTATTTTGCCATGTAAGCTTAGTTCACTTACAACAAAAAAGCAATAAGTTAAAATATAAAAATTACTTTTATAGTACTTTTTATTTAGATGATTACTCCATTTGCCATCTTCCACCTTTACCCAACAACAATTCACCAGTTTATTACAATGCCTCATTATTTAATGTAAGTAACAATCTGATATACAAATTAACTAACAAATTTGCCATTTTTTTTGTATATATTTTATCCTTGATTGACATAGAGTAACATCAGTTACTCCAACCAACTCTCAAGTTGCCTTTGGCAGTTTGGGATATTACATAGACTATAATTGTTTGCAGGAGTTTATACCATTTAAAGCGCCTTACTTAAGGGGCGCTACAGCATAAGAGCAGTGGAGATTAAACACATGACCTCATGTGGTGTAGCAAATGTTTTTACCATTACATCATGCTGCTGGTATTATTACAACATCTTAAAATAGTATAACAGTAAACTCAATAAATCGTAATCAAAATATTACAACTCTTCAACAGTGTGGTACAACACCAATAATAGCAGCCCAAACACCAACTAACATCAATTTTGTGGAGTTTTGGCATTGTATTTGGCACCAAAGAATACAAACCATTGTCATGCTAGAACAAGTAAAACAAAATTTCGTTTAAAACTAAAGTATTCTATTCTAAATTATGTTTGCAAACAGATTGTACTAATACAAATGTTTTAAATATAAAAAATATCTTTTAACTCATTGGAAAAACAGTTTTTAATATGACTGTGGACCTTTAAAAATTCAAATTAATACAAATCTAATTATTTTATGTTATAAGCTATATTTTTTGATTAATATTTAGACTGAGGAACATCAATATTGGCCAGATGCAAATAGAGAAACAAAAATGTTTGGAAATTACAAAGTTACTTTTGTTTCAGAGGAACAAGTGACAACTTATGTAACCAAAAGAAAGTTTTTACTGGCTTTAAATAATGTTAAAGTAAAAGTGTTATTTTGAAATACAAAAAATAGTAAGAATTTGTAAATAACAACTACATTAACAAAGAAATTTAAAAAAAATCATTAAAAAAAACAAAAATGTAAAAACTAACATGCATTCCAGTCCAACTATTCGTCGAATTAAATTAACATAAAACTAATCAATAAATCCATTAAAACAATACCTATCTGATTATTTCTAAGGTTAAGATCAACCATTTTCAACTAGCAAACCTGGATGAGCATTTATCTCCTGCTAACTGTGGTGTAATAGTTGATTTGGTGGACAGGGTTCACAAAAGTTCACTCACATGTGGAGGGAGTATTGCTGTACATTGTAGGTGGGTTAAAAAAAATAGTGAGCTATTAAAAAAATTGATCTGCAGCAATATGTATTTGTACGTCTAAACCTATTCTGTAAACCAAAAAAAAACTAAAACAGTCCACTAAACCAATATTAAGAGGCAGAAGACCACTGTTAAGTAAAAAGAAAAAGGTTATATGTATTAATTGTTAAATTAACCCAATTATTTTTGCAAAACTAATAATCATTGTAACTTGCTTAAAACTTTATTTAGTTAATATAAATTTTTCTAATTTTGTGATAACCTAAATAAATGTTTTGACAGTGATGGAGCAGGACAAACAGGGGTGTTTATTGGAGCTTTAAACTTGATTGAAAGAATCAAGAATGAAAACAAGGTTGATGTTTTAAGGACTGTTAAGGACATGAGAGATATAAGACCAGGAATGGTGGAGAATTTGGTAAGATAAAAATTATACTTATTTAGTTCAATACTTTTTTAACAACTTGCAGGTGTTTAGCTAAATTTTTTTTTAAATAATCCACATACATAAACATCTTCCTGGTAAATGCTAACTTAACTATAAACAAAAAATCCTTTAAAAATAAAAACGAACATTTTTTAATTCTAATTAGCAAATATAAAAAACCCTCAATGTAATAGCAATATAAGGTAAGTATTCTCCAATAAATAATATTAAACATTTTGTTTAGGATCAATATCGATCACTTTATGATATTGCAGAATTTTATATAGCATCGTTATCAAATTACCAGAATTTTCAACCAATAAAATCCTAAAAATATTTAACTGAAGAATAAATTAATTTCTTTTTTGTTGGTATATAATTATAGCTTATGTTGCTTTATGTCCAGTCTATTGCATTTTTGTAAGTAATTAAAACTTTTAAAAAATTATGATTTTGTAACAAATCAATAAAAATTTATCAACTACACAAATTCTTTTGATAAACCAAAATTTATGATTTATTTTATAGATACATTAACAATGCGTTGGAATTTTTGCAATTTTTTTTAATGTAAAAATTTCATTTGTTACAGAATGATAGAGAAACTAGTTAATATTTATTAGGTAGCATATAAAAGGTCACATTATTAAACCAAATTTGCTAAATTTAAATGTCAGGCTTTAGCTAAACATTTTTCTAATTTGTTAAATTTTGTTTATTTTAAATTTTAATTAAGAACATTTATACTATTTTAGAAATTCTGTTATTCTATTTGTTAAATAAAGTGTTTATATTAACAGCATAACCATGCACATTGTCTTTGTTTCTATAATGCAATTTCCCAAATGTTAACACAATTTATAAAAAATTATAAATAAATGTCAATTTAAAACAGTTAAAACCCCTTTAAAAATTTACCACATGTTTAACACAAAAGTAACATCCAAAATTCCACAAGTTATTTAAACACCTAAATATTTTCAATTAAATATAAAACCTCATGCCAAGTGTTTTGCGGTGTAATAAAACGACCTAAACCATTTATTAATAATTTAATACCCAACAAAAATTTTTGCCATTTAGTTATTATGTTTGCTTACAGGTGCAAACTATTAAAATCTTGGTATATTTTAATATACAAATCTAATAAAAACTTATAAACCCTTTTGATCTTGCATTTAATGATTTAATTTTTGGCAATAATAAGCTTAGTAATTTAAAGAACAAAATTTGGATAGAATAATAGTTGATGCTAAACTTATTTATTTTTGTATCATAGTTAGGTTAAATGTATTATTTCATGGTAAGGTTAAATATATTGAAGTGGGAGTGGAGAAAATGTTAAATAAATTTAAAATTTTACTGTTTATATATTTAATTTAAAGAAATGTTTAAATAAAGAGATATTTTTAAAATGAATTTGATTTTTTTTGGTTTTGTTTTAATTCTAAGTGGTTTTACAACATGCAAAGGTAAGAAATACATTAATTTCATTTTTTTCTTTAATATACACTATTTGGTCTAGGTATTTAAAAAAAAAAAATTCACTTATTTTTAAACAGGAAGTGATCCAGATTCTACAATAACTTACAATGGATATGAGATTGATTTTTACACCAACACACCTTCCATAAGCCAGCCTGAAGCTGAACAAGTTTGTGCTGAAAATGGGGGAACTTTGCTTATAATTAAGGATTCAGCAACACAGAATGTTACTTACTCTAAAATCTTAGAACTTAACTATGGGGCAACTGGTGGCTGGAGTTCTGGTTATTGGCTTGGTGCAAGTGGTTACTCAGATCCATACAACTATACTTGGAGTGATGGATCTCCAGTACCTGAATATGGCGCAAGTACAACCAACAATTATGAGAATTGGAATCCTTCTTATTACCCTAGGTATAACCCAGGATATCTTCGAATAAGATCACAAAATGGCTATACACCTGGAAGTTGGTATGATAGAAGGACAAATTTGCCTGGATATATTTGCCAAAAACGTAAGTTTAAAGCTTTATAATTGTATATAAGTTAAATGTTTTTGTATAACTGTTAAGTATTGGCACTTTCATACTATAAAATTTTATTATGTTATATATTTAACATATTTTTCAAATAATTTTTTTCTTAATTTATATTTAACCTAATTATAATAAATATAGTTTTTTTTTTAATAAATTGGTATTATACCATTTCTTATTTTTACAATTTTAATAATTCTGTATTAACCACCAACACTATCTTCGACAAAATCAATTATTTTAATAAGTAATCACGATGTCTTGTTTATTTGCAGTTATATGTGTTCCTAACCCATGCCAGAATGGAGGAACTTGTGATGACAGTGGATTAATTAATAAATGTTATTGCACAACAGGCTTTGCTGGCTATCAATGTGAAATTGGTTTGTAAAGATTTATTATTTTGTTGTCTACTTTCACTACCAATAAATTTATGTTGTAAACCACATTAAACTTTTAAATGAAAATTTGGTAAAAAATATCTCATAATGTGTAAATATTATGAATAATGATTAAGAAAAAAATATTAAGAAAGGAAAAAATTTAAAAAAAAATATTAAGAAATTTTTGCAATTTTGCAATACGTTGAAATTTTTGCTATTTTTTTTAATGTAAAAATTTTATTTGTTAAATAGAATGATAGAGAAAGTAGGTAATATTTATTAGGTAGCAAATAAAAGGTCACCAGGCAATATTAAACTAAATTTATTAAATTTAAATGTCAAGCTATAGCCAAACATATTTGTAATTTGTTAAATTTTGTTTATTTTCAATTTTAATTAATAACGTTTTTACTATTTTAGAAATTCTGTTATTTTAATTGTTAATTAAAGTGTTTATATTAATGTCATAACGCATGCATTGTCTTTGTTCCCATAATGCACCTTCTTTATCATTAACACTATTTATAAGAAACTATAAATAAATGCCAATTCGAAGCAGTTTAAACCCCTTTAAAAATTCACCATTAATATAACACAAAAGTAACATCCAAAATTCCACAAGTTATTTAAACACCTAAATATTTTCAATTAAATATAAAACCTCATGCCAAGTGTTTTGCAGTGTAATAAAACGACCTAAACCATTTATTAATAATTTAATACCCAACAAAAATTTTTGCCATTTTGTTATTATGTTTGCTTGCAGGTGCAAACTATTAAAATCTTGGTATATTTTAATATACAAATCTAATAAAAACTAGTAAAGCCTTTTGATCTTTTTTTTAACAAATTTATTTTTGGCAATAATAAGCTCACTAATTTAAAGAACAAAATTTGGATAGAACAATAGTTGATGCTGAACCTATTTATTTTTGTACCATAGTAAGATTAAATAAATTAATTCATGGTAAGGTTAAATATATTAAAGTTGGGGTGGAGAAAATGTTAAAAAAATTAAAATTTTACTGTTTTTATATATTTAAGTTAAAGAAATGTTTAAATAAAAAGAGACTTTTTTGAAAATGAATTTAAATTTTTTTGGTTTTGTTTTAATTTTAAGTGGTTTTACAACATGCAAAGGTAAGAAATACATTAATTCCATTTTTTTCTTGAATATACACTATTTAGTCTAGGTATTTAAAAAAAAATTACTTATTTTTAAAAAGGAAGTGATCCCGATGCTACACTAACCCACAACGGTTATAAGATTAATTTTTACACCAACACTGACCCAATAAGCCAGCCTGAGGCTGAACAAGTATGTGTGGCCAATGGGGGAACTTTGCTTATAATCAAGGATTTAGCAACACAGAATGTTGTGCTGTCTAAAATCTTAGAACTTAACGATGGGGCAACTGGTGGCTATTATTCTGGTTATTGGCTTGGTGCAAGTGGTTATTCAGATCCATACAACTATACTTGGAGTGATGGTACATCTGTACCTGAATATGGCGCAAGTACAACCAACAATTATGAGAATTGGTATCGTTCCTATGAACCCAGGTATAACCCAGGATATCTTCGAATAAGATCACAAAATGGCTATACACCTGGAAGTTGGTATGATAGAAGGACAAATTTGCCTGGATATATTTGCCAAAAAGGTAAGCATTTCTAGTTTTATATCTGTATATTAGTTTAAATTTTATTTAATATTTGCATGTTACTACTCTTACAATACAACATTAACATTTAGCATTGTTTAAACACTTTAAAATACTTAATAATTGTTTTTGTAAGAAGCATTTAAAAAATTTAAATAAATATTAAATCACTGATTTTGTACAAAACCAAACTATAAAAAATAGTTCATGATTTGAATAATGTCCATGTGCATATTAAAAACTAAAACTTTTAATGTTTGTTTATATAGTAAATTGAAATAGAATAGAGCAAATTAAAATAACCATATTTTTAGATCCATGTTCTACTGACCCATTATTCAAATATAGTACACATACTTAACATTCTTTAATATTTAGATCCATGTTTACCTGAACCATGTCAAAATAATGGAACATGTAATCGTAATGATGATGGAATGGGACACACTTGTACTTGTGATACTGGGTTTAGTGGTTCAGATTGTGAAAATGGTAAACAAAAGGAAATATTGTAAACCAACAATTATCTTTTATTTATTTATTTAATTTCAGATCCATGTTCAACTAACCCATGTCAAAATAAAGGAACATGTTATCGTTTTGATGATGGAATGGGTTATACTTGTGCTTGTGAAATTGGGTTTTCAGGTGTAAATTGTGCAAGAGGTTTGTATTTTAATATGCAAATGACCATTTTATTTTTAACTTACTTAAATTAAATATTGTCCTTTACAAATTCAATTATTAATAAAACCTTTTTGAAAAAATTAAACAATATCAGTTTTTTCAGTATAACCAAAAAAATAACAGATTGTTATAATAAATAATAAAATCTTGTTTTAATCCTTGTTTTTTTATTTTTTTAAGATTAGTCACATAAGATTTATTTTTATTTATTATTTCAAATTAGTTATCTTTACAGATGCTTGTGATCCTAGCTCATGTATTAATAATGGAACTTGTGTTCGAGATAATATTGGTGATCTTTATACTTGTCAGTGTCAAGAAGGGTATAGTGATGAAAACTGTGAAATAGGTAGTTACCTTGTACTGAATAAGATAATTATTTTAAAAAAAATATTTTTGTTCAAGTTACAAATAAATATTTTGTATTTATTGTTTAGACCCCTGCACAAATCAAACCTGTACAAATAAAGGAACTTGTAATATTATTGGTTCAACTTATCAATGTGATTGTAATGATGGATATAGTGGAAATGATTGCGAAACAGGTTTGTTTAAATGAGCAGTTTAGAACATAATATTCCCTATTGCAACTGTACTATATGTATTTGTTTAAATCTTTTTAATTCATGCATAAATAATAGTTTAACTGAGTAATAAGTATATTAGCTATATTTGCAAGGGTATACATAAGATTTAGTATGAAATAGGTTAACATTTGGGAATTAAAAATTTAAATTCAAAAACTAACCAACTTTGTTTTAAACAATTTAGGCAACTAATAATCTTGTTAAAAACATTTTAGATCCATGTGATCATGATAATTGCCTTAATAATGCAACTTGTGAACGTAACGATGATGGTTTAAACTATATTTGTAATTGTACAGCTGGGTACTATGGACATCATTGTGAAATGGGTAAGTTAGTTATAGTTTATATAAATTACTGTTTTTAGAACAATTACACTTAGTTTGGTAGTAAAAAAATTTAAATTTAATTAATTTGAGCAGAGTATAAAATCAAGAAAATTAATATTTTTACAGATTCTTGTGATCCTAGCCCATGTATGAATGAAGGAACTTGTGTTCGAGATTATATTGATGATCTTTATACTTGCCAGTGTCAAGATGGTTATAGTGGTGTTGATTGTGAAATAGGTAATTTAAAATTCAGTCATTTTGTAAGCACTAAAATAATTCATTAAAAAATTAAGTTTTGAATTCTATTTGTTCAAGTTACAGATAACTATTTTTTTTGTTTAGATCCCTGCACAAATCAAACATGCACAAATAGAGGAACTTGTAATATTATTGGTTCAACTTATCAATGTGATTGTAATGATGGATATAGTGGAAATGATTGTGAAACAGGTTTGTTAAAATAAGCAGTTTAGAAGACTATATTTCCTATCGCAACTGTACTATATGTATTTGTTTAAAGCTTTTTAATCCATGCATAAATAATGGTTTAACTGAGTGATAAGAATTTTAACTATATTTTTAAGGGTACACATAAGATTACAGGGTGTTGGTATGAAATAGGTTTACTCTTGAAAAATAAAATTTCAAATTCAACAACTAACCAATTTTGTTTTAAACAATTTACGTAACTAATAATCTTGTTAATAAACATTTTAGATCCATGTGATCATAAAAATTGCCTTAATAATGCAACTTGTGAACGTAACAATGATGGTTTAAATTATACTTGTGATTGTACAGCTGGGTACTATGGACATTATTGTGAATTTAGTAAGTTAGTATTTGTTATGTGAATTATTTTATTTTTAATGCATAAATGTATATTCAGTTATATATTAAAATATAATTTATTTATTTAGGTATGAATTATGTTTTTAGATAAAATAAATTATATTTTTAGATGCTTGTGAGCCTACCCCATGTATAAATAATGGAACTTGTATTCAAGATAATATTGGCGATCTTTACACCTGCCAGTGTCCAAATGGTTTTAGTGGTGTAAATTGTGAAATAGGTTAACTTGAAATTAAATTATTTTAAAAGTAACAAAAATATTTATAATTTTTTTTTGCATTTTACAGTAAAAGCTAATTAATAACTATGTTACTAATACTTGTCATAGATCCATGCACGAATCAAACATGTACAAATAGAGGAATTTGTAATATTATTGGTTCAACTTATCAATGTGATTGTAATGATGGATATAGTGGAAACGATTGTGAAACAGGTTTGTTAAAATAATCAATTTAGAACACTGCTTTCTATTGCAACTGTACTATATGTATTTGTTTAAATCTTTTAATCCATGTATAAATAATTCTTTTAATGGGATAACAATTAATCTAAACCACATTGTAATTGTACACTTGACATTACAAGATGTCAGTTGTTAATAGGTTTACTATTAGAAATTCAAAAGTTTAAAATCAACAATACGCCAATTTAGTCTTAAACATTTCAAGTAAATAGGGTCTTGGTATAATTTTTAGATCCATGTGATCATGAGAATTGTGTTAATAATGGAACTTGTATTCGTGACAATGATGGCTTTAATTATACTTGTAGTTGTATGACTGGGTTCTATGGATTTTATTGTGAAATGGGTAAGTTAGTTATAGTTTATATAAATCACTGTTTTCAAAACAACTATGCTTAGTTTGGTGTTAAATTAATTAAAATTTTATTTATTTAAGCAGTGTATAAAATCAAAAAAATAAAATATTTTTTCAGATGCTTGTGATCCTAGCTCATGTAAGAATGAAGGAACATGTGTTCGAGATAATATTGGTGATCTTTATACTTGTGAATGTTTAGATGGTTATAGTGGTGTTGATTGTGAAATAGGTAAAAATAAACTAAATTTTATTTTATTAGCACTAAAAATATTTATAAGCATCAAGTTGTGCAAAATTCATTAATTTTTAAAAAAGTTTACAATTCTACATGTTAAAATTACTAAGAGATATTTTTGTTGATTGTTTAGACCCATGCACAAATCAAACTTGTTCAAATAGAGGAACTTGTAATATTAATGGTTCAACTTATCAATGTGATTGTTATGATGGATATAGTGGAATGGATTGTGAAACAGGTTTGTATAAAAAGCAACTTATTACTCCACATAACTTTAAATTGTAATAAAACAGCTTAATTTATCTTCATACAATACACTTAGTCCAACGGAGTGTTACATTTAAATTACTAATTTTTCAAAATTACAAACTCAAATTTAACAACACACCAATTTACGATACAATTCACCCAGTAACTTGATGTAAGATGTTAAACATTTTAGATCCATGTGATCATAATGATTGTAATAATAGTGCAACTTGTGCGCGTAACGATGATGGTTTAAATTATACTTGTGATTGTACAGCTGGCTACTATGGATATCATTGTGATATTGGTAAGGTGTTATAGTTAAATAAAATATTATATATTAATGTAAGAATTCGCATTTGGCTGTAAATTTATATACAGTTTACTAGTTTAAGCATGGTAACTATAAAAATGAAATATATTTCAGATGCTTGTGATCCTAGTCCATGTATAAATAATAGAACTTGTGTTCGAGATAATATTAACGATCTTTATACTTGTCATTGTCTGCCTGGGTATAGTGGTGTAAACTGTGAAATAGGTATACTTGAAATTTAATAACTTTAAAAGTACCCAAATTATTTATAAGTTTTCTTTTTTGCATTTTACAAAAATAAACATGTTACTTATGTTTGTAATAGATCGATGCACTAGTATAACATGCACCAATAGAGGAACTTGTAATATCACCGGTTCAACTTATCAATGTGATTGTAATGATGGATATAGTGGAAATGATTGTGAAATAGGTTTGATAAAAATTTTACTCTATTTACAAAATGGGTGGTAAACCTATTAAAATTTACTTATTTATAACTCTATAGATCCTTGTGAAACAAATAATTGTCAAAATAATGCTACATGCATTCGAGATGCTAATGGTTTAAATAATACTTGTACTTGCCAACCTGGTTACTATGGGTTTAGATGTGAGAATGGTATGTACAATTTTTAATAGTGTTTCTGTAATTAGAATAACATTTTTTCTATGTAAAATTCATATCAAACATAAAAACATAAGTATATTACAAAAACAAGAAAGATTTACAGTTCTTTCCTTTGTTTTAAAACTGACAACAGTATTATTTTAGATCCCTGTACCATACAACCATGTTTTAATAATGCAACTTGTAATGTTACTGAACCAACTTATATGTGTGATTGTCTGGATGGCTTTTATGATAAAAATTGCTCAACAGGTAACTGTTAAAAGTATAATTTTGTGTAACTATAAATTAAGTATATATTTTTACTAAACTGTATAAGTAACAGCAATATTGTTAAAATACTCAACTTCAGGAAGTAAATAATTGATTTTATCAAAAAAATATCTCAAACACATAAACATAATAAAAGCTAAGTTTTAATCAAATCATGTAATTTTTAACACTTTAATAATAAAAACCAATACATTTAAAGATGCATGTTTACCCAACCCCTGTTATAACAATGTTCAATGTACAAGAAAAACACAAGGTTTATATGAATGTAGTTGTACAGATAATTATGAAGGAATTGACTGCAGTGAAGGTATGGAAATTTAAACTATTTTAAAATTATAAACCAAGGTTAAAAATCATTTTTGACAATATCAATATTTTTTACAGTTATATTTGAACTACAACCTGATCTTGAATACTCATTATTTGTGAGTCAACAGGAACCTAGTTCATTTCAAACAGCTTACTATCGCAGTATTGGACATGGAGGAGGGTTGGTTATTATTAAAGACAACACAACACAAGATGCACTTGAAAAGTATTTAAGAAAATATTCAAGTAGAAATATTTGGATTGGGGGACAAAATCAAGAAGGAGGTAATAGGTTTTGAGCGCGATTTCATGATTTATTAAGTTACTTTTTATTTATAGAAGTTACTTTTTCAGGCCAAACCCAGCAGTTTTTGTAAACCCATTCTTGAGGTTGTTTTTACCATTCGTAATATTTATATTATTTCTATTAAGTTTGGAAATGGTTAGACAACAGTGAGATACCAACAACCCCCTCTAGTGATGATTATAGTAATTGGGAAGCTCTAGAAACAAGGATAGGAAATGAAGGAAATTGTTTGATGATTGACAGCTCAAATTTTAAATGGAAACCACAAAGTTGTTCAACTTTGTTGGACTTTGTAGTTGAAAAATCCGGTATTGCATAAAATTTTAAATTTGACTTATTTGTATATTATACTTGTTTCTAACTTTTTGATGAATATTTCATTTTACTTATGTAAAACTTTATTTATAAACAAAATAATATTTTCATTAGTTGTTTGAACTCATAACCCAAAAATCTTTTTAAATTTTTTTAAAATTTAGATTCACAATCAACTATTCCAATATGTTCTGACTCAAAGTGTAAAAATGATGGAATTTGTCATGAAAGTGGAGTCCATTTTTCTTGTGATTGTTTAAGTGGTTATAATGGTGAAGTGTGTGAAAATATTATACCAGTTGAAGGTTGGTTAAGAAAATAGTATTTAATTTTTTTGTGTACAAGCATACAACTATATAACTTAAGCGCACCGTTCTAACTTAGTTACAAATTCTGGAATAACGTTAACTTTGAATTATTTAGTTAGGCCTTTATAAAAGATATTGACTTACAAAAACATTAAGGGCTCCAAAAGGTTTAATAAAAATCCACCAAAATAAGCAAACCTGAATAACTTCAATCTTTAATTTTAAATATCTGCAGACCTTACACAGTATAGTTTGAGCTTTCAGTTTAATTTTAAAATTACTTTATTTATGTTTAGGTAATAATGTAATAATTTACATTGTGGTAGGAGTATCAGTTTTAATAATTATTGGTGTGACTGGAATTTGCATTTGTAAAAAAAGGTAAATTAATAAAATCATAAAAAAACTGTTTAATATGATTTAAAGTTTAATTAATAAATAAAAATAAGCCATTTTTTTAATTATAGAAAAACAAAAGCATCAAATTCCGAAAGACCTCGGTTAAACATTGGTAAACTATTAACTAAATTAAATGACATTTTTTATTAAATGATAAACTCTAATAAACGATTAAAATATCAGTGATTTTGTTAAAATATTTTTAGAGGAGAATTCTTATGAGGAGATTGTTTTAAAAGTGAATTTTAATTATGAAAGTTTTACGATCAAGTTAACTGATATTCTGGCAGTTTATTTAAAGCTATCAGGAAACAATCAACAACTTAAAGAACAGTTTCAGGTTAAGTTACTAATTTTAACCATGTATAAACCGTATTAAAATCTTTTTAGCCTACACACAACATTTAGACAAACTTTAAAATTAATATCAAAATATTCCGGTTGTATAATGTTGTTAACAACTATCAATCTTACTTTTATACTAAACAGAAGTTGGAGAATGCATCAACAAAACTAAAAACAAGTTGTTCAGTTGCTAAGAAACAAGAAAATAAAACACTAAGCACTGCAATACTACCATGTATGTATAAAATTAATAAATTCTTAGTTTAAGTTTATAAAATGTTACGTAGCTTATGCCAACTACATTGTAGTTTTAAAATTATTTTGTTTAAGATAACTGCAATCGAGTAAAATTAAAATCCATTGAAAACCAATACATCAATGCAAGTTATATTAACGTAAGTTGTGCAACAACGATATCAATATGTTTATACATTTGGAAATTAAATAATTCTATTAAACAAAATTTTTTATTTAGTGTCCTGGCCAACGAAGAAAGTTTATAGCAACCTGCAACCCTGTTTCACAAACTGTTACTAATTTTTGGCAAATGGTGTTAGAAGATGATTGTAAACTGATAGTTATGTTGGCCAACATTGGGGAAAATGGAATGGTATTTTTTTTATTGTTTACATGGGCCTTGAGTAAGGCTCTATAACTTATATGAACTCCTGCTAAGCCAACACCTATTCAGCAGCTTACAGTAAGCGGGTAGTTATATGCAATAATATCCAAAACTGCAGCAGGCAACTTGAAACCGAGTCGGAGTAACTGATGTTACTCTATGTTTAAATCGTGAAGTCAACCTTCCCACATTAAGATAAATAAATGTGAAAAAAAAACATTGGCAGAAGAGTTTTTTTTAAAGGCAGCGTGTTGTAGTCAGAACTTTTGGTTTCACTACATAAGGTCCTGGGTTTAGTGACCGCTGCCGTTGGGTGAAGGACTGTAAACAGATGATACTCTATGTTTAAGTCATAAAGTCGACCTTTTGACATTAAGAATAAACAAATACAAAAAAACATTTTTTTTGTAGAATATTTAGTATAAATGTTTTATATTTATTTACTCTTGATGTAAAAAAAGAACTAAATGGCTTAAATTTAAAGTAACAATTTTTACCCAATCCAGTCTGAAGTTGACTTAGTCAGTTTGAGATATTGCTTATTATAATTACCCAACACTTAATCTGCCAATTGATTTTAGTTGGGCAAAAAATTTGTACTGTTTATAGCTATTTTAAACCATTGAAAATTTTTAAACAGAACATTTATTTATCAGGAGCAATGTAATAAATACTGGCCAGAAAAAGGAGAAACAAAACAATTTGGAAATATTAATGTAAAAACAAAAGATGAAGTTGTATTTGATGGATATGTGAAAAGAACTTTTCTCATTAACTTTGTGGATGAAACGTATAATAGTGTAAGTTTATTTGAAATGAATTTTCAGTTATGTCATGAACTATAACACATTCAAAATATATTGATAAAAAAAAGTATGACTCAGCCTAAGATAACAGTTTTGTAAATGTACTTTGATTATTAAAGAATTTAGTAAATAAAGCGTTTTGGTAATCCATGACAGTCTTAGTCTGTTTAACCAAAAAAATATACACAAAACAACAACACTTTTGTCATTCAACTACTTTAGAAAAATTGAAAAAATGTTTTTTTTAGATTGTGCAAACAGTGACCCAGTTTTAATACACAACATGGCCAGACAACAACGTTCCAATCCTAACAACTCCTTTTATCAGGTTTTATCAACATATAATGAAGTTAAATAAAACTTATCAACACCAAACACCAATAACTGTGCACTGCAGGTAAAAATGTATTTCTTCCCATACTTTTTGGTTTTTAAATCAACTGTAAAGTAGGCATTTTTATCGGTAGTGTTTTTTACATGTTTATTAAGGTATGTTGTTATTTTTTTACCAATTTTTAACTTTTACCAGTGCTGGTGTAGGTAAAACTGGTACTTTTATTGGGTTTGATTGTTTGATGCAAGAAATAAATCAGAAACAAACTGTAAATCTCTTTAAAACAGTCATTAACCTCAGAAAACAACGAGTTTATATGGTTCAGACAAAGGTGCCATTATTTTTTTTATTTTTTTTACTGTTGAGCATATTTTAACAATAGCATACCTAGTACAAAAAGTTCAAATCTTCTACATTATTATTAATAATATAGTTTTAAATTAAACATTCTTTTTTTGTTAAATACAGGAAGAATATCTCTTTTTGCACAAATTAGTTGCTGAACTTAAGGTATATGGTAACACTGATATTGATTGTAAAGATTTGAAAAAACAAATGAGAAAAGCAGACAGGTATTTAATACATTTTTGCCCCAATTTTGGTTAGAATCATAACAATAAAATTATCAATTAAAAAAGAACAAATAAACAAAAGATTTTCAATATAAATTAATAACCTGAAAGAGTCCTTTACAAATTTTAGGCACAACAAGATTAATGAGGAGTTTAACAAATTGGATTTAATTAAACCTCAAAATGCAGCAAATAAAATTGCCACAAGACCTGAAAATATTGAGAAAAACTTAAACAACAAGATTTTGCCATGTAAGCTAGGTTGTTTTACCCACAGAAAAGTAATATATACAAAAAGAGATTCCTTTTATTTAACTTTTTATTAATTTAGATGACCACTATATTTGTTTTCTTCCACCTTTGCCCAACAACACTATCCCAGCTTACTACAATGCCTCAGTATTCAATGTAAGTTACAAAATAGTTTAACAAATATATGTTTAATAACATATACAAAATTGTAAATAAACTATTACAACTCTTTAACAGTTTGGTACAACACCAATAATAGCAGCTCAAACACCAACTAACATCAACTTTGTGGAGTTTTGGCATTGTATCTGGCATCAAAGAATACAAACCATTGTCATGCTAGAACAGGTAAAACAAACCCATATTTAAAACATTAGTTTTTTTGTACAGTTAGCACAGCTGTATAGCCTAGAAACTTGAAAATATTTTAAACACTGACAAATTAAATTTTAATTTTAAATTAATTTTAGACTAAAAAACATCAGTATTGGCCATATAGAATCAAGGAAACAAAAATGTTTGGAAATTACAAAGTTACTTTGGATTCTATGGAACAAGTGACAACTTATGTTACCAGAAGAAAATTTTTACTTTCCCTTAATAATGTTAAGGTAATAATAAAAGTTAATTTTTTTTAAATAACAATTATATTAATAAGGAAATAATAATTTACTGTTAATAGAAAATAAAACATTAACATCAACAAAACACCACAAAAATTAAAAAAAAACAATTATTTACATAACTTAACCTCTCAACTAGCAATTTGATCTTCCTGAATAAAACGACAAAACTAAAACATTACTTAATCAACTATTTCTAAGGTTGAAATCACTCATTTTCAACTAGCAAACCTGGATGATCATTTATCTTCTTCTAACTGTGGAGTGATAGTTGATTTAGTGGACAGGGTTTACAAAAGTTCACTTACATGTGGGGGCAGCATTGCTATACATTGTAGGTGGGTTACATTTAATTATTTATTGCTTAATTATGTACATAAAATTGATATAAAGAAATATGTATCAGTATGCTTTTGTAACCTGTATTAAGAAATATAAACAAAATATAGGCAAAAAACAAACCAAACCACTATTAAAAAGTAGAACTCCACTGTCAAGTAAAAAATGCTATATCCTTATTTTTTTAAATAATTTTAATCATTTATGTAAAGCTCACATTTATTGCAACTAGCTTTGAATTGTATTTAGTGAATATAAAATTTTGTATTTTTTAATAACCAAAACAATGTTTTAACAGTGATGGAGCAGGACGGACAGGAGTGTTCATTGGAGCTTTAAACTTGATTGAAAGAATTAAGAATGAAAAGAAGGTTGATGTTTTGAGGACTGTTAAGGACATGAGAGATATAAGACCAGGAATGGTGGAGAATTTGGTAAAAAAATTTATGTTTTAATTTAGTCTATATTATAAAGAGTATCGAACATATATACTTTTTACATAAATAGTAGTAAAAAAAACAATTTTATCATAAAAACAAACCAATTTATAAAAAATCATATTTAAGCCAAGCAGTTATATAATTCAAGCTAAATCAATAATTAAATAGAACCATGTAAAAATCAAAACAAGGTAGGTTTTTCCTAATAAAAATTATATATTTATTTTTAGAAGCAATATAGCTCACTTTATGATATTGCAGACTATTATCTAACATCATTATCAAGTTATCAAAATTTTCAACCAATAAAATCCCCAAAATATTTAAATAAAGCATGAATTAATTTTCTTAATTGTTTCTAATTTTTGCCAATACTACTAGGTCTGTACTTATGTATTGATATTAAAATCTTACAATTTAACTAATCACACACTTGTTTTAAATATAGTGAGTACACTTAAATTTTTTTAAGGAATCAGTCCAGTTGTATTTTTAATAGATTATGCAGTATAATTTACATTAAATGTATATGTTATATACCATTAAAAAATTGCTAAAATTTATTATTTCTGATGCAAAAATCTTGTTATGTAAAAATTCAAAACAAAATATTTGTTCATTTAAATCAAAAAAATATTTAAAAACTTATGTAAGTAACTAATAGTTTTTTATTACAAAACAATTATAAAAATTAAAAATTTAGACAAATAAACAACATATAAAAAGTTATAAATATTTTATGCTACAATTCACTAAAATTTAAACAACTATTAATTAATATTTTGCTAATGGTTATAAGAAAATATAATTCTATTGAAAAGTAAAACATAAGAACCAATTTGTTATTTTGAAAATTTACATTAAACATTCTACATTGAGTTATTTAAACACTTAAATCATGTTTTATTAAACTTATAAAACGTTAAGCCACACACCAAGTGTTTACTATGTAATAAAATGACGTGCTTTACATTGTTTAACAACCTTCCATGCAAACAAACATCTTAACAGTTTCTCTATTTTGTTTGTTCATGTGTTTGTGCAAATCAATAAAATCGAGTTATTTTTAAACCATGAGTACAACATGAAAGTAGAGAGCACACTGATCTTGCATTTAACAATATAGTTTCTGGCAATAACAATCTCAAAAAATTAAAAAAAATTTAATGATGAAAAATTATTTTCTACAAAAAAATATTATTATAATATCAGATTAGTTTGATAGTTTGAAGTTTTTTCTCAGTTTAAAAAAAAATATTATTTTGGTTTAGAAGATTAAACAGTTAGTTTAGATAGGGTAAACTTTAAAATAGTTAATTAATGTTATTTAATTTTTATCTAAAGTATACTTTTACAATAATGCTGTAAAAATATTTTTTTTCTGCAAAATGACTTCGAAATTATCTTCCTTAATATTGGGTATTTTGTTTATTGCTTCTACACCATGTAAAGGTAAGAACTAAATATATATATATATATATGCGTATAGTATTTTTTAAACTTGTTATAAAAACTACTATTAAATTTAAAAATATGATCTCAACAGGAACCCTACATGCTAACATAACCCACAATGGATATGAAATTAATTTTTACATACATTCAACTTCTATAAGCCAGCCTGATGCTGAACAACTTTGTGTCAACAGTAGTGGAACTTTGCTTATAATAAAAGATTCAGCAACCCAGAGTGCTGTTAGAGATGTACTTACTGTTACAAATGACCAAACATCTGGTGGGTGGGCTTCTGGTTATTGGCTTGGTGCAAGTGGTTACTATGATCCATACAACTATACTTGGAGTGATGGTACACCTGTTCCTGAACCAGATACAAGTTCAACTGATGGTTATGAGAATTGGTGGGTCGGATCAGGTGTTAATCCCAAGTATAATCCAGGATATCTTCGAATAAGATCTTCAGATTGTTGTACTCGAGGAAGTTGGTATGATCATGATGGTAACTTTCCAGGATACATTTGTCAAACAGGTAAGTGTCAGGCAATTAATATTTTAAAAATACTTTCGTTTATATTTTTTGTTAAATTTTCTAATATTTTTCTATTTTCACCCAAATCATGTCGAAATAGTGAATCATGTAGTATTTTTTTTTTAATGGCAATATTTTTAATTATGTAGATGTATGCAGTTTTACACCCTGTAAAAATGGGGGAACATGCATCCATGATATGAATGATGATGGTTATATTTGTGATTGTACTCCTAGTTATATTGGTCTAACATGTGAAATAGGTTTGTTTAGTTGTAACGCTTTAAATCAATTAATAAGTGGCCTGTTGATTAGGTATGATCAATGTTACATTACTGATTTTAATTATGTAGATGTATGCAGTTCTACACCCTGTAAACATGGGGGAACATGCATTCTTGATATGAATGATGATGGTTATACTTGTACTTGTACTCCTAGTTATATTGGTCTAACATGTGAAACAGGTTTGTTTAGTTGTAACGCTTTAAATCAATTAATAAGTGGCCTGCTGATTAGGTATGATAAATGTTACATTACTGAATCTTTAATTATGTAGATGTATGCAGTTTTACACCCTGTAAAAACAGCGGAACATGCATCCATGATATGAATGATGATGGTTATATTTGTGCTTGTACTCCTAGTTATAGTGGTCCAACATGTGAAACAGGTTTGTTTAGTTGTAACGCTTTAAACTAATTAATAAGTGGCCTGAAGTTTAGCATGGGTATGTTACATTACTGAATCTTTAATTATGTAGATGTATGCAGTTTTACACCCTGTAAAAACAGCGGAACATGCATCCATGATATAAATGATGATGGTTATATTTGTGATTGTACTCCTAGTTATATTGGTCTAACATGTGAAACAGGTTTGTTTAGTTGTAACGCTTTAAACTAATTAATAAGTGGCCTGAAGTTTAGCATGGGTATGTTACATTACTGAATCTTTAATTATGTAGATGTATGCAGTTTTACACCCTGTAAAAACAGCGGAACATGCATCCATGATATGAATGATGATGGTTATATTTGTGCTTGTACTCCTAGTTATAGTGGTCCAACATGTGAAACAGGTTTGTTTAGTTGTAACGCTTTAAACTAATTAATAAGTGGCCTGAAGTTTAGCATGGGTATGTTACATTACTGAATCTTTAATTATGTAGATGTATGCAGTTTTACACCCTGTAAAAACAGCGGAACATGCATCCATGATATAAATGATGATGGTTATATTTGTGATTGTACTCCTAGTTATATTGGTCTAACATGTGAAATAGGTTTGTTTAGTTGTAACGCTTTAAATCAATTAATAAGTGACCTGCTGATTAGGTATGATAAATGTTACATTACTGATTTTAATTATGTAGATGTATGCAGTTTTACACCCTGTAAAAACAGCGGAACATGCAACCATGCAATGAATGATGATGGTTATACTTGTGCTTGTACTCCTAGCTTTAGTGGTTCAAATTGTGAAACAGGTTTGTTTAGTTGTAATGCTTAAAAAGTAAATAGTATGTGCCCTGATGCCTAGTTTTAAACGGTACTATTTGATGTAATAGTAAATTTGGCAGATTTAGTATTAACCTGCTAAGCTTTAAAACAACTACTTTATAATTTTTTTTTTAATTTTTTAATTTAACTTAAATGTAAATTTAATCTTGTAATAAAAGATGTATGCAATTCTATCATTTGTCAACATGGAGGAACATGTGTCCATGAAAATAATGAAGATGGTTATGTTTGTAGCTGTAAACCTGGTTATAGTGGGGATCATTGCCAAGACGGTAATTTAATTAAATTTACTCCTCACTTCTTTAAAAAATACCACCATAATTTTAATGCTTGCTAATTAAACTGTACTCGTGTCCATTTAAATCAAACCTTTACTTAATTTGTATAAGGATGCAAGAACACAATACAAGTACAGCTCAAGCACAAACTAAGTCTAAATAATCAGCTGGAAAGTACAGATTTAATGGCAAACATTTTAAATAAGCTGTTTATTGGATTGTGTGGCATTACAATAATAAACAAGGGGTATAGTTCCAAAAAAAAAATTAAATACCATTTTTTAATAGATCCATGTAAGCATGAACTTTGTCAAAATAATGGAACTTGTGAACGTGATGCTGAAGGTTTAAATTACACTTGTGATTGTCTACCTGGGTATACTGGTCACCATTGCCAAATAGGTTGGTATATTAATAGTATTGCAATTTAACAAAATGTTTTAAATAAATTATATAAAACACAAATAATTAATCAAATTACTTAATTTAATATTATTTGTGTAAAAATGTCATTATTTTTACATTTTTAATGCTTAATTAATGATTTATAAGATGTTTGTGATTCTTCACCATGTCAAAATGAGGGCACATGTAAACATGCCAACAATAGTGATAACTATCTTTGCGAGTGTGTGGATGGATATGGTGGTGTTAACTGTGAACTGGGTAATTTATTTTTTAAATAAACAATAACTCTGTATTAAAAAAAATAAAGTAAAAACAGACAAAATAAGAATATAGTGGAAATTAATATAAAGTCTGTTTTTGTTTTCTTTTGTTATTTGAAGTATTCATAGTTTTAAATATTGAAAATATTTAAAATGTTTAGACTTTAATAATAATGCAAACCAATCCTCTTTAAGTTACTGGCAGCGTGGTGTAGTGGTAAGTAAGAACACTCACTACACCACAATAAGGTTGTGGGTTCAACCCCCACTGCTCTCAAGCTGTAGCGCCCTTGAGCCAGGCGCTATAAACGATTCCTGCTGAGCCGGCACTTAATCAGCAGCATAATTACCGGGCTATATAATATCCCGAACTAATAAAGGCAACTCAAGAGTGGGTCAGAGTAACAGTTGTTACTCTATGTTTAGGTTGTGCATTCGACGTTTTCACATCAAGGATAAATATATAAAAGTTAATGTAAAAATTAATACAACAGATCCATGTCAACCACATCCATGTCAAAATGGTGGATCTTGTAAACCAGCTAAAAATGGTCTAAGTTATACTTGTGAGTGTATGGCTGGGTTTTCTGGTACGAATTGTACAGAGGGTTAGTAACTAAATTTATTTACTTGTTTTTCAAAATTATGTTATAGTTTTGGTAAAAACAAATATTTAACTAAATTTTAACCTATATATATTATAAGAGGTACATTCTCTGACTAAAACACTAGAAAAACCAAAAAAAAATTAAAAGTTTTTTTTAATAGATTCATGTTTCCCTAATCCTTGCTTTTACAATGGTATATGTAACCATGCTGAAAATGAAAAAGGTTATATTTGCGATTGTCAACCTGGATATAGTGGTTCAGATTGTGAAACAGGTGAATAAAATAATAGTTTTTATCATAAGGCTTTATGTGTATTAAAAAAGAGAACTGTTAATATTACTATAATAACACATAATCTAAAACTTTTAGACCCATGTGATCATGATAATTGCCTTAATGGTGGAACTTGTAAACGCAATGATAATGGTTTAAATTATACTTGTAATTGTAAGCCTGGGTACTATGGAACTACATGTGAAAATGGTATGTATTCTGTACTCAATAAACTTAAAAATTTGTCAAAAAGATAAACATGCTGTAATAAATACATATGTGGCTGGGGGCAACATAGAATTTTTGAAATTCTAATATCTCTTTTAAATTAAAACTGCATTAACTTTCAATTAATTAGATTTAAAAAAAAATCAGTACATTGCATATTTTTAAGTTTTCGGTTTAAAAACACTATTTTAGCAATTTTCTGGAATAGTCAATTATTTTTTTGTTTGTAAACAAAAACTTAGGTTTAAATTAATATCGACAGCTGTGACCTTAATCTAGTAATCCAATACTTTTTCATTAAAGCTCTGCCATTTTATTTCAGATCCCTGTACCATACAACCATGTGTTAACAATGCAACTTGTCATGTTACTGAACCAACTTATATGTGTGATTGTTTGGATGGTTTTAATGATAAAAACTGCTCATCAGGTAATTTTTGGGTTTGATGACTATGTCATAATATACTATAAAATCTTTGTATAAACAATAATATTTATGGCATGCTTTTTTTAATCATGAAGTTATTTTTGTCATTTTTCTTGTGCATTAATGTGATATATATTGTATATCTTTTACTTATTTTCATTAATGCTCAAAAAACCTGAATAAAAAAAAATAGTTACATTATGTTAAAAACATTATCTTAAAACAACAAATATAAAAAATCTCAAAAACAACCAATGTAAAATCACTGTTTCTGTGGTTTTAAGAACAATTTTTATTTTTACTCTTTTATTAAAATCACACATTTTAAGATGCATGTTTACCCAACCCCTGTTATAACAATGTTCAATGTACAAGAAAACCACAAGGTTTATATGAGTGTAGTTGTACAGATAATTATGAGGGAATTGACTGCAGTGAAGGTATGGAAATAAAACTATTAGTTAAAAATTACTTAGATCTACTTTAGCTAAAAAGACAAAATTTTAATCTGAATTTAAACAACTTCACATAATTTAAAAAAGTAATCCTATATTGATTGTAATTTAAATGCTGTGGCATAAAAATAAATTTTAACTAAATCTTGGTAATAAAATTATTTTTTTTTTAAATAAAAATTAAACATTTTAATATTTTTTACAGTTATATTCAAACCACAACCAGAGTTAGAATACTCATTTTTTGTAAGCCAAGAAGAACCTAGTTCGTTTAAAACAGCTTCTGACCTAAGTATTGCACAGGGGGGAGGATTGGTTATTATTAAAGACAACATAACACAAGATGCACTTGAAAAATATCTGAGAAAATATTCAAGTGGTAATATATGGATTGGTGGACAAAATCAAGAAGGAGGTTACAATTTAAAAAATGATATTACATTGTGGTAATTGTAATGTAGATTATATATGGATTTAAAATCACTTTATAAAAAGTTAAAAAATTAATTTTTAACCTTTTTTGAATTGAGTGTTTTTTAAAGATAGCAAAATTCTATCAGAAGTTTATATTTAGTTTGGAGATGGTTAGACAACAGTAAGATACCAACAACCCCCTCCAGTGATAGTTATAGTAATTGGGAAACACTGGAAACAAGGATAGGAAGAGAAGGAGATTGTTTGATGATTGACAGTTCAAATTTTAAATGGAAACCACAAAGTTGTTCAACTTTGTTGGATTTTGTTGTTGAAAAGTCAGGTATTACATGTATTTTAAATCTTAAATTGTTGTGTACACTTTTTTCAGTAGTTGCCAAAACTCAGACCCCAAAAACCTCTTTTTAACAGATTCACAACCAATATGTTCTAAGTCAACATGTGAAAATGAGGGGATATGTCATGAAAGTGGAGTCCATTTTTTTTGTGATTGTTCAAGTGGTTATACCGGTGAAGTTTGCCAGAATATGATACCACAAGAAGGTAAATGCTTGTTTTAATAATAGAGTATTATCAGTTTTTTTGTTAGTAATTTGACTATTTTTGGGATGTAGTAATTTGATACCTAACATTTTTGTTCAATATTTTTATATAGCATTACAAAAGCCTAATACAATTTCTTTTAGGAATAAAACAGAATTTAATTACAATAACAACTTTTTATAATATAATTAAATAAATAAAACAAAAATTATTTTTAGGAACAGATGGAGTGATTATAGCAATAGCAGTTGTTATACCATTACTGGTTATTATACTAGGAGTTGGGGGTTATTTTTGGTGGAAAAAAAGGTTAATTCTGATATTTTATAGTATAACATAATAAAAAAAACAAGATACAAGTGAAACTGTTTGTAGCACATACCTTACTATAAAAAATGTATTTTTAAATACCTTAACTATACTAGTTTAAGATTTTTTTAAAAATCATACCACCTTTATTTAAATTGTCACTATTTAATATTTAACAGAAAAGAAACAAAGACTAAGGGAAGTCAACCTAATGGTAAACATGTTTTGGACTTACATTATATTAATTATGTGTATTTAACACAAAAAATCAATTAATATGAAGCACATTTCTAACAAAATGTTCAAAAACACATGTTGATATTACTCAAAACTTTAGTTAATCTGTTTATTTTTAACTAGGAAATATGTCTACAAACTCGGCGAGTGTATATGAGAATGTTTCCCTCAAACTTAAAAATATATCTTATGAAAAGTACAAGATTTTAAAGAATAATTTGTTGGAAAAGTTTAAAATTCTCTCCCAGGAAGATAGTGATGAACTAGAAAACGAATATCAAGAGGTAATTTAAATTTATTATAATTTTCTATTTTTTCTGTATATAAAAAAACAATTCCATTTAAATGTTAACTACCGAAATACTAAAAGAAGTTGTTTATAATAACGAAAACGAAATTTTTCTTTATACAAAAAGAATTTAGCAAAAGCACTATTTTTAACTCTAAAAAATATGGAAAACCAACAATATATCACAAAACTATAAACTGTTAATTATAAATTTTTACCAGGAAATACGGAATTTATCACTTTCTGTTAAAACAAGTTCATCGGAAGCTGAGAAAACTGAAAACAAACCAAAAAACAGATTCAAGAATATTTTACCATGTAAGATTATTAATTTAAAGTTGCTTAACACATTTTATACATTAAAAAAAATTATTCTAATTAACATTTAAATTAATGACAAAATGTGTCAAATATATTAAATCTATTTTGTGGTTTAAAACAAGCTATAATGCAAAAAAATCATACTAAAATAATTAAACATTTACATTATTAAATAAACAAACAAAAAAATTTTCCCAAAATTACCAAGTTATATTGCTTATTTAAATTTATAAAAATATTTGTTTAGTTAACAAGACAAGAGTGGTTTTAAACAAATCGGAAGACAATTACATCAATGCAAACTATATAAAGGTAACTTATATTAAATAACTTGATTACGTTGGACAAGTTACTTCAAAAATATGTTAATGGATATATAAAAATAAACAAAGATAATATCTCATGTTAAGGTATACTAACAAATAAACTTAACATTTATAATAAACCAAAAAGAAACAAAATTTATACGAAACTAACTTTAAACACAGGATTACCATGGCAACAGAAAATACATAGCAACTCAGGGTCCTTTACCAAGAACTGTTTCTGACTTTTGGCAAATGGTTTTAGAACATGATTGTAAACTTATTGTAATGTTGGCTAATGTGGTGGAAAATGGAAAGGTACCTTGTATATGCCAAAACTTATTTTAAGATTAAAATTTTGAAAGACCAAGTTTTAAAACCAAGTTTTTCCTATATTTTGAAACACCAAGTTTTTATACATTTATAATTGGAGAATTTTTTAATTCTTAAAAAGTGGTGTAGTATATAGTAGTAGGTTAAACTTAATTTAGTTAACATCTAACCTATTAGCAATTTAAATTAAAAGTTTTGAGAAAAACTAAATACAAATGTAGTTTAAATTATAAAACATTATTCTTACAGAAAAAATGTGAAAAATATTGGCCAGAACTTGGTGAAACATTACAGTTTGGAAACATAACAATTAAAGCTTCAGAACAAGTTTGTTATGGTTGTTATGTTAAAAGAAAATTCTGCATAAGTCCTCTTTATGATACTTATAATAATGTAAGTTTATTTGTGTATCTTAGACAAAATATTACCAAGTTTTTACTAGTTATTAAACAATTTCAAAAAACGTATTATACAAATGTAACTAAATCCTAATTAAATACACATTACTTATAGGTTGAAAAGTATGTGACGCACCTTCAGTTTATAACATGGCCTGATCATGGAGTTCCACGCACAACAAGTAGTTTCTTTAGATTTTATAACCAAGTTGTTACCATACAAAGTGGAAGCGATGCCCCTACTGTTGTACATTGCAGGTTTGTGTAAATAAATAAATTAAACTCTATGCACATATGAACACAAAAAAGCAATGTTAAAACCCATTACTATTTATTTAAAAATTCTCACCTAGATGTAAAACCTGATTTACGCACTTAAACATTGAATTTTTAAATGCCATCATTTTATGTAGGAGTCAATAAACTAAAAAAACATATATCAAGCTTTTTTTTTTTTCTAAAACATATATCAAGCTTTTTTTTGCTTGTAAAAAAAAAAGTAAAAATATGTATGCTTAAGGTAACAAAAAAAATAAATTAAATTGTAATGAAAATAATGGTAAAATATTTAGCAAAAACTACAATTTAACTATTTTTACAGCGCTGGTGTAGGTAGAACTGGTACTTTTATTGGGTTTGATTGTTTGATACAAGAAATAAACCAAAAACAAAGTGTGAACATTTTTGAAACTGTAATCAATCTCAGAAAACAACGGGTTTTTATGGTACAAACTGAGGTATACAGAAATTTATTGTTCAAAGGTCTATATAATAAAGTATAGTAAACAAGCAAAGAGCATAACATAAATGCTTGGTCTACAATATTAAGTACCTACCCATTTTAAAACAAAATAAATTAAAAACTTAAAATTTTTACAGGGTCAATATGTTTTCCTGCACAAATTAATGGCTGAGGTAGTTTTATTGGGAAATACAGACATCAAAGTTTCAAGTTTGGCCAGAACAATTAAAGAACTAAAAGAGTAAGATTTATCTTTTTTTTTTAAAAAACTTTTTTTTTTAAACTAAACCTACTTTGTGAATAAGTTATTTAACACTTAAAAGTTTTATTTGTTGTTGTTTTTAGTTTTAATAAATTCACTGAGGAGTTTAATAAATTGGATTTAATTAAACCACAAAATGCAACAAATGAAATTGCCACAAGACCTGAAAATATTGAGAAAAACTTAAACAACAAGATTCTGCCATGTAAATATTGTTCTACACCTTTTTATGAATAAACTTCTAAAATAGCTGGCAAAATATGAAAATATATTGTATTATTGGTATTTTTCAATATTAGTATATCAACATACTTTTGCCAAATTAATATGGCAAATGTTACAAACCATTTATACATTTTGTAGATGACCATGCTATGTTTATTTTGTCACCTTTACCAAATGAACATGTTCCTTATTACAACGCTTCGCTTATACGAGTAAGTAAAGTCAAATTTACAATTCCACAAATTGATATGGCAACATTACAAAAAATATAGAACCATAGTTTATAATAACATTTTTGCAAGTTAATTTACCAATATATCTTTATGTTGAAAAAATTTATGTCATTCGGGAAATTTTATTTCAGTGATTTACATAAATTATTAACTTATAACATTCTAAATCATTCCATTGTTTGAAAATCTTAAACGATTGACGTCATTTTAATAAACACTCCCCTCGTAATGAAATAATTTATGCAAAAATTCTTCAAATTTGTTAGTTTGTTTGCTATTTAAACTAACAGCAACTTTAGCAAACATTTTTATTTTTGTCGCTAATATTGGTTTGGATGTAAAATACTTCAACAGTATTGCAACTGCTCTCAATATTAAATAAATTACTGATTTATTTATGTAGGGATATGGTAAGGAAGAACTTATACTTGCAGCCCAAGCACCAACAAAGAAAACTGCTGTTGAGTTTTGGCATGGAATATGGACCCACAATATTCAAACGATTGTCATGTTAAACGATGAAATAAAGGTATGTTAATACATGTTAACCTTTTTATAGTTACTCTATAGCGCAATCTTGCGGTTGGATTTATTGTTGTAAAATTATATTTAATACTGTAGGACAAATACTGGCCAAAAGCTGAAAAAATCACTTTATTGTTTGGAGAATACAAAGTTACATTGATCAGTATAGAACAGATATTACCAGTTATTACCAAACGGATATTTCGTCTAACATACGAAAACAAAGAGGTAGTTGAAACAGAATTATTAACCATAATTAAAAAAACATAACAAAAACCTGTATTGAAATAGTGACTATTTAAAACTTTTTTTATTCAATTAAAATTATGTACACGATTTAAACTTAATTCTTAATTTTAGATTGAGATTTGTCACTTTCAATTAAATAACTGGAAAGAGCACACTGCCCCACCAGATTATGATGTCATAATCAAGTTAATTGGGTTAACACAAACTTGTAGCAAAGAAAACAGTGGAACTGTTGCTGTACATTGCAAGTAAGTAAATAACCCCCCCCCAAAAAAAAACTTCATGTACACTTTTAGTAGTAGAAATTATAACTAAACTGCTTTATAAAGTTGTTTTAGACCATACACTTATGACTTCACTAAAATAACCTAGATTTTGTTGTTGTATGTTTTTATTTAATCTTTTTTAATTTTATTTATGCTTAATGTGGGAAGGTCAACTTCACGACATAAACATAGGGTAACATTTGTTACCCCTAACTTGGCAGTTTGTTTATAAAGTTAATAGCCCCCTAATCAAAAACGTTACAATACAACCCAGTGGAAATCAAACTTAGGACCTCAACGAGTAAAGTCTACTGTTCTAACCACTACAATATGCTCCTGGCAACAATACTACACTGCTGGCAATAAATCGATGCAAATATTATTAAATAAAACATTTCATGGTTACAATAAAACAATTTTTGTATTGTGTCTGGTGTATGACAAGTTAAAAAAATACATGACATAAGCTTGTTTAATCTATATATTTAAACCTTTTCAACAGTGATGGAGCAGGACAAACAGGGGTGTTCATTGGAGCTTTAAACTTGATTGAAAGAATCAAGAATGAGAACAAGGTTGATGTTTTGAGGACTGTTAAGGACATGAGAGATATAAGACCAGGAATGGTGGAAAATTTGGTAAGATATTAAAGGTTTAATTTTTACCCAACACATTATAATATAAGATGACATGATGTTTAATATAAAACACTATTAATAATAAATTAGCAAGCGTTTTAGGCTAAAAAAAACAGATACTTTTTGATTACAAATAACCAAAATTTAACACAAATAAAGTGCTTTAAAATATATTTGTATTTTATAAATATTTGTATTTGGTACCTACTACAATCAAGTATTTTTAAACTTTAATTTTTTTTAGGATCAGTATGAAGCATTATATAACATCGGAGTTCATTATCTCGCCTCATTCTCTATCTACGAAAACTTTGAGTAAATTAACTCAAAGATTTTTTAGTGTTTTTGTCTAAAATCATGTGATATACAATGTACATAACACGATGTACATTAACAGTAAACAAATTAAAAATTTAAAGGACAGTTAAATATTTGTAAATGTGTCTGTTGTTTATTATTTTTTTAGTGCAATCAAAGCAATGATACTATATAATTTTATTTAATTGAACTGTTTTTAGTTTTAGTTTCAAGTGTTCGCCTTGCAATTTTTTCCTAATATATGCCATTTTTTTAGTATTGGTTTATAATAGTATTGGTTTAAAAACATAATATTGGTTTATAATAAAGCAAAATTTTCTTAAATTAGTAAAACGTAATAGGCTATATAAATCCCAATGCTTAAAACTTAAAATATCACACTATTAAACATATTATACTTCTGAAATAACTGTACAAATTATTTTTAAGTTATGACTCTTACTAGCATATAATGCTAAAACACAAAAATTATCTTAGATCATTTTACCAAGAAGTTGTGAAAATTTATTTTTTTAAACTTAAATAACAATCTGGTACCACCAGAAATATAAATATTGTGCTCTATTTTTTTTATAATAATATTAACTGTACTCACATTTGCTGATTGCTTTATTATTCAGAATTGTTTTTGTTTGTATTTCTTTTGATCTAAAATGTAAAGCAAGTTAGAAAATTAAAATTGATAATATATATATTTGAAAACATGACTTAAAAGAAGTAATTGTTTAATAAACCTAAAAGTAAATTTTTTTTTTTTTAAATAATAGAAAGGTAATGCATGTATTATTGCTATTACTAAGATTACTGCTAGTAATTTAAACTATAATCTCAACTTAATTTCATAACTAAGCAATATTGTATCTAAATTGGAATGGTTTTAGTGTTAATTGTAGCAAATATGAGTATATGCAAATTAGGTAGGTATGTTTGCAGAAAATAAACTTTATAAATGCCAAGTAATTTGTTTTTGCTTGGAACACAAATCATTGTCAAACCCTACAAAAATTATGTTTTTCGTGTATAACATATAAAAAATTATTGTCTGTAAAATGTACAACATACAAGGATACTTTAAGTGTGTTTGTTACCAGAAAAAAAAAGATTTTTTTTACCTTTTAAGCCAATTATTACATATAAAGCTAGATACAACCTCTGCAAAAATTGACAGCAAACAAAAAACCCCTTTGTCGATTTATTTCGCAGTTTATTATAGTGTTAAATTTTTTTCTAAAAAGTTTATTGCATGACATATTATAAAACTATAATTATGAAATTAAAACGTTATGCCATTTGTCATTTTTTTTATAAAAAAAAAAATAAAAGTTTTTTTTTAATTTGCCTTTTAAATCCTTCCTTCAAAGCCTAACAAAACACATTAACATTCCAAACCAAGTTATTAAACAAATAAATGTTTTAACTAAATTTATAAAACAGAAATGCACACACCTGGTTTTTACAATGAGATAAAATGCTATTCTTAATCTTTTTTAATAACCTAGCATCAAATAAACTTCTTAAAGGCTTTTTTTATGTTTGTTCACCTGTTTGTGCATATTCAAAAAGTCTGGATATTTTTAAACCATGAATATACGATAAAATAATAAAAGAGGTTAATTTTGCATTTAATGGTTTAGTTTTTAGTGATAATGATCCCAAAAAATTTAATTGATTGATGTGATTTATGTTTAATTTTTAATTGATTGATGTGATTTATGTTTAATCTAGATTATACATTCATAGTAATGCTTTAATAAAGATTTTTTTAGCGCAATGACTTTTTACCCAGACTGTTGTTAATAATGTACTTGATGATTTAAACCATACAACTGGTGGGTGGGGCTCTGGTTATTGGCTTGGTGCAAGTGGTGATGCAGATCCATACAACTTTACCTGGAGTGATGGTTTACCGGTACCTGAACCAGATACAAGTCCAACTGATGGTTATGAGAATTGGTATGTTTCATCAGGTGTTAATCCCAAGTATAATCCAGGATATCTTAGAATAAGATCTTCAAATTGTTGTGGTCGAGAAAGTTGGTATGATCATAATGGTACTTTTTCAGGATACATTTGCCAAAAGCGTAAGTAGCTTAAAATTTTTGTCAGTATTTGACCATTTTAATAAAAAAACCAATTTTCCACAAAGATTTATTATTTTATCAAAATTATAATGTATTTAGTTCCATGTACAACTAACACATGCATGAATGGTGGATCTTGTTATACTGTTAATTCAGATGACAAATGTTTTTGTTTACCTGGCTTTACTGGTGATCAGTGTTAAACAGGTACAACTTTTTATCAGTTTTATTTAAGCTATTCCAAGGTTAAAATGTAAAGGCCAAAGTAATGTACTATTGATAAATAGTATTTTTGACAATGTAAATATATGTACACTATTACTATGAACTTTTTAGTAAAAAATATATAAAGAAATAAAAAGTATATTGTACATTTATGATATTGTACATTTATTTTTAAACCTACTTATTAATAAAAAACAATCTTTTGCAACATTTAATTATTTAAAATAAATTTTCCACCATCTTCTGTGATTTAATTTATACTTAGGTATATAACAAACAATATCAAAAAAAATTAAATTTAACTAATAAATATATATTGCAGTTGTTTTACCTTTTTTGTTTTGATTACAGTTTTTTATGCATTTTAACCAACTTATTCTGCTTTAAAAACATGCCTTTTTTTTAAACAACTGTTAGGCTCCTTATTAGGTTAAGCACCTTATAAATGTTAATAAAGGCGATTAAAAGAAGGAATGACACATAAAAAAATAAATATTTGCCTAAATTTTTTAATGCAGAAGTGCAGTTTTTTTTTGTTTTTGAAAGACAATTTGAAAATGGTAAACAAGAAAAATGTGAAAATGGTAAACAAGAAGAAATATTGAAAACTAGCGAACATTTTAAATTTATTTGTTTACTTTTAGATCCATGTTTACCTGAACCATGTCAAAATGGTGGAACATGTAATCGTAATGATAATGGAATGGGACACACTTGTACTTGTGATACTGGGTTTACTAGTTTAAATTGTGGGATAGGTTGGTAATATTAAGTTTATTACCTTAATATAATACCCAAGGTTTATTAATTTTATCTATTTAGATCCATATTCATCTGAACCATGTCAAAATGGTGGAACATGTAATTGTAATGATAATGGAATGGGACACACATGTGCCTGTGATTGCAGTTATGTCATAAACTATAACACATTCAAAATATATTGATAAAAAAAAGTATGACTTAGCCTAAGATAGACTGTTTAAGTTTATAGTATATACACACAAACAGTTTTGTAAATGTACTTTGATTATTAAAGAGTTTAGTAAATAAAGCCTTTTGGTAATCCATGACAGTCTTAGTCTGTTTAACCAAAAAAATAAACACATAACAACAACACTTTTGTCATTCAACTACTTTAGAAAAATTGAAAAAATGCTTTTTTTAGATTGTGCAAACAGTGACCCAGTTTCAATATACAACATGGCCAGACAACAACGTTCCAATCCTAACAACTCCTTTTATCAGGTTTTATCAATATATAAGAAGTTAAATAAAACTTATCAACACAAAACACTAATAACTGTGCACTGCAGGTAAAAATGTATTTCTTCCCATACTTTTTTGTTTTTAAATCAACTGTAAAGTAGGCATTTTTATTGGTAGTGTTTTTTACATGTTTATTAAAGTATGTTGTTATTTATTTACCAATTTTTAAATTTTACCAGCGCTGGTGTAGGTAAAACTGGTACTTTTATTGGGTTTGATTGTTTGATGCAAGAAATAAACCAGAAACAAACTGTAAATCTCTTTAAAACTGTCATTAACCTCAGAAAACAACGAGTTTTTATGGTTCAGACAGAGGTGCCATTATTTTTTTTACTTTTAAGCATTATTTAACAATAGCATACCTAGTACAAAAAGTTCAAATCTTCTACATTATTATTAATAATATAGTTTAAAATTTAACATTCATTTTTTTAAATACAGGAAGAATATCTCTTTCTGCACAAACTAGTTGCTGAACTTAAGTTATATGGTAACACCGATATTGATTGTAAAGATTTAAAAAACCAAATGAGAAATACAGACAGGTATTTAAAACAATTTTGCCCAAATTTTGGTTAGAATCGTAATATTGAAATTATTAAAAAAAAATTAACTAAATGGTTGCAATAAAATTTTTTTACCCAAAAAAGTCTTTTACAAATTTTAGGCACAACAAGATAAATGAGAAGTTTAATAAATTGGATTTAATTAAACCTCAAAATGCAACAAATAAAATTGCCACAAGACCTGAAAATATTGAGAAAAACTTAAACAAGATTTTGCCATGTAAGCTAGGTTGTTTTACCCACAGAAAAGTAATATATACAAAAAGAGATTCCTTTTATTTAACTTTTTTTTAATTTAGATGATCATTCTATTTGTTTTCTTTCACCTTTGCCCAACAACACTATCCCAGCTTACTACAATGCCTCAGTATTCAATGTAAGTTACAAAATAGTTTAACAAAAATAATTTCTATAACATATACAAAATTTTATACAAAATATTATAACTCTTTAACAGTTTGGTACAACACCAATAATAGCAGCCCAAACACCAACTAACGTCAATTTTGTGGAGTTTTGGCATTGTATTTGGCATCAAAGAATACAAACAATTGTCATGCTAGAACAAGTAAAACCAACCCACATTTAAAACATTAGTTTTTTTGTACAGTTAGCACAGCTGTATAGCCTAGAAATTTTAAATATTTTAAATACTAACAAATAAATTTATAATTCTTGATTAACTTTTAGACTAAAAAACATCAGTATTGGCCATATAGAATCAAGGAAACAAAAATATTTGGAAATTACAAAGTTACTCTGGATTCTATGGAACAAGTAACAACTTATGTTACCAGAAGAAAATTTTCACTTTCCCTTAATAATGTTAAGGTAATAATAAAAGTTAATTTTTTTTAAATAACAATTATATTAATAAGGAAATAATAATTTACTGTTAATAGAAAATAAAACTTAACATCAACAAAACCCCACAACAATAAAAAAAAACTAATTATTCACATAACTTAACTTCTTAACTAGCAATTTGATCTTCCTAAATAAAACAAAAAAATTTAACTATTATTTTAACTAAAACATTATTTAACCAACTATTTCTAAGGTTGAAATCATCCAGTTCCAACTAGCAAACCTGGATGAGCATTTATCTCCTGCTAACTGTGGAGTGATAGTGGATTTAGTGGACAGAGTTAACAAAAGTTCACTTACATGTGGGGGCAGCATTGCTATACATTGTAGGTGGGTTACATTTAATTATTCATTGCTTAATTATGTACATAAAATTAATATAACGAAATATGTATCAGCATTTTTGTAACCTTAAGAAATATAAACAAAATATAGGCAAAAAACAATCCAAACCACTATTAAAAAGTAGAATTCCACTGTCAAGTAAAAAATGTTATATCTGTATTTTTTAAATATAATTTTAATCATTTCTGTAGCTCATATTTATTGCAACTAGCTTTGAACTTTATTTAGTGAATATAAAATTTTGTATTTTTTAATTACTAAAACAATGTTTTGACAGTGATGGAGCAGGACGAACAGGGGTGTTCATCGGAGCTTTAAACTTGACTGAAAGAATCAAGAATGAGAACAAGGTTGATGTTTTGAGGACTGTTAAGGACATGAGAGATATAAGACCAGGAATGGTGGAATATTTGGTAAGAAATAAATGTTTTAATTTAGTCTAATACTTTCATTAATAAAGAGTATCGAACATATATACTTTTTACATAAATAGTAGTAAAAAAACGATTTTATTATAAAAGCCAAACAATTTATAAAAAATCATATTTAAGCCAAGCAGTTATACAATTTAAACTAAAACAATAATTCATTAGAACCATGTAAATATCAAAACAAGTTAGGTATTTGCTAATAAAAGTTATATATTTATTTTTAGAAGCAATATAGCTCACTTTATGATATTGCAGACTATTATCTAACATCATTATCAAGTTATCAAAATTTTCAACCAATAAAATCCCCAAAATATTTAAATAAAGCATAAATTAATTTTCTTAATTGTTTCTAATTTTTGCCAATACTACTGGGTCCTGTACTAATGTATTGATGTTAAAATCTTACAATTTGAATATTTACATTTTATTTTAAACATATTAAGTACACTTAAACTTTTTTAGCAAATCAATCCAGTTGTATTTTTAATAGATTATGCAATATGACATTAAATGTACATTTTATATACAATTAAAAAATTGCTAAAACATATTATTTTTAATGCGAAAAATCTTATAATGTAAAAATTTAAAACAGAATATTTGTACATTTAAATCACAAAAATATATGAGAAGCTTATGTAAGTAATTTGTTGTTTTTTAATACAAAACAACTATAAAAATTAAAATTTTAAACAAATAAACAACATATAAAAAGTTATAAATACTTTCTGTTATAATTTACTAAAATTTAAACAACTATCAATTAATATTTTGCCAATGGTTATAAGAAAATATAATTCTATTAAAAAGTAAAACATAAGAACCTTATGAAATTTGTCTTTGTAAAACTTTAACATAAAACATTCTACATTGAGTTATTTAAACACTTAAATCATGTTTCAATTAAAACTCTATAAAACGTTAAACCACACACCAAGGGTTTACTATGTAATAAAATGACGTGCTTTACATTGTTTAACAATCTCACATGCAAACAAACATCTCAACACTTTCTCTATTTTGTTTGTTCATGTGTTTGTGCGAATCAATAAAATCGAGTTATTTTTAAACCATGAATACATGATAAATACAAAAGCACACTGATCTTGCTTTAAAATAATTTAGTTCTTGGTTATAATGGGCTCTAGAAAAAGATTACATATAAAAAAAAATATTGTTTAAAAAAATAGTAAGCTTTTGTACATTTAGTAATTTAGAATGTTTATGCTTTAAACAGTCAGGCAAAAAGTTATAATAAATTAAAACTTTTCTATTACATTTAATCCTGGGTATGCATAAACGAATGGTATAGCCAGAAATTTCTTAAAATGACTTTAAAATTTATTTATTCAACTGTAATTGTTTTATTGTGTTTGTCTACATTATGTAAAGGTAAGAATTAAGCGTAATTGTTTTATATTTTATAAAACTAACAAAAGCGTATTTCTTTATATTTAATTAAAACAGGAAGTGATTCAGATGCAACAATAACCAACAATGGATATGAGATTGATTTTTACACCAACACACCTTCTGTAAGCCAACCTGGAGCTGAACAACTTTGTGCTGAAAATGGGGGAACTTTGCTCGTAATCAAAGATTCAGCAACACAGAATGTTGTGCTGTCTAAAATTTTAGAACTTAACGATGGGGCAACTGGAGGCTGGCATTCTGGTTATTGGCTTGGTGCAAGTGGTACACCAACACCCTATGACTGGCATTGGAGTGATGGTTCACCGGTGCCTGAACCTGACACAAGTAAACCTGATAATTATGAGAATTGGTATGGTGATGTTTATCCAAATGATGATCCAGGATATCTTCGAATTAGATCAGAAGATGGCACCTATATACCTGGAAGTTGGTATGATCAAAAATTACAACTTCCAGGATATATTTGCCAGAAACGTAAGCATATTTTTAAATTAGACAATTATATTTATTATAGTTTGAGTTAAAAACATTAATTAAATAAAAATGAAAATAATTCTAACTTGTTTATGTATTAAGTTTAAAAATAAATATTAGTTATTGGTATTTTTACATGAAACATAGGAAAGTTTCAATAACTAATTATAATTGTCACTTCTACTTGATTTTTTAAAAATGATTTTTAAACCTACAAATACATACAATAAAAAAAATTAATATTTCGCTAAGTTAAACTATTTTTGAACAACATTTGCCACCAATTTAACTTTTTTTTACTCGTGTACAAATAAACTATATTACATTAAGAAATTTTTGGTGGTTATGTTAAAAAATACCCTTTTTATTTAACACCTTAATAGTGATTTTAAAAAAAGTATGATTTTTTAAAAATAAGGAATACTACATGGAAAGCAAATTACCATACACTTTTGGACGGATTATTGTTTTTTTATATTTAGCTACTTGTGACACTAATCCATGCGAAAATGATGGAACTTGTAGCATTAATGGTACAACTCATCAATGTGCTTGCATGACTGGGTTCATTGGTGATTATTGTGAAACAGGTGAGTTTAACAGCTCTATATAGAGCTTTGTGCAAGTTTTTGTTTTATTTTAATATTATTTAGCTGTTTGCACCGATACTTTATGTGAAAATGGTGGAAGCTGTACCACTGACGGTTCAACTCATCAATGTGCTTGCATGACTGGCTTTACTGGTGATTATTGTGAAACAGGTGAGTTTAACAGCTCTATATAGAGCTTTGTGCAAGTTTGTGTTTTATTTTAATATTATTTAGCTGTTTGCATCAATACTTTATGTGAAAATGGTGGAAGCTGTACCACTGACGGTTCAACTCATCAATGTGCTTGCATGACTGGCTTTACTGGTGATTATTGTGAAACAGGTGAGTTTAACAGCTCTATATAGAGCTTTGTGCAAGTTTTTGTTTTATTTTAATATTATTTAGCTGTTTGCACCGATACTTTATGTGAAAATGGTGGAAGCTGTACCACTGACGGTTCAACTCATCAATGTGCTTGCATGACTGGCTTTACTGGTGATTATTGTGAAACAGGTGAGTTTAACAGCTTTAAATACAGCTTTGTGCAAGTTTTTGTTTTATTCTCCATTATTTAGCTGTTTGCCTACCTTCTATATGTCAAAATGGTGGAAGCTGTACCACTGACGGTTCAACTCATCAATGTGCTTGCATGACTGGCTTTACTGGTGATTATTGTGAAACAGGTAAGTTTAACTGCTCTATATAGAGCTTTGTGCAAGTTTGTGTTTTATTTTAATATTATTTAGCTGTTTGCACCGATACTTTATGTGAAAATGGTGGAAGCTGTACCACTGACGGTTCAACTCATCAATGTGCTTGCATGACTGGCTTTACTGGTGATTATTGTGAAACAGGTGAGTTTAACAGCTCTATATAGAGCTTTGTGCAAGTTTGTGTTTTATTTTAATATTATTTAGCTGTTTGCACCGATACTATATGTGAAAATGGTGAAAGCTGTACCACTGACGGTTCAACTTATCAATGTGCTTGCATGACTGGCTTTACTGGTGATTATTGTGAAACAGGTGAGTTTAACAGCTCTATATAGAGCTTTGTGCAAGTTTGTGTTTTATTTTAATATTATTTAGCTGTTTGCACCGATACTTTATGTGTAAATGGTGGAAGCTGTACCACTGACGGTTCAACTCATCAATGTGCTTGCATGACTGGCTTTACTGGTGATTATTGTGAAACAGGTGAGTTTAACAGCTTTAAATACAGCTTTGTGCAAGTTTGTGTTTTATTTTAATATTATTTAGCTGTTTGCACCGATACTTTATGTGAAAATGGTGGAAGCTGTACCACTGACGGTTCAACTCATCAATGTGCTTGCATGACTGGCTTTACTGGTGATTATTGTGAAACAGGTAAGTTTAACAGCTCTATATAGAGCTTTGTGCAAGTTTGTGTTTTATTTTAATATTATTTAGCTGTTTGCACCGATACTTTATGTGAAAATGGTGGAAGCTGTACCACTGACGGTTCAACTCATCAATGTGCTTGCATGACTGGGTTTATTGGTGATTATTGTGAAACAGGTAAGTTTAGCCACTCAATATTCAGCTTGTAACTACTGATAATCTTTTCTACTTTTAAACTCATGTTAATCTTACTATAATTTAGTTACATGTGCAACTAACCCATGTCAGAATGGTGGAAATTGTAGTACTGATGGTGCAACCCATCAATGTGCTTGTATGCCTGGTTTTAATGGTGATTATTGTGAAACAGGTTTGTACAAACAACCAATATTAGCCAGATAGTTATTCAAAAACACTTGAGAGTTTACTTTAATGTACCCCCCTAATAGTTTTTAAACAATTTTTTAAATTTGCTTTAAAAATAACAAAAAATGTTTCTTAAACATCTAGATCCTTGTAAATTAAGTGATTGTCAAAATAATGGAACGTGCATCAGAGATGCTAATGGTTTAAATTATACTTGTAAATGTCAACCTGGGTACTATGGGTTTAAATGCGCAAGTGGTTTGTACAACTTTGTGTAGTATACTTTAACGTTTGAAAAATAAGTTTAACATACATATAAACCACAAAAATATTTATTCAAATGCCAATATTTAGAAAGAAATTTATTTTAATAAAAATTCTTAAATACAGATATTAAAAGTAGCAGTTTTTAATTAAAAATAATGTTACTTTGGTTTCAAATTTACACAGTTTTATTGTTTTAGATCCCTGTACCATACAACCATGTGTTAATAATGCAACTTGTAATGTTAATGAACCAACTTATACATGTGATTGTTTGGATGGTTTTAATGATAAAAACTGCTCATCAGGTAAATTAAGTAACTTAAATGAATTATTTTGTGTAACATGGAATCGTGTTGTTGTTGTTTTCACTAAACTATACAATGTAAAAGCATTAATCTAATAAATAACAACAAACAATAATATTGAAGACCTAAATCTTTTTTAACATAGTTATAATAAAACCAAATAATTTAAGATGCATGTTTACCCAACCCATGTTATAACAATGTTGAATGTACAAGAAAACCACAAGGTTTATATGAGTGTAGTTGTACAGATAATTATGAGGGAATTGACTGCAGTGAAGGTATGGAAATAAAACTATTAGTTAAAAATTACTTAGATCTACTTTAGCTAAAAAGACAAAATTTTTAATCTGAATTTAAACAACTTCACATAATTTAAAAAATATTCCTATACTGTAATTTAAATGCTGTGGCATAAAAATAAATTTTAACTAAATCTTGGTAATAAAATAATTTTTTTTTTTAATAAAAATTAAACATTTTAATATTTTTTACAGTTATATTCGAACCACAACCAGAGTTAGAATACTCATTTTTTGTAAGCCAAGATGAACCTAGTTCGTTTAAAACAGCTTCTGACCGAAGTATTGCACAGGGGGGAGGATTGGTTATTATTAAAGACAACATAACACAAGATGCACTTGAAAAATATCTGAGAAAATATTCAAGTGGTAATATATGGATAGGTGGACAAAATCAAGAAGGAGGTTACAATTTTAAAAAATGATATTACATTGTGGTAATTGTAATGTAGCTTATATATGGATTTAAAATCACTTTATAAAAAGTTAAAAAATTAATTTTTAACCTTTTTTGGATTGAGTGTTTTTTAAAGATAGCAAAATTCTATCAGAAGTTTATATTTAGTTTGGAGATGGTTAGACAACAGTGAGATACCAACAACCCCCTCTAGTGATGGTTATAGTAATTGGGAAGCACTGGAAACAAGGATAGGAAATGAAGAAGATTGTTTAATGATTGACAGCTCAAATTTTAAATGGAAACCTCAAAGTTGTTCAACTTTGTTGGATTTTGTTGTTGAAAAATCAGGTATTACATGTATTTTAAATCTTAAATTGTTGTATATAACACTTATTTCAGTAGTTGCCAAAACTCAAACCCCAAAAACCTTTTTTTAACAGATTCACAACCAATATGTTCTGACTCAAAGTATGAAAATGATGGGATATGTCATGAAAGTGGGGTCCATTTTTCTTGTGATTGTTCAAGTGGTTATACCGGTGAAGTGTGCCAGATTATAATACCAGAAGAAGGTAAATGCTTGTTTTAATAATAGAGTATTATCAGTTTTTGTGTTAGAAATTTGACTGTTTTTGGGGTTTTAGCAATTTGATACATAACATTTTCGATTAACATTTTTATATAGCATTACAAAAACCTGATAAAATTTCTTTTAAAAATAAAACAGAATTTTAATTACAATAACAACTTTTTATAATATAATTAAATAAATAAAACAAAAATTATTGTTAGAAACAGATGGAGTGATTATAGCAATAGCAATTGTTATTCCATTACTGGTTATTATACTAGGAGTTGGAGGTTATTTTTGGTGGAAAAAAGGTTAATTCTGATATTTTGTGGTATAACATGATAAAACAAAGAAAATACAAATAAAACTGTTTAAGCACATACCTTTATATAAGAAATTTCATTTTAAATACCCTAATAATACTTGTTTAAATTTTTTTTTTAATTTTAAATACCCTAATAATACTTGTTTAATTTTTTTTTATCATACCACCTTTATTTAAATTGTCACTATTAAATATTTAACAGAAAAGAAACAAAGACTAAAGGAAGTCAGCCTAATGGTAAACATGTTTTAAACTTACATTATAATAATTATGTGTATTTAACACAAAAATATCAATTAATGTTAGGCACATTTCTAACAAAATGTTCAAAAACACATGTTGATATTACTCAAAAACTTTCTTAGTTAATCTGTTTATTTTTTATTAGGAAATATGTCTACAAACTCGGCGAATGTATATGAGAATGTTTCCCTCAAACTTAAAAATATATCTTATGAAAAGTACAAACTTCTAAAAAATAATTTGTTGGAAAAGTTTAAAATTCTCTCCCAGGAAGATAGTGATGAACTAGAAAACGAATATCAAGAAGTAATTTAAACTTATTATAATTTTCAAATTTCCCTATATAAAAAAAACAATTCCATTTAAATATTAACTACCAAAATACTAAAAAAAATTGTTTGTAATAAATAAACCAAATTTTCTCTCTATATATATAATATTTAGCAAACAGCATTCTTTTTAACTCTAAAATATAAAAAAAACAGCGGTATATCAATACCACTACACAATTCAGTAGTTAATCACTAATTATTCCCAGGAAATACAAAATTTATCCATTTCTGTTAAAACAAGTTCATCGGAAGCTGAGAAAATTGAAAACAAACCAAAAAACAGATTCAAGAATATTTTACCATGTAAGATTATTAATTTAAAGTTGCTTAATACATTTTATACACTAAAAAAATTATTTTAATTAACATTTAAATTAATGACAAAATGTGTCAAATATATTAAATCTATTTTGCGGTTTAAAACAAGCTATAATGCAAAAAAATCACACTAAAATAATTAAACATTTACATAACTAATATAAACAAACTAAAAAATTTTTCCAAAATTACTAAGTTATAATGCTTACTTGAATTTATAAAAAATATTTGTTTAGTTAATAAGACAAGAGTGGTTTTAAACAAATCGGAAGACAATTACATCAATGCAAACTATATAAAGGTAACTTATATTAAATAACTTGATTACGTTGGACAAGTTACTTCAAAAATATGTTAAAGTATATATAAAAATAAACAAAGATAATATCTCATGTTAAGGTATACTAACAAATAAACTTAACATTTATAATAAACCAAAAAGAAACAAAATTTATACGAAACTAACTATAAACACAGGATTACCATGGCAACAGAAAATACATAGCAACTCAAGGTCCATTACCAAGAACTGTTTCTGACTTTTGGCAAATGGTTTTGGAACATGATTGTAAACTAATTGTAATGTTGGCTAATGTGGTGGAAAATGGAAAGGTACCTTGTATATGCCAAACATTATTTTAAGATTAAAATTTTGAAAGACCAAGTTTTAAAAACCAAGTTTTTCCTATATTTTGAAAGACCAAGTTTTTAAAACGTTTTTATACATTTATAATTGGAGAATTTTTTAATTCTTAAAAAGTAGTGTAGTATATAGTAGTAGGTTAAACTTAATTTAGTTAACATCTAACCTATTAGCAATTTAAATTAAAAGTTTTGAGAAAAACTAAATACAAATGTAGTTTAAATTATAAAACATTATTCTTACAGAAAAAATGTGAAAAATATTGGCCAGAACTTGGTGAAACATTACAGTTTGGAAACATAACAATTAAAGCTTCAGAACAAGTTTGTTATGGTTGTTATGTTAAAAGAAAATTCTGCATAAGTCCTCTTTATGATACTTATAATAATGTAAGTTTATTTGTGTATCTTAGACAAAATATTACCAAGTTTTTATTAGTTATTAAACAATTTCAAAAAACGTATTAAACAAATGTAACTAAATCCTAATTAAATACACATTACTTATAGGTTGAAAAATATGTGACGCACTTTCAGTTTATTACATGGCCTGATCATGGAGTTCCACGCACAACAAGTAGTTTCTTTAGATTTTATAACCAAGTTGTTAACATACAAAGTGGAAGCGATGCCCCGACTGTTGTACATTGCAGGTTTGTGTAAATAAATAAATTAAACTCTATGCACATATGAACACAAAAAAGCAATGTTAAAACCCATTACTATTTATTTAAAAATTCTCACCTAGATGTAAAACCTGATTTACGCACTTAAACATTGAATTTTTAAATGCCATCATTTTATGTAGGAGTCAATAAACTATTTGATCTTTCTATAAATACAAAGCAATAGAAATTCTAAAATCAATGTAATCCAGTTATTTTTATCCATACAAAGCAATAAAATGTTGCAACATATGCTACTATAAAATGACTTTCCTTATATTGTTTGCTTAAATCGTTTTTCATGTTTGCTCAGTCTTCGACAGAAACTAATACACGTTTAAACAGAAATTTATTTTTCTTAAATAAGACCTAGGCATGTTCAATATTTTTTAGAACCCATATGACAAAAACACTTAATTACATAAAATAAAAAAAAAACATACCAAATTTTTTTTTTAAATTTATCATATTTATATATTTCTAAAACATATACCAAGCTAGTTTTTGCTTGCAAAAAAAAGTAAAAATATGTATGCTTAAGGTAACAAAAAAATAAATTAAATTGTATTGAAAAAAATGGTAAAGTATTTAGCAAAAACTACAATTCAACTATTTTTACAGCGCTGGTGTGGGTAGAACTGGTACTTTTATTGGGTTTGATTGTTTGATGCAAGAAGTGAACCAAAAACAAACTGTGAATATTTTTGAAACTGTAATTAACCTAAGAAAACAACGAGTTTTTATAGTTCAGACAGAGGTATACAGAAATTTATTGTTCAAAGGTCTATATAATAAAGTAAAGTAAACAAGCAAAGAGCGTAACATAAATGCTTGGCCTACAATATTAAGTACCTACCCATTTTAAAACAAGAAATTAAAAACTTAAAATTTTTACAGGGTCAATATGTTTTCCTGCATAAGTTAATGGCTGAAGTAGTTTTATTGGGAAATACTGACATCGAAGTATCAAGTTTGGCCAGAACAATTAAAGAACTAAAGGAGTAAGATTTATCTTTTTTTTTAAATAACTTTTTTTTTAAACTAAACCCACTTTGTCAATAAGTTATTTAACACTTAAAAGTTTTATTTATTGTTGTTTTTAGTTTTAATAAATTTACTGAGGAGTTTAATAAATTGGATTTAATTAAACCACAAAATGCAACAAATGAAATTGCCACAAGACCTGAAAATATTAAAAAGAACTTAAACAACAAGATTCTGCCATGTAAATAATGTTCTACACCTTTTTATGAATAAACTTCTAAAATAGCTGGCAAAATATGAAAATATATTGTATTATTGGTATTTTTCAATATTAGTATATCAACATACTTTTGCCAAATTAATATGGCAAATGTTACAAACCATTTATACATTTTGTAGATGACCATGCTATGTTTATTTTGTCACCTTTACCAAATGAACAAGTTCCTTATTACAACGCTTCGCTTATACGAGTAAGTAAAATCAAATTTACAATTCCACAAATTGATATGGCAACATTACAAAAAATATAGAACCATAGTTTATAATAACAAGTTAATTTACCAATATATCTTTATGTTGAAAAAATTTATGTCATTCGGGAAATTTTATTTCAGTGATTTACATAAATTATTAACTTATAACATTCTACATCATTCCATTGTTTGAGAATCTTAAACGATTGACGTCATTTTAATATACACTCCCCTCCTAATGAAGTAATTTATGCAAAAATTCTTCAAATTTGTTAGTTTGTTTGCTATTTAAACTAACAGCAACTTTAGCAAACATTTTTATTTTTGTCGCTAATATTGGTTTGGATGTAAAATGCTTCAACAGTATTGCAACTGCTCTCAATATTAAATAAATTACTGATTTATTTATGTAGGGATATGGAAAGGGAGAACTTATACTGGCAGCCCAAGCACCAACAAAGAAAACTGCTGTTGAGTTTTGGCATGGAATATGGACCCACAATATTCAAACTATTGTCATGTTAAACGATGAAGTAACGGTATATAATACACTTCACAACTTTTTTTGTGACTCTATAGCGCAATCTTGCAATTGGATTTATTGTTGTAAAATTATATTTATACTGTAGGACAAATACTGGCCAAAAGCTGAAAAAATCACTTTATTGTTTGAAGAATACAAAGTTACATTGATCAGTATAGAACAAATATTACCAGTTATTACCAAACGGATATTTCGTCTAACATACGAAAACAAAGAGGTAGTTGAAACAGAATTATTAACCATAATTAAAAAAAAACATAACATAAACCTGTATTAAAATAGTGACTATTTAAAACTTTTTTTATTCAATTGAAATTATGTACCCGATTTAAACTTAATTCTTAATTTTAGATCGAGATTTGTCACTTCCAATTAAATAACTGGAAAGAGCACACCGCCCCACCAGATTATGATGTCATAATCAAGTTAATTGGGTTAACACAAACTTGTAGTAAAGAGAACAGTGGAACTGTTGCTGTACATTGCAAGTAAGTAAATGGCCCCCCCAAAAAAGGTTTAAATCATAAACCCCAATTTTGTATTACAAATTATAACCAAACTGCTTGTATACCTACAAGTAAAACCTAGTGTTCTAACCACTACACCTTGCACCTGGCAACAATACCACACTGCTGGCAATAAATTGATGCAAATATTATTAAATAAAACATTTCATGGTTACAATAAAACAATTTTTGTATTGGGTCTGGTGTATGACAAGTTAAAAAAATACATGACATAAGCTTGTTTAATCTATATATTTAAATATTTAACAGTGATGGAGCAGGACGAACAGGGGTGTTCATTGGAGCTTTAAACTTGATTGAAAGAATCAAGAATGAGAACAAGGTTGATGTTTTGAGGACTGTTAAGGACATGAGAGATATAAGACCAGGAATGGTGGAAAATTTGGTAAGATATTAAAGGTTTCATTCTTACCCAACACATTATAATATAAGATGACATGTTTAATATAAAACACTATTAATAATAAGTTTGCGAGCGTTTTAGGCTAAAAAAAAAAACAGATACTTTTTGATTACAAATAACCAAAATTTAACACAAATAAAGTGCTTTAAAATATATTTGTGTTTTATAAATATTTGTATTTGGTACCTACTACAATCAAGTATTTATAAACTTTAATTTTTTTTAGGATCAGTATGAAGTATTATATAACATCGGAGTTCATTATCTTGCCTCATTCTCTATCTATGAAAACTTCGAGTAAATTAACTCAAAGATTTTTTAGTGTTTTTGTCTAAAATCATGTGATGTACATAACACGATGTACATTAACAGTAAACAAATTAAAAATTTAAAGGACAGTTAAATATTTGTGATTGTGTCTGTTGTTTATTATTTTTTGGTGCAATCTAAGCAATGATACTAAATAATTTTATTTAATTGAAATGTTTTTAGTTTCTGTTTCAAGTGTGCGCCTTGCAATTTTTTCTTAAAATATACCATTTTTTAGTAACACATTTTTCACACATTAAAAAATGTGCTGATAACATTATTGTTATCAAATTTCTTCATAATATTGGTTTATAAAAAAGTTAAATTTCTGAAATTAGTAAAACATAGTAGGCTATAGATATCCTAATGCTTAAAACTCAAAATATCACACTTTTAAACATAATATACTACAGAAATAACTGCACAAATTGTTTTTAGGTTATGACTCTTACTAGCATATAATAATAAAACACAAAAATTATCTTAGATCATTTTGACAGGATGTTGTGAAAATTTATTTTTTTAAACTTAAATAACAATCTGGTACTACCAGAAAATATAAATATTGTGCTCTATTTTTTTTCATAATAATATTAACTGTACTCACATTTGCTGATTGCTTTATTATTCAGAATTGTTTTTGTTTCTATTTCTTTTGATCTAAAGTGTAAAGCAAGTTAGAAAATTAAAATTGATAATATATATATTTGAAAACATGACTTAAACTTATTAATAAAAAACAATCTTTTGCAACATTTAATTATTTAAAATAAATTTTCCACCATCTTCTGTGATTTAATTTATACTTAGGTATATAACAAACAATATCAAAATAAATTAAATTTAACTATCAAATATATATTGCAGTTGTTTTAACTTTTTTCTTTTCATTACAGTTTTTTATGCATTTTAAACAACTTATTCTGCTTTAAAAACATTCTTTTTATGTTTTTTAAACAACTGTTAGGCTCCTTATTAGGTTAAACACCTTATAAATGTTAATAAAAGCGATTAAAAGAAGGAATGACACATAAAAAATAAATATTTGCCTAAATTTTTTAATGCAGAAGTGCAGTTTTTTTTTTTTTGAAAGACAATTTTAATAAACCCCAGGAAAAAATGTTAACGACCTCGCTACATCATTACATGGGAATCACTGGTTTATAAGAAATAACATCTTACCATAAAGTTGTTTAACACATTTAATTTTTTACAATGATGGATTAAATTATACTTGTACTTGTGATACTGGGCTTGCTGGTTTAGATTGTGAAAATGGTAAACAAAAAGAAATATTGAAAACCAACAAACATCTTCAATTTATTTATTTACTTTTAGATCCATGTTCATCTGAACCATTTCAAAATGGTAGAACATGTAATCGTAATGATGATGGAATGGGACACACTTGTACTTGTGATACTGGGTTTACTGGTTAAAATTGTGGGATAGGTTGGTAATATTAAGTTTATTACCTTAATATAATACCCAAGGTTTATTAATTTTATCTATTTAGATCCATGTTCATCTGAACCATGCCAAAATAATGGAACATGTAACCGTAATGATGATGGAATGGGACACACATGTGCCTGTGATACTGGGTTTAGTGGTTTAGATTGTGAAAATGGTAAACAAGAAGAAATATTGAAAACTAGCAAACATTTTAAATTTATTTGTTTACTTTTAGATCCATGTTTATCTAAACCATGTCAAAATGGTGGGACATGTAATCGTAATGATGATGGAATGGGACACACTTGTACTTGTGATACTGGGTTTACTGGTTCAAATTGTGGGATAGGTTGGTAATATTAAGTTTATTACCTTAATATAATACCCAAGGTTTATTAATTTTATCTATTTAGATCCATGTTCATCTGAACCAGGCCAAAATAATGGAACATGTAACCGTAATGATGATGGAATGGGACACACTTGTACTTGTGATACTGGGTTTACTGGTTCAGATTGTGAAATAGGTTTGTAATATTAAACTTATTACCTTAATAAAGTACCAAAAGTTTTTTTTGTTTAAATATTTATTTTTAATTTTGGAAGGTTACTTGTGCGACCTGAATATAGAGTAACATCAGGTACCTGATCTAGTCAAAAGTTGCTTTAAGCAGTTTTGGATATTATAGAGATTATATTTGCCCAGAACATGTAATTGTGAAGATAGGGGGAAATTAGTTTTTAAATATATTTAAGTTACACCAAACATAAATTCTTTTTTTTTAATTATCCAAATTCAGTATTTTAAAGAATATTAAAAAATTGTTTTGTAAATATTTTTACAAAATTGATAAAAACTTAATTTGTTTAAAAATCAAAGGAGTAAAAAAATTAAAAAAAAAATCAGTCAGAGAAATTTTTTATAAAAAATTTAGAAATCAGATCAGAGAACAACTAGACAGCTTAACCCAATGACAATTCAAACCACACAAGTTTTTTTTATTAAAATAAACAAAAAAATATTGATGTTATTTTAGATGTTTGTGATACAACACCATGCCTTAATGAAGGAACATGCATGCATTTTGATAACCCAAATGGGTTTACTTGCACTTGTAAATCTGGCTATAGTGGAACATTATGTGAAATAGGTTTGTTTTTTAAATAAGTTGATGTTCCTCATGGTCTTATGCTTTGCTGTGTAAGTACTTTTCAATTAATTTTATTTAATTTACGTATAAAAAAAATATTAAAAGGGTTTTAGTATTTTTGTAAAACAGTATTTATACGGATGATCTTGTGTTTGTAAAAAAATCAAATATTGAATTGTTTAGACCCCTGCACATATCAAACATGTACAGATAGAGGAAATTGTAATATCACTGGTTCAACTTATCAATGTTATTGTAATGATGGATATAGTGGAAATGATTGTGAAACAGGTTTGTTAATTATTTTATTTAATATTTGATAATCAGTATTTTTATTTAATATTTGATAATCAGTATTTCAATTTCTTTACCCAATGCTAATAGATCCATGTGAAACCAATGTTTGTCAAAACAGTGGGGAATGTGTTAGAGATGCTGATGGTTTAAATTACACTTGTACTTGTCAATTTGGTTATTATGGGTTTAGATGCGAAAAAGGTAAATTTACATCATATTCTATCAGTAATATTTATTTTACCTGTTTGTAAACTCTATCAAAACTAGTTTTATAAAAATATAACAAAAAAACTCATAAACAGAAAGTAGTTTTGAATTCCTCTGTCATTTTTTAGATCCCTGTACGATACAACCATGTGTTAACAATGCAACTTGTAATGTTACTGAACCAACTTATACATGTGATTGTTTGGATGGTTTTAATGATAAAAACTGCTCAACAGGTGTATAGTATGCTAAAAGAATTATTTTGTGTTATACACAATAAAATGTGACAGCCACAAGATTTAAATTTTCTTATTTGGAGAAAGTGATCTATATATAATGGAGCTTAATGGTTGTTATATATGCTCAATTTATAAGCCTACACAATAGATAAAACTTCCATTTGTGGTGCGCGTGTAAATTATCGTGAGCAAACATCAGTTGATAGTTGCAGTCATACATCCTGGCCAGCGGGCTATTGCCTCGTATATAATATTAAACAAAAAAAAGACCATAATAACTAATACATTTTAGATGCATGTTTACCCACCCCTGTTATAACAATGTTCAATGTACAAGAAAACCACAAGGTTTATATGAGGGTAGTTGTACAGATAATTACAAGGGAAATGACTGCAGTGAGGGTATGAAAATTAAAACTATTAGTTAAAAATTACTTAGATCTACTTCAGCTAAAAAAGATTTTAATCTGAATTTTAACAACTTCCATAATTTAAAATAGTTATCCTATATTGTTATTAGAATGCTGGGCAGAAATATAAATTTTACTTAAATTTTAATCACAAATTTTTTTTTTTCAAATTAAAAGTTAAACATTTTAATCTTTTTTACAGTTATATTCGAACCACAACCAGAATTGGAATACTCATTTTTTTGTAAGCCAAGATGAAGAGTTCATTTCAAACAGCTTACAATCGCAGTATTGGGCATGGGGGAGGGTTGGTTATTATTGAAAACAACATAACACAAGATGTGCTAGAGCAATATTTAAGAAAATATTCAAGGGGGAATATATGGATTGGTGGACAAAATCAAGGAGGTTACAATTTAAAAAAATGATTTTACATTGTGTTTATTGTAATGTAACTTATATATGGACTTAAAATCACTTTATTAAAAAAACAAACAGAGTAATTTTAATTTAAAAGTTAGTTTATATATGGAATACAAAAATCCCTTTAAAAAAAGTTAAAAAATTTCAAAATTCTATCAAAAGTTTATATTTAGTTTGGAAATGGTTAGACAATAGTGAGATACCAACAACCCCCTCTAGTTATGGGTATAATAATTGGGAAGCTCTAGAAACTAGGATAGGAAGAGAAGGAGATTGTTTGATGATTGACAGCTCAAATTTTAAATGGAAACCACAAAGTTGTTTAACTTTGTTAGATTTTGTTGTTGAAAAATCAGGTTGGATAAAAATTAACAAAAAAAAACTAAAGTTAAAATCCTTTTATGATCATTTACTGTATATTTTTTACATATAATTGGTAATATCTATTAATTTACTGTAATTATTAAATATTTAACTTGTTCATAAGCCTTAAAAGTGTTGTAAAAAATAATACCAGTCTGGTTTAATACTGTACTAAAAATATTAAACCAAAATGATCACAATTCTTCAACAAACTAAATTTGAGTTAATAATCACACAACATTATTAACAATGGCATTCTTACAAGGCAGTTAATTTACTAAGTACTCAAGTGATAAAACTATTTAAATTTTAATGTTATTTAGAATTGAGCATTCAAAATGTGAAAATGATGGAACTTGTCATGAAAGTGGAGTTCATTTTTCCTGTGATTGTTTAAGTGGTTATAATGGTGAAATGTGTGAGAATATAATACCAGATAAAGGTTGGTTAAGAAAATAGTATTTCATTTTTTTGAATGCAATCATACATCTACATAACTTAAGCACAGTGCCCAAACCCAGTAAGGGTTTTAAAATATTAGTAACTTAGAATTATTTTAGTTATGCTTCAATAAAAAATGATTTTACTGACTGACAAATATATTAAAGGCTTCAAAAAAATATCTAAAAAAGCAGTCCTGAATAACTTCAATCTTTAATTTTAAATATATGTAGTCCTTACACAGTATGGTTTGAGCTTACATTTTAATTTTTTTTTAAATTACTTTCTTTATGTTTAGGTAATAATGTAATAATTTACATTGTGGTAGGAGTATCAATTTTAATAATTTTTGCTGTTGTTGGAATTTGCATTTGTAGAAAAAGGTAAACTAATAAAATCATAAAAAAAACTGTTTAAGATAACTTAAAGTTCAATAAATAAAAAGCTGTTTTTTTAATTATAGAAAAACAAAAGCATCAAATTCCGAAAGACCTCGGTTAAACATTGGTAAACTATTAACTAAATTAAATAAAATTTTTGATTCAATGATAAACTCTAATAAACGATTAAAATATCAGTGATTTTGTTAAACTGTTTTTAGAGGAGATTGCTTTAAAAGTGAATTTTAAATATAAAATTTTACAATCAAGTTAACTGATATCTTGGCAGTTTATTTAAAACTATCAGGAAACAAACAACAACTTAAAGAACAGTTTTAGGTTAAGTTACTAATCTAACCATGTATAAACCGTATTAAAATCTTTTTAGCCTACAAACAACATTTAGACAAACTTTAAAATTAATATCAAAATATTCTGGTTGTTTAATGTTGTTAACAACTATCAATCTTACTTTTATACTAAACAGAAGTTGGAAAATGCATCAACAAAACTAAAAACAAGTTGTTCAGTTGCTAAGAAACAAGAAAATAAAACACTAAGCACTGCAATACTACCATGTATGTATAAAATTAATAAATTTTTAGTTTAAGTTTATAAAATGTTACGTAGCTTATGCCAACTACATGTAAGTTTAAAAATCATTTTTATTTAAGATAACTGCAATCGAGTTAAATTAAAATCCAACGGAAACCAATACATCAATGCAAGTTATATTAATGTAAGTTGTGCAACATCGATATCAATATGTTTAAACATTTGGAAATAAAATAATCCTATTAAACAAATTGTTTTATTTAGTGTCCTGGCCAACAAAAAAAGTTTATAGCAACCTGCAACCCTGTTTCACAAACTGTTTCTAATTTCTGGCAAATGGTGTTAGAACATGATTGTAAACTGATAGTTATGTTGGCCAACATTGGGGAAAATGGAATGGTATTTTTTTATTGTTTATATGGCCCTTGAGTAAGGCTCTATAACTAATATTAACTCCTGCTAAGCCAACACCTATACAGCAGCTTACAATAAGCGGGTAGTTATATTCAATAATATCCAAAACTGCAGGAGGCAACTTGAGACCGGGTCGAGTAACTAATGTTACTCTATGTTTAAATCGTGAAGTCAACCTTTCCACATTAAGGATAAATAAATGTGAAAAAAAAACATTGGCAGAAGAGTTTTTTAAAAGGCAGCGTGTTGTAGTGAGAACATTTGGTTTCACTACATGAGGTCTTGGGTTTAGTGACCGCTGCCCCTGGGTGAAGGACTGTAAACAGATGTTACTCTGTGTTCAAGTCATAAAGTCGACCTTTCGACATTAAGAATAAATAAACACAAAAAATTTTTTTTAGGAGAATATTATTGTTTACCCTTAATGTAAAAAAAACGACTTAATGGCCTAAATTTAAAGTAACAATTTTTACCCGATCTAGTCTGGAGTTGACCCAGTTTGGGATAATGGCTATTATAATTACCCAACACTTAATCTGCCAATTGATTTTATTTGGGCAAAAAATTTGTACTGTTTATAGGTATTTTAAACCATTGAAAATTTTTGAACAGAACATTTTTTTATCAGGAACAATGTGATAAATACTGGCCAGAGAAGGATAAAACAAAACAATATGGAAACATTAATGTAAAAACAAAAGATGAAGTTTTTTTTGATGGATATGTAAAAAGAACTTTTCTGATTAACTTTGTGGATGAAACTTATAATAGTGTAAGTTTATTTGAAATGAATTTGCAGTTATGTCATAAACTGTACACATTCAAAATATATTGATAAAAAAAAGTATGACTCAGCCTAAGATAGACTGTTTAAGTTTATAGTATATACACACAAACAGTTTTATAAATGTACTTTATTAAAGAGTTTAGTAAATAAAGCGTTTTGGTAATCCATGACAGTCTTAGTCTGTTTAACCAAAAAAATACACACATAACAACAACACTTTTGTCATTCAACTACTTTAGAAAATTGAAAAAATGCTTTTTTTAGATTGTGCAAACAGTGACCCAGTTTCAATATACAACATGGCCAGACAATAACGTTCCAATCGTTACAACTACTTTTATCAGGTTTTATCAACATATAATGAAGTTAAATAAAACTTGTCGACACAACACACCAATAACTGTGCACTGCAGGTAAAAATGTATTTCTTCCCATACTTTTTTGTTTTTAAATCAACTGTAAAGTAGGCATTTTTATTGGTAGTGTTTTTTACATGTTTATTAAAGTATGTTGTTATTTATTTACCAATTTTTAACTTTTACCGGCGCTGGTGTAGGTAAAACTGTTACTTTTATTGGGTTTGATTGTTTGATGCAAGAAATAAACCAGAAACAAACTGTGAATCTCTTTAAAACAGTCATTAACCTCAGAAAACAAAGAGTTTTTATGGTTCAGACAGAGGTGCCATTATTTTTTTTACTTTTAAGCATATTTTAACAATAGCATACCTAGTACAAAAAGTTCAAATCTACTACATTATTATTAATAATATAGTTTTAAATTTAACATTCTTTTTTTTAAATACAGAAAGAATATCTCTTTCTGCACAAACTAGTTGCTGAACTTAAGTTATATGGTAACACTGATATTGATTGTAAAGATTTGAAAAAACAAATGAGAAAAACAGACAGGTATTTAAAACATTTTTGCCCCAATTTTGGTTAGAATCATAACATTAAAATTATCAATTAAAAAACAACAAATAAACAAAATATTTTCATAATAGTTTAATTACCTGAAAGAGTCTTTTACAAATTTTAGGCACAGCAAGATTAATGAGGAGTTTAACAAATTGGATTTAATTAAACCTCAAAATGCAACAAATAAAATTGCCATAAGACCTGAAAATATTGAGAAAAACTTAAACAACAAGATTTTGCCATGTAAGCTAGGTTGTTTTACCCACAGAAAAGTTGTATATACAAAAAAAGATTCCTTTTATTTAACTTGTTTTTAATTTAGATGACCATTCTACTTGTTTTCTTCCACCTTTGCCCAACAACACTATCCCAGCTTACTACAATGCCTCAGTATTCAATGTAAGTTACTAAATAGTTTAACAAATATAATTTCAATAACATATACAAAATTGTAAATAACCTATTACAACTCTTTAACAGTTTGGTACAACACCAATTATAGCAGCCCAAACACCAACTAACATCAATTTTGTGGAGTTTTGGCATTGTATCTGGCACCAAAGAATACAAACATGTTAGAACAAGTAAAACAAATCATGTTAGAACAAGTAAAACAAACTCCCATTTAAAACATTAGTTTAATATAAAAAATATTTTTAAATATTGACAAATTATGTAAATAATAAATAAAAACTTTTAGTTAAAATTAAATAGTAGCATTGTACAGTTAGCATAGCTGTATAGCCTAGAAATTTTAAATATTTTAAATACTAAAAAATTTAATTTTAATTCTTAATTCAATTTTAGACTAAAAAACATCAGTATTGGCCATATAGAATTGAGGAAACAAAAATGTTTGAAAATTACAAAGTTACTTTGGATTCTATGGAACAAGTGACAACTTATGTTACCAGAAGAAAATTTTTACTTTCCCTCAATAATGTTAAGGTAATAATTAAGATTAAGATTTTTTGAATAACAATTACATTAATAAAAAAATAATAATTTACTGTTAATAGAAAATAAAATATTAACACCAACAAAATACTATAAACAATAAAAAACTAAATATGCACATAACTTAACCTCTTAACTAGCAATTTGATTTTTCTAAATAAAACAACAAAAGTTTAACTACTGCCTTAAGAAAACAAAACCTATCAAATTTTTTTCTAAGGTTGAGATCATCCAGTTCCAACTAGCAAACCTGGATGATCATTTATCTTTTTCTAACTGTGGAGTAATAGTGGATTTAGTGGACAAAGTTAACAAAAATTCACTTACATGTGGGGGCAGCATTGCTGTACATTGTAGGTGGGTTACATTTAATTATTCATTGCTTAATTATGTACATAAAATTGATATAACGAAATATGTATCAGTATGCTTTTGTAACCTGTATTAAGAAATATAAACAAAATACAGGCAAAAAACAAACCAAACCACTATTAATAAGTAGAACTTCACTGTCAAGTAAAAAATGCTATATCTGTATTTTTTTAAATAATTTCAATCATTTCTGTAAAGCTCATATTCATTGCAACTAGCTTTGAACTGTATTTAGTGAATATAAGATTTTGTATTTTTTATTAACCAAAACAATGTTTTAACAGTGATGGAGCAGGACGAACAGGGGTGTTCATCGGAGCTTTAAACTTGATTGAAAGAATCAAGAATGAAAACAAGGTTGATGTTTTGAGGACTGTTAAGGACATGAGAGATATAAGACCAGAAATGGTGGAGAATTTGGTAAAAATATATGTTTTAAATTAGTCTTGTAACTCCATTAATAAAATGTATCAAATATATATACTTTTTACATAAATAGAAGTAAAAAAAACGATTTTATTATAAAAGCCAAACAATTTATAAAAAATCATATTTAAGCCAAGCAGTTATAGAATTTAAGCTAAAACAATAATTAAATAGAACCATGTAAAAATCAAAACAAGGTAGGTATTTCCTAATAAAAATTAAATATTTATTTTTAGAAGCAATATAGCTCACTTTATGATATTGCAGACTATTATCTTACATCATTATCAAGTTATCAAAATTTTCAACCAATAAAATCCCCTAAATATTTAAATAAAGCATAAACTAATTTTCTTAATTGTTTCTAATTTTTGCCAATACTACTTGGTCTGTACTAATGTATTGATGTTAAAATCCTACAAATTAACTAATCACATTTTTGTTTTAAATATAGTAAGTACACTTAAACTTTTTTAAGGAATCCAGTTGTATTCCTAATAGATTATGCAATATGATTTACATTAAAATGTATATATTATATACCATTAAAAAATTGCTAAAATTTATTATTTTAAATGCAAAAATCTTATAATGTAAAAATTCAAAACAAAAAATCTGTTTATTTAAATCACAAAAATGTATAAGAAACTTATGTAAGTAATTTTTAGTTTTTTGTTTCAAAACAACTATAAAAATTAAAATTTTAGACAAATAAACAACATATAAAAAGTTATAAATATTTTATGTTACAATTTACTAAAATTTAAGCACCTGTTAATTAATATTTCGCTAATGGTTATAAGAAATATAATTCTATTGAAAAAACATAAGAACCTTATGAAATTTGTCTTTTTGAAAATTTACATTAAACATTCTACATTGAGTTATTTAAATACTTAAATCATGTTTTAATTAAACTCTATAAAACGTTACACTACACACCAAGTGTTTACTATGTAATAAAATGACGTGCTTTACATTGTTTAACAACCTTCCATGCAAACAAACATCTTAACAGTTTCTCTATTTTGTTTGCTCATGTGTTTGTGCAAATCAATAAAATCAGGTTATTTTTAAACCATGAATACATCATGAAAGTAGAAAGAACACTGATTTGGGGTTTAATGATATAATTCCTGGTTAATACCTATCTCAAAAAAGATTTTAAGATGAAAAAATATTTTTTTACAAAAATTTCTCCAGATTAGCTTGAAAATTTAGGGTTTTTCCATTTTTTTACAGTTTAAAAGAAATACAGTTCAAAAAGAAATAATCTTTTAATTTTAAGAGATTAAACAGTTAGTTTAGAATGGTTATAATTAAAAATAATTGTTTAATGTTGTTGATTTTTAACCTAGAGTATACTTTTACAATAATGCTTTGTAAGTAAATTTGTTCTGCAAAATGACTTTGAAATTTTTTTTCCCAACTTTGGGTATTTTGTTTATTGTTTTTACACCATGTAAAGGTAAGAACTAAATGTATATGTGCGTATAGTATTTTTTAAACTTGTTGTAAAAACTACTTTTAAATTTAAAAATACGATCTCAACAGGAACCCTTGATGCTACAATAACCCACAATGGATATAAGATTAATTTTCACACCAATATTTCTATAAGCCAACCTGAAGCTGAACAACTTTGTGCTGACAATGGTGGAACTTTGCTTATAATTAAAGATTCAGCAACCCAGACTGCTGTTGAAAGTGTACTTAATAATATAAATGAAACAAAATCTGGTGGGTGGGGCTCTGGTTATTGGCTTGGTGCAAGTGGTTACTCAGATCCATACAGCTATACTTGGAGTGATGGTTCACCAGTTCCTGAACCTGGTACAAGTCCAACCAATGGTTATGAGAATTGGTATAATAATAATAAAAACCCGGATGACAACCCAGGATATCTTAGGATTAGATCTTCATCTTGTTGTTATCGAGGAATGTGGTATGATCAAGCGGGTGATTTTTCAGGATATATTTGTCAAAAGAGTAAGTAACAGTGAAATTTTTTTTCAAGATACAAGTATTTGTTTATTTACTAATTGAATAAAGTAAAAACAAAAATTACTACTTTATTAAAAAATATAACAGATTTAACTCTATGCACAACTAACACATGCATGAATTGTGAATCATGCTATACTGTTCTATTGTTGGTTAGAAACAGTTTAAACTATTCAAAGTGGAATAAGATAATTAACTTAGGTATATAACAAGGATTGCATTTTTAGTTCCTTGTACAACTACTACATGCATGAATGGTGGATCTTGTTATACTGTTGATTCATTGGACAAATGTTTTTGTTTGCCTGGGTTTACTGGTGATCAGTGTCAAGCAGGTATAATCTTTTTTTAGTTGTATTTAAGTTTTAAGATTAAGTTATGATGTACTTGTAATTTTTTGTGTAAAAATGGAATTTTAAGTAAGGTACATTGTTACTATAACTATTTTAATAAAAACATATGATTAACTAAAAATGATATTTGGCCCCTTATTAGATTAAATAATAAAAAACTTGTTAACACCTAAATTATGCTCTTAAATAAATGTTAATAAACGCAATTAAAAGAAGACCGGCAGCGTGGTGTAGTGGTAAGAACACTTGCTACACCACACATGAGGTCGTGGGTTCAATCCCCACTGTTCTCATGCTGTAGCGCCCTTGAGTAAGGCGCTATAAACGGTGTGAACTCCTGCTGAGCCAGCACTTGATCAGCAGTATAATTATCGGGCAATTATAATCTATAATATCCCAAACTGCCACAGGCAACTCGAGACTGGGTCGGAGTAACTGATGTTACTCTATGTTTAAGTCGCGCATTCGACTTTCCCACATCGAGGATAAAGATATATACAAAAAAAAATAAATAAAAAAAAGAAATGATACATAAAAAGTAAATGTTCACCTAAATTTTTTAATGTGGAAGTGCAGTTTTTTCTTATGTTTCTTAAAAAAAAAACAATTTTAGTAAACCCGAGTAAAAACTTTTAACAGCCCTGTTACATCGTTACTTGGAAACCACTGGATTAAAAGAGATATGATCTAACCATGAAGTCGCTAAACACAATTAATTTTCTTTTGTAACACATTTTAAATTTAGTTTTTTTTTTATATAAGCAGCACACTAAAATATATAAGAAGAATAAACAAACCTTAAAAATATGTTTTAGATCCATGTTTACCTGAACCATGTCAAAATAATGGCACTTGTAATCGTGACGATGATGGAATGGGACACACTTGTACTTGTGACCTTGGGTTTGCTGGTCCAAGTTGTGAAATAGGTTTGTAATATTAAATTTAATACCTCAATATAGTACCCAGGGGTTTTTATTCTATCTATTTAGATCCATGTTCACCTGAACCATGTCAAAATAATGGCACTTGTAATCGTGACGATGATGGAATGGGACACACTTGTACTTGTGACCTTGGGTTTGCTGGTCCAAGTTGTGAAATAGGTTTGTAATATTAAATTTAATACCTCAATATAGTACCCAGGGGTTTTTATTCTATCTATTTAGATCCATGTTCAACTAACCCATGTCAAAATAATGGCACTTGTAATCGTGACGATGATGGAATGGGTTACTTATGTACTTGTGATACTGGGTTTAGTGGTTCAGATTGTGGAAACGGTAAACAAAAAGAAATAATGTAAACCAACAAACATCTGTAATTTATTTGTTTATTTTAGATCCATGTTCAACTGACCCATGTCAAAATAATGGCACTTGTAATCGTGACGATGATGGAATGGGACACACTTGTACTTGTGACCTTGGGTTTGCTGGTCCAAGTTGTGAAATAGGTTTGTAATATTAAATTTAATACCTCAATATAGTACCCAAGGGTTTTTATTCTATCTATTTAGATCCATGTTCACCTGAACCATGTCAAAATAATGGCACTTGTAATCGTGACGATGATGGAATGGGACACACTTGTACTTGTGACCTTGGGTTTGCTGGTCCAAGTTGTGAAATAGGTTTGTAATATTAAATTTAATACCTCAATATAGTACCCAGGGGTTTTTATTCTATCTATTTAGATCCATGTTCAACTAACCCATGTCAAAATAATGGCACTTGTAATCGTGACGATGATGGAATGGGACACACTTGTACTTGTGACCTTGGGTTTGCTGGTCCAAGTTGTGAAATAGGTTTGTAATATTAAATTTAATACCTCAATATAGTACCCAGGGGTTTTTATTCTATCTATTTAGATCCATGTTCAACTAACCCATGTCAAAATAATGGCACTTGTAATCGTGACGATGATGGAATGGGACACACTTGTACTTGTGACCTTGGATTTGCTGGTCCAAGTTGTGAAATAGGTTTGTAATATTAAATTTAATACCTCAATATAGTACCCAAGGGTTTTTATTTTATCTATTTAGATCCATGTTCAACTAACCCATGTCAAAATAATGGCACTTGTAATCGTGACGATGATGGAATGGGACACACTTGTACTTGTAAAACTGGGTTTGCTGGTGTTAATTGTGGACTAGGTTTGTAATATTAAACCTATTACCTTAATAAAGTTTCCGAAGTTTTTTTTGTTTAAATATTTATTTTCAATTTGGGAAAGTTACTTGCGCGACCTAAACATAGAGTAACATCAGTAACTCTGATCTAGTCCAAAGTTGCTTTAAGCAGTTTGGGATATTATAAAGATTATAATTGCCCAAAACATGTAATCATGACGATTAGGAAATGGGACACACTGGTACTTGTAATATTGGGTTTGCTACAAGTCAGTTAATATAAATATACAAATCAGTTTTTAAATATATTTAAGTTACACCAAATATAAATTCTTTTTTTAATTATCCAAATTTAGTATTTTAAAGAATATTAAAAAATTGTTTTGTAAATATTAACTTCATTTACAAAATTGATAAAAACCTAATCTGTTTAAAAACCAAAAGAGTATCTTATTTAAATAAAATTTAGAAATCAGTCAGAGAACAACTAACAGCTCAACCCAATGACAATTCAAACCACACAAGTTTTTTTTATTAAAATAAACAAAAAAAATATTGAGATTTTTTTAGATGTTTGTGATGCAACACCATGTTTTAATGAAGGAACATGCATGCATTTTGATAACCCAAATAGTTTTACTTGCACATGTAAATCTGGCTATAGTGGAACATTATGTCAAATAGGTTGGTTTTTTAATTAAGTTGATGTTCCTCATGGTCTTATGCTGTGTAGGTACTTTTTAATTAATGTGGGTTTGTTATTTAACTTATGTATAAGGAAAAAAAATAGTAAATGGGTTTTAGTATTTCGTTAAACAGTATTTATACTGATGACCTTGTGTTTGTAAAAAATCAAATATTGTATTGTTTAGACCCCTGCACATATCAAACATGTACAGATAGGGGAACTTGTAATATTACTGGTTCAACTTATCAATGTGATTGTAATGATGGATATAGTGGAAATGATTGTGAAACAGGTTTGTTTATTATTTTTTTTGCTATTTAAAAATCACTATTTTAACCTTAATTAAATTCCTTTACCCAATGCTAATAGATCCATGTGAAACCAATGTTTGTCAAAACAGTGGGGAATGTGTTAGAGATGCTGATGGTTTAAATTACACTTGTTCATGTCATATTCTATCAATAAGTTTATTTTACCTGAATGGGAACTTCATTTAAACCAGTTAATATAAAAATGTAACAAAAAAACTCATAAACAGAGAAAGTAGTTTTAGATTCCTCTGTCATTTTTTAGATCCCTGTACCATACAACCATGTGTTAACAATGCAACTTGTAATATCACTGAACCAACCTATATATGTGATTGTTTGGATGGTTTTTATGATAAAAACTGCTCATCAGGTATATACAGTATGTAAAAAGAATCATTTTGTGTTATACACTTTAAAATGTGACAGCCACAAAGTTTAAAAGAAGTAAATAATTGATTTTATTAAAAAAAATATCCCAAACACATAAACATAATAAAAGCTAATTTTAATCAAATTATGTAATTTTTAACACCTTAATAATAAAAACCAATACATTTTAAGATGCATGTTTACCCAACCCCTGTTATAACAATGTTCAATGCACAAGAAAACCACAAGGTTTATATGAATGTAATTGTACAGATAATTATGAAGGAATTGATTGCAGTGAGGGTAAAAAAATATCAATATTTGTTAAAAATGACTTTAGAACTACTTTAGCTAAGAAAAAACAAAATTTTAACCTGAATTTAAACAATTTTACATAATTTAAAAAAGTAAACCTATATTGTTATTAGAATGCTGCGGCATAAAAATAAATTTTACCTAAATTTTAATCACAAAATATTTTTTTTTAAATTAAAAATTAAACATTTTGAACTTTTTTACAGTTATATTCAAACTACAACCAGAACTGGAATACTTATTTTTTGTAAGCCAAGATGAACCTAGTTCGTTTCAAACAGCTTCTGACCTAAGTATTGCACATGGGGGAGGGTTGGTTATTATTAAAGATAACATAACACAAGATGCACTTGAAAAATATCTGAGAAAATATTCAAGTGGGAATATATGGATTGGTGGACAAAATCAAAAAGGAGGTTACAATTTTAAAAAATGATATTACATTGTGTTAATTGTTTACTTTACTAGAAAAACAAACAGAGTTATTTTAATTTAAAAGTTAGTTTATATATGGAATACAAAAATTCCTTTATAAAAAGTTAAAAAATTTATTATGAACCTTTTTTGGATTGAGTGTTTTTTAAAGATAGCAAAATTCTATCAGAAGTTTATATTTAGTTTGGAGATGGTTAGACAACAGTAAGATACCAACAACCCTCTCTAGTGATGGTTATAGTAATTGGGAAACACTTGAAACAAGAATAGGAAATGAAGGAGATTGTTTGATGATTGACAGCTCAAATTTTAAATGGAAACCACAAAGTTGTTTAACTATGCTGGATTTTGTTGTTGAAAAGTCAGGTATTACATGTATTTTAAATCTTAAATTGTTGTATATAACACTCATTTCAGTAGTTGCCCAAACTCAAACCCACTAAACCCTTTTTTTAACAGATTCACAACCAATATGTTCTAAATCAACATGTGAAAATGATGGGATATGTCATGAAAGTGGGGTCCATTTTTCTTGTGATTGTTTAAGTGGTTATACCGGTGAAGTGTGCCAGATTATAATACCAGAAAGTAAATGCTTGTTTTAATAATAGAGTATTATCAGTTTTTCTGTTAGAAATTTGACTGTTTTTGGGGTTTTAGCAATTTGATACATAACATTTTTGTTTAACATTTTTATATAGCATTACAAAAGCCTAATACAATTTCTTTTAAAAATAAAACAGAATTTTAATTACAATAACAACTTTTTATAATATAATTAAATAAATAAAACAAAAATTATTGCTAGGAACTGATGGAGTGATTATAGCAATAGCAATTGTTATACCATTACTGGTTATTATACTAGGAGTTGGGGGTTATTTTTGGTGGAAAAAAAGGTTAATTCTGATATTTTATAGTATAACATAATAAAACAAACAAGATACAAGTGAAACTGTTTGTAGCACATACCTTACTATATTGAATTTAATTTTAAATACCCTAATAATACTAGTTCAATTATTTTTTTTTATCATACCACCTTTATTTAAATTGTCACTATTTAATATTTAACAGAAAAGAAACAAAGACTAAAGGAAGTCAGCCTAATGGTAAACATGTTTTAAACTTACATTATAATAGTTATGTGTATTTAACACAAAAATATCAATTAATGTTAGGCACATTTCTAACAAAATGTTCAAAAACACATGTTGATATTACTCAAAACTTTCTTAGTTAATCTGTTTATTTTTAACTAGGGAATATGTCTACAAACTCAGCGAATGTATATGAGAATGTTTCCCTCAAACTTAAAAATATATGTTATGAAAAGTACAAGATTTTAAAGAATAATTTGTTGGAAAAGTTTAAAATTCTCTCCCAGGAAGATAGTGATGAACTAGAAAACGAATATCAAGAAGTAATTTAAACTTATTATAATTGTTCAATTTCCCTATATAAAAAAAACAATTCCATTTAAATATCAACTACCAAAATACTAAAGAAATTGTTTGTATTAAAAAAGCAAATCTTCTCTCTATATATAAAGATACTTAGCAAACAACATTCTTTTTAACTTTAAAATATAAAAAAACAGCGGTATATCAATATCACTACACAATTCAGTAGTTAATCATTACATTTTACCAGGAAATGCGGAGTTTATCACTTTCTGTTAAAACAAGTTCATCGGAAGCTGAGAAAATTGAAAACAAACCGAAAAACAGATTCAAGAATATTTTACCTTGTAAGATTATTAATTTAAAGTTGCTTAATACATTTTATACACTAAAAAAAATTATTTTCTTTAACATTTAAATTAATGACAAAATGTGTCAAATATATAAAATCTATTTTGTAGTTTAAAACAAGCTATAATGCAAAAAAATCACTCTAAAATAATTAACATTTATATTACTAAAATAAACAAACAAAAAAATTTTCCCAAAATTACTAAGTTATAATGCCTTTTACTTAAATTTATAAATATATTTGTTTAGTCAATAAGACAAGAGTGGTTTTAAACAAATCCGAAGACAATTACATCAATGCAAACTATATAAAGGTAAATTATATCAAATAACTTGATAACATTCAACAAGTTACTATAAAAAATGTAAAAGTGTTAATATATAACAAACCAATAAAAACATGTTACAGAATAGCCTACAAAATATATCTTAACATACAATACACCATAAAAAAAAAAATTTGTACAAAATCCAACATTGATTTTAGGATTACCATGGAAACAGAAAATACATAGCAACTCAAGGTCCTTTACCAACGACTATCGCGGATTTCTGGCAAATGGTTTCGGAACATGATTGTAAACTAATTGTTATGTTAGCCAATGTGGTGGAAAATGGAAAGGTAATTTATATAAATCAAAACTTAATTTAAGATTAAAAAATACAAAAATACTCATTTTTCAAAAAAAGAGAATTATTTTAATTCTTCAGAATTGATATAGTGTATAGTAGGTTAATCTGAATACAATTAGCATTAAACTTATTGTCAATTTAACTTTCAGTTTTAATATATATAATTATTGCAGAAAAAATGTGAGAAATATTGGCCAGAACTTGGTGAAACATTGCAGTTTGGAAATATAACAATTAGGACAGAAGAACAAGTTTCTTATGGTTGTTTTGTAAAAAGAAAACTGTACATAAGTCCCCTTTATGAAGCTTATGGGACAGTAAGTTTTTTTATTTATCATTGCTTATGGGACAGTAAGTTTTTTTATTTATTATTGCTTATGGGACAGTAAGTTTTTTTATTTATCATTGCTTATGGGACAGTAAGTTTTTTTATTTATTATTGTTTTGCAGCAAAATAGAAACTAGGTTCTATTTTGCATATTAACATTGTAGAAGAAATATTAACATTGTAGAAGAATGATGAAAATATTGGGCTTTATAATTTTTAAATATTTCAAAAAATAAATATAATTGATATAGTTAAAATAAAAAAAATGTGTTGAACAAATATAACTAAATCTTAATAAAGACCCATTACTTATAGGTTGAAAAGCATGTGACACAACTTCAGTTTATAACATGGCCTGATCATGGAGTTCCACGCACAACAAGTAGTTTTTTTAGATTTTACAACCAAGTTGTTAACATTCAAAATGGAAGCGATGCCCCCACTGTTGTACATTGCAGGTATTTAAAAAAAATTTAATTACATTTTATGCAAATTTAAACATAAAAAAAATTATAAAAAACAATACAACACAAAACTATTTATTAACATTTTCGAAACTACATAGTAAACCTGATTTACATATTTAAACATCAGAATTTTTAAATAACATCATTTTATGTTTTAACTATAAAACTACTTGACTTTTCCCTAGAACAATGAGCAATAAAAATTGCCGAATAATTGTACCTTTGCTATTTTTATCCATGAAAAACAATAAAATGTTGCAACATATGTCATTATAAAATGACTTTCTTTATAATGTTTGCTTGATTTTATTTGTGTGTGCTTAGTCTTTGCCAGAAACTGATTCATGTTTCAACAGAAATTTAAGTGTTAAAAGTAGACTTGAGCATGTTTACCTATTTCTAAAACCATATGTTACTTAAAAAAAATTAAACAATAAATCAAACAAAAAATTGAAATATATTTATATTTAAAAACTTAACCATGATACAACAAAAAAACAATAATAATTAAACAATTGATAACATGCTATAGAGCTATTTGTTTTAACTAATACACCACTCTGCTGGCCCAGACTTACAAATAAACACCGGAAATCAAATAACGATAGAATAATAGTAAATAAATGTAGCAATGAACACAATTAAATTTAAACACTTGACTTTTTATAGTGCTGGTGTAGGTAGAACTGGTACTTTTATTGGGTTTGATTGTTTGATGCAAGAAATAAACCAGAAACAAACTGTGAATATTTTTGAAGCTGTCATTAACCTTAGAAGACAACGAGTTTTTATGGTCCAAACTGAGGTATACGAAAATTAATCGTTTATTTAAACTTACTTTTTTTACCTAATTTCTACAAATGGCAGTTATTATGTTAAAGTGAACTAAACTAGCAGTATTTGTAACATAAATACTCGGCCTATATTATCTTAAACTAACCAATCATAAAAAATTAACATAAAAACTTTAATTTACAGGGTCAATATGTCTTCTTGCACAAATTAATGGCTGAAATAGTTTTATTGGAAAATACTGACATTGACGTTTCAAGTTTGAGCAAAAAAATTAAAGAACTCAAGACGTAAGTTTATTTCACAATTATCTATGATTTAAACTTGGTTAATTGAGTCTAATTTTTCAAATAATATTTTAGTCGTTTAAAAAACCCAAACCTACATTGTTAATTCCTAATTTACAATTAATAGTTTTAGTTTTTTGTGTTTTTAGATTTAATAAATTTAGTGAAGAATTTAACAAATTGGATTTAATCAAACCCCAAAATGCAACAAATGAAATTGCAACAAGATCTGAAAATATTAGAAAGAACTTAAACAACAAGATTTTGCCATGTAAATATTATTTTACACCATACTTTTACAACTTTAAAAATTGTATCATAAGATATAAAGTTTTTTAATGTAAAAATAAAGTTAAAAAAAGAAATAACATTGTTATCAGTAACTATTTAAAGACATCAAAATATTTAAAATTTGTGTATTAATATATTATGTTTAAAACATGGGGACAACCCAACTAACATTAGTACATTAACTTATTTTAATAACTTTCTACAAAACTTATGCAATAAATAATAAAGCAGAATGTTACAAACCATTAATACATTTTGTAGATGACCATGCTATGTTTGTTTTGTCACCTTTACCAAATGACCAAATTCCTTACTACAACGCTTCACTAATACCGGTAAGTAAAAAATAAATTATGTTTGTAATTATTGTTTTTATTTTTAATTAATCATGATTTTGACATTAGTAAAATTGTCAAAATATATAAAAACATACAAGACTACCTTAACAATTTTGACAAATTTAAAGTAACAAAAATCGTAGAATTATAGTTATTAATAACATTTATATAAATCAAGTTAAATTATCAAGATTTTAAAGTGTAAAAAAACATTTTTATTTTTTAAAATTTTTTTCAATCTTTTGCAATATTTATCACATTGTTACATATATTTTAGTCCAATGTTTGAGGATCATAAAATAATTAACGTCATACTATTAAACACTCCCCTCATAACAAAGTAATTTATGCAAAAATTTGCAACTAGGGTTACATTAAACTTAGCAAACACTTTTTGTTTACTTTGTCAATATTGATGAACTATTTGACAAAATCTTTCCTTTGTAGTTTTAAACAGCCAATTTAGGAAATATAAATAATTATTATTTTTTATTTAGCATTTTATCTCCTAGGAAAATTTAACCTATCAATGTCCAATTTTTAGTAAATCTTTAAATTTGTAGGGATATGGTAAAGGAGAACTTATACTGGCAGCCCAAGCACCAACAAACAAAACTGCTGTTGAGTTTTGGCATGGAATATGGACCCATAATATTCAAACTATTGTCATGTTAAACGATGAAATAAAGGTACAACAGTATTTTTTTCCTTAATCCCTGAGATAGAAATTTAAAATTTTATTGGGAAAGTGCTGCTTTTGTAACATGTTTTTAAGCTACCCATAAACTAATATTGTGGCATTGCTGCAGCATATAGCCAAAACCTTTTGTCTGTTAGTCAAATGTCATATATCACATTCACACTACCAAGAATAATAAGTAAACTTTAAAATGTTTTATTGTAACTTTACAGCACCAACTTGTGGCTGAGTTCTAAGTTCATAATTTATATTTAATTTTGCAGAGCAAGTACTGGCCAAAGACTGAAAAAATCAATTTATTGTTCGGAGATTACAAAGTTACATTAACCAGCATGGAACAAATATTACCAGTTATTACCAAGCGAATATTTCGCTTAAGTTACGAAAACAATGAGGTTAAAAAAAATACTTTAATTGAGTTTTAAAGAGAAACAAAGAATAAAACTATATTTAAATAGTATCTTGACTATTTAAGACTATTTATTCTTTTAGCATAATAGTTGACACATATTTAAATTCATTCTTAATTTTAGATCGAAATTTGTCACTTCCAATTAAATAACTGGATAGAGCACACCGCCCCACCAGATTATGATGTCATAATCAAGTTAATTGGGTTAACACAAACTTGTAGTAAAGAGAACAGTGGAACTGTTGTTGTACATTGCAAGTAAGTAAATAACCCCCCCCAAAAAAAAGTTTCATGTACACTTTTAGTAGTAGAAATTATAACCAAACTGCTTTATAAAGTTGTTTTAGACCATACACTTATAGCTTCACTAAAATAACCTAGATTTTGTTGTTGTATGTTTTTATTTAATCTTTTTTAATTTTATTTATGCTTAATGTGGGAAGGTCAACTTCACGACCTAAACATAGGGTAACATTTGTTACCCCTAACTTGGCAGTTTGTTTATAAAGTTAATAGCCCCCTAATCAAAAACGTTACAATACAAGACCAGTGGAAATCAAACTTAGGACCTCAACGAGTAAAGTCTAGTGTTCTAACCACTACAATATGCTCTTGGCAATAATACAACACTGCTGGCAATAAATTGATGCAAATGTTATTCAATTAAGCATTTCATGGTTACAATAAAACAATTTTTGTATTGTGTCTGGTGTATGACAAATTAAAAAAATAAATGACATAAGCTTGTTTAATCTATATATTTAAATATTTTCAACAGTGATGGCGCAGGACGAACAGGAGTGTTCATTGGAGCTTTAAACTTGATTGAAAGAATCAAGAATGAAAACAAGGTTGATGTTTTGAGGACTGTTAAGGACATGAGAGATATAAGACCAGGAATGGTGGAAAATTTGGTAAGATATTAAAGGTTTTATTTTTAACCAACACATTATAATAAAAGATGACATGTTTAATATAAAACACTATTAATAATAAGTTTGCGAGCGTTTTAGGCTAAAAAAAAAACAGATACTTTTTTATCACAAATAACCAAAATTTAACACAAATAAAATGCTTTAAAATATATTTGTATTTTATAAATATTTGTATTTGGTTCCTACTACAATCAAGTAGTTTTAAACTTTAATTTTTTTTAGGATCAATACGAAGCATTATATAACATCGGAGTTCATTATCTTGCTTCATTCTCTATCTATGAAAACTTCGAGTAAATTAACTCAAAGTTTTCAGTGTTTTTGACCAAAATCATGTGATGTACATAACACGATGTACATTAACAGTAAACAAATTAAAAATTAAGAGACAGTTATATATTCGTGATTGTGTCTGTTGTTTATTATTTTTTAGTGCAATTAAAGTAATGATAATAAATAACTTTATTTAATTGAACTGTTTTTAGTTTTTGTTTCAAGTGTGCGCCTTGCAATTTTTTATTAAAATATACCATTTTTTTAGTAACACATTTTTACACATTAAAAATGTGCTGATACCATTATTGTTATCAAATTTCTCTATAATATTGGTTTATAAAAAAGTTAAATTTCTAAAATTAGTAAAACATAATAGGCTATATAAATCCTAATGCTTAAAACTCAAAATATCACACTTTTAAACATAACATTATACTTCTGAAATAACTGCACAAACTATTTTTAGGTTAAGACTCTTACTAGCATAAAATGCTAAAACACAAAAATTATTTTAGATCATTTTGACAGGATGTTGTGAAAATTTGTTTTTTTAAACTTGAATACCAATCTGGTACTACCAGAAAATATAAATATTGTGCTCTATTTTGTTTTATAATAATATTAACTGTACTCACATTTGCTGATTGCTTTATTATTCAGAATTGTTTTTGTTTCTATTTCTTTTGATCTAAAATGTTTGATAATATATATATTTGAAAACATGACTTAAAAGAAAGTAATTGTTTAATAAACCTAAAAGTAAAATTTTTTTTTTTAATTAGTAGAAGGGTGATGTATGTATTATTGCTATTACTAAGATTACTGCTAGTAATTTAAACTATAATCTCAACCTAATTTTATAACTAAGCAATATTGTCTAAATTGGAATGGTTTTAATGTTAATTGTAGCAAATATGGTTATATGCAAATTAGGTAGGTATGTTTGCAGAAAATAAACTTTATAAATGCCAAGTAATGTGTTTTTGCTTGGAACACAAATCATTGTCAAACCCTACAAAAATTATGTTTTTTCGTGTAAAACATATAAAAAATTATTGTCTGTAAAATGTATAACTTACAAGGTTACTTTAAGTGTGTTTGTTACCAGAAAAAAAAAGATTTTTTTTACTTTTTAAGCCAATTATTACATATAAAGCTAGACACAACCTCTGCAAAAATTGACAGCAAACAAAAAACCCCTTTGTCGATTTATTTTGCAGTTAATTATAGTGTAAAATTTTTGATCCCAATGGTTTTTAGTAATAATGATCCCAAAAAATTTTAATAATGATTTATAATAAAAAATTTTTTTTTTATGTATGATATTAGTTTAATTTGGAATTTTCAGGTTTTTTCTGTATTTTTCAGTTTAAAAAGAAATGTTATTTAAGTTTTAAAAGAGATTAAACAGCTTGTTTAGAAATGTTATATTCAGGAATAGTTAATTGATGTTGTTTATGTTTAATCTAGATTATACATTCATAGTTATGCTTTAGTAAGCATTTTTTTAATTAACAGTTAATTAATGTTGTTTATGTTAAATCATAGTTGTGCTTTAATAAGGATCTTTTTAGCGCAATGACTTTTATTTTCTTAAGTTTAGTTTTTTTGTTCAATGCTCTTACACCATGTAAAGGTAAGAACTAAATATATATTTGTGTTATACCAATTTTTTTTTATAAAAACTACTTCTAACAGGAACTTTTGATGCTACAACAACTCACAATGGATATGAGATTAATTTTTACACACATTCATTTCCCATAAGCCAGCTTGAAGCTCAAGAACTTTGTGTTAACAATGATGGAACTTTGCTGATAATTAAAGACTCAGCAACCCAGACTGTTGTTAATAATGTACTTGATGATTTAAACCACACAACTGGTGGGTGGGGCTCTGGTTATTGGCTTGGTGCAAGTGGTGATGCAGATCCATGCAGCTTTACCTGGAGTGATGGTACACCAGTTCCTGAACCGAGTACAAGCCCAACCAATGGTTATAAGAATTGGTATGTTTCATCAGGTGTTAATCCCAAGTATAATCCAGAATATCTTAGAATAAGATCTTCAGATTGTTGTGGTCGAGAAAGTTGGTATGATCATTATGGTACTTTTTCAGGATACATTTGCCAAAAGCGTAAGTAGCTTAAAATTTTTGTCAGTATTTGACCATTTTAATAAAAAAACCAAACAATTTTCCACAAAGATTTACTATTTTATCAAAATTATAATGTATTTAGTTCCATGTACAACTAACACATGCATGAATGGTGGATCTTGTTATACTGTTAATTCAGATGACAAATGTTTTTGTTTACCTGGCTTTACTGGTGATCAGTGTCAAATAGGTACGACTTTTTATCAGTTTTATTTAAGCTATTCCAAGGTTAAAATGTAAAGGCCAAAGTAATGTACTATTGATAAATAGTATTTTTGACAATGTAAATATATGTACACTATTACTATGAACTTTTTAGTAAAAAATATATAAAGAAATAAAAAGTATGATATTGTACATTTATTTTTAAACCTATTTATTAATAAAAAACAATCTTTTGCAACATTTAATTATTTAAAATAAATTTTCCACCATCTTCTGTGATTTAATTTATACTTAGGTATATAACAAACAATTTCAAAATAAATTAAATTTAACTAATAAATATATATTGCAGTTGTTTTAACTTTTTTCTTTTGATTACAGTTTTTTGTGCATTTTAAACAACTTATTCTGCTTTAAAAACATGCCTTTTTTTTTAAACAACTGTTAGGCTCTTTATTAGGTTAAACACCTTATAAATGTTAATAAAAGCGATTAAAAGAAGGAATGACACATAAAAAAATAAATATTTGCCTAAATTTTTTAATGCAGAAGTGCAGTTTTTTTTTGTTTTTGAAAGACAATTTGAAAATGGTAAACAAGAAAAATGTGAAAATGGTAAACAAGAAAAATGTGAAAATGGTAAACAAGAAGAAATATTGAAAACTAGCGAACATTTTAAATTTATTTGTTTACTTTTAGATCCATGTTTATCTAAACCATGTCAAAATGGTGGGACATGTAATCGTAATGATAATGGAATGAGACACACTTGTAATTGTGATACTGGGTTTACTAGTTTAAATTGTGGGATAGGTTGGTAATATTAAGTTTATTACCTTAATATAATACCCAAGGTTTATTAATTTTATCTATTTAGATCCATGTTCATCTGGACCATGTCAAAATGGTGGAACATGTAATTGTAATGATGATGGAATGGGACACACATGTGCCTGTGATTGCAGTTATGTCATAAACTATAACACATTCAAAATATATTGATAAAAAAAAGTATGACTCAGCCTAAGATAGACTGTTTAAGTTTATAGTATATACACACAAACAGTTTTGTAAATCTACTTTGATTATTAAAGAGTTTAGTAAATAAAGCGTTTTGGTAATCCATGACAGTCTTAGTCTGTTTAACCAAAAAAATATACACATAACAACAACACTTTTGTTATTCAACTACTTTTTTTTTTAGATTGTGCAAACAGTGACCCAGTTTCAATATACAACATGGCCAGACAATAACGTTCCAATCCTAACAACTTCTTTTATCAGGTTTTATCAACATATAGTGAAGTTAAATAAAACTTGTCGACACAAAACACCAATAACTGTGCACTGCAGGTAAAAATGTATTTCTTCCCATACTTCTTGGTTTTTAAATCAACTGTAAAGTAGGCATTTTTATTGGTAGTGTTTTTTACATGTTTATTAAAGTATGCTGTTATTTATTTACCAATTTTTAACTTTTACCAGCGCTGGTGTAGGTAAAACTGGTACTTTTATTGGTTTTGATTGTTTGATGCAAGAAATAAACCAAAAACAAACTGTGAATCTCTTTAAAACTGTCATTAACCTCAGAAAACAACGAGTTTTTATGGTCCAAACAGAGGTGCCATTATTTTTTTTACTGTTAAGCATATTTTAACAATAGCATACCTAGTACAAAAAGTTCAAATCTCCTACATTATTAATAAAGTAGTTTTTAAAGTAGTCATCATTATTAATAAAGTAGTTTTAAATTTAACATTCTTTTTTTTTAAATACAGAAAGAATATCTCTTTCTGCACAAACTAGTTGCTGAACTTAAGTTATATGGTAACACTGATATTGATTGTAAAGATTTGAAAAAACAAATGGGAAATACAGACAGGTATTTAATACATTTTGCCCTAATTTTGGTTAGATTCATAACATTAAAATTATCAATTAAAAAAGAACAAATAAACAAAATATTTTCAATACAATTTAATTACCTGAAAGAGTCTTTTACAAATTTTAGGCACAGCAAGATTAATGAGGAGTTTAACAAATTGGATTTAATCAAACCTCAAAATGCAACAAATAAAATTGCCACAAGACCTGAAAATATTGAGAAAAACTTAAACAACAAGATTTTGCCATGTAAGCTAGGTTGTTTTACCCACAGAAAAGTAGTATATACAAAAAGAAGTCAGTTATATTGTACTTATTTTTAATTTAGATGACCACTCTATTTGTTTTCTTCCACCTTTGCCCAACAACACCATCCCAGCTTACTACAATGCCTCAGTATTCAATGTAAGTTACAAAATAGTTCAACAAATATAATTTTTATAACATATGCAAAATTGTAAATAAACTATTACAACTCTTTAACAGTTTGGTACAACACTAATAATAGCAGAGCAAACACCAACTAACACCAATTTTGTGGAGTTTTGGCATTGTATCTGGCATCAAAGAATACAAACCATTGTCATGCTAGAACAAGTAAAACAAACCCACATTTAAAATATTAGTTTTTTTGTACAGTTAGCATAGCTGTATAGCCTAGAAATTTTAAATATTTTAAATACTAACAAATAAATTTATAATTCTTAATTCAATTTTAGACTAAAAAAACATCAGTATTGGCCATATAGAGTCAAGGAAACAAAAATGTTTGGAAATTACAAAGTTACTTTGGATTCTATGGAACAACTGACAACTTATGTTACCAAAAGAAAGTTTTTACTTTCCCTCAATAATGTTAAGGTAATAATAAAGGTTAAATTTTTTTAAATAACAATTATATTAATAAGGAAATAATAATTTTCTGTTAAAAGAAAATAAAACATTAACATCAACAAAACCCCACAACAATAAAAAAAAAACTAATTATTCACATAAATTAACCTCTTAACTAGCAATTTGATCTTCCTGAATAAAACAAAAAAATTGAACTATTATTTTAACTAAAACATTACTTAATCAACTATTTCTAAGGTTGAAATCATCCAGTTCCAACTAGCAAACCTGGATGATCATTTATCTCCTGCTAACTGTGGAGTGATAGTGGATTTGCTGGACAGAGTTCACAAAAGTTCACTCACACATGGAGGAAGTATTGCTGTACATTGTAGGTGGGTTACATTTAATTATTCATTGCTTAATTATGTACATAAAATTGATATAATGAAATATGTATCAGTATGTTTTTGTAACCAGTATTAAGAAACATAAACAAAATATAGGCAAAAAAAAAACAAACCACTATAAAAAGTAGAACTCCACTGTCAAGTAAAAAATGCTATATCTGTATTTTTTTAAATAATTTTAATCATTTCTGTAAAGCTCATATTCATTGCAACTAGCTTTGAATTGTATTTAGTGAATATAAAATTTTGTATTTTTTAATAACCAAAACAATGTTTTGACAGTGATGGAGCAGGACGAACAGGGGTGTTCATCGGAGCTTTAAACTTGATTGAAAGAATCAAGAATGAGAACAAGGTTGATGTTTTGAGGACTGCTAAGGACATGAGAGATATAAGACCAGGAATGGTGGAGAATTTGGTAAAAATTTATGTTTTAATTTAGTCTAATATTTTCATTAATAAAATGTATCAAATATATATACTTTTTACATAAATAGTAGTAAAAAACGATTTTATCATAAAAGCCAACCAATTTATAAAAAATCATATTAAGCCAAGCAGTAATACAATTTAAGCTAAAACAATAATTAATTAGAACCATGTAAAAATCGAAACAAGGTAGGTATTTCCTAATAAAAATGATATATTTATTTTTAGAAGCAATATAGCTCACTTTATGATATTGCAGACTATTATCTTACATCATTATCAAGTTATCAAAATTTTCAACCAATAAAATTCCCAAAATATTTAAATAAAACATAAATTAATTTTCTTAATTGTTTCTAATTTTTGCCAATACTACTTGGTCTGTACTAATGTATTGATGTTAAAATCTTACATTTTAACTAATCACATTTTTGTTTTAAATTTAGTGAGTACACTTAAACTTTTTTGAGGAATCAGTCCAGTTGTATTTCTATTAGATTATGCAATATGATTTACATTAAATGTATATGTTATATACCATTAAAAAATTGCTAAAATTTATTATTTTTAATGCAAAAAATCTTGTTATGTAAAAATTCAAAACAAAAAATCAGTTTATTTAAATCACAAAAATGTATAAGAAACTTATGTAAGTAATTTGTAGTTTTTTAATAAAAAACAACTATAAAAATTAAAATTTTAGACAAATAAACAACATATAAGAAGTTATAAATATTTTATGTTACAATTTACTAAAATTTAAGCACCTGTTAATTAATATTTCGCCAATGGTTATAAGAAATATAATTCTATTAAAAAGTAAAACAATAATACTTTATGAAATTTGTCTTTTTGAAAATTTACATTAAACATTCCACATTGAGTTATTGAAATACTTAAATCATGTTTTAATTAAACTCTATAAAACGTTAAACCACACACCAAGTGTTTACTATGTAATAAAATGGCGTGCTTTACATTGTTTAACAACCTCACATACAAACAAAAATCTTAACAGTTTCTCTATTTTGTTTGTTCATGTGTTTGTGCAAATCAATAAAATCAAGTTATTTTTAAACCATGTTACATCATGAAAGTAGAGAGCACACTGATTTTGTATTTAACGATATAGTTTCTGGCAATAACAATCTCAAAAAATTAAAAAAAAAAATTTAATGATGAAAAATTGTTTTCTTCAAAAAAAAATTTTAAAATCTCAGATAGGTTTTTCTCAATTCAAAAAGAAATATTATTTTGGTTTAGAAGATTAAACAGTTAGTTTAGAACGAGTATACTTTAAAATAGTTAATTAATGTTGTTTAATTTTAATCTAAAGTATACTTTTACAATAATGCTGTAAAAATAAATTTGTTCTGCAAAATGCTTTTGGATTTTTTTTCCTTAACTTTGTGTATTTTGTTTATTGCTTCTACACCATGTAAAGGTAAGAACTAAATATATATATATGCATATAGTATTTTTTATACTTGTTATAAAAACTACTTTAAAACTTAAAAATATGATCTCAACAGGAAACATAGATGCTAACATAACCCACAATGGATTGGAAATTAGTTTCTTCACCAACATATCTAAAATAAGTCAACCTGAAGCTGAACAACTTTGTGCTGACAATGGGGGAACTTTGCTTATAATTAAAGATTTAGCGACCCAGAATGCTGTTGAAAATGTACTTGATGATTTAAACCACACAACTGGTGGGTGGGGTTCTGGTTATTGGCTTGGTGCAAGTGGTCATGCAGACCCATACAACTATACTTGGAGTGATGGTACACCAGTCCCCGAAAAAGATACAAGTTCAGCTGATGGTTATGAGAATTGGCATGATGATGCAAACAACCCGAATGACAATCCAGGATATCTTCGAATAAGATCTTCATCTTGTTGTGGTCGAGGAAGTTGGTATGATCATAATGGTAATTTTCCAGAATACATTTGCCAAAAGCGTAAGTAGCAGTAAAATTTTTCTGAGTATTTGTTTTTTTTGCAATTTGAATAAAGTAAAAAACTAAAAAAAAATTACTACAACGTAATTTTTTAAAAGTTATTTAAGATAAAATACATTATATAACATAAAATAACTAATTTGTAAATAGACTAAATAATTAACAACAAATATTAAATCCTAAAACACCTGATATAAATTGTTACCATTATAAAACACCATATGAATTTTTTAGGTTTAACTTTTTCTGCTTTTATGTCATAGCAAACAATAACCGCTGTTACTTAATTGATTAGGAGGTTTATAATTAGAAAAAATACTTTAAATACTACAAAGAGCTGTAGTTTGGCTAATTTTTTTAAGTACCCATGTTTAGTCAGTAAAGTTAACCTTTTTACATTAATATTACGAATAAAATATATGCCCATAAATCTCATTTTAAAAAAAAAGTGTTGTTTTTTGTATACAACAGCAATCTACACAACAAATACAAACAAGCTGCAGACTTACTTATATTTTTTAATATTTGTTTATATGCAGTTTTATGCGACCCTGACTCATGTCAAAATGGGGGAACTTGTGATGATAGTGGCTCAGTTAATAAATGTAATTGTACAATAGGGTTTGCTGGCTATCAGTGTGAAATAGGTTAGTACATAATTAACCAAAATTTTAGTTCACAATTCTTCACAATTTAAAAAAAAAAATCTACTTTACCTAATTTATACTTGTAAGCCTACAGACATGGTTAAATCAAATATTAAGTTTTGTTGCTTTTTAAAACATTAATTAATGTTTTAGCATAACAACTCAACAAAAAATTCTAAATGGTTACTTGATTTATATTTTTTTTTACATCATATAGAGTTCAAATTTAAGCGCTCCTGTTGGTAAAATGGGTTAAGTTATATTTGCAATATAGGCTTGTAATAATGAGTTTTTTATCCAATCATACTTCATAAATCAAAAAGGTATAACTATTTTAGATCCATGTTTACCTGATCAATGTCAACACAATGGAACATGTAATTCTGCTGATGATGGGTTAAGTTATACTTGTAATTGTACAGTTGGGTTTGCTGGTGATAATTGTGAAACAGGTTTGAAATAATAAGTTTATTATCCTAATACAGTGAACATATTTAACTAATCCATTTATTTTAGATCCATGTGATCATGATGATTGTTTAAATGACGGAATTTGTGAACCTGCTGATGATGGGTTGAGTTACACTTGTGCATGTATGGCTGGGTTTGCTGGTGTTAATTGTGAAATAGGTTTGAAATAATAAGTTAATTATTTTAAATATTGTACAAAAATTTAACAACTTTAACTATTTTAGATCCATGTTCACCTGAACCATGTCAAAATAGTGGAACATGTAATCGTGATGATGATGGTCATGGTTATACTTGTAATTGTACAGTTGGGTTTGCTGGTGATAATTGTGAAACAGGTTTGAAATAATAAGTTAATTATTTTAAATATTGTACAAAAATTTAACAACTTTAACTATTTTAGATCCATGTTCAACTGAACCATGTCAAAATAATGGAACTTGTATTCGTGATGATGATGGTCATGGTTATACTTGTGCATGTATGGCTGGATTTGCTGGAGATAATTGTGAAACAGGTTTGAAATAATAAGTTTGTTATCCTAATACAGTGAACATATTTAACTAATCCATTTATTTTAGATCCATGTGATCATGATGATTGTTTAAATGGTGGAATTTGCAATCGCAATGATAGTGGTTTAAGTTATACTTGTGCATGTATGGCTGGATTTGCTGGAGATAATTGTGAAATAGGTTTGTGATAATAAGTTTATTATCCTAATACAGTGAACATATTTAACTAATCCATTTATTTTAGATCCATGTGATCATGATGATTGTTTAAATGGTGGAATTTGCAAACCTGCTGATGATGGGTTGAGTTATACTTGTGCATGTATGGCTGGGTTTGCTGGTGTTCATTGTGAAATAGGTTTGAAATGATTGGTTTTTTATTCCAAATATAGTACACAAATCAACAACCCTAACTATTTTAGATCCATGTTTATCTGATCTATGTCAAAATAATGGAACTTGTATTCGTGATGATGATGGTCATGGTTATACTTGTGCATGTATGGCTGGATTTGCTGGAGATAATTGTGAAACAGGTTTGAAATAATAGGTTTTTTATTTAAATATAGTACAGAAATATAACAACCTTACCTATTTTTGTAGTTAAAATAAGTAAAAAAACCTTTAATCAAAATGTAACCAGTTTCAATAAATGCAAACAATTTAGATCCATGCTCACCTAATCCTTGTCAAAACAGTGGAACATGTAATCGTAATAATGATGGAATGGGACATACTTGTACTTGTGATACTGGGTTTTCTGGTCCAAGTTGTGAAATTGGTGAGTATATAGTATTTATAATATATTATTTAAAATGTTGAAGTTTAAATAATAACAGTAAACTTTTTTGAAAATGGGAAAACTTGTAAGCTTTACAATGATGGCTTAAATTATACTTAGGAATGGGATTCATGGCCATGATTGTAATTTTGGTAAAATATGTATTTTGGAGTCGGTAACACAATTTTCTGCCTAATTTTAATTTTTTAAACTAAATTTATTTATAGATGTCTGCAACCCTGAACCATGTAAGAATGGAGGAACTTGTGTTCGTGATAGTATTGATGATTTTTATACTTGCCAGTGTCCAAATGGTTTTAGTGGTGTGAACTGTGAAATAGGTAATTTTACAATCTGCAGAAAATGTTTATTAGTATTAAATTGTACTGAATTAAATAATTTTCAAAAATAGTTTGAAATTCTACCTTTTAAAGTTATAAATGTATTCTTGTTTGTTTTCTAGACCCTTGCACAAATCAAACATGTACAAATAGAGGAACTTGTAATATCATTGGTTCAACTTATCAATGTGATTGTAATGATGGGTATAGTGGAAATGATTGTGAAACAGGTTTGTATAAATTGTTTTATTTACTATTTGATAATCGGTATTTTACCCTTAATTAAATTCCCAATGCTAATAGATCCATGTGAAACTAATGTTTGTCAAAACAGTGGGGAATGTGTTAGAGATGCTGATGGTTTAAATTACACTTGTACTTGTCAATCTGGTTATTATGGGTTTAGATGCGAAAAAGGTAAATTCATGTCATATTCTATCAGTAATTTTATTTTAACTGGAGACTTTATTTTAAAAATGGAGACTTTATTTAAAGCAGCTAATATAAAAATATAACAAAAAAACTCGGAAAGTAGTTTTGGATTCCTCTGTCATTTTTTAGATCCCTGTACCATACAACCATGTGTTAACAATGCAACTTGTAATATCACTGAACCAACCTATATATGTGATTGTTTGGATGGTTTTTATGATAAAAACTGCTCAACAGGTATATACAGTATGTAAAAAGAATCATTTTGTGTTATACACTTTAAAATGTGACAGCCACAAAGTTTAAAATTTTTTATTTAGAAAAAGTAATTGTTATATATGCCCAATTTATAAGCCTGCAAAATAAATAAAACTGCCATTTGTGGTGTGCGTGTAAATATTGCGAGCAAAAATCAGTTGATAGTTGCAGTCATACATCCTGGCCGGCGGGCTATTGCCTAGTATATGACAATAAACAATAAAAATAAAGACTTAAGTTCTTTTTAACACTTTTATACTATATTAACTAATACATTTTAAGATGCATGTTTACCCAACCCCTGTTATAACAATGTTCAATGCACAAGAAAACCACAAGGTTTATATGAATGTAATTGTACAGATAATTATGAAGGAATTGATTGCAGTGAGGGTAAAAAAATATCAATATTTGTTAAAAATGACTTTAGAACTACTTTAGCTAAGAAAAAACAAAATTTTAACCTGAATTTAAACAATTTTACATAATTTAAAAAAGTAAACCTATATTGTTATTAGAATGCTGCGGCATAAAAATAAATTTTAACTAAATTTTAATCACAAAATATTTTTTTTTTTCAAATTAAAAATTAAACATTTTGAACTTTTTTACAGTTATATTCGAACCACAACCAGAGTTAGAATATTCATTTTTTGTAAGCCAAGATGAACCTAGCTCATTTCAAACAGCTTCTGACCTAAGTATTGCACAGGGGGGAGGGTTGGTTATTATCAAAGATAACACAACACAAGATGTACTTGAAAAATATTTAAGAAAATATTCAAGTGGTAATATATGGATTGGTGGACAAAATCAAAAAGGAGGTTACAATTTAAAAAAATGATATTACATTGTGTTAATTGTAATGTAACTTATATATGGATTTCAAATTACTTTATTAGAAAAACAAACAGAGTAATTGTAATTTAAAAGTTTAAAAAAGGTTAAAAAATTTATAAATAACCTTTTTCGGATTGAGTGTTTTTAAACATAATTTATAAGAAATTTATTTTCAGTTTGGAGATGGTTAGACAACAGTAAGATACCAACAACCCCCTCTAGTGATGGGTATAGTAATTGGGAAACACTGGAAACAAGGATAGGAAATAAAGGAGATTGTTTGATGATTGACAGCTCAAATTTTAAATGGAAACCACAAAGTTGTTCAACTATGCTGGATTTTGTTGTTGAAAAGTCAGGTATTACATGTATTTTAAATCTTAAATTGTTGTATATAACACTTATTTCAGTAGTTGCCAAAACTCAAACCCCAAAAACCTTTTTTTACAGATTCACAACCAATATGTTCTAAGTCAACATGTGAAAATGATGGAACTTGTCATGAAAGTGGGGTCCATTTTTCTTGTGATTGTTCAAGTAGTTATACCGGTGAAGTGTGCCAGAATATAATACCAAAAGAAGGTAAATGCTTGTGTTAATAATGGAGTTTCATCAGTTTTTTTGTTAGTAATTTGACTGTTTTTTGGGATATAGTAATTTGATACATAACATTTTTATATAGCATTACAAAAGTCTAATAAAATTTCTTTTAAAAATAAAACAGAATTTTAATTACAATAACAACTTTTTATAATATATTTAAATAAATAAGACGAAAATTATTTTTAGGAACAGATGGAGTGATTATAGCAATTGCAATTGTTATTCCATTACTGGTTATTATACTAGGAGTTGGAGGTTATTTTTGGTGGAAAAAAAGGTTAATTCTAATATTTTGTAGTATAACATGATAAAACAAATAAAATACAAATGAAACTGTTTGTAGCACATACCGCACTATAAGAAAAATTTTAAATACCCTAATTTTTTAAATAATTTTAATTTTTTAATTTTAAATTTTTTTTTTTTTTAAATTTTAAAAATTTTTTAATTTTTTTTTTTTAAATTTTTTTAAATTTTAAATACCCTAATAATACTTGTTTAATTTTTTTTATCATACCACCTTTATTTAAATTGTCACTATTTAATATTTAACAGAAAAGAAACTAAGACTAAAGGAAGTCAGCCTAATGGTAAACATGTTTTGGACTTACATTATAATAATTATATATATTAAACACAAAAATATCAATTAATGTTAGGCACATTTCTAACAAAATGTTCAAAAATATAAGTTGATATTACTCAAAACTTTCCTAGTTAACCTGTTTATTTTTTATTAGGAAATATATCTACAAACTCGGCGAATGTATATGAGAATGTTTCCCTCAAACTTAAAAATATATCTTATGAAAAGTACAAACTTCTAAAAAATAATTTGTTGGAAAAGTTTAAAATTCTATCCCAGGAAGATAGTGATGAACTAGAAAACGAATATCAAGAGGTAATTTAAACTTATTATAATTCTCTATTTTTCCTATATAAAAAAAAACAATTTCATTTAAATATTAACTACCAAAATACTAAAAGAAATTGTTTGTAATAAATAAACCAAATTATCGTCATATATACTATATTTAGCAAACAACATTCTTTTTAACTCTAAAATATAAAAAACAGCGGTATGTCAATATCACTACACAATTCAGTAGTTAATCATTACATTTTACCAGGAAATACGGAATTTATCACTTTCTGTTAAAACAAGTTCATCAGAAGCTGAAAAAATTGAAAACAAACCAAAAAACAGATTCAAGAACATTTTACCTTGTGAGATTATTAATTTAAAGTTGCTTAATATATTTTATACACTAAAAAAAATTATTTTAATTAACATTTAAATTAATGAAAAAATGTGGCAAATATATTAAATCTATTTTGTGGTTTAAAACAAGCTATGATACAAAAAAATCACACTAAAATAATTAAACATTTACATTACTTAAATAAGCAAACAAAATTTTTTTCCAAAATTACTAAGATATAATGCTTTTTACTTAAATTTATAAATATATTTGTTTAGTCAACAAGACGAGAGTAGTTTTAAACAAATCGGAAGACAATTACATCAATGCAAACTATATAAAGGTAACTTATATTAAATAACATGATTACAATAAAAAAGTTTCAAAAAAACATGTAAAAATGTAAATATATAATAAACCAAAAAAATGTATTATAGAATAGCTTATTACAAAATATATCTTAACATGAAATATACTATAAAAAAAAAAAATTTGTACAAAATTTAACTTAAATTTAAGGATTACCATGGCAACAAAAAATACATAGCCACTCAAGGTCCTTTACCAGTGACTGTTTCTGACTTTTGGCAAATGGTTTTAGAACATGATTGTAAATTAATTGTAATGTTGGCAAGTGTGGTGGAAAATGGAAAGGTAACTTAGATAAACTAAAACTTAATTTAAAATATAAAGTACTTTTTCATTAAAAAGAAAATTTTTTTTCTTGAAAAATGGTGTTTGATTATAGTATTCCATTTTAACACCTATACAACGTTAAGACCTACCTTATATTTATTTTAACTTAAAACAAATTATAGCATATAATAATTGCAGAAAAAATGTGAGAAATATTGGCCAGAACTTGGTGAAACTTTACAATATGGAAATATAACAATTAAGACAGAAGAACAAGTTTGTTATGGTTGTTATGTAAAAAGAAAATTCTACATAAGTCCCCTTTATGAAGCTTATGGCACAGTAAGTTTATTCGTTTATTTAACAAAATATTTTTTGGCTAAATTTACAAATACACAACTTTATGCTTTCATTATAGCTAAAATATATTTTAAACATAACTCAATCATTAAATCATCACTTAAAACACAACCACTTGATTTCCAAGTTAAAAAATGCTTAAAAAACTAAATTTTTTTATAGGCTGAAAAATATGTGACACACCTTCAGTTTATAACATGGCCTGATCATGGAGTTCCACGCACAACAAGTAGTTTCTTTAGATTTTATAACCAAGTTGTTAACATTCAAAATGGAAGCGATGCCCCCACTGTTGTACATTGCAGGTATTTTAAAAAAATGACATTTAATCCACTAAAAAAACTTTATTTACATATTCAAACCATAAAGTTGTCTAAAAGACGTCATTTTATGTTCCCGCTAGCAATAAAAATTCCAAATCATTGTAAGCTGGTTATTTTTATCCATGAAAAACAATAAAATGGTGCAACATATGCTACTATAAAACGACTTTCATTATATTGTTTGCTTGAATTTATTTTTGTGTTTGCTCAGTCTTTGACAGAAACTGATTCATGTTTCAACAAAAATTTGTTTGCTTTAAATAGATTGACGTTCTCGAAAAGTTATTTATCTCCATATGTGCATTTAAAAACAATTATCTTTATAAATAAAAATTTACTCAACATATATATGTATTCCTTTCTTTAACCTTTAGTAAGCTAAAAATAAAAAACAATATTATTAATCTAACTTCCAATAGTTTAAACATTTGACTTTTTACAGCGCTGGTGTAGGTAGAACTGGTACTTTTATTGGGTTTGATTGTTTGATGCAAGAAATAAACCAAAAACAAAATGTGAACATTTTTGAAACTGTCATTAATCTTAGAAAACAACGAGTATTTATGGTTCAGACTGAGGTATTAGATGCTAACTATTGATTTAAGTTAAATTTTATTAAGTTCATATAACAAGTACAATCAATGCCTAAATTACAAAATAAAATTATTACATTATAAGAAAACAAATACTTTAAACTCTTAATATTTTACAGGGTCAATATGTTTTCCTGCACAAATTAATGGCTGAAGTAGTTTTATTGGGAAATACTGACATCGAAGTTTCAAGTTTGGCCAGAACAATTAAAGAACTAAAAGAGTAAGATTTATTGTAGTGATATTTTTTTAAAGTTAAAATATTAACAACAAGTTGTTGAAATTATTGTTTCTTTTTAGATTCGACAAGTTTGCTAAGCAATTTAACAAATTAGATTTAGTCAAACCACAAAATACAACAAATGAAATTGCTACTAGACCAGAAAATGTTAGAAAAAATTTAAACAACAACATTTTACCATGTAAATATTGCCTTTTTTTACTTTTAACTAAATATGCTATAAATATTTATAGTTTTGTAACAACTTTTAAACTTATTTGTAAATAAATTTAAATAAAATGAAAAAAAAGAATACCTATTAAACAAAAACATGTTTAGCAACGATAGCGATTAATTTGTATTGACACAAAAGGATATGTTCTAAATAAAAATCATATTTTAAAATTAATTTATTAAACTAGTATTTAGCAATAATAAATGTTTCTTTATGTTATAGATGACCACGCTATGTTTGTTCTGTCACCTTTACCAAACGACCAAATTCCTTACTACAACGCTTCACTAATATCAGTAAGTATAAATACTTAATTATTGAATTTGTAATATATGTGATATCAAATGTTTTTTTCAATAAAATTAACAAAAAAAAAATTTAAAAATATTAATTTATCAAAGTAAAATAACAACATGTAAAATTCTATGGAAATATCTATTTAATTTTTTTTGCAACCTTTCCTTACATAATCTATAGACTTATCACATTGTAAATTTTTTCATTGTTTAGAGATCATAAAACAACTGACGTCATATCATTAAACACTCCCCTTGTAAAAGTAATTTATGCAAAGTTATTTATGTTTGTTTGCATTTTAAACTTTCAGCAAACATAAGTAAACACTTCTTGTTTACTTTGCTAATAATAGCCAACCATATAAAACATTTTTTGGACAGAATTTAAAATATATATTTTTAAACATCATTTAATTATTATTGCTAAAGCAAATTGTCAATAGCCTCTAGCACATTATTTAAACATAAATTAAGCTTTCAAATTTTTGAGATGTCTCACACATTAAAATTTTTTGCTTAAATGTTATCTAGGGATATGGTAAGGGAGATCTTATACTAGCAGCACAAGCACCAACAAACAAAACAGCAATTGAGTTTTGGCATGGAATATGGACCCACAATATTCAAACTATTGTCATGTTAAACGATGAAATAAAGGTACAATAGATTTTTTTCATATCCTCTTAAGGGGATTGCTTTTTTATACTTGTGTAATATTTTGACATAATTAAGTCATTCATAAACGCCAGATTCTAGGGAATATAGTGTAGCATTGTTGTGGCTCAAACCCAAAACCTTTTGGCTAGTATTCCTTGCCATGTCGGTATATTACACAACGGAACAAAATAAATCGGAATATGTTAAACTTTCTATAGTGGCTCCATAGCGCCACCTTGCAATTAAGTTATTTTTAAAAATTTATTTTGCAGAGCAAGTACTGGCCAAAGACTGAAAAAATTAATTTATCTTTTGGGGATTATAAAGTTACCTTGCTCAGCATGGAACAAATTTTACCAGTTATTACCAAACGAATATTTCGCCTAAGTTACGAAAACAATGAGGTAGTAAAAATACATTAACTGAGTTTTAAAAAACATATAATAAAACTAACTTTAAATAGTATTTTAATTTAGGATTTTTATTTTTTCAAAAAAATAGTTGACATATATTTTAATTAATTCTCAATTTCAGATCGAGATTTGTCACTTTCAACTTATCAATTGGAAAGAGCACACTGCCCCACCAGATTATGATGTCATAATCAAGTTAATTGGGTTAACCCAAACTTGTAGTAAAGAGAACAGTGGAACTGTTGCTGTACATTGCAAGTAAGTAAATAGCCCCCCAAAAAAAGGTTTAAATCATAAACCCAATTTTGGTATTACAAATTATAACCAAACTGCTTTTATACCTACAAGTAAAGCCTAGTGTTCTAACCACTACACCTTGCACCTGACAACAATACCACACAGCTGGCAATAAATTGTTGCAAATATTATTAAATAAAGCATTTCATGGTTACAATAAAACAATTTTTGTATTGTGTCTGGTATATGACAAGTTAAAAAATACATGACATAAGCTTGTTTAATCTATATATTTAAATCTTTTTAACAGTGATGGAGCAGGACGAACAGGGGTGTTCATCGGAGCTTTAAACTTGATTGAAAGAATCAAGAATGAGAACAAGGTTGATGTTTTGAGGACTGTTAAGGACATGAGAGATATAAGACCAGGAATGGTGGAAAATTTGGTAAGATTTTAAAGGTTTTATTTTTACCCAACACAATGTAATATAAGATGACATGTATACTATAAAACACTATTAATAATAAGTTTGCAAGCGTTTTAGGCCTAAAAAAAGAACAGATACTTTTCGATTACAAATAACCAAAATTTAACACATATAAAATGCTTCAAAATATATTTGTATTTGGTTCCTACTACAATCAAGTATTTTTAAACTTTACTTTTTTTTAGGATCAGTACGAAGCATTATATAACATCGGGGTTCATTATCTCGCTTCATTCTCTATCTACGAAAACTTTGAGTAAATTAACTCAAAGATTTTTTAATGTTTTTGTCTAAAATCATGTGATATACAATGTACATAACACGATGTACATTAACAGTAAACAAATTAAAGATTTAAAGGACAGTTATATATTTGTAATGGTGTATGTTGTTTATTAGTTTTTGGTGCAATCTAAGCAATGATACTAAATAATTTTATTTAATTGAACTGTTTTTAGTTTTTGTTTCAAGTGTGCGCCTTTTTTTCTTAAAATATACCATATTTTCAGTAACACATTTTTACACATTAAAAATGTGCTGATACCATTATTGTTATCAAATTTTTCCATAATATTGGTTTATAAAAGAGTAAAATTTCTGAAATTAGTAAAACATAATAGGCTATCCTAATGCTTAAAACACAAAATATCACCTTTTTAAACATATTATACTACAGAAATAACTACACAAATTGTTTTTAAGTTAAGACTCTTACTAGCATGTAATGCTAAAACACAAAAATTATCTTAGATCATTTTACCAACAAGTTGTGAAAATTTGTTTTTTTAAACTTAAATACCAATCTGGTACCACCAGGAATATAAATATTGTGCTCTATTTTGTTTCATAATAATATTAACTGTACTCACATTTGCTGATTGCTTTATTTTTCAGAATTGTTTTTGTTTCTATTTCTTTTGATCTAAAATGTAAAGCAAGTTGGAAATTAAAATTGCTAATATATAAATATTTGAAAATATAGCCTAGAAGAATAAAAGAATATAGTTGTTTAATAAAAAATAAATGTAAAAACTGTATTAAAACAAATTTTTAATTGATGGTAATGTATGTATTATAGCTATTACCACAATTAGTGGCAGAAATTTAAACTACAATCTCAACCTAATTTTATAACTAAGCAATATTGTATCTAAACTGGAATGGTTTTAGTGTTAATTGTAGCAAATATGAGTAAATGCAAATAAAGAGTGTGTGTTTGCAGAAAATAAACATTATAACTAAAAATAAACTGTATCAAGTAATTTATTTTTGCGAAAAACAGATCATTGTTAAACCCTGCTAAAACGATGTTCTTTGTGCATAACATGCAAAAAATTGACAAAAATATGTGTATAACATGGACTTTAAGTGTGTTCGTTAGATTTTTTTAATTTTTAAGTTAATTATTACATATAAACTTAGATACAAACTCTGCAAAAATTGACAGCAAACAAAAAAAACTTTGTCAATTTTCTTTGCAGTTTATAATCATGTAAAAGTTCTTTCTAAAAGTCTATTGCATGAGCATGACATATTATAAAACCATATATATGAAATTAAATTGTTACGCCTTTTGTCATTTTTTTATAAAAAAAATAATAAAAGTTTGAAACAGTTTAATTTGCCTTTTAAATCCTTACTTCAAAGCCAAACAAAATCATTAATATTCCAAACCAAGTTATTAAACACATAAATGTTTTAATTAAACTTATAAAATAGAAATGCACATATTCAATTTTTAAAGTGTAATAAAATGCTATTCATAATCTTGTTTAATAACCTGACATGTTAATAAACTTTTTAGAGCTTTCTTTTTTTCTGTTTAAACACCTGTTTGTTCATATTATTATTTCTAAACGATAAATTCGTAATAAATCTCTAAAGCAAAAAAAAATTTCAAAAAAATACTTAACTTTTATTAATTTTTAGTACATTTTGTAATGTAAAGGGGACTGTCTAAAAGAAATGCTAGTGTTGAAAGTTAAAAAGTTTTAAAAAAATTCAAAATTAGACATTTCAATTTTTTTATCAAGATCTACTTAATATAGCTGCAAATTTTTAAAATGGCTTGGAAATTTATTTGCCTAACTTTAGTTTTTATATCATTCATGTTTACACTATGTAAAGGTAAGAAATACATATTTTATATTTTTATAAAGTTAACACAAAACTTAATAATTTGTTTTGCAACACAAAACTAAATAATTAGTATTATGATTTGTTATAGTTTAACCCTATTTAAACAGGAAGTGATTCAGATGCAACAATATTCCACAACAGTTATAAGATTGATTTTTACACTAACACACCTTCCATAAGCCAGCCTGAAGCTGAACAACTTTGTGTTGACAATGGGGGAATTTTGCTCTTAATTAAAGATATAGCAACACAAAATGTTGTTAAAAATAAGATTGAAGAACTAAATGATGAGGCAACTGGTGGTTGGCATTCTGGTTATTGGCTTGGTGCAAGTGGTATGAGATCACCATCATATGATTGGAAATGGAGTGATGGTACACCAGTTCCTAAACATGGTGCAGAGAGTGACGATAATTATGAGAATTGGTACAATGCTGCCAACCCAAAGTATAATCCAGGATATCTTCGAATAAGATCACAAGATTGTTGTGTTCCTGGAAGTTGGTATGACGAGGAGGCAATACTTCCAGGATATATTTGCCAAAAACGTAAACATGTTTTTAAAACAAATAATTATATCAGTTTTATATAAAAATTATATCAAGATAAATTATGATGTTTTAGTTAAAAACAACTTATTTATGTATTAGTTTAAAAATAAATATTATTTTAACATGTAAAATATTAAAGAGTTTAAATAACTAATTATAATTGTCACTTCTACTTTGATATTTAGTTCCCTGCACAACTAAAACATGCATGAATGGTGGATCTTGTTATACTTTTGATTCAAGTGAAAAATGTTTTTGTTTACCTGGCTTTACTGGTGATGCATGTGAAACAGGTTTAACATTTAACAGTTGTGTTTAAGCTATTTTAAGGGGTACCTATAAACTATACAGGATCGAATGGATCGAATGGATCAAATGGATCGAATGGATCAAATGTATATCAAATGGTTATCGAATGGATCGAATGGATCGAATGGATCAAATGTATATCAAATGGTTATCGAATGGACCGAATGAATAGAATGGAAAAAAATATTGCATAAATTAAACCCTAACCCCGACCCTCACCCATTCAGAATAAGCATAATGCATGCGATCCATTCGGTCCATTCGATCCATTCGATCCTGTATAGTTTATAGGTACCGTATTTTAAGGTTAAAATGAAGGCCAATGTAATGTACTATTGATAAATAGTATTTTTGACAGGGTAAATATATGTACATTGTTACTATAACATTTTTAGTAAAAATATATAAAGAAATAAAAAGCATGATATTATACATTTATTTTTAAACCTACCTATTTATAAAAGACAATCTTTTGCAACATTTAATTATTTAAAAAAAAATTCCAATATCACCTTACCACAAAGTTGTTTAACACATTTAATTTTTCACAATGATGGATTAGATTATACTTGTACTTGTGATACTGGGTTTAGTGGTTCAGATTGTGATAATGGTAAACAAAAAGAAATAATGTAAACCAACAAACATCTTTAATTTAATTATTTACTTTTAGATCCATGTTTACCTGAACCATGTCAAAATGGTGGGACATGTAATCGTAATAATGATGGATTAAATTACACCTGTACATGTGATACTGGGTTTGCTGGTTCAGATTGTGATAATGGTAAAAAAAAAGAAATAATGTAAACCAACAAACATCTTTAATTTAATTATTTACTTTTAGATCCATGTTTACCTGAACCATGTCAAAATGGTGGGACATGTAATCGTAATAATGATGGATTAAATTACACCTGTACATGTGATACTGGGTTTGCTGGTTCAGATTGTGAAAATGGTAAACAAAAAGAAATAATGTAAACCAACAAACATCTTTAATTTATTTATTTACTTTTAGATCCATGTTTACCTGAACCATGTCAAAATGGTGGGACATGTAATCGTAATAATGATGGATTAAATTACACCTGTACATGTGATACTGGGTTTGCTGGTTCAGATTGTGAAAATGGTAAACAAAAAGAAATAATGTAAACCAACAAACATCTTTAATTTATTCATTTACTTTTAGATCCATGTTTACCTGAACCATGTCAAAATGGTGGGACATGTAATCGTAATAATGATGGATTAAATTACACCTGTACATGTGATACTGGGTTTGCTGGTTCAGATTGTGAAAATGGTAAACAAAAAGAAATAATGTAAACCAACAAACATCTTTAATTTATTTATTTACTTTTAGATCCATGTTTACCTGAACCATGTCAAAATGGTGGGACATGTAATCGTAATGAGAGTGGAATGGGACACACATGTACTTGTGATACTGGGTTTACTGGTTCAAATTGTGAAAATGGTAAGTACTATAAAATTATGTGTTTGAAACAAAAAATTACATATTTATATTAAAAAGTTATGATAATTTACACTGAATTTTGTACTTTACCCTAAAATGTGCCAGCATATTGGGTCTTTAAATGTGCTAATAATGGTTTTATCTTTTCTAATGTCAGCTTCTGAAGTATTGTAATTTGTCAAAAGGGTAATGTTGTTTAGTTAAACCAATTTTTATTTTCTTAATTGTATTTATTTACTTTTGACAACAATACATTTTTAGATTCCTGTATGCCTAACCCATGTATTAATGGAGGAACTTGTGTTCGTGATAATATTGATGATCTTTATAATTGTCAGTGTCCAGATGGTTATGATGGTGTGACTTGTGAAATAGGTTAAAATCTTTTTATTTATCTTAATATCATTACAAATATTTAATGGTATCCACAGGTATTAAATAAAATTTTTTTTAGAATCATATAATAATTTTACTTGTTAAAGTTAAAAAGACTCATCTGTGGTTATTATTTAGACCCTTGCACAAATCAAACATGTACAAATAGAGGAACTTGTAATATCATTGGTTCAACTTATCAATGTGATTGTAATGATGGATATAGTGGAAATGATTGTAAAACAGGTTCGTTAAAATAAGTTATAAAACGATACTAAAATGCTTATTAACTTTGTTAAATTTACTTGCACATGTTTTTATAGATCCTTGTGAAGTAAATGATTGTCAAAATAATGGGACATGTGTTCGTGATGCTGATGGTTTAAACTATACTTGCGATTGTCAACCTGGATATTATGGGTTTAGATGCGAGAATGGTATGTACAGCTTTCGTATAGTATACATTGCAACTTTAAATTATACTTTTATAACTGAAATTACATTTTATGAGTGGTGTTAAATTTAAGCGAATTTTACCATCTAAAACTAAAATATAAGGTAATTTAACCATATTTTTATGCAAGCAATGTATATGTTATAGTAATTAATAAAACTTGTCAAATCACCCAAATTATATTTATAACTTATTTATATCAAATAAAAGAGGATAACATAAAGTAATAAGGGTAGTATTAGAATATTTAGTTGACTATTCTTCAATTAAATAGTTCATTTAAAATAAAATTCAGATAAGCGGTTACTTGTTAACTTATTAAACAGCCAAATCCCTGTACTATACAATAATATGTTATGTTTTTTCTGTCTTGAACCAGTCTGGAAAGTAGGGCAGCGTGCACGCACGAGATTTTTTTCATTAAAAGAAATGCACGCCTGGAATTAGCGTTTTGCACGTCTGGTGTCTTAAAAAAATGTGCACGCGCAGGACGGACGCCTAAAACATGCTAACATATATCACACATGCACGCCTAGACCGGAAATTTTAGTACGCATGCACGCACGGTCACACATTTTTTTTCGCTTGCACGCACGAGATCTCATCGAAAACTGCCCTACTTTCCAGACTGGGTCTCGAATTAGTGTTATAGTATTTGCTTAATGCAATGGCAAAGTTAACTTACTTTTTAAAGCAAACATAGAAAATGAAAGAAAATTTTCTTTTCAGACCCCTTAAAAAATAACCAACTTAGTTTTTACTAAATTTGATCCTCTTTAAGATAATCTTGCTTAACATTCTAGACCCATGTGATCATAAGAATTGTGTTAATAATGGAACTTGTATTCGCAATGATAATGGTTTAAATTATACTTGTGATTGTACAGCTGGGTTCTATGGATATTATTGTGAAATGGGTATGGTGTTATTGCCTATGAAAACTACTATATTTTAATGTATAAATTTGCATTTGGTTGAAAAATATTATGCCGTTTACAAATGTAGGCATGGTATAACACCTAAAATATATATATGTTTAGATGCTTGTGATCCTAGCCCATGTATTAATAATGGAATTTGTGTTCGAGATAATATTGGTGATCTTTATGCCTGCAATTGTCAAGATGGGTATAGTGGTATAAACTGTCAACATGGTAAACTTTAATTTCATTAATTTTAATAGCAAATAAAATAACTTAAGTATATAGTTACTTAAGTATATAGATTATCATTTTTAAAAGTTACTGAAAGATATTTTTGTTTATGGTTTAGACCCATGCACAAATCAAACTTGTACAAATAGAGGAATTTGTAATATCACCGGTTCAACTTATCAATGTGTTTGCAATGATGGATATAGTGGAAATGATTGTAAAACAGGTTTGTTAAAATATTCAATAGATTTCTAAGGTAATGTGTGTTTTATATTGTGTTGTACATTCAAAAGAGTGATAATAACTTAAAATTATTTTTGCAATTGTACATATAAAGCATGCAGAATGTTAGTTTTAAATAGGGGCATTATTCCAATTTAAAAATTTAATTTAACAATATACGAATTTAGTCATAAACAACTTAAGTAACTTGCAAAATGTCATTAATAAACATTTTAGATCCATGTGATCACGAGAATTGTGTTAATGGTGCAACTTGTGTGCATAACGACGATGGTTTAAATTATACTTACCCCCCAAAAAAATAAATATTTTTATAGATGCTTGTGAGCCTAGCCCATGTATTAATAATGGAACTTGTGTTCGAGATAAAATTGATGATCTTTATACCTGCCAATGTCCAGATGGGTATAGTGGTGTTGATTGTGAAATAGGTAATTTTAAATTTTATTAATTTTTTAGCAATTAAATTATTTAAGTATCAAGTTGTAACAAACATAATCATCTCTGAAAAAGATAAAAATTGTATTTGTTGCAATTACAATAAGGTAATCTTGTTTGTTTAGACCCCTGCACAAATCAAACATGTACAAATAGAGGAACTTGTAATATCATTGGTTCAACTTATCAATGTGATTGTAATGATGGATATAGTGGAAATGATTGTAAAACAGGTTTAATAAAACAATTAATAGAATCCTAGAGTGATGTTAATTTTACATTGTGTTTTACATGCTACAATTTATGCCAGATAATTTTTTTAAAGGGTGATATTTATTTAAACTATACTTGTAATTGTACACATAAAACATACATAGTGTTAGTTTTAAATAGGCTACTTTGTAAATAAAAATTGGATTTAAAAAATAACCAACTTAGTTTTTACTAAATTTGATCCTCTTTAAGATAATCTTGCTTAACATTCTAGACCCATGTGATCATAAGAATTGTGTTAATAATGGAACTTGTATTCGCAATGATAATGGTTTAAATTATACTTGTGATTGTACAGCTGGGTTCTATGGATATTATTGTGAAATGGGTATGGTGTTATTGCCTATGAAAACTACTATATTTTAATGTATAAATTTGCATTTGGTTGAAAAATATTATGCCGTTTACAAATGTAGGCATGGTATAACACCTAAAATATATATATGTTTAGATGCTTGTGATCCTAGCCCATGTATTAATAATGGAATTTGTGTTCGAGATAATATTGGTGATCTTTATGCCTGCAATTGTCAAGATGGGTATAGTGGTGTAAATTGTGAAATAGGTAATTAACTTGTACTGAATAAGATAATTTAAAAAAAAAAATTTTTGTTCAAGTTACAGATAAATATTTTGTATTTATTGTTAAGACCCCTGCACGAATCAAACATGTACAAACAGAGGAACTTGTAATATCAATGGTTCAACTTATCAATGTGATTGTAATGATGGATATAGTGGAAATGATTGTGAAACAGGTTCTTTTAAATAACAAAACGATACTAAAAGAATTAATAGCATTGTTAAATTTGCTTGCACATGTTTTTATAGACCCTTGTAAAGTAAGTGATTGTCAAAATAATGGGACATGTGTTCGTGATGCTGATGGTTTAAATTATACTTGTGATTGTCAACCTGGATATTATGGGTTTAGATGCAAGAATGGTATGTACAGCTTTACATAGTATACAATGCAACTAAAAATTAAACTTTTATAGCTGTAATTACATTTTACAAGTGGTGTTATATTTAAGCAATTTTTTCCATCCAAAACTAAAATATAAAGTAATTCAACCACATTTTCATGCAAGTGATTTATATGTTATGGTATTAATTAAAACTTGTCAAGTCACCTAAATTATATTTATAACTTATTTACATTAAATAAAAAAGAAATATCATAAAGTAATAAGGGTAGTATTAGAATATTTAATTCATTAGTTTTCATGTAAATTGTTCGTTTAAAATAAAAGTTTAGGTAAGTAGTCATCCGTTAACTTATTTAGCAAACAATTTGGCTAAATAAGGTTTATAAAATAAACTAATTATAAACATATGATAAAAAACACACAGAAAGCATTTACAGTTGCTAATTAAGCCTTAAAAAGTTGACAACTTTATTGCTTTAGATTCGTGTAACATACATCCATGTGTTATGTTTTTTTTGTCCCAAATTAAGGTTATATTATTGACTTAATGCAACAATAAAATTTATTTACTTTTGAAGCAAACAAAGAAAATAAAACAATAATTTCTTTTAAGATCCCTGCACGAATCAAACATGTACAGATAGAGGAACTTGTAATATCACCGGTTCAACTTATCAATGTGATTGTAATAATGGATATAGTGGAAATGATTGTAAAACAGGTTTGTTAAAACAAACATAAGATTCCTAGGTTGGTGTTAATTGAATGTTGAATTCAATTCATGCCTATATAATCTTTTAAAAATGTAAAAATCATTTTAACTAAAATGTAAATGTACACTTAAGCATACAGATTAATTTCAGGGAAGTTGCTGTTGTGAATAAAAAATTAAATTTTACAATTCACCAACTTAGTTTTTGCCAAGTATGGTAAACTTTAAAATGATCTTGTTAAACATTTTAGATCCATGTGATCATAAAAATTGCCTTAATAATGCAACTTGTGAACGTAACAATGATGGTTTAAATTTTACTTGTGATTGTACAGCTGGGTACTATGGACATTTTTGTGAAATTGGTACGTTAGTGATTGCCTATGAAAACTACTATATTTTCATGCATAAATCTATAGTTGGTTATACATTATCAAATCATTTATTTATGTAAGCATGGCTTCAAAACCAAAAAAATAATATATATTTTTAGATGCTTGCGTTCCAAGTCCATGTATGAACAATGGAACTTGTGTTCGAGATAATATTGATGATCTTTATACTTGCCAGTGTCAAGATGGTTATAGTGGTGTTGATTGTAAAATAGGTAATTTTAATTTATTTAAAAACCACCAAAAAATTCATTAGTATTGAGATGTACTAAATAAGATAAGTATTACAAAAGTTTCGAATTACAAAGGGTCATATTCGTTTGTTTTTTAGATCCCTGCACAAATCAAACATGTACAAACAGAGGAGTTTGTAATATCATTGGTTCAACTTATCAATGTAATTGTAATGATGGATATAGTGGAAATAATTGTGAAACAGGTTTGTTTATTAAGATATAAAGTAGTACTAAAATTGTTATAAAATTTACTTATATTATTTTTATAGATCCCTGTAAATCAAGTGTTTGTCTAAATGATGGAACATGTGTTCGTGATGCTAATGGTTTAAATTATACTTGTAATTGTCAACTTGGTTATTATGGATTTAGATGCAAAAATGGTATGTACAACTTTATATTGCGTTTTCTATCACTAATTCTCTTATACTTATGTATAACATGTCAATATAAAAACACAACCAAAACACATAAACATGAGAATTTTCGTTACAATTTTATTTTAGATCCCTGTACCATACAACCATGTGTTAATAATGCAACTTGTAATGTTACTGAACCAACTTATATGTGCGATTGTTTGGATGGTTTTAATGATAAAAACTGCTCAACAGGTATATGGTTTGTTAAAAGAATCAAATTATCTAAAACAAAGAGTTATTGATTTATTTTTAATAAACTGTTAAATGTAACAAGTGATGAATAACAATATTAAAAAGACCTAAATCACCTTAAATCAAACCATTCAATTTTTAGATGCATGTTTACCCAACCCCTGTTATAACAATGTTCAATGTACAAGAAAACCACAAGGTTTATATGAGTGCAGTTGTACAGATAACTATGAAGGAATTGATTGCAGTGAGGGTATGGAAAAATCAAAATACAAAACAATATTTAAAAAAAAATAGTTAATATAAATAAAAGTTAACTAAATTTTAGTAACATGATTATTTTCCTAAATTAAAGTTAATAATTAATTGTTTTAAACTTCTTTACAGCTATATTTGAACCACAACAAGAGCTTAAATATTCATTTTTTGTAAGTCAAAATGAACCTAGTTCGTTTCAAACAGCTTATGATCTGAGTATTAAGCATGGGGGAGGGTTGGTTATTATTAAAGACAACGTAACACAAGATGTACTTGAAAAATATTTAAAAAAATATTCAAGTGGTAGTATATGGATTGGCGGACAATATCAAGGAGGAAGTATGAATTAATCAAACGCCATAATTAATTTTTATATAAAACACAAAGTTATATTGCCTTTAATGAGGTTCTTTAAAAAACAATTTTTTTGAGTAAATATATATATTTTTTTTTTATCAAAACTTAATTATTTTTTTAAGTTTGGAAGTGGTTAGACAACAGTGAGATACCAACAACTTCCCCTAGTGATGGTTATAGTAATTGGGAAACACTGGAAACAAGGATAGGAAATGAAGGAGATTGTTTGATGATTGACAGCTCAAATTTTAAATGGAAACCACAAAGTTGTTCAACTTTGCTAGATTTTGTTGTTGAAAAATCAGGTATGAAATTAGTTTTAATGCAACATTTGCTCAATTTCATACCACACCAAATTTTTAAAATATCGCAAATTTAGAATCACAGTCAAATAATCCAATATGTTCCGACTCAAAATGTGAAAATGATGGGATATGTCATGAAAGTGGGGTCCACTTCTTTTGTGATTGTTTAAGTAGTTATAATGGTGAGGTATGCCAGAATAAAATACCAGTTAAAGGTTAGTTATTATTCTAATATTAAAGTGCCCTATTTTAACTGTTTTGTAAATAAAGTATTCCTATAAAGTAGCGTATTTATTGTACCTAGAATACATTATGACACACTTTTGTATATAGCTTTACAAAGGCATAATGTAATTTTTTTAGGGTTAAAATTTTTTCATTAGGAAAACAAAATTCTTATTGTTAAATTAAAAAAAAAATTTATTATTTTAAGGGATAAATGTAGTGATCATAGCAATAGCAGTTGTTATTCCATTACTGGTTATATTACTGGGAGTTGGGGGTTATTGTTGGTGGAAAAGAAGGTTTAAAAATAATTTTAATTTTGTAGTATAAAATAATTAGGCAAACAATAATTAAATGAAACTGTTTGTAACACAACTGTTTGTAACACATACTTTACTATAATAACTTAAAGTTTTAAGACGAAAGCATTACTAAAATAAAATATTAGCCTTTTCTTTTTAAATTATGGAAACTTTATTTAAACTGTAACTTTTTTAATATTTGACAGAAAACAAACAAACACTAAAGAAAGTCAATCTGAAGGTAAACATTTTTAAATTAACAGTTTTAAGATTTTTTGTATTTAAAAAACAAAGATAATAATACCAGCAACAGGGTAATGTCTAAACATTTGGCTTCACAACATGAGGTCCTTGGTTTAATCCCCAATGCCCATGCTGTAACACTCTTGAGGAAGGTGTTAAAACTAGTAAAAACTTCTGCTGGGGCAACACTTAACTAGCATTTTAAAATAATCGAGCCATCAAATTCAATAGTATCCCAAACTGCCAAAGCCACTCGAGACTGAGTCAGCGTAAAATATGTTACTTCCTGTTTAGGTTGTGAAGTCAATCTCTCCACATCGGGGATGAATAAATGTAAAAAAAATTAATATGACATTTAAACGAATTCATATTAAAAGAGAGTATCTTTCAAAAATTTACTTTAACACATCACTTTTTTAAAAAAAACATAAAAATGAATAATATTATTATATGTTTTAGTTGTTGCACTACACTTATTCAATATTTAGATCTATTGCTAAACTTTTAACTGTTTGTTTTTTTTAAGTAAAACTGTTTTTTTACTAGAAAATCTTTCAACAAACTCGAAAGTTGTGTATGAAAATGTTGCTCTAGAAGTTAAGAATATATCTTATGAAAAGTACAGAATTTTAAAGAATAATTTGTTGGAAAAGTTTAAAATTCTTTCTGAAGAGGATAGTGATGAACTGGACAATGAATATCAAGAAGTAAATTAAACAAATTAAATATTTTTTCTATTTATTAATGCAACTCTACATTATTCAAACTTTAAGTTAACTATACAAAATTTCCCTTTTTAAAATTCCTAAATATTTTTTTTATAATAACAGAAGAAAAATTTCCCTTTACAACTAAAGAATTGAACTTAGCAAATGGCACTATTTTTAACTCTACAATATGAAAAAAAAAATGTTTTATCGATATCACTTAACCATCAAGTAGTTAATCAATAAATGTTTACAGGAAATACGAGATTTATCACTTTCTGTTAAAACAAGTTCATCAGAAGCTGAAAAAACTGAAAACAAACCAAAAAACAGATTCAAGAATATTTTACCTTGTAAGATTACAAACACATTAATTAAGTTAACTAACTAAATATGTGATATTTACAACAAATAAATTAAATATTTAACTAAGTAGGCTATTTTTTTTATTCAAAACAAAAAAATCAAATATTATGTATTTGTTTAGTTAATAAGACAAGAGTGATTTTAAACAGATCCGAAAATAATTACATCAATGCAAACTATATCAAGGTGAATATTATGAAATTTATATTTAAACTTAATATAAAGTTAACAATATTAAATAGTATAGTATTTACTTTTTTAAAAAAAGTATATGTTTGTATCAAATCCAAATTTAATTTCAAAAAAGAATTCTTTTAAATTGTATTTAAAATTTTAGGATTACCATGGCAACAGAAAATACATAGCAACTCAAGGTCCTTTACCAAGAACTGTTTCTGACTTTTGGCAAATGGTTTTGGAACATGATTGTAAACTAATTGTAATGTTGGCTAATGTGGTGGAAAATGAAAAGGTATTTTGTATAAGTATTATTTAAAAACTCTTAACAAAAACTAATATACCACAACACCAATTTATTTTTTTATAACTTATCTAAAGTCAATTCGATATACCACAAACTGCAACACTTAAAAATTTCAGAAAAAATGCGAAGAGTATTGGCCAGAACTTGGTGAAACTTTACAATATGGAAATATAACAATTAAAACTTCAGAGCAAGTTTGTTATGGTTGTTATGTAAAAAGAAAATTCTGCATAAGTCCAATGTATGATACTTATAGTACCGTAAGTTTATTAGTAAATTTAATTTAGTTTTGTGGTACAATATTAGTTTTATAAATAGCAGTAGAAAAAAAAAGCAATTTAATGTTTGCTTGATAGCTTGTGTTAAAAAATAATGGTAAAAATTGCACTTAAATCATATTTTTACTGAAGTAAATATGTTCCTTATCTTTTATTTAATAATACTAAATACTTTATGTAAAAATTGTGGAATAACAAAAGCCTCAAAAACTATAATAAAACCATGCCATTTAAAGGTTGAAAAATATGTGACACATCTTCACTTTATCACATGGCCTGATCATGGAGTTCCACGCACAACAAGTAGTTTCTTTAGATTTTATAACCAAGTTGTTAACATACAAGAAGGAAGCGATGCCCCTACTGTTGTACATTGCAGGTTTGTTTATTTATTAAACATTTGTTTTTAAGAATTAATAATTGGATCATAATTATCAACTTTTTATTCTTAATACGTTGGCCTTTATTTTAAATATCTTTTACATATAATTTTAACAAAAAACCTAATATGAAAAACTTTCATTAAATTTATCTACACACATAAATTTATTCAAAATTGAACACCATTTTTACATATTTAAACATTGCAAACTTTTTATAACATTAAATGTTCACACAGCAATAAAAATTCCAAGAGCATTGAACTCCAGTTATTTTTATGTGCTACTATAAAATGACTTTCATTTTATTGTTTGCTTAAATATATTCGTATCAGTCTTTGCTAGAAGCTGATTGATAATTTAACTAAAATTTGTTTGTTTAAAATAAATTGAAGCATTCTTTTTTTTATTTAAATCAGTGTGTACATTTAAAAACAAACATCTTTTAAATTAAAAGTTAAAATATTTACATTTCTTTCTTGAACTTATACTAAGCTAATTTTTATTAAACAATAAAACTAAATTAACTACAAATATTCGAAACATTTTTATCATTTTTACAGCGCTGGTGTAGGTAGAACTGGTACTTTTATTGGGTTTGATTGTTTGATGCAAGAAATAAACCAGAAACAAACTGTAAATATTTTTGAAACTGTCATTAACCTTAGAAAACAACGAGTATTTATGGTTCAGACAGAGGTATTAGATGCTAAATATTGATTTACATTAATTTAATGTTAGTCAAGAATAAAAATTATAACCAATGCTTAATTATAAAACAAAATTATTACATTATAAGAAAACAAAACTTTAAATATACTAAATTTTACAGGGTCAATATGTTTTCCTGCACAAATTAATGGCTGAGGTAGTTTTATTGGGAAATACTGACATCGAAGTTTCAAGTTTGGCCAGAACAATTAAAGAACTAAAGGAGTAAGATTTATTTTGTAAAACATGTGATATATATATAAATATGCAATATGAATCCTTGAATTATTACTTATAAATTTTTGTTGGTTATTTATTTTGTTTTAGATTTAACAAACTTAATGAAGAGTTTAACAAATTAAATTTATTCAAACCTCAAAATGCAACACATGAAATTGCTACTAGGCCTGAAAATGAAGAGAAAAATCTAAACAACTTAATTCTGCCATGTAAACACTATTTATTGTAGTTTATCAAATATGTATAACATGTAAACTCAATTATATATTTTATTTTATATAAATAAATATTTGAGCAGTCTGTAACAGTTAATAGAACATGTCAATATATTTTAAATACTACAAAAGCAACTATATCAAATATTTATTAAGCAAAGGTGGAAACCTAATCAGCATAAAAATCTTAGCATATGTTATAAATTAATATCTTATTTCAAAACCATATATAATTTGTACAAGTATAAATTTACCATTAATTTTTATGTTATAGATGATCACGCTATGTTTGTTTTATCACCTTTACCAAATGACCAAATTCCTTACTACAATGCTTCACTAATGGAAGTAAGTAAAAATTAAGTAAATTGGAATTATAGTAAGTAATTTGGTATTGTAAGGTAAACAGCTAATGAAAAATATCTGGATAGTTTTAAACCTGTAGTTTAATATGTATAAATGTATAAAAATACCTTAATTTTAATAATAAGGTTATTGCGGCATTTTATATATGACGTCGTAAACTTGGCGGTTGTTTAAAGTTTGCAAAACGATTAACGTCATACTATAAAACTCCAACCTCATAACAAAAAAAGTTATGCAAGGAATTTAAAAAATGTTACAGTATGTTTGCTATTTAAATTAATATAAAACTAAAGTAAACCATTTGTTTACTTTGATAACAGGGGCATATTTTGGTGGAAAAATTGTAATAGTTTGTGTTTGTTTTAAAAAACCTTAATTTAGTGGATATTTAGGGAAACTGCTGTATAACCAAATAAATTGTATCACGAATCGTTGAGTTAGGCATTTAAATTTATGGGCGTTTTGTTAATAACCGTTCTTGTTTTAGGATGTGAAACACTTATATTGTATGTTATGGCAACTATTGTATATATAAAATAAATAAAAGGTTTAATTATTTAGGGATATGGAAAGGAGGAACTTATACTTGCAGCCCAAGCACCAACAAACGAAACTGCTGTTGAGTTTTGGCATGGAATTTGGACCCACAATATTCAAACTATTGTCATGTTAAACGATGAAGTAAAGGTATATAATACACTTCACAACTTTTTAAAGTGACTCTATAGCGCAACCTTGCGGTTGTATTTATTGTTTTAAAATTATATTTACCATTGCAGGACAAGTACTGGCCAAAGACTGAAAAAATCAATTTATCGTTCGGAGAATACAAAGTTACCTTAATCGTCATTGAGGAAATATTACCAGATATTACCAAACGAATATTTCGCCTAACTCATCAAAGCCAAGAGGTTGTAAAAACAGAATAATCACCTTTAGTTTTAAAGAAAAACGTAATTTCTTGTAAAATAACTGAAAAACATTAACATGCCCATTTGAAATGGTATTGTTAAAATGTTGTTTTAATAGTTATAACGATTAAAAAAATCTTAATTATAGATCGAGGTTTGTCACTTTCAACTTAACAATTGGAAAGAGCACACTGCCCCACCAGATTATGACGCAATAATCAAGTTAATTGGAGTGACACAAACTTACAGTAGGGAAAACGATGGAACTGTTGCTGTACATTGCAAGTAAATAAATGGCAAAATAAAATTAAAACAAATTAAGTTTTGATCATGTATTTTGACATTAAAAGATAAAAATAAATTATTACAGGAGGCGTTTTTTGTTAATAAATACATGACATAAGCTTGTTTAATCTATATATTTAAATATTTTTTTTTAAGTATTACAGGAGACGTTTTTTGTTAATAAATACATGACATAAGCTTGTTTAATCTATATATTTAAATATTTTTAACAGTGATGGAGCAGGACGAACAGGGGTGTTTATCGGGGCTTTAAACTTGATTGAAAGAATCAAGAATGAAAACAAGGTTGATGTTTTGAGGACTGTTAAGGACATGAGAGATATAAGACCAGGAATGGTGGAGAATTTGGTAAAAAATATTTTTTATTATGTTTATTATATAAAACGAAATAAATAGTTTGTGTGTGAGCAACATATGTTAAAAAAGGAATTTTTTAGTTACAATAAACCAATGTCGGAAAAAAAATTCTAGACGTTGCTTGTGTAAAAACACAACCACTATTTTAACTTTGTGATTCAACATTTACCAATTAATTTTTTTTAATAAACTTTAATTTTTTTTAGGATCAGTACGAAGCATTATATAACATCGGAGTTCATTATCTTGCTTCATTCTCTATCTACGAAAACTTCGAGTAAATTAACTCAAAGATTTCAGTGTTTTTAACACAAATCATGTGATATACAATGTACATAACAGTAAATGAATTAATTATTTAAAGTCCGTTTAAATATTCGTGATTGTGTTTGTTGTTCATCAGTTTTTAGTAACTAATATGTTTTGTTTTTTTGGGCGCAATTCTTGCAACTCTTTTAGTTTAAGTTATTACATTTTAGAAATTACGTATTTTGTACACTTTATCAAAGTATTCTATAATGTAGGTTAAAAATCGAGTCAATTTTACAAAATCACTAGAACAGAATATAACATTATACCTTCTTATGCCTAAGAACTTAATAAATCAATGTCCATTTCAATAACTAAACAAAATTGTGCAGTTTCCACGTAATGCTTAATATAATGGTTAACACACATACTTTATTTTAGTTCATAACATTCACGTTATCTTGTAAATTGTTTACATAGTCAGGCTTAAGTATTTTGCTTTTATGTCCTTTTTATATCGCTGCATGTTACCACACTGCATAAATTTAAATTTGGAGCTATCTCCTAACTTTAATAATATTAAATGTACTCACATTCGCCGATTGCTTTTTAATGTAAATCATTCCATCCCTCCTTTACTGCTTTCATTTCTTTTCTTTTAATCTAAAATGTAAACCAAATTAAAAATAAAATAGTCAATGTATATATTTAATTGTTTGGAAAAGCTAAAAACGTATTTAAACGGAATTATGTTTAATAATAAAGTAAAAGATTTAATTTTTAACAATATTAACTTCCAAAAAGTGGTTGACAACATCATATATGATGATTTACGTTTATTTATCCATGTTCTAGTCAAATTATTTGTAAAAACATTGACTTTTTAACTTTTAAGTGTTTGCAGCAAATTATCTTTATAAATGCCCTGCACAAATAAGGATTTTGTGCTTACTAAGCAGTTATAAACAATCAAATATGTTGCCAAGTAAGCACAAAAGTTAAGAATACCACGACGCAATCTATTTAATATCCTGATATGACTTATATTGAAAATTTTTATTAACTTTTGTATCAGCAAAAATTCGCGAAAACAAATGCGTTTATATAAATTTTTATGCGTAACGTGAATCCCACTTGTAACACGATATTTACTTGGTAGACAAATTGATTTACAAATCAAAACATTTACTTCAATAATCCAAATTAACTAATAATAAAAATCATCCAAAAACAATAACATTTAAACAAGTTTTTAGATATTAATCAAATAGGTTAAAATTTAGGATAGAATAGTAACGCGTGAACGTTGATATAAATAAAAGTTTAGGTGGACCGTAATATTATTAAACTTATTTTTAAATAGTTCAGTTGCGTGTATTTTAAGTAACCTATTTATATTGTGAGGTGATATTTGTGCTCAAAACATGTGTTTTAAATCTAAAAACATTTTTCACAGAGTCACATTTCGATAAAAATAAAATGTCAGTCACGCGGAAATAAATGCGACAGAAGTGATATTACAAGTTTACACTCACAACAAACTATACGTCATCAAATGTATGGTCTTACGTAACACAAATAACAAGACCATTTATAAATAAACATGAAGTTATAAACGACCATTTATAAAAAAGTAATGTTAAACTAAGTCCTTTACGTGAGAAGTTGTCTTATTTTTAAACCACGGTGTTTGAGTTATAAAAGAATATACGTTATATGCTGTTGCCAAAAACGCCATTCTAACCAAAGATCTTTTTTCACTTACTTCCTGTTTAAAAACTTATATAAAGATAAGGCGTACTTCGTTATTTACAATCAGAAGCGTTTTATAGCTCTGCAATATGAACATTTTAACAACTATAGCATGTCTTGTGTTATGTAAGTATAACGTTAAAATTTTGTTAAATTTAACAGCGAGATGTTCGTGTTAAAGTGTTTATCGCAAGATATAATTTATTATTTATTTCAATATTTTTACAGTATTAGCTTATGTAAATGGACACGGTAGATTATTAGTTCCACCAGGACGTTCAAGTTTATGGAGGGTTGATGCTTACAAGGGAATTGCGGAGATAAATTACAGCGACAATCAATTATTTTGTGGCGGATTTTCGGTAAGTTTTTCAGTCGATTTTTTAAAGAAAAAAAAGGCATAACGAAAATACGTAAATTACAAAATAACGTATTTATTGATTTTATTTAGACCCAAACAAAAAACGAAGGTAAATGTGGGGTTTGTGGGGATTCCATTTCGGACCCCCAACCGAGAGCAAACGAAGCTGGGGGGAAATATGGAAAAGGAATTATTACCGAGTAAGCTAAAAAATATTTTTATTTGTATAGGTTTTGTTTAGAAAAAAAATTACAAAAAAAATTTAATAAATGAATAATAAAACCCTAAACATAGCAAGTTAAAAATGCCCGAAATTTTTGTGTAGAACTTATGAAAGTAGTCAAACAATTCAAGTAACGGTCGATCTCACTGCGCACCACAAAGGTTTTTTCGAGTTTCGTTTGTGCAAGAATGATGACATTACTCGAATAATTACACACGAATGCCTTAACAAGTAAGCTGATGTACATAATAGGTGCATTTAAATAAACCGAACCTCTACTGAAAATATATATTATTACCAAAGTCAGAGCAGGGATGTAATACTTATTAACCAGTAAAAATTTTAAAACTAACGATTAAAGTTTTTGGTTCAATTTTTTACAGAAATTTGTTAAAGTTTGACGACGGAAATACAAAGTTTTACCCACAAAGCACCGGACAAATTTCTTTAAACGTGATTCTGCCTCAAGACCTTACATGTTCACAATGTGTTTTACAATGGCGTTACCACGCAGGTTAAACCAAATTTTCATTTGGAAAAATAATAATATATTTGTGGCCGGTTTGTGCCGGTTTCCCTTTGCTCGATTTTTAAAACTGGCACAAAGAATACTTGGATATGACTTTGCAGTTTAATAAATATGACTTCATGTTTTAAAATCATTCTATTGCAATTTTTTTCTAATCTTTTAAATTTAAATTTTAAAGGAAATTCGTGGGGTACAGATAGCAATGGTAACAGTGGAATTGGGTTAGGGCCACAAGAAGAGTTTTATGGGTGCTCCGACATTGCCATTTCAGATGAAGGGGATATCACGCCCCCTACCGATAGCGCACCGCCTCAATCGTCGAGCACGATAACAAAATCAACAACAACTATGTCTACGACCAGATCAAAACCATTTTTTCCCTCAACAACTGTTTCTACCTCTACTTACCAACCCACTACAACGACCACAACCTCAACTACGACGCTAGAAAATGTCAACTTATTTCCTGGTATTTATAATTTTACATTTAACGTACTATAAATTTTGAACTTAGTTGTAATAAATACCAACAATAATAAGGCTTAAAATATTATTTTAGGTAGTGTTGTAAACCGGTAATGATATTGGATTACGAATCAAAGGGTTTCGGGTTCAAGCCGCACTAATTCCATACTATTTGCTTTTAAGACTGGCTATCATAATAATATTTTAAACTATTATCACAATAATTTTTGATATAAATTGACAGATGGAACATGTACAGCCGAGCAATTTCGTCGTCGTCATATCCCGGTGTCATGTGATTCGTTTGTGATTTGTTCGTGGGTCGGATATCCCCCTTCCGCGAAAATAAATTGTGCACCAGGGACAGTAGTACACGCAACCCCGTATTTTTTTATATGTGATCATCCCTATAACACACCTCGCCCATGCGGCCTATTGTCATAACGCAACATTAGGCCTTCCTTTAAAAACTTAACCTAAATATATACTGTAACTATGTCTTTGCCTTTGTTATAATTTGCTTTTACAATCTAACCAAAATAATTATTTAAACTATAATTTAACATATTTTTTTCATACTTCATACCAAAAAATGTGCAATTACTTTTGTAAATATTTTGTAAATAAACTTAAACCTGCAAACATGCTGCACAATTTTAAAGATTTAGTCCTTTTAACAGAATAGTTTTCTTAATTTAATATATAGATTTTATTAATATAACTAAACTTAATTTCAATTCCCGTTTCGCTAATTTTATTGCCTATCGGCCGTTATATCATTTTATAATTAACTGATTGTAAATAATGTAAATAAGAGACAAGAAAAACAAAATTCTAAAATTAACTATTTTAAACATTATATTAATAGTTATACCCATTTATTTACTATTAAGTTTAAATAACTAAATTTAAAACAAAATATTTACCGATGACTTCTGAAAAACAAGATGGCCGCTGCTAATTCATTTCATTTTCTTAAAACATGTCCAAACAGTTAAATACCGCTTTACATAATAACAACAAATCCCTAATTCAGTCACATACATTAATAAACCTAAAAAGTTTTAAATTAATCAATTAATATTATTAAAGTTGAAAACTAACTAACTTTTAAGTTAAAACACAACTAGTATCAAAAAGATGACTTGAACTGCTTTTAGACTACCCTCTATTGTTAAACGTCACAATATTTGCTTATGACATTTTGTTTTAACGTTATAAAGGTCAATTGTAATCTATTTTTTGCATAAAAATTTTATTAAATCTTATAATATAGTTTATATATATTTTTATATAATTAATTAGCTTTTAAGCAACGTTTAATAGCAGTTTATTAACTTGAAATATGGCTTACAGTTAAATAACTGAAATATAGCATTGCAAATATTACAATTTGTGTTAAAACCTATAAAGTATTCCATAAAATGGCTCTTAGTTTTTTTGACTATAAACTGTATAAACAAACTTCAGATATTTTGTAACTTCAATCTATATAAAAAGAAGATTTATTTTTATTATAACTTACGACTGGTATGACTAAATTCTAAACAAAATTTTCAATATTCCAATAAAAACTTAACCTGTATAAACTTAAAGAAGACTAGTTAAGAAATGTTTCTCTTCATATAAACTTGTTTAAAAGCTTTTGACCGTCCTTACAAAGCGATTTTACTAAGCAAAAAAAGGCAAAAACGCACCGCGCCTTTAGCAAGTTTAGGCAGAAAAATAGGCGTAATTTAGGTCGAGTTAATGACGTCATTTTGCTGGAAGATTATTTGATTTCCAACTGATATAAATAAAAAGCTTTCTTTTTGAATTCTTTTATAATTATTTTACGTAGAATTATATTTTAATTTATTTTTTAAATTTTTAGTCTTTACTTTTCTAAAATTAAAATTTTTTTTACATACAAAGCTTAATCTACCACATAAAAACAGTTTTAGTGATTCGATTTTTGAATATTTGATTACAAAAAACTTATTTTCAAAATGATTACTAATTCTTTACAACACAAAAACTTTTTTTTTATTTCTACAATTTAGAAAATTCAACCACAAAAAAGTAATTAAGTAAGATAACTTTAAAATAAATAAAATTATTGAGAATAAAGTAGCATAAAGGCCAGTTCACACGGCGTACGCAACGCAACGTAAGATTGCGCAACCATTTAAAATGAACAGAGTCGTTCACACATACGAAATTTTGCGAAAGTTACGTAAAATTTCGTAAAGTTTTGTGGCAGAAGCAAAATTTACGCAAGATTTCGTAAGCGGTATACTTTTATTAGGCATTGTTTATTAAAATTTTAAAAAGAAATCCCTAGAACTCGTAACGTTACGTAACGCAACGTTACCCTGTCGTGTGAACAGGCCTTTAACCTTAGACATAAAAAACGAGAATTATTACCTTTAGCAAGGTAAACTACATAAAAAGTTTCAAAACTGAAGTAGTAACTAAACGATGCCAGCGTATTTTTTGATATAAATACAAAACATTTTATTTTTTACATCAAAAGTAAAACCCCATTAATTAGACTTATGCAATCAATTAAAAAAAATTGACAAAATGCATAATACACGAATATAAAAAAGTTATAATAAAATATCTAATTCAAAGCAGCATTTATTTTAAAGCAAGTAAGATGCGTTACTAAAAACATCAACAATTAGCGAGGCCTTAATTATTAAATATCAGTCTCGCATTTCGTAAATCCAGCATCGTTTCGTTTCTTATTTCTCTATCGCGAACAAAACGCAACATAAAGATCAAGAATCCTGAAAATATTGAAGTTTAAATAAGTGGTCTACTTTGTCTGTACTTTAACCAGTAACAAGATAGTTCAGAAATAAACATTGTTTTAAAGTTTTTTATATTTACTAGTTTACGACCTAAACATAAAGGAACATTAGTTACCCCGACCTAGTTCCGAGTTGCCTTTGGCAGTTTGGGATATTATAGTTTAAATGCAGAAGTTTTTGCCAATTACAGCGCCTTACCCATGTGCTCTACAGGATAAGACATGAGAGAAATAAGAATTAAACTTAGGACTTCGAGTAGTAAAGCCAAGTGTTTTCATCACTACACAATGCTGTCGCCTTTTTTACGACAAAGATCAACAAAAGATAAAATGAAAGTGAAAACGTTACCAAATTAGAATTTTAAACCTTTATAGTGAAACTTAATTGTAGCAAGAAACCTTTCTTACTGACGATACAGTTTAAACAATTTATGATTACTTACCTTGAATTGAAATGAACGCAGCAAAAATAATCTCTAGCACCAACCCACCACTTGTCACAAAAAAACCTAAAATCCAAGGAATTCCCAAACTAATAAACACCGTGAAGGAAAACCAGGCATCTCTAGATCGATTCTGCTTTGTCTAAAGTACAATCACATTTAGACGTTTAAAAGTTTTGTGTAAGATACATAGCCTATGTTGTTAAAGTATTTAGGATTTTAAAAACTTATTTAAAGTTACAATTGCAACTCTGTTTCGTTCCCAAACAAACTTGTAGATTATTGCCAGATATAAGATCAAGTTGGTACCAATGTAAATAGAAGTCGGAATGATCACAAAGTAAATAACAAGATTCTCTTTTATCCAGCACCTGAATATAACATATATATTAAATGTCAAATGTAACAAAAACAAAAGAGGTATTTACTTACACGGAATCTTTTCTCAGGTAATCTTCTCTGCCCAAAATAAGAACCAATGTTATCAAAGCAGGTACAAACCAAGCCCAAATGATCGAAGAAACAAATAAATGTTTAGAGTTCAACTTCACTTTGACAAAGATTGGCTAAACATGTATTTGAAATATGTTTTTGTATTAATCAAGTTTGCAGTATGCAAAATATGTTGTTGAAAAATTAGTTTTAAAAATTATTACCAATGCCAAAAACTTACAAAGTAAATTGCCATAAACACCATAACTGCTTCAACCATCATCCAACTAAGGCTACTAAGAAGTGAATAGTAAATCAAAATGGCAAAGGCCAAGCAACCTGGAGCCGATGTTGTTATAATATCTTGCTGACTTACAATTAAACTTGTGTTCAAGAGTATTAAGGATATGGAAAGATTAATGGAAATAAAAGTGCCGCGACTTTTGCTCTGTTGTCGGGGTGCTCTAAAAAAATTTAACAACTTTTTAAATGCGAAGGCAGAGTAATATTAAAAAATATCTTTCTATTTTAAAACACTTTACTTTAAGCAAATGTTTGCTAATATTGCCAACACAAGACCGAGAATTGATAAACAAGATCCAACTAAACCAATGATTTTAGGAATTTCGTTTTCATGTATTTCAACGGAGTCACTAGTTTCGTTGGTCTTGTCGGGTGGCAACACATCAACGTCAGAATAACGCTAGAAAGTACAAAACTATCAATAAACCTTCTATTTCAAAACTAGGACGTGTATATAAAAATACAAAAACACTATAAGTTTACAAAAATTAGCAGTATTGCAAACTTACAAATAAAGTAGCAAAGTTGGTTAAATGCTGAAACGAGCATTCGATATATTCTCGAGTTTGAGAAATAACTTCTGAGCCCTCTGAAAACCACTCGTTAATGGTTTCATCCCAAAATACACATTGCGTTAAATTTACCATGCCTACTGTTAAGTTCTAAAAAATATGCACTTTTAATAAATATTCAAAGATTAACCAACTCTTAAATAAATAATTTTTTTTCGTAATATACCTGATCAAGATCAAATTTCATTAAAACAGGTTCCTTTAAACTTTGATTGCCAATCAATGTTGCAGAAAGAACAACGTGAGAATTCAGTTCTCGATTTAAACTTGGTTCTATAAACAATTTGTTGTTCAACAATGCATAAAAACTCACTCTTCTGTCTGAAACAAGTTAAGTTATCTCTAATTTATATTTTTGCCATATAAGCGTAAAGTTAAACTATTTTAAAAATTATTTACACCAAAAATAAAACAAACCAGTTAAAAGTTGAATGTATGAGTTCCAAGTCAAATCACCACGAAATATTCTTACTTGGTCGCTTCTAAAACCTTTATCAGTTATAATTTGATCCCAATTCACCTCCAAACCAATGTATGTTGCATTTTCTGATTAAAAGTTAATATTTTTTTTAATTTGCATTTTTAAATCCCAAAAACAACTTTTTCACAATTGTTCAATGTTAAAGTAATTTTAAATAATTCTTTAAGATTCTAAATTTTGGTTTAATTACCAAACACTGTGGTTTGTTTTAACCTTATACAATAACTTAAACAAACCTGTTTTAGTTGGTTGATAAACAGCTAAGGCAAGGTTACTTCCAACTTGTTCATAAGTTTCCCCTTCTTGAAGTTCCACTTTTTCACCAACCTTGGTTAATGTTTCTAGAATTCTAAACATAAAATTGTTTAATATTATCTTTAGTTTGCAATTTTTTTTGATAATAAAATAAACGTTAATTTATTAAATTAAAATAAATTATGATCAACATATTTTATTTTGATTTAAAAAAAAGGTAAACAAATTTAGCCTAAAACATTGTATCATAAATATAATAACCTCTGCGTTGAGTTACTTTTGGTTATTTCCTTTTCAGAAACTTCCAACAAGTTGCTTAATGTCAAAACAACTGAATTTGTCACCTTTAATGTAATTTCAATTAAAAAAATGATTGACGAGTAAAGCAAAAGAACAAAATTGTTGTACAAGTCACCCTAAACGAATCTTACGTTTGTTGTTAAAGAGGAAGTGTTCACGATATTCTCCAAAACCCTAACAGCTGACGACACATTTTCTGCTTGAATGTTCTCTGGGTTAGAAGTTAAAACCTGGACATTGTTAGCAACTTCTACACGTTGTGATTCATTTGCTATCTGCTGGTTTTCAAGATCCTAAAATATTTATTTGTAAAAAGTTATTAAAAACAATATTTGCTTTACTTTTTGTTATAAAACTAGAATTATTTAGGTTTTTGAATGTTAAACGGCAAACTTAAAAGTACTTTTAGCAACATTATTTTTAACTTACAAAAAATAGTTTTTACCTTCAAAGTATGATTACACGACTTAATGTAAACGGGATCTTCCCATTTTCCATTTTCATCACAAAATCTATTTCCATAAAAATCTCCTCCTTAGTATAAAATAAAATCAATAAGTTTACCTCCGGTAAATAATATTTAAATGACACATCACATACTATCTCAAGCTTGTATAATTTACTTACCTTTTATGGTTTGTAATGGACAAGTTTGAACTGTATTTGCGCGGTAACCAGCTAATGTATTAGGAAATGTAAGAGTTATATTTTCTTCTCCATCAACGAAGGTTTGGTTGAATTGTTCACAGATATCTAAAAAGTTATTTTTAAATGTTACTTGTTTATATTATAATGTAAGAATAAGCATGGTTGTTATTTAAAAATAAATAATTTTGATTTTGCATAGCTAACTATAACTCCCTGTTGTAAACTTAAATTTAAAATTTTAAAACTAGTTACTTAGTTCACATCCATAAGTAGTTTGTATGTGGTCTGGTTTACAAAAACACAAACAGGTTTCGTTATCTTGTGCTTCACAAGGTTTAGTACAGCTTTCATTTTTGCATAAGTATTCACTATCGCAAAATTCAGCTTCTATTGTCGAGTTTTCAGGTTCCTGAAATAATTATTGTAATAATTATTAATTAGAACACTTGTTTTGCTCTTAGCTATCAAAACAATTTTAAGGTTTTCAATGTTTAAACGCTAACTTTAAAATACTTTTAGCAACAATATAAATATCTTAAAAGAAATCATTTTTACCTCCAAAGAATTGTTACAAGATTTAATGTAAACAGGATCTTCCCATTTTCCATTTTCATTACAAGATCTGTTTCCATAAGCAATTCCCCCTTAGTAAAAAATAAAAAGAAATAAGTTTACCTCCAATAAATAATGTGTAGTTGATACAATACTTAATATCTTAAGCTCGTATAATATACTTACCTTTTTCGGTTTTTAAAGGACAAGTTTGAATTGTATTTGCACTGTAACCAGCCAATGTATCAGGAAATGTTAAAACTAGATTTTCTTCTCCATCAACAAAGGTTTGGTTGAATTCTTCACAAATATCTAAACAGTTAATTACAATTTTTACTTATTTATAATATAATGTAAGAATAAGCATGGTTGTTATTTAAAAAAAATTTTGTTATTACAAAGCTGCAATTAACAGTTCTTTGTAAACTTAAATTTTAAATTTAAAACTAGTTACTTAATTCGCATCCATAAGTAGTTTGTATGTAGTCTGGTTTACAAAAACACAAACAGGTTTCGTCATCTTGTACTTCGCAAGGTTTAGTACAGCTACCATTTCTGCATAGGTATTCACTATTGCAAAATTCTAAAAAAAACATATTTTGTTACATTGTATAATGATTCAAAACATGATATCAATGTTAATCTTTAGTTAAAATACTCAATAAATTGTCGATAAATAAAGGGCTTAATTGCACGTTATTTTATTAATTAACTAGCGTTTTTAATTTACAGTTTAGACTTTTAATATAAAATAGTCGAAAGAAATGTACTAAACAAGTTTGACCTAGTTTTTGGCAGATATAACCCTTTATTCTAGCGTCACTTGGCCTTCCAATCCAACTACCAAATGGAACCTTTTGCCCATTATAAACCAACTTATTGGTTGCTAAAATTGCAAAATAAACTGTTTTGTTATGAGGTTCGGTGATGTACAAGTTCTCATAATTTGTTTCGGTCCCGCTTCCAGGTTTTGGTATAGGTTTGTCATCACTCCAGATATAGGTTGAGTCACCACTTGCACCGAGCCAATAACTGTTGTACCATTGCCCTACTGTCTTTCTTTCCCATTTCCACAGTTGGGCTTCAACAACTTGTTGGGTTAAGTTGTCTTTGATCATAAGAAGTGTGCCTTCCTCTTTTTGACATTTTATTTCAGCTTCAGGTTGGGTTAAACGAGGTGTATTGGAATGGAAACTGATCTCATATCCATTATGAGCAATCACACTTTCTTTGTAGGTATCTGCAAAAAAAAGTTTAAGAAATTTTGATTGCTTAAGTTTAAAAATCAATATCTTAAAATTTTATTAATAACCTTCAAATTATGTAAAAAAAACTTGGTATTAATAGGTCATTTATAAATAATAATGATGTTGCTATACATTCTATTATTACTTTGCTAATATTTAAACGCTTAACTTTAAGATATAACAAATGAAATCCCACCTTCCCGAGCTGCAAAATTCGTAATTAGGATAATTACAGGCAAACTTATAAACTTCCAAATCATTTTGTAAACTTAAGCTATAGAAATTTAAGTTAACTTTAATATATATCAATTAATTAAAAATATATATATATAGTAAGATGTATTAGGTAATATATCTTTGTAACACAAGCTAAAAAAAACGGCTGGAAAACTTAAACTTATATTCTATCTATATTAACCTAATATATTTATATTCTTTAGTCTACACGTTTTCTTTATCATGCCTAATTAAAAAAAAACGAAATTTACTTTCAGGTCATGATTAATTTACTTTTTATTTGCGACCTATTGAAATTATTAATTATAGCAAATTCTCTTTCTTTACGTAAATGCGTAAAACAACTTTTTGAATTAAATGCAAATAAAATTATTTTGATAAAACAGCCTTAATTTTTTAGAATTTTGATAAAACAGCCTTAATTTTTTAGAATAACTTCTAAGCAGGTTAATTTACCTAATTCACATCCTTTGGTAGTTTGTATGTAGCCTTGTTTACAAAAACACAAACAGGTTTTGTCATCTTGTACTTCACAAGGTTTAGTACAGCTCTTATTTTCTGCGAAATTATAAGATCTAATTTTAAAAAAATCATTATTTTAAACATTAAAAACAATACTAATTTGATTAAATTTTATTTTTTTTCTTAAATAAAACTATAACATTTTGATCGAGAATATTAACATAGAAATTTACTTCGATGTTGTATAAAACAAATATATTTATCAGTTACGATTTGTGTGTTAAAAACATTCAAATTAAAATATTAAACCGAAATACATAAATATAATCAACTTGTTTTTGGAAAATATATTTTACTGAAATCATTGATCTACATTTTTAACTTTTTAAAACTTTGAGCAAAATATGGCGGTTTACAAAATTAAATTTAGGCGTCGCTAGTATTGCTAAAGATATCGCGTTTTGTCTGATAGTGTGATTAAGCGGTCATAGTATCCTTCTACGGACGAAAAGGTTTCGGGTTCGAGTCGCACCAATGCCACACAGTTAGTACACCTTCACCAATAGTACAAACACATTAAAACAGCACACTTTTTTAAATAAGTACAGAACATATCACCTTAAAGTGAGTTATGGCATTCCTTCCCGTATTTCCGACCATGTAGTGTTAAAATAACGCCAGCACTAATGAGTATGCACTTGCTTCTGTCTTATTTTCCATTTCCATAGTTAAGCTAACAACCTGCTGAGTTTTTTGGTCTTTTGTTTTAGCAGTTTAACATAAAATTAACAGGTTTGCTGTTATAAATTATAAATGCATATCTTATACCAATAACTACTGAATTAGCGTTTTTTATCGTTGTCCTTAACCCATTTAGTTTTACTATTTGAACCACTACTTGTTTATGATTTTACGTCTACTTAAGAAAGTGATTTTTTTAAGTTAACTACATGCTTTTTACGCTACAAAAATGTCAAATCGCCGTCAAATCAAAAGCCTCTTGCGCCCTTGGCATGTTTAGAAAAGTAGACAAATTTTCAAGTGAGTTAGTGACGTCATTAATTTCAAAAAAACAGCTTTAATTAAAAAAAAGCCAGGGGTATATTTAATAATAAAGGCTACTCAAGTTGATATTTACTTTAATTTAAAGATATAAAATCTGTAATTTTTAAAAGCTCATTAAATTGTTTAGCAAATCAAGACTGGTTGAACTGTTTTTTGTTATAAACTAACAATTACTTAATAACTATTTCAATCAGTACAATAAATTCACAACACAAAAAACTACTATTTATTCAAATAGTACTAGAATAAAATTTAGACATGAAATTAAAAAATTTAATGGAAAGTAATAATATCACAAAAACAGTTTGACAATGAGAGTAAAAGTATGTAAACATGTTAAAATGGTTGATAAAGAATCAATTTTAAAACCAATCAGATATTTTTAGTGACAGAATTGTTTTTTTTATTTATTGAAGGTCATAGGACCTCGCGTACGAATAAATCACAAATTAAATACGTACGAGACAAGATTATAATTAGTTACGTTAATGAGTTAAAAGTCAGGATTTCAATAATCAATCTGACTACAACTATTAAAGGATTTTCCAATAGCATATATTAAGTACCTAGGACGACTTTTACTGCAGATATGCAGAAATTATTGCATTAAGAATTGTTATTAGCGTTAACGACCGCCAAGCGAACTTCGTTGTTTCTTATTGCCAACTTGATTTCGTTTCTTATTTCGGCATCACGAACAAAACGTAGCAGAAAGATCAGGAAACCTGAAATAAAAGTTTGGTGATTACTTTCGGGTAATTTCTTTATTATCTTTTATGTATCACTATTTAGTAATAGGTTTTTGTTTTTTTGTTAAAAAGGTGTGCTGTTGAGACATGTTTGAAGGGCGAGTTATGTAGCATTGGTGCGATTCGAACCCGAAACCTTCTGGCTTCAAGGTTTCGCCATTTGTGATGCGCGGATAAAAGTTGCAAGTTACAACTAAAATGCCGACCATTGGGTAGGCTATTTTGATTATTTAAACCAATGTTTTACCGTAATACACTTAAAACATTTATCCTAAAATCTAGCTGAGATAAAAGTAAAAGTGTTACCGAGCCTAGCTTTATACTTAAATTATACTAAGCAATAATCTACAATAATTAAATTTACTACAGCGGAGTTACAGTTATTAATAAACTTAATATAACAATAACTTACCCTGAAGTGAAATGAATACGGCAAATATAATCGCAAACACTAACCCTCCTTTTGTCACACAGAACCCTAATATCCAGGAGATTCCCAAGCTAACAAACAGCGTCAAAGAGAACCAGGCATCTCTTGTTCGGTTCTTCTTTACCTTAACCCAACAAAATGCATTTGAAATTTAAACTTTAAGCTACATATAAGTTATTAAGTAATGTTATGTTGTTTACAATTTAAGTGAACTTGATTGAAAAATAAAATTTTGATTTACCATAGCATTTCTGTTTCGTTTCCAGACATACTTATAGATAATTGCCAGATATAAGAACAAGTTGATGCCGATGTAAATAGCAGTAGGAATAATCACAAAGTACTTGACATATTCATGTTTTAGCCAGCATCTAAAATACATATCATATGTATTGAGTAAATAATACTTACGCCAGTTACAGTTAATTTGGTTCTGTACTTACACCAAATCTTTTCTCAAGTATTTTTTTCTACCGAAAATAAGGGGCAATGTTACCAAAGCAGGTACAAACCAAGCCCAAATCATAGAACTAACGTACAGTTTTTTGCAATTCAGTTTCACTTTCACGAAGACGGGCTAAAAATAAAATAATTTTAAAAATATTTTAAAATAAAATTTCAAAGTGATCTGTTTTTTTATAGCTTTTTAATATAAAGTATCTTCAAATACATTTAAATACAAAGCAACAGTTACTTACAAAGTAAATGGCCATAAATACCATAACTGCTTCTACCACCATCCAACTAAAGCTACTAAGAAGTGAATAGTAAATCAGAATCGCAAAGGCCGAGCAACCTGGAGCCGATGTTGTTACAATGTCTTGCTCACTTACAATTAAACTTGTGTTCAAGAGTATTAGGGATATGGAAAGATTTATGGAAATAAAAGTGCCGCGTCTTTTGCTCTTCTGTTTAGGGCCCCTAGAAATAGTACTTAACATTTTATACAGTTTAGATGCTGTATGTAAATAACAAAGAATTTAACTATGTTATATTAAGGAAGTTCAGCTTTTGCCCGCATAGAACTATGGATCAGCATATGACCATACATATAGAAGTATAGATGATGTTAGTTCTTTGGTTAAAAAAAGTTAAGACAAAGTTTGGGTTTAAAAAAACTTTACTAATAGTAAAACACTTACTTTAAACAGATGTTGGCTAATATTGCCAGCAAAAGACCAACAATGGAGACACATGATCCAACCAAGCTAATCGTTGAAAGAATTGGGTTTTCATGTAACATGTCATCAGTGTCGGAGTAATACTGAAATAAACAATGTCTTAATTTCGCATCAAACCTTGCTATAGATTTTATTAACATAGTAATATATACATAGCTTACAAAACGTATTCTTTAAATAGAAAATACCCAAAAAACACTTACAAATAAAGTAGCAAACTTGGTTAAATGCTGAAACGAACATTCGATATATTCTAGAGTTTGAGAAATAACTTCTGAGCCCTCTGAAGACCATTCGTTGATGGTTTCATCACAAAATACACATTGGGTGACAATTTTTATGTCTGCTGACAAGCTCTATAGAAATAAATCGAAATAGAGTTTTACAAAAACAAAAAAAATTAACACAAACTATATTGTTATAACAAAAAATATTGAAACTGTACATTTAATATTAAAAAAATAATATAATACCTGATTAAGATCAAATTTCAATAAAACAGGTTCCTTTAAACTTTGATTTCCAATCAATGTTGCAGAAAGAACAACGTGAGAGTTCAATTCTCCATTTAAACTTGGTTCAATAAACAATTTGTTGTTCAACATCGAATAAAAACTCACTCTAACATCTGAACGGAAAGAAGCAGTTTTTTTGCAATTTTCTTAATTAGTAACAGATAACACATATTAATAAAACTAAAACAAACCGGTAATAAGTTGAATGTACGTGTTTAAACTTGAATTTCCACGAAATACATTTACTTGGTCGCTTCTAAAGCCGCTTTTAGTCATTATCGGATCCCAATTCCCTTTCAAACCAATGTACGTTGCATTTTCTGATTAAAAGTTTATAATTTTACTAAAAGTTTTGTTTAAAAAATTCCTCGCCTTTAAGTAATGTCTCTTGCACTGCTTTATAAGGTTCTCTGATGGTTTTAAGATTTTCTGAGCATGTTTTTGCGATTGTTGTGTACATGAGTTGTTCACCACAACTGCTAGTTGAAAGTGCGACCGATGGTCTACTTTCGTTGCCATTTTTTGCCTAACTAATTACCATAATTCTAAGACTTTAGTTTAATTACCAAAGCATGTCGGTTATTTTAAATTTTCTGCAATAACTTAATCAAACCTGTTTTATTTGGTTGATAGACAGCTAAGGCAAGGTTGCTTCCAACTTGTTCAAATGTTTCTCCTTCTTTGAGTTCCACTTTTTCACCAACCTTGGTCAGTGTTTCTATAATGCTAAAAAAATTATTTTACGTTATGTTTTGTTTGTTTAAAGTTTTTTTTAATAATTAAATTAAGTTTACTTCATGAATATAATTAGTAAATAAAATTAAAATTAATTTAACAAAATTTTTAACAAATTCTGTCCAAAACATTGCATTATTAATACATTTACTGACCTTTGGGCAGAGTTACTTTTGGTTATTTCCTCTTCAGAAACTTTCAACAAGTTGTTTAAAGTCAGAACCAATAAATTTGTTACCTTTACAATAAGTTTAATTTATTACGCTTTATTTTATTTTTATACTATTTAGGCATCATAAAAGTTATTCAATACTTGTGTAGTAAAAACAAGGACTGTAACACAATAATTGTTATTAATAAAACAAATATCTTACATTTGTAGATAAAGATGAAGTGTTCACGATATTCTCCAAAACCCCAACAGCTGACGTCACATTTTCTGCTTGAATGTTTTCTGGGTTAGAAGTTAAAACCTGAACATTGTTAGCAACTTCTACGCGTTGTGATTCAGTTGCTATCGGCTGGTTTTCAAGATTCTAAAAAAAAAAATTTCTGTAAATTTTTTTACTTGTTTAATGAATTTCTGGTATTTTGTGCTAATTAAACTTTAATAAACAAAAGCTATAAAATACTATAAGTTTACCTTGAAAGAATGATCACAGGATTTAATGTAGACAGAATTTTTCCAATTTCCATTTTCATCACAAAATCCATTCCCATAAGGAATTTCCGCTTAATATAAAATAAAATTAATTATATTTATAATAGTATGTCTTATATCATATAAAATAAAAGGTGAACAATGAAAAATGATTTTTTTTCAATATTTGCTTGATTTTCTTACCATTCGTTGTATTTAAAGGACAAGTTTGAAGTGTATTTGTGCGGTAACCAGCTAATGTATCAGGAAATGTAAGAGTTAGATTAGTTTCTCCGTAGGCGAAGGTTTGGTTGAATTCTTCACAAAAAACTTAAACAAAAAAATTAGATTTATAAAAATCACAATCAATTCTGAAGGCTATTTAAATAAATATTACTCTTATGTTATATAGATATAAGCGACATCAAATATTAATTTACTTAGTTCACACCCTTCAGTAGTTTGTATGTAGTCAGGCTTACAAAAACACAAACAGGTTTCGTCATCTTGTACTTCACAAGGTTTAGTACAGCTTTCATTTCTGCATAAGTATTCGCTATTGCATATTTCTAAAATAAAATATTTTGGTAAAATTCACCAAATTTAAATATTGGAACAAAAATAAATCTATTATTTAAAAAAATAATAATTGTGAGCTGGTAGTACGAACAACGTTTATATTTTAATGTAAGTCAGTTTTAACAAATATTTTTGTAGATATTATAATAAAAATAGTTTAACTCATATTTACGTCTTTGGCAGATATAATTTGATTTCATAGTTAAAGAATACCAATAAAACCAATCTCCACATGCCCAGCCCGATAATTTATCTGTTTCTAATATTCTAAGATAACCTGAAATAGAATTGGATTTTCCTGAACCCCAATTTTCATAATTCCCAATAGGACTAAGACCACGTTGTGGTACTGGTGTACCATCGAACCATGTCCAGTTATATGGTGAGGAGTAACCACTTGCACCAAGCCAATAACTTTCAGACCCAAAACCCTCTGTCTCGCTTCCCCATTTCCAAAGTTGAGTCTCAACGACTTGTTGAGTTTGTGGGTCTTTGATCATGAGCAAAGTTCCCCCTATTTCCTGGCATTTAAGTTCAGCTTCAGTTGGGACTAAGAGAGGCGCGTTTTTATAGAACCTGATCTCATATCCATTGTGGATTATCACTGCATCTGCGTTGGTTGCTGTAAATAAAATTTATATTTAAAAAAAAATTAAATAGGTAAATAAGTTAGATTTTAGTTAAATTTAATACAGAGATTTATATATATTTAAAGTTGTGACCATGCTATGCAATAATGTACATTCATGTATAAATAATATTTATTATTTTGGGATGTTTTACACAGCATCATCGTTATTGATAGAGTGGAAAATTTTTATAATATATCTTTTTCATTGGTGCGTGAAGTTAAAAATTGCAGTTGGCATTTTTTAAAGAATAACTAGCAAACTACATGATAATGACAGTTGTTATAATTAATAACACAAACATTAACAATGTCTTACCTTTACATGGTCTTAAAGCAAAAACTAAAACGAAGAAACTTAAACAAATAAATTTTCTAATCATTTTTGCATTAAATGTAATTTTTAACCACCAGTCTATTTCTATAAACTTACTAACAAAAGCATTACATAAATTATTTGTCTTTAAAACCAATATCTAGTAAGTTTTAAAACAGTAACTGTTGTATTTGTAGAAGGTTTTCTTACTTATAACTTTTTTATAAATGAGGTGACAGCTTAATTAGAACTAGCTTTCGCCTATTTAAAAGCCTAATAATTACCTTAAAAAGAAACAGAAGTATATTGTTCAGTTGAAACACCTGATGTATTAGGCTAAAAAAAGAATTAAGTTCATTATAACAGTTTTAACTTTTACTTTTAAAGTAATTAGGGAAAATTATAACAAAAGGGCTACATCGTTTTTTCCAATGAATAAAAACAAAATTAAATGTTACGACCATGATTAAAAATCACTTTTCGTTTGTTTACCAAGAAAACAAAATTATAAACAAAACCACTTGGTGAATTATATTTAACTACATAACGATTCAGTCAAATTATAGTTTATCTATGTATATTTATATATTTTTGTATAATCTTTATCCTCGATGTGGAAAATCGAATGCGCGACCTAAACATAGAGTAACATCAGTTACCCCGACCCAGTCTCTAGTTGCCTGTGGCAGTTTGGGATATTATAGATTATAATTGCCCGACAATTTTGCTGCTGATTAATTGCTGGCTCAGCAGGAGTTCATATCGCATGAGATTTTTTTTATCGCCTTACTCAAGGGCGCTAAAGCATGAGATCAGTAGGGAATAAACTCACGACCTTATGTATGGTGTAGCAAGTATTCTTACCACTACACCACGCTGCCGGTCTGAAAATTACTTCACAAAAATATATGTTTTTATTTATTTTGCTTTTATATACGAAATGTATAAACTTTAAAAATGGTTAAAATATTCATTAGTTAAAATTTTACTATGTTTAAATCCTAAGTTTAGAATTTAAAAATATGTTATATAAACAACATTGACGTTCTTACCTATTTAGTGGTTCCTTGTTGCTTAGTAACTGCGTGACGTAAAGTGATTCCAGACTTTCACGTTTACATAATTTTAATTTTAAACTAAGCATTATCTTTTAAATAAAAATATTTAAAAAAAAAATTGATAAAAGTAAAAATCAACTTTTGAAGTATGCTGAAATACTTTGTACATAAACTTGTGCTTTTGCAACGCTGTGGCAAGATTAACAAATAAATGCATTTATTTAAATTGTCACTCCATATAACAATAACAGCTAAACTTTAAACTTGTCTAAAATCACATTTGCATATTTAAACTTATTTTAAAACTGTTGCTTTTCAACTAAACATACAATTTAACCACTACAAGTATTCTAACCTTATGAAGCTAGTTTGCTTTAATTTTATATCTTTATTTAAACTTAAAACTTAAGCTTAGAAGTTTACACAAAATTGCTTGCTAGAAAAATAAAGCCACTTACGCCTTTGGCATATTTAGGCAAAAGTAGGGCGGCGTATTTAACGTATAGTGACGTCATTAACACATTCCCGACTGACACATTTTAAACAATCTACATTAATTTACAACACAGAAAACTATAATTTATTTTAAAAACTACTGGAAAATGTATAAGCATAAAATGGTAAAATAAATTAAAAGAAATTAATATTCCATTAAGTTGAAATAGAGTAAACATGTTTTAAAATGATCAATGTTTATAAACTACCGAATTAAATTAATTAGATCTTAAAAAATAACAGAAATATTTTTTACTTTTGTTTAACGAAAGCGACGGTGAACCCGGTGTGCCAAATTAATAAAGATTATAACTTAAAACATAACCGCATACAAGGCAAGATTATGATCAGTTAATATAAGGTACGTTAAAAAGGCAAAATTCCAATCGTAAAGCTGCAACCATCCAACATCTTGTTGAATACAACACATAAAAAGGAAATCATCAAATAGTAAATAATAAACAACTAAGACGACTTTTACTACAAAGATGCGATCATATTACGTAAATATTAGAAATTAGCATTATTTTAACCATTACCAAAGTACCTGTCACAATTAATGCCAGAATTCAGCAAAATAAAACTATAGTTCATACATTTAAGTCCTAAATTTGAAAAAAAGTCAACTCAAAGAATAAATAACAAACTAGTCCTTCGTTAAGTTAATGCAATTTAAATACAAGGAACAATACTGAATACGATACAGTTATAGAGTGTGTTACGTAAATGGAAATACAATGCAAGTAATTAATGTTGAATATAAATGTGGGCACAAAACCTCTAAATCATAAATAAACAAAATAGAAATAATTATATAGACTTCGGTTTAAGTTAGATTTTAAAATCATTATCGGACTATCTTTTGTTTTATCGTGCTTTTGTGAATATAAGTGCGTGAATTTAATCTTTGCATAAAGCACAATAAAAAAATTGGCATTTTTTCAACCGAAATTTGTAACTGACTTTTGGCCCCTGGTAAACAACAGTTTGACAAAAAAAGTTTAACGTTTATAGATGGGTTCCATGGTAGAAATGTGCCCTACATTGTTTACCAAGAAGCTAAAACTACCAATAGTTGACTCAAAAAAGGTAAAATTAAGTTAATATTTATATAGTTAAAGCAATCAGGGTCGTAGTTTAAGTAAATAGTAGTGGTGGCAAAATAGACAGTGTGCGCTTATACAAATTTCGTGTTTAAATTAAATATTGCCTTTAACTGTTATCCACAATGTTACATGGTCTTTAATTAACCCAAATAACAAGAAATGAAGGTAACGCATTGTTTAATGTGTTATCATTTAGGATGAACGGTGCCTATATATATAATAATAAAGGTTACATCAGACATTAAATAGTAAACAATTAGGACGACTTTAGACAAAATTAAATGTTTTATGGAATATCAACGACTAGCATTAGACTTGGTATCATTAACAGCTTATCTTGTGTTACTTATTTCTTGCTTTATCTCGTTTCGTATTTCTCCATCACGAACAATACGTAGTAAAAATATCAAGAAACCTAAAAATTATATTTAAAGTTAATTTAACTTGATAATACGTTAGTTATTTAAAAATCTATGTTCATAAGGCAATACATATTAAATGTTATTTAAGTAAGTTATAAAACGAAAGTATAACGAAAGTAAGCTTTAAACTGGCTGTTAATTTATGTTAAAATTTGCCATCTAAAAGAAGTTTGATCAGCTTAGGAGAACTATAACTTACCCTGAAGTGAAATAAATACAGCAAATATGATCGCAAACACCAACCCTCCCTTTGTCACACAGAACCCTAATATCCAGCAGATTCCCAAGCTAACAAACAGCGTCAAAGAGAACCAGGCATCTCTTGTTCGGTTCTTCTTCACCTTAACCCAACAAAATGCATTTAGAATTTTACTTTAGGCTACTTATAATTGATTAGATAATGTACATTTATGTTGTTAACAAATAAAGTTTGTTTTAAAGTATAATTTTAAATTTTACCAGATCAGTTCTATTTCGTTTCCAGACATACTTGTAAATGATTGCCAGATATAAGATCAAGTTGATACCATTGTAAATAGCAATAGGAACAAACACAAAGTGCATGACATATTCATGTTTTATCCAACATCTTAAATGTACAACATTCGCATCAAATAATAAGTAAACAAATTACAGTTAATTTGATCCTGTACTTACACCATATCTGATCTCAGGTAATCTTTTCTGCCAAAACCAAGAAACAAAGTTATCACAGCAGGTACACACCAAGCCCAAATCATCGAACAAACAACCACTTTTTTGGTATTTAGTTTCACTCTTACGTAAAACGGCTAAAGACAAAAATCTCATTTAGTTATTTAAACATAAAACACTTTTTATCTTATAAATTTTCTGTACACCCAATTTATATATAAAGATATAAAATTTAACAGTAAGTTGATTTGTAAAAAAACTACGTTTAAAGTAACAGCTACTTACAAAGTAAATTGCCATAAACACCATAACTGCTTCGACCACCATCCAACTAAGGCTACTAAGAAGTGAATAGTAAATCAAAATGGCAAAGGCCAAGCAACCTGGAGCCGATGTTGTTATAATATCTTGCTGACTTACAATTAAACTTGTGTCCAAGAGTATTAAGGATATGGAAAGATTTATGGAAAGGAAAGTGCCGCGTCTTTTGCATTGCTTCCGAGGTGTTCTAAACAATTATTTTTAATATAAACCAAATGACAACAACTTAAATATATCAAAAAGGCCTGACATGGGCTTTATTTTAGCTGTAATGAACTAAGGCAACGTTTTAGACCACGTATAAGTAGTTTTAGACTACAGAAAACGCTTACTTTAAACAGATGTTGGCTAATATTGCCAGCAAAAGACCAACAATGGAGACACATGATCCAACCAAGCTAATCCTTGAAAGAATTGGGTTTTCATGTAACATGTCTTCAGTGTCGGAGTAATACTGAAATAAACAATGTTTTAATTTGGCCTCAAACCTTGCTAAAAATTCTAAAAACTTAAATATATATATATATATTCTTAAAAATGTAATAATTTAACACAAATCACGTAATAATAAACTTACAAATAAAGTTGCAAAGTTGGTTAAATGCTGAAACGAACATTCGATATATTCTAGAGTTTGAGAAATAACTTCTGATCCCTCTGAAGACCATTCGTTGTTGTTTTCATCCCAAAATACACATTGGGTGTTCTTTTTTAAATTTTTCTAAAAAAATCAATTATATTTATTTTTCTATAGAAAGAATATTGCAAATTGATACCCAAATTATAGAAAAAAAACAGTATTTAAACTTGTTAACAAATACTTAACAACAAAACCTATTTTATTCTATTTTTTTTCAAAACCTTAATTTTGCAATGAATTTTCTTTGTTTTATCAATTTATTACGTAGTTATAAGTAATATATTAGTCCAAAATAATACACCTGGTTTAGATCAAATTTCATTAAAACAGGTTCCTTTAAACTTTGATTTCCAATCAATGTTGCAGAAAGCACAACGTGAGAATTTACTTCTCCATTTAAACTTGGATTTTTAAACACTTTGTTGTTTAATATTGAATAAAAACTCACTCTAACATCTGAAACAATATAAGTTATCTCTAATTTATATTTTTGCCATATAAGCGTAAAGTTAAACCATTTTAAATTTAATTTAAACCAAAAATAAAACAAACCAGTTAAAAGTCGAATGTATGAGTTCCAAGTTGAATAACCATGAAATATTTTAACTAAGTTCCCTGTGAAACCTTTTTTAGGAGTTGTTGGATCCCAATTTACCTCCAAGCCAATGTAAGTTGCATTTTCTGATAAAAAGTCAATAATTTTATTGAAAGTTGCATTTTAAAACCAAAAAATAACTTTCTTACTATTGTTAAATGTTAATTTATTAAAAGTATATTAAATAAGTCTGATCGATGCTTTTCGTCTAATTACCAAACCTAGTGGTTTATTTAGCTAACCTGTTTTATTTGGTTGATAAACAGCTAAAGCAAGGTTGCTTCCAACTTGTTCAAATGTTTCTCCTTCTTTGAGTTCAACTTTTTCACCAACCTTGGTCAATGTTTCAAGAATACTAAATAATAAATCATGTAAATTAATATTTTATTCAGTTTGTAATTTTTTTTTGATTATAAAAAATTAACACTATTTTATTAAATTAAATAAAACATTGTATCATAAATATAATGACCTTTGCGTTGAGTTACTTTCGGTTATTTCCTTTTCAGAAACTTCCAACAAGTTGCTTAATGTCAAAACAACTGAATTTGTCACCTTTAATGTAACTTTATTTAAAAAAGATATTAACGTGTTGAAAAAATAAATAAAATTGTTACATACAGTCACTTTTAACAAAACTAAATAAATAGCTCACGTTAGTTGTTAAAGAGGAAGTGTTTACGATATTCTCCAAAACCCTAACAGCTGAGGTCACATTTTCTGCTCGAATGTTTTCTGGGTTAGAAGTTAAAACCTGGACATTGTTAGCAACTTCTACACGTTGAAAATCATTTGTTATCGGCAGGTTTTCTAGATTCTAAAATATTAATTGTTATATGTTATGAAAATCAGTATTTGCTTTACTTGAAATTATAAAACGAGATGTTTTAAATTGTTCAATAGTTGGTTAAATTATTAAACCTGGTTAAAAAACAATTTTGCATTTAAAATTCCTAATAAACTAAAACTAAAGTAAATTATTTTTACCTCCAATATATTATCACAAGATTTAATGTAAACGGGATCTTTCCATTTTCCATTTTCATCGCAAAATCTATTTCCATAAGGAGTTTTTGCTTAAAAGTAAACTTGTGCATTAAAAATAAGTTTTCAAAAAAAATGTGCTATTTAATTCATTAACAAATCATACATTAATTAATGTTTACATTTTACGATTCATATTAGCCACTTACTAGTGTTATTTTCTACGGGACAAGTTTGAACTGTGTATGCACTGTAACCAGCCAATGTATCAGGAAATGTAAGAATTAGATTTTGTTCTCCATCTTCGAAGGTTTGGTTGGATTCTTTGCAGATATCTGGAAAAATAATTTTTAAATAAGTTTGTGTTACGAATTATTGCGGTTTTATGAGTTTAGTATATTGAATATTTTTAAGTAATTGTTTACTAACATTTATAACCTTACCAAATTTAAATATTAACTTACTTAATTCACACCCATTAGTAGTTTGTATGTAGTCTGGTTTACAAAAACACAAACAAGTTTCGTTATCTTGTGCTTTACAAGGTTTAGTACAACTTTCATTTCTGCATAGGTATTCACTATCGCAAATTTCTAATAACAAAACAATTTTTTTAATCTACAATGTGGAAAAATCCTAAAAACGTTGTTAAACCCAAGTTAGACCAAGTTAAAAAAAATAGTAATAATTATTTTTTTGTTTAATAATGTAAGTGCTGCATTTATACAACTGTAAAATACTAAATTTTATAATAAAATAAGTAAATATTTTAAAAAATGTATTACAGGCATTTAAAAAAAATACTAAACAAAAAATTTTACTTTTCTGGCAGATATAATTTCTAACATAAAAACTTCTTTCTTCGTCATACCAATCTCCAAAAAAAAGGCCTTTTAGCTTATCCGTTGCTAGGATTCTAACATAACTTGGATTAGCATGGGGACGATTTCTTTGCCAATTTTCATAATTTTCGTTAGTACCAGAACCACGTTGTGGTATAGGAGTACCATCAAACCAAGTTAAGTTATATGGTTTGGAGTAACCACTTGCACCAATCCAAAATCCATACCACTTCCCACCCGTCTCACGTTCCCATTTCCGAAGTTGAGTCTCAACAACTTGTTGGTTCGAGTAGTCTTTAATCATGAGCAAAGTCCCCCCTATTTCCTGGCATTTTAGTTCAGCTTCAGGTTGTTTTAAAAGAATGTTTGTATAGAAACTGATTTTATATCCATTGTGAATTATTACAGCAGATGCGTTCGTTGCTGCAAAAAATCTTTTTTTTTACAAATAAATTAATTTAAAAAAAAAATCATAGTTTTTTTAAAATCTTGTATGAATTTAAATCATTGTTACAAGAGAAAGTGATCATGCCATATTCTATGAAATTAAAAACAAATATTTAATTATTCTGACATGTTTTAAATCTTAAAATTATTTTATTATTATTTTTCCACCGCACTAAATTTATTTTATTTAAAAACTTTTTTGTCACATTTAAGTAAAATTTAAATAAAAGAACAAACAAAAAAATTAAGTAATTTCTCACCTTTACATGGTGTAATAACAAAAACTAAAACGAAAAAACTTAAGCAAATCAACTTTCTAATCATTTTTGCATTTCAAAAATTTAACCACCAGTCTATTTTTATAAACTTACTAACAAAAGCATTACATAAATTATTTGTCTTTAAAACCAATATCTAGTAAGTTTTAAAACAGTAACTGTTGTATTTGTAGAAGGTTTTCTTACTTATAGCTTTTTTATAAATGAGGCGACAGCTCAATTAGAACAAGCTTTCGCTTAGTTAAAAGCCTAATAATTACCTTAAAAAGAAACAGGAGTATATTGTTCAGTTGAAACACCTGATGTATTAGGCTAAAAAAAAATGAGGTTCATTATAGCAGTCTTAACTTTTACTTTTAGAATAATTAATTAAAATTATAACAACAGAGCTACAACGTAATTTCCATTGAATAAAAACAAAATTTAAAGTCATATATTAGCGATATTTTTATACTTAAAAATTAATAAAGTTGGTGTCACCGAACACAAAAAAAAATTAAAATTAATTAAAAAAAAGAAAAGAGAAGCCCTGTTTGTGATGACGTAGAAAGTACTAGCGTGTATACATTCACTACGCTACTTAGTACTTCCTACGTCACACAAAAAGATGGTAACCTGGTTTTTTATGTTAGTCATTTTTCAGTAATTTTGAAAATTAAATTGTAAGTACCACAGACATTTCTTAAAGTTTCTAAATGCATTTTATAATTTATTGTCAACCATACTAACGTGCTTTATACATCACTTACAAAATTGCAAAACTATGTAAAATAACACTTTAATGTTATGACCATGATTAAAAATCACTTTCGTTTGTTTACCAAGAAAACAAAATCATAAACAAAACCACTTGGTGGATTATATTTAACTACATAACGATTCAGTCAAATTATAGTTTATCTATATATATATATATATATTTTTGTACATATCTTTATCCTCGATGTGGGAAAATCGAATGCGCGACTGAAACATAGAGTAACATCAGTTACTCCGACCCAGTCTCGAGTTGCTGCGGCAGTTTGGGATATTATAGAGACTATAATTGCCCCATAATTATGCTGCTGATTAAGTGCTGACTCAGCAGGAGTTTATACCGTTTATAGCGCCTTACTCAAGGACGCTACAGCATGAGATCGGTTGGGAATAAACTCACGACCTTATGTATGGTGTAGCAAGTATTCTTACCACTACACCACGCTGCCGGTCTGAAAATTACTTTACAAAAATATATGTTTTTATTTATTTTGCTTTTATATACGAAATGTATAAACTATAAAAATGGTTAAAATATTTATTAGTTAAAATTTTACTTAGTTTAAATCCTAAGTTTAAAATTTAAAAATATGTTATATAAACAACATTGACGTTCTTACCTATTTAGTGGTTCCTTGTTGCTTAGTAACAGCGTGACGTAATAAAAAATAATTCCACACTTTCACGTTCACATTAATGTAATTTTAAACTAAGCATTATCTTTTAAATAAAAATATTTAAAAAAAAAATTGATAAAAGTAAAAATCAACTTTTGAAGTATGCTAAAATACTTTGTACATAAACTTGTGCTTTTGCAACGCTATGGCAAGATTAACAAATAAATGCATTTATTTATATTGCCACTCAATATAACAATAACAGCTAAACTTTTAACTTGTCTAAAATCACATTTGCATATTTAAATTAATCTTGAAACTTTTGCTTTTTAACTAAACAAACAATTTACCCACTACAAGTATTCTAACCTTACGAAACTAGTTTGCTTGAATTTTATATCTTCATTTAAACTTAAAACTTAAGCTTAGAAGTTTACACAAAATTGCTTGCTAGAAAAATAAAGCCACTTACGCCTTTGGCATATTTAGGCAAAAGTAAGGCGGCGTATTTAACGTATAGTGACGTCATTAACACTGAAACGCAAGTTCGATTCCCGACTGACACATTTTAAACAATCTACATTAATTTACAACACAGAAAACTATAATTTATTTTAAACACTACTGGAAAATGTATAAGCATAAAATGGTAAAATTAATTAAAAGAAATTAATATTTCATTAAGTTGAAATAGAGTAAACATGTTTTAAAATGATCAATGTTTATAAACTACCGAATTAAATTAATTAGATCTTAAAAAATAACAGAAATATTTTTTACTTTTGTTTAACGAAAGCGACGTTAAACCCTGTGTGCCAAATTAATAAAGATTATAACTTAAAACATAACCGCATACAAGGCAAGATTATGATCAGTTAATATAAGGTACGTTAAAAAGGCAAAATTTCAATCGTAAAGCTGCAACCATCCAACATCTTGTTGAATACAACACATAAAAAGGAAATCATCAAATAGTAAATAATAAACAACTAAGACGACTTTTACTACAAAGATGCGATCATATTACGTAAATATTAGAAATTAGCATTATTTTAACCATTACCAAAGTATCTGTCACAATCAATGCCAGAATTCAGCAAAATAAAATTTTAGTTCATACATTTAAGTCCTAAATTTGAAAAAAAGTCAACTCAAAGAATAAATAACAAACTAGTCCTTCGTTAAGTTAATGCAATTTAAATACAAGGAACAATACTGAATACGATACAGTTATAGAGTGTGTTACGTAAATGGAAATACAATGCAAGTAATTAATGTTGAATATAAATGTGGGCACAAAACCTCTAATTCATAAATAAACAAAATAGAAATAATTATATAGACTTCGGTTTAAGTTAGATTTTAAAATCATTATCGGACTATCTTTTGTTTTATCGTGCTTTTGTGAATATAAGTGCGTGAATTTAATCTTTGCATAAAGCACAATAAAAAAATTGGCATTTTTTCAACCGAAATTTGTAACTGACTTTTGGCCCCTGGTAAACAACAGTTTGACAAAAAGGTTAACGTTTATAGATGGGTTCCATGGTATAAATGTGCCCTACATTGTTTACCAAGAAGCTAACTACCAATATTTGACACAAAAAAAGTAAAATTAAGTTAATTTTTATATAGTTAAGGCAAGCAGGGTCGTATTTTAAATAAATAGTAGTGGTGGCAAAATAGACAGTGTGCGCTTATACAAATTTCGTGTTTAAATTAAATATTGCCCTTAACTGTTATCCACAATGTTACATGGTCTTTAATTAACCCAAATAACAAGAAGTGAAGGTAACGCATTGTTTAATGTGTTATCGTTTAGGGTAAACGGTGCCTATATATATAACAATAAAGGTTACATCAGACATTAAATAGTAAACACCTATGACAACTTTAGACAAAATGAAACGTTTTATGGAATATCAACAACTAGCATTAGACTTGGTATCATTAACAGCTTATCTTGTGTTACTTATTTCTTGCTTTATCTCGTTTCGTATTTCTCCATCACGAACAATACGTAGTAAAAATATCAAGAAACCTAAAAATTATATTTAAAGTTAATTTAACTTGATAATACGTTAGTTATTTAAAAATCTATGTTCATAAGGCAATACATATTAAATGTTATTTAAGTAAGTTATAAAACGAAAGTATAACGAAAGTAAGCTTTAAACTGGCTGTTAATTTATGTTAAAATTTGCCATCTAAAAGAAGTTTGATCAGCTTAAGAGAACTATAACTTACCCTGAAGTGAAATGAATACGGCAAATATGATCGCAAACACCAACCCTCCCTTTGTCACACAGAACCCCAATATCCAGGAGATTCCCAAGCTAACAAACAGCGTCAAAGAGAACCAGACATCTCTTGTTCGGTTCTTCTTCACCTTAACCCAACAAAGTGCATTTAGAATTTTACTTTAGGCTACTTATAATTGATTAGATAATGTACATTTATATTGTTAACAAATAAAGTTTGTTTAAAATTATAATTTTAAATTTTACCAGATCAGTTCTGTTTCGTTTCCAGACATAATTGTAAATGATTGCCAGATATAAGATCAAGTTGATACCGTTGTAAATAGCAATAGGAACAAACACAAAGTGCATGACATATTCATGTTTTATCCAACACCTTAAATGTACAACATTCGTATCAAATAATAAGTAAACAAATTACAGTTAATTTGATCCTGTACTTACACCATATCTGATCTCAGGTAATCTTTTCTGCCAAAACCAAGAAACAAAGTTATCACAGCAGGTACACACCAAGCCCAGATCATCGAACAAACAACCACTTTTTTGGTATTTAGTTTCACTCTTACGTAAAACGGCTAAAAGTAAAAACCTCATTTAGTTATTTAAACATAAAATACTTTTTACCTTATAAATATTCTGTACACCCAATTTATATATAAAAATATAAAATTTAACAGTAAGTTGATTTGTTAAAAAACTACGTTTAAAGTAACAGCTACTTACAAAGTAAATGGCCATAAACACCATAACTGCTTCGACCACCATCCAACTAAGGCTACTAAGAAGTGAATAGTAAATCAAAATGGCAAAGGCCAAGCAACCTGGAGCCGATGTTGTTATAATGTCTTGCTCACTGACAATTAAACTTGTGTTCAAGAGTATTAAGGATATGGAAAGATTTATGGAAAGAAAAGTGCCGCGTCTTTTGCATTGCTTTCGAGGTGTTCTAAACAATTATTTTTAATATAAACCAAATGACAACAACTTAAATATATCAAAAAGGCCTAACATGGGCTATATTTTAGCTGTAATGAACTAAGGCAACGTTTTAAACTACGTATAAGTAGATTTAAGCAACAGAAAACGCTTACTTTAAACAGACGTTGGCTAATATTGCCAGCAAAAGACCAACAATGGAGACACATGATCCAACCAAGCTAATCGTTGAAAGAATTGGGTTTTCGTGTAACATGTCTTCAGTGTCGGAGTAATACTGAAATAAACAATGTTTTAATTTGGTCTCAAACCTTGCTAAAGATTCTAAAAACTTAAATACTTATATATATATATATCCTTAAAAATGTAATAATTTAATAAAAATCACGTAATAATAAACTTACAAATAAAGTTGCAAAGTTGGTTAAATGCTGAAACGAGCATTCGATATATTCTAGAGATTGAGAAATAACTTCTGAGCCCTCTGAAGACCATTTGTTGCTGTTTTCATCCCAAAATACACATTGGGTGTTCTTTTTTAAATTTTTCTAAAAAAATCAATTATATCTATTTTTCTATAGAAAGAATATTGCAAATTGATACCCAAATTATAGAAAAGTATTTGAACCAAGTATTTGAACTTGTTAACAAATACTCAACAACAAAACCTATTATAATTTTGTAATGAATTTACTTTGTTTTATCAATTTATTACGTAGTTATAAGTAATATATTAGTCCAAAATAATACACCTGATTTAGATCAAATTTCATTAAAACTGATTCCTTTAAACTTTGATTACCAATCAATGTTGCAGAAAGCACAACGTGAGAATTTACTTCTCCATTTAAACTTGGATTTTTAAACACTTTGTTGTTTAATAATGCATAAAAACTCACTCTAACATCTAAAACAATATAAGTTATCTCTAATTTATATTTTTGCCATATAAGCGTAAAGTTAAACCATTTTAAATTTAATTTAAACCAAAAATAAAACAAACCAGTTAAAAGTCGAATGTATGAGTTCCAAGTTGAATAACCAGTAAATATTCTAACTAAGTTCCCTATGAAACCTTCTTTAGAAGTTGTTGGAACCCAGTTTACCTCCAAGCCAATGTATGTTGCATTTTCTAATAAAAAGTCAATAATTTTATTGAAAGTTGCATTTTAAAACCAAAAAATATCTTTCTTACTATTGTTCAATGTTGATTTATTAAGAGTATATTAAATAAGTCTGATCGATGCTTTTGGTCTAATTACCAAACCTAGTGGTTTATTTAGCTAACCTGTTTTATTTGGTTGATAAACAGCTAAAGCAAGGTTGCTTCCAACTTGTTCAAATGTTTCTCCTTCTTTGAGTTCAACTTTTTCACCAACCTTGGTCAATGTTTCAAGAATACTAAATAATAAATCATGTAAATTAATATTTTATTCAGTTTGTAATTTTTTTTTGATTATAAAAAATTAACACTATTTTATTAAATTAAATAAAACATTGTATCATAAATATAATGACCTTTGCGTTGAGTTACTTTCGGTTATTTCCTTTTCAGAAACTTCCAACAAGTTGCTTAATGTCAAAACAACTGAATTTGTCACCTTTAATGTAACTTTATTTAAAAAAGATATTAACGTGTTGAAAAAATAAATAAAATTGTTACATACAGTCACTTTTAACAAAACTAAATAAATAGCTCACGTTAGTTGTTAAAGAGGAAGTGTTTACGATATTCTCCAAAACCCTAACAGCTGAGGTCACATTTTCTGCTCGAATGTTTTCTGGGTTAGAAGTTAAAACCTGGACATTGTTAGCAACTTCTACACGTTGAAAATCATTTGTTATTGGCAGGTTTTTAAGATTCTAAAATATTAATTGTTATATGTTATGAAAATCAGTATTTGCTTTACTTGAAATTATAAAACGAGATGTTTTAAATTGTTCAATAGTTGGTTAAATTATTAAACCTGGTTAAAAAACAATTTTGCATTTAAAATTCCTAATAAACTAAAACTAAAGTAAATTATTTTACCTCCAATATATTATCACAAGATTTAATGTAAACGGGATCTTCCCATTTTCCATTTTCATCGCAAAATCTATTTCCATAAGGAGTTTTTGCTTAAAAGTAAACTTGTGCATTAAAAAAAAGTTTTCAAAAAAAATGTGCTATTTCATTCATTAACAAATCATACATTAATTAATGTTTACATTTTACGAATAATATTAGTTACTTACTAGTGTTATTTTCTACGGGACAAGTTTGAACTGTGTATGCACTGTAACCAGCCAATGTATCAGGAAATGTAAGTGTTAGATTTTGTTCTTCATCAACAAAGGTTTGGTTGGACTCTTTACACATATCTAAGAAGTTATATTTAGACAAGTAAGTGTTACAAGTTATTATAGTTTTAAAATTTTAGTATACCTAAATTTATTAACATTTAAAACTGCTATTTACGAAATATTTAAATATAATTTTGCTTACTTAATTCGCATCCATTAGTAGTTTGTATGTAGTCTGGTTTACAAAAACACAAACAGGTTTCATTATCTTGTGCTTCACATGGTTTAGTACAGCTTTCATTTCTGCATAGGTCTTCACTTTTGCATATCTCTGATAACAAGACATAAAATACATTTTAATTTTATACACTTAAAATTTTTTGAGATTTTTATTCTACAATGTTAAAAAATCTTTAAAATTTAATAAAAACATGTTAAAAAATATTATTAGCGCTGCATTGAAACAGACATTAAAAAATTTGATACTGTAATAAAATAGGTAAATTTTTATTAAAAAAGAGCCTGTTTACAAAGATTTTAATTAAAAAAAGTATTTTATACAAAAATTTGACCTTTTTGGCAGATATAAGTGTCAACGCAACCTATGTTTCCGTCATACCATTCTCCAAGTACCCAGCCACCTCTCAATTTATTTGTTGCTAGCATCCTAAGATAACCTGTGCTTCTTACGGGATGATCTTTATGCCAATTTTCATAATTTTCATCAGTACCATTACCACGTTGTGGTATAGGAGTACCATCGGACCATGTCCAGTTATATGGCGATTTAGTACCCTTTGCACCGAGAAAATAACCGAACCATTGTCCACTTGTCTGGTTTTCCCATTTCCAAAGTTGAGTCACAACAGCTTGTTGGGTCGAGTTGTCTTTGATCATAATCAAAGTCTCCCCTATTTCCTGGCATTTTTGTTCAGCTTCAGGATGACTAAAACAGGGACTTCTTTTATAGAAACTAATCTGGTATTCAATATGGTATATTACAGCATCAGCATCGGTTCCTGTAAAAATTTCTATATTTACAAAACTACTCACTTTAAATCCCAAGACCATTATTTGGCTTTATATTCTCAGTTGATTATAAGAAAACCTATTTTAATAAATTATAGATGAATATGTAAAGCTTAGTGATTATGGCATAAACTGTGAAATTATGTGTAAATAATTAAGATTTCTGTAGAATCATCTTATTTTTTCCAACTCACCAGTATATCTATAATACTATATTTCGTGGTTTTCTTTTTTTTGATGCGTAAAATTCATAGTATAAAAAAATTAATTAGTGTTATAATAGCAGAAAAGTAACTAAACATAAATAGTGGCAGTTGTTTAATAGATAACACAAACAATTTTAATTTCTTACCTCTACATGGTGTTGAAACAAAAACCAAAATCAATAAACTTAAACAAGTTAATTTTGAAATAAAATTCATTTTTGCAAATTTTAAACTTTTATTCACTTTTTTACGGCAGCTTACTAAGAAAAGCAAAACATTAGTTTGTTAATTGTTTATTAAAACTTATATCTAGTTAGTTTTAAAACAGAAAATGCCGTCGTTGTAAAAAAAATTTTTATTCATAGCATTTTTATTAATAAAGATGACAGCTTAGTTAGAACAAGTTTTCGCTTAGATGAAAAATAAATCAATTTAAAAATAAACAAAAAAAGTTTAAACGTAAAACTAAAACACCTGATGTATTAAACAAAAAGTAAAAAGATTAAGTTTATTGTAAAAGTTTTAACTTTTAGTTTGAAGCAATTAATAAAAATTATAACAAAAGGACTAAGACGAAACTTACTTTGAATAAAAACAAAATTTAATGTTAAGACCATGATTAAAAATCAGTTTTCGTTTGTTAAAAGCTTTACTAAGAAAAACAAAAATTAAAAACAAAACCAGGCTACTTGGTAAAAATTTTCAAACTACTACGACACGATTTGGAATTAAAAATATGAATATAAGATTGGGTTTAACAAAAGTAAATAAAAAACTTTAACTATAGTTTAGTTAAAAAGCAACATTACAAAACATATATCTTATTTTTCTTTTATACGAAAAAAAATTTATTAAATAAAATTTTTATGATGTTTAAATCCCAAAAAATCAAAATTTAAAAATATGTTATATAAACAACATTGGCATTTTTACTTATTTAGTGATTCTTTGTTGCTTGGTAACAGCGTGACGTAATAAAAATGATTATAGCTAATCAAGTTTTGATGTAATTTCTAAACTGAAAGCATCATTTTGTAATAACCGAGTACTAAGTTCTTAATATTAATTCACAATTTTACAATATTCAACAGTTTCTCAATTTAATAACGGTAAACCCTTATTCGAATAGAATCCATTAATATTTACATAAACCAAATCATAATTAATCTAAAGCGACCTCAAATCTCAAGTCAACACTTTAACTAACATAAGAAGTGGCGGTAAGCTAAAAAAGGAAGTGACGTAAGGGTGAAGGCGTCAGAACAGAAAGATAATAGCGAGGATAATAAAACACAATACGTTACAATGCCCCTCCCCCGATAACAGTATTCTCCAAATACGATTCTAGCATACACAGAAAATAACAAAAACATAGTATTTACAACTGAAAATATACACGATAAATGAAATTGTTAACGATATCTTAATGGGCGGCGAATAGAACGTCCACCACGAGAATGTGAAGGCATATTTGTTTCTGGGTCAGATATATCAGATTCGTATAAATTAATAATATTATTATCACTTTGGTCAAACACATTATTACTAATATTGTTATTATTATTATGATAATTTTCATTAGAAATATCAGAATTAAACAAATTGGGCAAGTTTTGGCCACTGTAACGCCACAACCTGTTGCGATTTACAACCTTTTGGTTTGTTTTTACGAGATTTTTGTATACGATACACTAAGTCATTTATACGTTTTGTAATGACAAACGACTCTTTCCATGGCAGGGACAGTTTTAAACTCTTTCCCTTTTTTCTTTGAGGGCAAAAAAGCCACACAGCCTGACCCACCCCAAAAATGTCTTTAGCTGAATTCCAATCGTAGTATTTTTTCATTCGTTTTTCTGTAAAGTTTAGCCTTTTTCTTGCAAACTTATGTACATTATCCAATGTTTTTTGGTTCTTCTTTACGTAATCAATCGGTGAATATGTTGTTTTCTCAGGGCGACCAAACAAAAAGTCTGTCGGTAAATTCATTTCTCGGCCAAAAATAATCATGGCCGGGGTTAATTCAGTGCTGTCATGCACTGCGGTTCGATAAGCCATCAAAAGGTAAGGTAGTTGTAGATCCCAGTCTTGTTGATATTCGTTTATAAACATCAACAATTGTGCTAATATAGTTCTCTTAAACCTTTCGACCATACCATCGCTTTGTGGGTAATATGGTGTTGTATGGGTTTTTGTTATACCTTTACATGGTGTAATAACAAAAACTAAAACGAAAAAACTTAAGCAAATCAACTTTCAAATCATTTTTGCATTTCATAAAAATTTAACCACCAGTCTATTTCTATAAACTTACTAACAAAAGCATTACATAAGTTATTTGTCTTTAAAACCAATATCTAGTAAGTTTTAAAACAGTAACTGTTGTATTTGTAGAAGGTTTTCTTACTTATAGCTTTTTTATAAATGAGGTGACAGCTTAATTAGAACAAGCTTTCGCTTAGTTTAAAGCCTAATAATTACCTTAAAAAGAAACAGGAGTATATTGTTCAGTTGAAACACCTGATGTATTAGGCTAAAAAAATGAGGTTCATTATAACAGTCTTAACTTTTACTTTTAGAATAATTAATTAAAATTATAACAACAGAGCTACAACGTAATTTCCATTGAATAAAAACAAAATTTAAAGTCATATATTAGCGATATTTTTATACTTAAAAATTAATAAAGTTGGTGTCACCGAACACAAAAAAAAATTAAAATTAATTAAAAAAAAGAAAAGAGAAGCCCTGTTTGTGATGACGTAGAAAGTACTAGCGTGTATACATTCACTACGCTACTTAGTACTTCCTACGTCACATAAAAAGATGGTAACCTGGTTTTTTATGTTAATCATTTTTCAGTAATTTTGAAAATTAAATTGTAAGTACCACAGACATTTCTTAAAGTTTCTAAATGCATTTTATAATTTATTGTCAACCATACTAACGTGCTTTATACATCACTTACAAAATTGCAAAACTATGTAAAATAACACTTTAATGTTATGACCATGATTAAAAATCACTTTCGTTTGTTTACCAAGAAAACAAAATCATAAACAAAACCACTTGGTGGATTATATTTAACTACATAACGATTCAGTCAAATTATAGTTTATCTATATATATATATATATATTTTTGTACATATCTTTATCCTCGATGTGGGAAAATCGAATGCGCGACTGAAACATAGAGTAACATCAGTTACTCCGACCCAGTCTCGAGTTGCTGCGGCAGTTTGGGATATTATAGAGACTATAATTGCCCCATAATTATGCTGCTGATTAAGTGCTGACTCAGCAGGAGTTTATACTGTTTATAGCGCCTTACTCAAGGACGCTACAGCATGAGATCGGTTGGGAATAAACTCACGACCTTATGTATGGTGTAGCAAGTATTCTTACCACTACACCACGCTGCCGGTCTGAAAATTACTTTACAAAAATATATGTTTTTATTTATTTTGCTTTTATATACGAAATGTATAAACTATAAAAATGGTTAAAATATTTATTAGTTAAAATTTTACTTAGTTTAAATCCTAAGTTTAAAATTTAAAAATATGTTATATAAACAACATTGACGTTCTTACCTATTTAGTGGTTCCTTGTTGCTTAGTAACAGCGTGAAATAATTCCACACTTTCACGTTCACATTAATGTAATTTTAAACTAAGCATTATCTTTTAAATAAAAATATTTAAAAAAAAAATTGATAAAAGTAAAAATCAACTTTTGAAGTATGCTGAAATACTTTGTACATAAACTTGTGCTTTTGCAACGCTATGGCAAGATTAACAAATAAATGCATTTATTTATATTGCCACTCAATATAACAATAACAGCTAAACTTTAAACTTGTCTAAAATCACATTTGCATATTTAAATTAATCTTGAAACTTTTGCTTTTTAACTAAACAAACAATTTACCCACTACAAGTATTCTAACCTTACGAAACTAGTTTGCTTGAATTTTATATCTTCATTTAAACTTAAAACTTAAGCTTAGAAGTTTACACAAAATTGCTTGCTAGAAAAATAAAGCCACTTACGCCTTTGGCATATTTAGGCAAAAGTAGGGCGGCGTATCTAACGTATAGTGACGTCATTAACACTGAAACGCAAGTTCGATTCCCGACTGACACATTTTAAACAATCTACATTAATTTACAACACAAAAAACTATAATTTATTTTAAAAACTACTAGAAAATGTATAAGCATAAAATGGTAAAATTAATTAAAAGAAATTAATATTTCATTAAGTTGAAATAGAGTAAACATGTTTTAAAATGATCAATGTTTATAAACTACCGAATTAAATTAATTAGAAAAAAAATAACAGAAAACTTAAAAAATAACAGAAATATTTTTTACTTTCGTTTAACAAACGCGACGGTGTACCCTGTGTGCCAAATTAATAAAGATCATAACTTAAAACATAACCGCATACAAGGCAAGATTATGATCAGTTAATATAAGGTACGTTAAAAAGGCAAAATTTCAATCGTAAAGCTGCAACCATCCAACATCTTGTTGAATACAACACATAAAAAGGAAATCATCAAATAGTAAATAATAAACAACTAAGACGACTTTTACTACAAAGATGCGATCATATTACGTAAATATTAGAAATTAGCATTATTTTAACCATTACCAAAGTACCTGTCACAATTAATGCCAGAATTCAGCAAAATAAAACTATAGTTCATACATTTAAGTCCTAAATTTGAAAAAAAGTCAACTCAAAGAATAAATAACAAACTAGTCCTTCGTTAAGTTAATGCAATTTAAATACAAGGAACAATACTGAATACGATACAGTTATAAAGGTTGTTACGTAAATGGAAATATAATGCAAATAATTAATGTTGAATATAAATGCGGGCACCAAACCTCTAATTCGTAAATAAACAAAATATAAATAATTATATAGACTTCGGTTTAAGTTAGATTTTAAAATCATTATCGGACTATCTTTTGTTTTATCGTGCTTTTGTGAATATAAGTGCGTGAATTTAATCTTTGCATAAAAAACAATAAAAAAATTGGCATTTTTTCAACCGAAATTTGTAACTGACTTTTAGCCTCTGTTAAACAACAGTTTGACAAAAAAAGGTTAACGTTTATAGACGGGTCCCATGGTAGAAATGTGCCCTGCATTGTTTACCAAGACGTTAATTACCAATAGTTGACTCAAAAAAGGTAAATTTAAGTTAATATTAATATAGATAGGGCAATCAGGGTCGTAGTTTAAGTAAATAGTAGTGGTGGCAAAATAGACAGTGTGCGCTTATACAAATTTCGTGTTTAAATTAAATATTGCCCTTAACTGTTATCCACAATGTTACATGGTCTTTAATTATCCCAAATAACAAAAAGTGAAGTTAACGCATTGTTTAATGTGTTAACATTTAGGGTAAACGGTATCTATATATATAATAATAAAGGTTACATCAGACATTAAATAGTAAACACCTATGACGACTTTAAACAAAATGAAATGTTTTATGGAATATCAACAACTAGCATTAGACTTGGTATCATTAACAGCTTATCTTGTGTTACTTATTTCTTGCTTTATCTCGTTTCGTATTTCTCCATCACGAACAATACGTAGTAAAAATATCAAGAAACCTAAAAATTATATTTAAAGTTAATTTAACTTGATAATACGTTGGTTATTTAAAAATCTATGTTAATAAGGCAATACATATTAAATGTTATACAAGTAAGTAAGTTATGAAACGAAAGCATAACGAAAGTAATCTTTAAACTGGCAGTAAATTTACGGTAAACTTTGCCATCTAAAAGAAGTTTGATCAGCTTAGGAGAACTATAACTTACCCTGAAGTGAAATGAATACGGCAAATATGATCGCAAATACCAATCCTCCTTTTGTCACACAGAAACCTAATATCCAGAAGATTCCCAAGCTAACAAACAGCGTCAAAGAGAACCAGGCATCTCTTGTTCGGTTCTTCTTCACCTTAACCCAACAAAGTGCATTTAGAATTTTACTTTAGGCTACTTATAATTGATTAGATAATGTACATTTATATTGTTAACAAATAAAGTTTGTTTAAAATTATAATTTTAAATTTTACCAGATCAGTTCTGTTTCGTTTCCAAACATACTTGTAGATGATTGCCAGATATAAGATCAAGTTGATACCGTTGTAAATAGCAATAGGAACAAACACAAAGAACTTGACATATTCATGTTTTATCCAACACCTTAAATGTACAACATTCGTATCAAATAATAAGTAAACAAATTACAGTTAATTTGATCCTGTACTTACACCATATCTGATCTCAGGTAATCTTTTCTGCCAAAACCAAGAAACAAAGTTATCACAGCAGGTACACACCAAGCCCAGATCATCGAACAAACAACCACTTTTTTGGTATTTAGTTTAACTCTTACGTAAAACGGCTAAAAGTAAAAACCTCATTTAGTTATTTAAACATAAAACACTTTTTACCTTATAAATATTCTGTACACCCAATTTATATATAAAGATATAAAATTTAACAGTAAGTTGATTTGTTAAAAAACTACGTTTAAAGTAATAGCTACTTACAAAGTAAATTGCCATAAACACCATAACTGCTTCGACCACCATCCAACTAAGGCTACTAAGAAGTGAATAGTAAATCAAAATGGCAAAGGCCAAGCAACCTGGAGCCGATGTTGTTACAATGTCTTGCTCACTTACAATCAAACTTGTGTTCAAGAGTATTAAGGATATGGAAAGATTTATGGAAAGGAAAGTGCCGCGTCTTTTGCATTGCTTTCGAGGTGTTCTAAACAATTATTTTTAATATAAACCAAATGACAACAACTTAAATATATCAAAAAGGCCTAACATGGGTTATATTTTAGCTGTAATGAACTCAGGCAACGTTTTAGACCACGTATAAGTAGTTTTAGACTACAGAAAACACTTACTTTAAACAGATGTTGGCTAATATTGCCAGCAAAAGACCAACAATGGAGACACATGATCCAACCAAGCTAATCCTTGAAAGAATTGGGTTTTCATGTAACATGTCTTCAGTGTCGGAGTAATACTGAGATAAACAATGTTTTAATTTGGCCTCAAACCTTGCATTGATTTTAAAAACTAAGGAATATAAATATACCGTATGAAACGTATTAATTGAATACAAATCTTGTAATAATAAACTTACAAATAAAGTTGCAAAGTTGGTTAAATGCTTAAACGAGCATTCGATATATTCTAGAGTTTGAGAAATAATTTCTGAGCCCTCTGAAGACCATTTGTTGATGTTTTCATCCCAATATACACATTGCGTTCCATTTTCCATGCCTGTTGTCAAGTTCTGAAAAATAACAAGATAAAACATCACTAAAATCTAAAGCACCAAGACACATATATTGCTATTGTGTTACAAAGTTAAAACTGAAAAATAATAAATTACCTGGTTTATTTCAAATTTCATTAAAACAGGTTCCTTTAAACTTTGATCGCCAATTAATGTTGCAGAAAGAACAACGTGAGAGTTCAATTCTCCATTTAAACTTGGTTCAACAAACAATTTGTTGTTCAACATTGCATAAAAACTCACTCTTACATCTAGAATAAAAATCCTTATTTAGTTTGCAAACTTTAGTTTTACTGAAGTGTCATTGAAATCAAAACTAATACAAACCTGCAAAAAGTTGAATGTACGAATTTGAACTTGAATTGCCACGAAATGTTTTTGCTTGGTCGCTTCTGAAACCTTTTTCTGCAACTAATTGATTCCAAATAACTTGCAAACCAATGAGTTTTACAGTCTCTAAATAAAAATTGAATAAAGACATCTAACTAAGAAATGCATTCTAAACTTCTTTGGATCACTTGTACTTTTTGTTTTTCAAAATTTAAACCTTGAAAATAGGATCGTTAAAGCTCTTAAATACGAGTGATCCCATTTTTTTTACTTTTGTTTGGTGTATTAAAAGTGTTTTAATTTTTTTCTTGAGATTTTGGTCTCATAACTAAAACTTGACGGTTGATTTGATTTTCTACAATTACTTACAAAAAGACTACGTTAAAATTTATAGCTGCAATTACATGAACAAACCTTTTATATTTGGTTGATAAACAGCTAAGGCAAGGTTGCTTCCAACTTGTTCAAATGTTTCTCCTTCTTTGAGTTCAACTTTTTCACTAACCTTGGTCAATGTTTCCAGAATTCTAAATAATAAATCATCTAAATTAATATTTTTTTCGGTTTGTAAAAGACTTTGTCGATAATAAAAGTAATTTTATCACTTACACTAATTATTAAAGAATTAAGACTATTATCTAAATTTATTTTCCTAAAGTTTAAACATATTTAGTTTAAAACATTGTATTATAAATATAATAACCTCTGCGTTGAGTTACTTTTGATTATTTCCTCTTCAGAAACTTCTAACAAGTTGCTTAACGTCAAAACAACTGAATTTGTCACCTTTAATATATTTTTTATTAAAAAAAATATAAGTGTGTTGAACAAAATAAACAAGACTGTTATATTCAGTTACTCCTAACAAAAGAGAAAAAATATTTTACATTTGTTGATAAAGATGAAGTGTTCACGATATTCTCCAAAACCCCAACAGCTGACGTCACACTTTCTGCTTGAATGTTTTCTGGGTTAGAAGTTAAAACCTGGACATTGTTAGCAACTTCTACACGTTGTGATTCATTTGCAATCATCTGGTTTTCAAGATTCTAAAAAAAGTTTAATAATTTTCAAAAATTTGTTCCAATTTCACTTTGTTAAACAAGGGCAATAATATAAAATAAAAGTGATTTACCCCCAACATGTTTTCACAAAATTTAATGTAGACAGGATCTTTCCAATTTCCATCTTTATCACAAAATTTGTTTCCATAAGGAATACCCGCTTAATATAAAATAAAGATATTAATTAAATTATGTTTATCTGCCATATTTAAAAAAGTTAAACATAAAAAAGTGAAATTTAATTAATATATGACTGATTAGCTCACCATTCGCTGTATTTAAAGGACAAGTTTGAAGTGTATTTGCGCGGTAACCAGCTAATGTATTGGGAAATGTAAGAGTTAGATTTTCTTTTACATCTTCGAAGGTTTGGTTGGATTCTTTACACATATCTAAAAAGTTGTATTTAAACAAGTTAGTGTTACAAATTATTATGGTTATATAAGTTTAGTATATTTAATATTTTTAAGTAATTGTTTATAAACATTTTTTATTTACCAAATTTCTGAATATAAATTAACTCACTTAGTTCACATCCATTAGTAGTTTGTATGTAGTCCGGTTTACAAAAACACAAACAGGTTTCGTTATCTTGTACTTCACAAGGTTTGGTACAGCTTTCATTTCTGCATAAGTATTCACTATTGCAAAATTCTACAATAAAATATTAGCATTATTTTTTAAAAATTTAAACATAAAAATAAACATTAAGTGATACATCAAAAGGCTATATAATTAAAAACAGTTAGTACGTACATCATTTTTATTTTTATTTATTTTTTATGTAGGTTAATAATAGAAAAAATTTCTGTAGATATTAAAATAAATTAAGTATAATTGATAATTACGTCTCTGGCAAATATAATTTGGTTCTGTATCTTCTTCGTATAAATCATACCAATCTCCAAGTGCAAATTTCGAAACATTTGTTGCTACTATTGCAAGATAACCTGGATTTGTAATAGGACCACCTCCAAGCCAATTCTCATAATTCTTATCAGTACCATTACCACGTTGTGGTATAGGTGTACCATCAAACCAAGTCCAGTTATATGGGGAGGAGTTACCATTTGCACCAAGCCAATACCACTTCCAACCACTGATCTCACTTTCCCATTTCCAAAGTTGAGTCTCAACAACTTGTTGAGTTTGTAGGTCTTTGATTATAAGCAAAGTTCCCCCTATGTCCTGGCATTTTTGTTCAGCTTGATGTTGGTATGAATAATGTGTTTTGTTGTAGAAACTGATCTCATATCCATTGTGGATTATCACTGCATCGGCTTTGGTTGCTGTAAAAAAAAATAGTTTTTACAAAGTGATTGCAAAATATTTTATTACAATAATAAATATTTATATTCGACACAAGGACTCGTAGAAATTGCTGTACATGGCAGCGTAATTCAAATGTGTGATCAGATTGTTTATTGCAAGCAATCAAAAATATACTTAAAAACTGCTAAACTCAAGGGCGAATATTGTGGCTTTGATGCGGCTTAAACATAAAACGTTTTTGGGTCATAGTCTGCTGCCATGGCTGGCCTACCACGGTACTGGGCTTAATCTTTCTAATTTTTTATTAATAATTTTTTGTTGTAAATCGTTAATCGAGGGGCAAATATTTTGAGCCATTTTTCAATTAATATAATTTATTTTCGATAATCTTTTAACCACACCTAATTGTTAATACTTCTATTTTAACCTTACGTAACTTATTTTTCATTTAAGGTTTGATCTTTTAATTTAGATTTTCCGCAATTTTTTTTTATATATTTTAACACTTTAGATTGTTAAATATTTTTTATTTGTTAGGTTACAATTAAATCGTTTGTCGTACGGTACTCAAACTAATAAGACTATAGCTCGTCGTAATTTGTTTACAAACGGAATTTTATCACTAATACAAGCTAGACATGCATTCATACTTAGATATATATATATATATATTGTCCATTAAGTTATTTAAAAATTATATAATAAATAAATTTAACATATGGATTATTGTTTTAATAAATAACAATTATTAACAATTTCTTACCTCTACATGGTGCTAGAACAACAACCAAAATTGGGATACTTAAACAAATAACTTTCCGAATCATTTTTGCATTTTATTAATTTATAACAACTTTTTTCTGCAAATTTACTAAAAAAGCATTACACAAAGATAGTTAGGTAATAGTTTTTTTAAAATCAGTATCTAGGAAGTTTATTAAAAATAAATGCTGTATTTGAAAAAAGTTTTCTTATTTATAGCTTTTTTAATAAAGAAGATGGAAGCTTAGTTAGAAAATACTTTCGCTTAGATAAAAAATAAATTACCTTAAAAAGAAACAAAAAAAGTTTAAACGTAAAACTGAAACACCTGATGTATTAAACAAAAAGTAAAAAGATTAAGTTTATTGTAAAAGTTTTAACTTTTAGTTTGAAGCAATTAATAAAAATTATAACAAAACGACTAAGACGAAACTTACTTTGAATAAAAACAAAATTTAATTTAAAATTTAGGATTAAAAATCACTTTTCGTTTGTTAAAAGACAAACAAAAATTAAAAACAAAATTAGGCTACTTGGTAAAAATTTTCAAACTACTACGACACGATTTGGAATTAAAGATATGAATATAAGATTGGGTTTAATAAAAGTAAATAAAAAACTGTAGCGGCCCCTTAGGGACACGTGATTTTGCCTGATAAGAAGTCTGGGCTACAGTCTTATCTTTTGCCTTTTCTGTATTATGTTGTGTTTTATAAACCGACTACCAATTCATTACTTACTTAACTGTTTTTGCTTAACTGAATAATAAATTATATTGTTACAATTTATATACGCTAAATTGGTGACCCCGACGTTTTAAAACGAAAATTTTAAAACAATATGACGCAAGAAAATGCTGTAGCGGTTAAACTGCCAACCTTTTGGTCGCAACATGCCAAAATTTGGTTTAACCAAGCAGAAGCCCAATTTACTCTGCGAAATATAACAATCGACGAAACGAAATACTGCCATGTTATCGCAGCACTAGACCAGGATACAGCAAAACGCGTAATCGATTTTATGGAAAATCCACCAACAAAAGGAAAATATATTGCTATCAAAGAACGACTTTTAAAAACGTTTGAGCTTTCCGAGGAAGAACGAGCCCAAAGAATAATTGAAATGCCAGAACTTGGAGATAGAAAACCTTCTGCTGTGATGGACGAAATGCTGGCATTGATGGGAAATCACGGATCGTGTTTTCTCTTTAAACATATGTTTTTGCAACTACTGCCCGAGGAAGTGAGAGTTGGTTTAGCTACCGAAGAAACAACAGACATGAGAGAATTGGCTTTAAAAGCAGATAAATTATGCTTAGCTAAACCCCAATTTTCTGGGTTAGTTTCTAAAGTTTATAGATCCCATGAAACTGATTGGAAGTATAATAAACGTCAACCAAATAAAAAAAATCTATGTTTTTATCATCAACGTTTCGGAAATAAAGCCAGGCAGTGCTGTCCACCTTGCAGTTTTTCGGAAAACGAATATGCCGGTCGTCAATAACGATGAGGGCGGCCGGCAGCACGTTTAATTTATACTTCGTTAAAGACAAGTGTTCAAAACAAAACTTTTTAGTTGATACTGGAGCTGAAATAAGCGTATACCCACCAAGAAGAATTGATCGATATAATGGCTCTAACCAGAAAAAGCTTCGAGCCGCCAACGGAAGCGAGATTAAGACGTACGGCCAACGCCTATTACATTTGGATTTACCGTTTGGTAAATTTAAATGGATTTTCACAATCGCAGAAGTATCTCAACCACTGCTCGGGGCAGATTTTCTTCGAGCCAATTCGCTTTTGGTAGACATAAAAAACAAAACATTAATTAGCGCTAAATTAAACACAAACTGTTCGATTGAGTTGTTAGATGTCTCAGCCCCCAGAATAAATGCAATTGGTTTACATCAAAACCAATATGCTGCTTTACTCGCACAATTTCCACTGATAACAACTCCAAATTTCCAGCAAAAGCAAACCAAACACAAGGTGGAACATTTTCTTATAACAAACGGGCGACCGATTAGCGCCCGTGCACGTAGACTGCCACCAGACAAACTGGTACAAGCCAAGCGTGAATTCAACAAGATGGAAAGCATGGGTATTGTCAGAAGATCAGCCAGCCCGTGGGCATCTCCATTGCACATGGTTAAGAAATCCAACGGTGATTGGAGACCATGTGGAGATTACAGACGACTAAATGCTGTTACCACGCCCGATAGATACCCCATACCACATATTCAAGATTTTTCTGCGAATTTAGAAAACGCAAACATATTTTCAAAAATAGACCTTGTTAGAGGCTACCACCAAGTATCTGTAGCAACAGAAGATATTCCAAAAACTGCAGTCATTACTCCTTTTGGCTTATTTGAGTACATAAGAATGCCCTTTGGATTAAAAAATGCAGCACAAACTTTTCAAAGACTGATGGATTGTGTGTGCCGGAATCTTAATTTTGTTTTCGTGTACTTAGATGATATTTTGGTAGCAAGCAAGTCAAAAAGCGAACATTACCAGCATCTCAAAGAATTGTTTACGCGTCTGAACGAAAACGGTCTAATAATAAACGCGACTAAATGTCAATTCGGACAAACAAGTATTGAATTTTTAGGCCACCGCATTGACCACGAAGGAGCCAAGCCTTTACCAAATAAAGTGGAGGTAATAAACAATTTTCCACGACCAACCTCATTTCAAGAACTGCAACGGTTTGCTGGCATGATCAATTTTTATCATCGTTTTCTACCAAGAGTGGCTAACATCATGAGACCGATTTACGAAGAAATTAAAAAAAAAATCTAAACCTCTACTGTGGAGTGATCAACTAAATAACGCATTTGTTAAAGCTAAAAACATTTTAGTTAATGCCACTATGCTTTCCCATCCACAAGTAGGAGCGCCAACTGCGTTAACTGTGGATGCTTCCGATATAGCTGTTGGGGGAGTACTACAGCAAAATATATATGGTTTGTGGAAACCATTGGCCTTCTTTAGCAAACATCTACGGCCACCTGAAATAAAATACAGTGCGTTCGACCGTGAACTTCTAGCATTACATCTTGCTATTCGTCATTTTAGGTACTTCTTGGAAGGACGGCACTTTGTAGCTTTTACCGATCACAAACCACTTACTTATGCATTAACTAAAACTACTTCACCATGGTCAGCTCGCCAACAACGACAACTTAGCGCTATTTCGGAATACACTACGGATATCCGCCATATAGAAGGAAAAAAGAATTTTGTTGCTGACGCATTATCAAGACCTGGAATAAATGTCATACAGGCATCTTTAGGAATCAATTTTTCAGATATGGCCTTAGATCAAGAAAGAGATAAAGAAATTATAAATGAATTGAAAGCCAACTCTAGTTTAAAAATTGAAAAATTTTCTTGCGACAAAAACCAGACTTCGCTTTTATGTGACACAACAACTGGATCACCGCGACCGCTTGTTCCGGAATGTTGGCGTCGAAAAATATTTGATTTAGTTCATGGTTTATCGCATCCATCGATACGAAGCACAAAGAAACTAATTGCTGAAAAATTTGTTTGGAAAGGACTTAAAAAACAAATTGGCGAATGGGCAAAACAATGTGTTTATTGCCAAAAAGCTAAGGTCCACAAACGCACAAGAGCCCCACTGCACCACTATTCATTGCCTGTAAAACGATTTGATCATTTAAATATTGACCTTGTGGGACCTTTGCCGCCATCTCAAGGTTTTAGATATTTGCTTACTGTAGTTGACCGGTTCACAAGGTGGCCAGAGGCGTACCCACTGCAAGAAACATCGACGACATCATGTGCAAAAGTTTTTATTCAACAATGGATATCTCGTTTTGGAATACCGTCAACATTGTCGTCAGACCGAGGAGCACAGTTTACATCAAAACTATGGTCAGATATTGCTAAGTTTATGGGCACTTCTTTGCAATTTACCACAGCATTTCACCCACAGGCCAACGGCCTGGTGGAGCGATTCCATAGACAACTTAAGGCATCGTTGATGTCGCGACTTAAAGACAACAATTGGGTTGACGAACTGCCTTGGGTTCTACTCGGAATTAGAACCACACCCAAAGAAGATTTAGGATGTTCCTCAGCAGAAATGGTGTATGGAGCACCACTCACCATTCCAGGCCCTTTTGTGGAGGCTACCGACCACAACAACGCACCTGGAGATTTTTTACAAAAGCTCCGCCACGTTATAAAACAAGAAGCGCCTCAAACCTCGTGGCATTGTAAACCAAATAGCTACATACCTTCTGATTTAAAGAACAGCAGCTTTGTTTTTATTAAGAAAGTGGGATACAAGGCGCCACTTTGCACCCCATATGAAGGTCCATATAAAGTTATTAAGCACGGATTAAAAACTTTTAAGATTGATATCGGCGGACGTACAGAAATCATTTCGATTGACCGCATAAAACCTGCGTATCTGGATCGCAATATGCCTGTACAACTAGCCCAACCAAAGTTACGAGGCAGACCTCGTAAGCAAGTAATTCTAGAAGAAACGAACGTAAAAACCCATATAGAGACGAAAACAAACTGTCGAAGAGATGGTAACAAGCGTCAAATTAAACCACCACAACGGTTTACCCATTTAACGTAAATGAACAATTTTCCGCTTCTGGAGGGGGGTAATGTAGCGGCCCCTTAGGGACACGTGATTTTGCCTGATAAGAAGTCTGGGCTACAGTCTTATCTTTTGCCTTTTTTGTATTATGTTGTGTTTTATAAACCGACTACCAATTCATTACTTACTTAACTGTTTTTGCTTAACTGAATAATAAATTATATTGTTACAATTTATATACGCTAAAAAACTTTAATTATAGTTTATATTGAAAGCAACATTACAAAAACGTATATTTTATTTTATATTTTAAACGAAAAAAAACTTATTAAATAAAATTTAATTTTGTTTAAATCCCAAATTTCAGAATTTAAAAATATGTTATATAAACAACATTTGCGTTTACACCTATTTAGTGGTTCCTTGTTGCTTAGTAACAGCGTGGCGTAATAAAAAATGATTTCAGCCAATCAAGTTTACATTGATGTAATTTCTAAACTGAAAGCATTTTAAATAAAAAGTTGAGTTAAAAACATAAAGGTAAGATTTACAAATAGATTTATTTATCTATTGCTACTTAGTATAACAATTTTGTAAAAACCAAACTTTAAATTTCTCCAAATTGTGATTTGTATATTTAGATCTACACTTAAACTGCTGTTTTTTAACTTAGCATAAAATTAACTAATGCACATACTTTAACTTTATAACGTTTGGTATACTTAAATACTATATTTTAACTTGAACTTAAAACTTGAGCTTAAAAGTATGAAAAAAAGCAAAACTTTTCAAGTTTTTGGCATATTTAAGTTTAATTAAGGCGTAATTAACGTAGCGAAAAACACTGGAACGCAAGTTAGATTCTCGACTAAGGGCCCGTTCGCACGGCGTACACAACGCAAGGTAACGTAATGCAAGATTTTGCAATTATTTAAAATGAACAGAGCCGTTCACACGTACGAAAGTTTGCGAAAGTTAGGTGAGGTTTCGTAAAGTTTTGTGGCTGAAGCGAAAGTTACGCAAGATTTTGTAAGCGGTATATTTTTATTAGGTATTGTTTATTAAAATTTTAAAAAGAAATCCCTAGAACTCGTAAAGTTACGTAACGCAACGTAACGCAACGCTTCGGTACCTCGTCGTGTGAACAGGCCTTAACGCATATGCAAAAATCTTTAGTTATGTAAATAATTCAGCATTTTGTTGCATAATATTAAAAAATAGACATAGTTTTTGGCAGGCAAATTATATTGTAGTAGTATATGTTTGTAAACTAACCAAGTAAATTCTTAAAATAGAAAATATTAACAAAATAAAAAACTCCTTATTATTTTAATAACACTACTGATTAATTTAACAACCTAAATGTTGAATTTATTAAAAAATAATATCACAAAAGTATTTCTACAACTAAAATTAAGCAGTGTAAACATGTGCTTTTAATGCTGAGGATAAAACAGTAAAAAAAGTTTGCAAACAATTGAGAATGTTTGCGAACTTCAAAAAAAATCGTGAAACCAGAAATTTTCATTTTTATTTGTTGATAAACTTAATTAACAATTAAATGAAGCACAGAGTAAAATTTGTATTTAAAGTTTTAGGATTTTTATCAGAACAAAAATTTAATAACTTAAAACCTAAATTTTTGTTAGATACACCAATCTAATTGACTTAACTAAGCAACAAATTGAGGAAAATGGCTTTTACAGGATTCGGAAATAAAACTACAGCAACTACTGCAAGTGCTTTTAGCTTTGGGTACGTTTTTATAATAAAATTTTTTTAGACCACATTTATTTTGTAAACAAAAGTTTTAACCTTGTGACTAAATGGACTGACAGAAAATATGGATCTCTATTAGTTACGCACGCCCTACATAAACAGGGCGTGTAACCAAAATGCGGCACATGTAATTAAACAAAGAGGTTGCATAAATTAAACCCTTACCCTAACCCTCACATATTCAGTTTACCCATTAACACATCTGCCTCGTAAAGTGGACTTAGTTATACTCATTAAAACATATTTCAACTAATTTTTAATGTCTGGTTGAACAATTGCCATACTTAGGTTATAACGCCTTGTTAAATTCGGCCGTGCGAAAGTAATAGAGATCCGAAAATATTAACTAGTTAATTAATGAAGTTTATAGAAGGGTTTAAAAATAAAGCACTGGCAGCATGGTGTAGTCGTTAAAAAACTTTGCTCATTTATTTTATTTATTTTTTTGGGTAGTACTAAAATACGGGATGCGGGAAGTTGCGCGGTGCGGGAAATACTGAGGCCGTATGTAAACGTTAACAAAAAAACGCTGAATGCGGAAAAGGACGGAATTTTTATATCCTTCCCCAATCTCCCCTTGTGCTTTGTATTAAATTTCGCATTATTTCTTGGTTCCTAAAATCAATCCCTCATCACCCCTTGGCCTTTTAAATAAATATAGCAATCATCCCGCAAAAAAGTAAAAAATTCCGTTCCGTCCTGCATTCTGCGAATTTGTGTTAACGTTTACGTACGGTCCCGCACTATCCCGCATCCCGTACTTTAGTAGTGTCCATTTTTTTTGTATATATCTTTATCTTCGATGTGGGAAAGTCGAATGCGCGACTTAAACCTAGAGTAGCATCAGTTACCCTGTCCCAGTCTCGAATTGACTGTGGCAGTTTGGGATATTATAGATTATAATTGCTCGATAATTAAGCTGCTGATTAAGTGCTGGGTCAGCAGGAGTTCATACCGTTTATAGGGCCTTACTTAATGGTGCTACAGCATGAGAGCAGTGGGGATCAAACCCAGAACCTCATGTGTGGTATAGCAAGTGTTCTTACCATTACACCACGCTGCTGGTGAATTTAATTAGGTTCAGGGTTTGTTTCCCGCCCTCATGTTGTAGCAACCTCAAGTTACCACTTTGGTGTTATAAAATTAAATAAACTCTCGCTAAACTGAGCAATCGTGCAATTATTGTCTATGATATTTCAAGCTGTCAAAGGCAACTCGAGACTGGGTCGGGGTAATCTTTGTTACTCTATGTTTAGGTCATGAAGTCGACTTTTTTACATCAAGGATAAATAAATATATAAGGCTTTTTTAAACTTAGCAAAATAAAAACTTTGGTTTATTGAAGTGATATTAGCTTGTTTTAAAATTTAAATATGATTTTGTTCTTTTTTTGCTATGGATTGTATTACATAATAATATTCTCGTTCATTAATACATAAAAGCTTTAAAAAAATAATCGCATTTTGGTTACAACCCTTACTTAACATTTTAAGTAAAAATTACGTTAAGTTCAGTCTGTATGTAAGCTGTCCTACAAATATGCTAAATTTTTCTGAATAATTTTTTAGTTCAGGATCAAAACCAGCAGCTTCAGCATCTGGATTTTCGTTTGGTAATACTTCGAAACCTGCTGTGGGAGTTGTAGCACCAACTTTAACTAACACATCAGGTTAGCCGGGATTTATTTATTGATTCTTTTTGTATATTTTTATTCTCGATGTGACAAGGTCGAATGCGCGATCTAAACATAAAGTAACAACTTTTACCCTACCAAGTCTCGAGTTGCCTTTAACAGTTTGGGATATTATAGATTATGATTGCCCGATAATTCGGATACTGATTAAGTACTGGGTCAGCAGGAGTTCATACCATTTATAGCGCCCAACTCCAGGGCGCTACAGCATGAAAGCAGTGAGGGTTTAACCCATGACCTTATATGGTGTAGTAAGTGTTCTTACTAATTATATAATCTAGTATCAATTGTTTATTATGTCGGCTACTTTTATTGGGTAAGGTTTTGATTATGCTTAAACAGTCAAAAAATGTTTGTTTAAAAAAACATATATGACATCCTTTTATTTATTATTTTAAACTAGTGGTGTAATGGTTATAACACTTGGTATCTGCTTTCATGCCGTAGTGCCTTTAAGTGATGTAATAAGCAGTAAGAAGCCAACACTCTATTAACATTTAAAAATGGGTTGGTTTACATATGTTACTACATGTTAAGGCTGGTAAATTGGCCTTTAAAGAAAAAAATTATGTGATAAAATCAAGAAGTGGTCACCACGCTTATTTTCAGTTTTCTAATCAGTAATACAAACATTTTTTACGAAGGTATTTCTTTCAGTGGGGTTGGTAACCCAGCAACAACAAGTAACTTGGGAGGTTTAAACTTTGGGAAAACAACGACTACAACTAGTAGTGGATTTGCTCTTAATTTTGGTAACATCTTTTTAGGTCCTACTTATTACTACACAGAACCACCCAAAACGCATTGACTGTTTATTCTTCTAGAAAATGCCCTTAGTTGCCCATAAAGACAAAAATACAGTCTCCGCAATTTCTGCATTTTATTTATTTTTGTCAAGTGTGGGAAACGTTTTGTCCTTTTTGGGCTGTGTGGTAATTACAATGACCGATCTTTTTAACTTATCAGAAACTTTCAAAATTCTAAGTATTTTTCCTATTATATATCCAGTTTTTTTGTAATAATTGCATGATATGAAAACTGATTTACACACTCAATTAAAATAAATATTTATTTAAAAAAAATTCAGGTAGCTCAAATACAACAACCAGCAATCTACTTTCAACCCAACCTGAAAGCAAACCAACATTTACTGGGTTGGGAGGAAAGGATTTAAGTTCAACCAACGCTAATGCTGATAATGGAAACAAAAGTACGGGAATAAGTCAAGCTGTTAAAGATCAGGTTGTGCCAGATGAGATTGGGAAATATGTCAACTTGTTTGAGTAGGTTTCACTTTATTTTTTTAATCAAAATTTTAGTTAGTAAAATATATCTTTATCCTCTAAATGAAAAAGTCGACTTGCCAACCTAAACATAGAGTAATATTTGTTACCCTGACCCCGTCTAAAGTTGCCTTCGGCAGTTTAGGATATTGTTAAATATAGTTGTTCGATAATTATGCTGCTGATTAATTGCTGGCTTAGCACGAGTTCATACCTTACTTTAGGGCGCTACAGCATGAGAGCAGTGGGAATCGAACCCACCACCTTATGTAGTGTAACAAGTGTTCTGACTACTACACCATGCACACAGTTATTTACACAGTAAATTTGTATAATCTGTGTATGCTGGCACATTTTTGTCTACAATTATAAAATATTTTAGTTAATTACAATTTATAATACAACATTGAGATTTAACTGTATATATTTATTTTTAATTTTTGTATTAATTTTTAATGCCTGAATCACTATAACTATTACCTAAATTATCTAGTTCTGTTATTTTATTAATGACAAAGTTTAAGAAATAATATTTTTTTTAGAGAATATGTGAAGAAACAACGCGAAAACAGTAACGAAGTTGGAAAGTTTAGCGTTCACTCGTTAACCAAAATTAAAAGCGAAATCACGAGTTTAACAACTTCTCTTAATATTATATCATCAGCTGTGGAACGGTGAGTGGTACATTACATTTTATTTGTTCAATTAATCGATAGCCTGTCATTTAGACTGCATTTTTATTGTCATAATATGGTCACAAGTCTTAACTAATATTTGCCTGTGATAATCCACAAATGGCAGTTTTATTTTTTTTGTAGGCCTATAAATTGGACATATATGTATATCCACCTACTCAGATTAAATATATTAAAAATGTTGTTCGTTTTATGTATTTAAAAATTTAATTAATTGTATATTGTATTTCAAATGGCATTTGATTGTGTTATAATGATAAGATAAAATTTATTATTTTTTAACAGAAAAATTTTTTATTTTTTTAAACAACTTTGTGTTTTTATAGAAATAAAGTAGCAGTAGGAAAACTGAAATTAGAATTTGAAGAACAAATTAAAAACTCTGAGATGGCTCAACGAACACAAGATACCCCATCAGCTCTTCAACATGATAACATAGCCCCAATTCAGTAAATATTTATTTATATTTTTAAAATTTGTGTATTTTAGTACTTTGGGTTTGTAAGTTCAAACCCCAATGCTGGCATATTTTTTACTTTCAGTCTATGCTTTAGATCCTGGGTTCTTTTGATCATTTTTGTCCTCGGTTTGTTGATGTCGACTTTATGACCTAAACTTAGAGTAACATTTAATATTCTAACCCAGTCTTAAGTTGACTTTGCCAGTTTGGGATATTATCAATTAATATTGCTCGATAATTAATCTGCTATTTAGTTTGTGACTTAGCGTGACCTTGTTGCAATTACAGCCCCTTGCTCAAGGACACAATAGCATAAAAGTAGTTGGAATCAAAACTACAACCTTGTGTAGTAACGCTAGCCATTTTCTTCTAAATTCCCCCTATTTTTGTATAGCCTATATCTTTAACCTCAATGTGGAAAAGTTAAATGCGCGACTTAAACATAAAGTAACATCTGTTATTCCGACCCATTCTCGAGTTGCCTTTGATAGTTTGGGATAATATATAGATTATAATTGCCCGGTAATTATGCTGCTGATTAAGTGCTAGCTTAGCAGGAGTTTATACCGTTTATAGCACCTTACTCAAGGGTGCTACAGCATGGGAGCAGTGGGGATTGAACTCACAATCTCATGTGTGGTGGAGCAAGTGTTCTTACCACTACACCACAATCCTTACAACACTGCCAGTAAAAAATTGTTAACTTTGTCATGTTTAGATAAAGATTATGTATTAGGTTTGATGTTAGTGTAAAAAGATTATATACACATCTTAGTTACTTATATTAAAGTTACTTTTATATTCAGGTATTTTATCACTCTTGCGACAGAGTTTGGTAGCAGCATGCAAGTATGCAGACATCAGATTGAGGAGTTAGAAAATCATCTGCACGGCCTTCTACAACCTTCCTCAATAAATCCACAAGGTAATAGATTACTTATTTCCAATATAACAACTCTGACTTAACAACCTACTTCAGCCTGGTCCCAAATTGCTTTTGTTTTTTTTAAATTTAATTATTCCATTTTTAACTTATATTAATTCCTGATAATTTACCAGGGCACCACAAATGGCAGTTTTTTATTCTGTTGGCTTATAATTGGACATATATATAGTTTTTTAATATATAGATAGATTTGCTTGTTCGTTTTTTGTGATTTTTTACTTAAATTCTGAACTTATTTTAACAACTGAACTTAACATTACATAGACTTGCTAAGAGTGGGGATCAAACTTAGGACTTATTGTGCTATTTTTTTTTTGTATATATCTTTATCCTCGATGTAGGAAAGTCGAATGCACGACTTAAACATAGAGTAACATCAGTTACTCCAACCCAGGCTCGAGTTGCCTTTGGCAGTTTAAGATATTATAGAATAAAATTAACCGGTAATTAAGTTACTGATTAAGTGCTGGCTCAGCAGAGGTTTATCAAGGGCGCTACAGCATGAGATCAGTGAGGATTGAACCCACGATCTTATATGTGGTGTAGCAAGTGTTCTTACCACTACCCCACACTGAATTTAAGTAAATTAACCACTATTAGATGATAAGTTTAATTTGAACAAAATTGTGTAAAATTAAAAAAAAAATTCTTTTAAGTTTAAATAAACTCCAAAATTATTTATTTTTTTTGTGTAATTTTTTATTACTTTCATATTTGTAAACTTGATATAGAACTAAAATTTATTTTATTTTTTTACAAACCCTTTTTTTTGAATTGTTTACTTTTTTCAGATATATCAATTGCTTTATGCAATATGCAAGATAGTTTCATTAATTTAGCTTCAAACCTTCACTCTGTTCACCACAATATTAAGGTTGGTACTTTGTGTAAATAATATCAAAACATGATCATTAACATTTGGGGCAACTAAGATATAAAGAACATTTAAATATTGTAGTTTAATCTTATATGTTCCAGATTTTTTTAAGTTTTCCAGAGAGTAAACTATTTTTAAACAAATTTTTTCCTATATTTTGTTTTATTCTTGATGTGAAAAGGTTGACTTTACGACTTAAACTTAGAGTAACATTTGTTACTCCGACCCAGTCTCGAGTTTCCTTTGCCAGTTTTGAATATTATAGATTTTAATTCCCTGATAATTAATCTACTAATTGGCGTTGTAATATTAAAATTAAGGAAACCTAATTTTAATTATTTTGTGTACAAAATTCTTGTTGTTAAACAAATAAATTTAAAAATTTTTTTTTTAATATTTTGTATATTGTCCTCTAGGCTCAATTTTGAAGGTTAGCCTTATTTATTATTTTTATGTTTACAGCAATTGAAAGATCAATATTTAAACTATAGAAGACTTGTGATTGGAGATAGTTCTGATATATTTTTATCAACTAAGGAAAATCATATAGAAAGTATTTTTGTTTTAAGAATTTTATTTTAAATTTTCTTTATTTTTTAAAAGTTTTTTTAAAAAGTTTTTTTTAAATAAACTAAAGTTAAAAATACGTTGTAATTAAATCATGTTAAAACATATTTAAATTTAAATATAAATTATTTTTTTAATATAATTTTTTTTACCCCCCCCCCCCAAGAATCACCCCCTAAACAGACGGGACCCCCTCCATTTAGCAATATAAGCAAGGTGGCCGCACTAGCGATGGCTTCAATGATTCAACCCCAAACCACGGCACCTCCTCAACAATCTTTCCTTAAGCCGGGGTTCACTGGTTCAAACACCGGTATTTGCAACTTTTTTGTTTTTCCCTAATTTTATATTGTGTTCATTATTCTAGGTTTTTATAAACTCTTTTACTTTACAGTTTATTCTATTTTTCACTTGTACTTTATGATCCTCGTTAATTCTCTCTTGTACTTTACAGTCCTCGCTAATTCTCTCTTGTACTTTAAGATCCTCACTAATTCTCTCTTGTACTTTACAGTCCTCACTAATTCTCTCTCGTACTTTACAGTCCTAAGATTTTCTGAGAATGATAAAGTACAAGTGATCTATTAATATTTTAACTTGGTTAATCAAAACAAAGTAGAAATGTTAATAGATTTGTTAATCAATTTGTTAATTTTACTTTGTTAATCATTCTACTTAATTTTCTAATATTTTTCAGGAACTGGAAATATATTCGGAAACACTGCTGGTACTGGTTTATTTGGTTCTTCAACAACCAACAAACAACCAACAAATACTGGTCTTTTTGGGACCAGTAAACCAGCCACCACCACATCCGGTTTTGGTTCAAGTTTCAGTGGTTTTGGTTCTTCCAACACTGTTCTAAAACCAGCACTTAGTGCAGGTCAGTAAATTTGTGTAGTTAGCTTTATTCTGCCATTTGTTTTTAAATTAATTTATCCTCATGGTGGGAAGGCCAAGCTTACAATACAAACATAGAATAACATCAGTTACCCCAGCGTAGTTTCGAGTTGCTTTTGCCAGTTTGGGATATAATAGATTAAAATTGCCAGATATTTTATCTGCTGCAAGATTTTTGGCTGGAAAAGAGTTTATATCATTTATAGTGCCCTTTCCAGTCGCTACAGCTTTAAAGCGGTAGGGATCGAAGCTAGGGCCAAATGTGGTGAATCCAAGTGTTCTAACCAAACCGGAAGCATGGTGTAGTGGTAAGAACACTTGCTGTACCACACATGAGGTTGTGGGTTCAATCCCCACTGCTCTCACACTGTAGTGCCCTTGAGTAAGGGGCTATAAACGGTATAAACTTCTGCTGAGTCAGCCATTTATCAGCTCAGCAGCAATCAGTTAATTACTGGGCAATTATAATCTATAATATTCCGAACTGACAAAGACAATTCGAGACTGGGTTGGAGTAACAGTTGTTACTCTATGTTTAGGTCGTGCATTCGACCTTCCCACATCGAGGATAAAAATATATACAAAAAAAACACTTTTTCCTAGTTATTGTCAGACTGACTAAATTAGAAATTTGTCAATAAAATAAAAAAATACAGTAACTACAATGTAACACCATTTTAAACATTTAACCAACTAGACAATAACATTATTCAATTTTTAATTTTCTAGGTTACAATAAATCCACAAGTGGAAATACTTTTTTTGGCAACACAACTTTTAACTCCAGTGCAGGAGTAACTTTTGGTGGATCTGCTCTTAAACCTTTCGATCTTAAAACTCCTCTCAAAAGAAACAAAAAATAAAAATTTCTTAAAAACTTTTAAATTTTCTTGGATCTGAAAAAGTTCTTTTAAACTAAAAATCATTTTTTACGTGGCCTTGCAAGTAAATTGATCATTTTAAATTTTAAAAGATTTATCGAAAAAACAAAAGTTTTGTCGATTTTAGGGCAATAAAAATGTCAGCGCTTAATAATTAGATCATTAGACTTTAAATAAGGTTTTGGGTTTGATTCCCACTGCTTACATATTATGTCTGCTTCTAGACACTTTGTCTATTACTAGCAGAGATTAGTATTCTCAGACAATATCAATAAGCCAGTAATTAAAACAAGCAACCGGCAGCGTGGTGTAGTGGTAAGAATACCTGTTACACCACACATGAGGTCGTGGGTTCAATCCCCACTGATCTCATGCTGCAGCACCCTTGAGTAAGGCACTATAAACGGTATAAACTCCTGCTGAGCCAGCACTTAATCAGCAGCATAATTATCAGGCAATTATAATCTATAATATTCCAAACTGCCACAGGCAACTTGAGACTGGGTCGGGTAACAAATGGTACCTAATGTTTAAGTCGCGCATTCAACTCTCCCATATCGAGGATAAAAATATATAAAAAAAAACAATGGCAACTTGAGACCGGGTTGATAATTGTACTGTTAACCCCAAACTTTACCACATCCAGAATAAATTGAAATACGCCAAAAAATCCTGTTTTTAAATAGGGAATTTTTCACTTGATAAACACACGAATGTTTTAATTGATTTTATTAGTTTTAAACACAGTAAATTGACCACATTACAGCAGATAAAATGCGGTGGAAAGTTTATTAAATTTTGATTTTAAACACAAAGTGCGGAGACCTTCAAGTTAAAGAAAAAATTCAATCAAAAAAATGTACAACGACGATTAAATTTCAAGAAAATACTGTTTTTTTGCAAAAAGTAAACTTTCAACTAAAATGAAGTTCGATTTGTTTTTGTAACTACAAAACTCTAAGAAATTACTGCAAAAAATTAAATTTTATATTCTAATTTACAAAGATTTTTATATAAAACTTAATTGACAATGGAAAAATGTGCGTAAAAAACAGAAAAATAGAAATGTACATAAAACAAAAATAAAGAAAAAAAATAAACCAAACAATGTTGCATTTGGGACTTAATCAATACCCAAAAAAGTCTTTAAATTTAAATTTCCCAATTACGGTTCTATTTAAAATGTTGAGTTTTTGATAAACTTATATTTTTAACGTTCCTAAAATATTAAAGTATATAATTCGTTATTAGGTTTATAAATTAAATTTTGCAAGTGTTTGAATAGATGTTTATATCAAACAATATCCTTAACATATTTAAAGCTTTGTTGTAGGCTTAGTAGCCTTAAGAGGTTTGTAAATTATTATCGGACGATTATTAGAGATTGCAATAAAGTTAAACGATGGCACAACATAGATGACATCCACTTTCAACAACTTTTTCCCGAGTTTGCTTTTCTATAAATTAAAAATATTTGATTAAAATTAACATAAGTTACCTAACATGTAAATCAGGTATAAACCATGGGTAGTTAGAATAAAAGGGAAACTTAATCTTCAGGTATTTATTCAGTAAACCAATACTATTAATAATAATAAAAACAACTAAATATATACATATACTTTATTTAAAATGGCTTGGGCATTTTTAATTTAAGGAATCTTTAATCTAATAAGTCTTCAGGTATTTATTAGTATAAAAATTGGGCTATACTAAATTAATTTTAATAAAATAGTTAAAATTGCTTTGTCATCTTTAAGTTAAAAAATACCCAGTTTAAACTTTTTGATGAATAAATAGTAAACAATGTTACATCACAGTTAAATATTAACCAAGTTTTAAAGCAAATAAATACACAAGACAATTTTTTTACATATATATATATATAGATATGAATAAGTAAAAGTGTATATATACATTAATATGTGTTTTTGTTTTTATTTTATAACTAAAACATATATACTGGTCAGCTAAGAATGAATAATACAATGGTTTTGTTGATGATGCTTTTTTAAAAGCAATTTTGCTTATTTTTAGTAAATATGCTTTGTTGTATTACAATATATGAAACTGGATATATTACATTATTGTCTATATTTAAAAAAATGTTTCAAAAATTACACAGACAATGATATTGGTGGGTCAACAATTATTATGCCAGCATTATTACGTATTATAAGGAAATAAAATTCACTCAATGACAAAGTTGACCTTTTCACGCAAGTGACTAAGACTAGAAATTAATATTTTACCTTGTGAGTGTTGTTCTGGCAGAGTTTCTCGGGACACCATATGCATGACTGTGATTTTGCCTATCGGAATTTTTAAAGCTAAAAAGAATAAATATTAAAATCTTAAAACAAAAAATCTTAAATTAAGACGTCCACAAAGGAAATGTAAATATTTAAGAAATAAATAAATTGTCTCATAATATATCACAAAAATGTCATAATTTTATTCAATAAATCAAAAATAGATTAATTATATTATATCCCGCAAACTTTGATAAAGAATTGGCCGATATTAAATAATTTTTTTTTATTTTCTTACCACCAAGAGTAGCGTTGCCGTGTAAAAAACGGCCTTGATAAATTAATCGTAAAACTTCAGCGTTGTCAGCTAATTCCTCGTCCCATTCTAAAAATATTTAATATAAACATAAAGTTATATTTACAATAAATATGAAGCATAACAAGCTATCTTAAAGAGCCCAAAACAACAACAAAAATCGCGATTAAAACGTTCTAAAAAAAACTAATACACCTCTGCTTACCCTTACCCTTTTTATTAACTAGAAAACTTAGTGAGATCAATAATATTACACTTTAGTACAACTTAACAAAGCTCTAATAATAAACACATGAAATAATTAACAAACTACTGCATATAAAAAAAATAAGAAGGAATTAGTTGAACCTTCGGGCCAGTTTTGATAAACATGTTTAGCGACGTCAGAGGCTGAATCTTGGGGTAGAAAATAAAAAGTTGCAGTTTTTCCGCTGACTCTCATTAATTTTAAGCCAATCTGCGTGGAAAGTTTATTTCAACAGTTGTAGTGACAACTTAAACAATACATTTATCATTATTAAAATTAAATTGTCCTTAAGAATTTTAATTAAGTTGAATTTATAATTTAAAACATGTCACAATATTTTAAGGTTACTGATAAAGTTGGTCAATAAACAATTTAAAAGTTTAAAATGTTTACATAGGAGTTTCTAGTTTAAATTATTTAGTATAGTTTGTTTGTTTAAGTTACTAAAATAAAACATTTCAATATAATTACAAAAAAAAATAAAGTAAAGAATTGTTATTATTTTTTAGTCAATGCAGAGTAAAGATTTAAAGAAATTTTTTCTGGGTCATAAACTGTAAATAATAATTTTAAAATCTTAACTTTTTAAATTTATTTTAACCTTGTTTTTGTGGCGAGACTCTAAGTTTTTATTCGGTGATTTTGAAGGTGAAGCCATCTTCCTTACGAGTTCTGTAAAAACAATAAATTTATTAAATCCCATGATAAAACAACTAATAAAACTCCATTCTAAATTTACATACTTAAAGATAATATAGAATGAAGAACTAGCAATGTAAGTCATTACTGGAAAAACAATAAAATGTTAAACTTTGAAAGTACAAAATATTTATAACTTGTTAGTGTAAGGTGAATATAAATAAAAAAGCAACATGTTTATTACCTAAATAAAATCGAAATAATTGAAAATATTCCTTTTTTCTGAACTAAAGTGTCAACCTAGCCGACAGCTTTCATTTTTAATAACAGAATGAACTAATTAAATTATAAACCTATAAAACAGAACACCAGCTACATAAACTTATAAATATTAATATATTAACAAAGATTAAGTTCTAGTAGTAACACCACCAAATGCAGTGACCTAATTGGAAAAAAATCAATAAATATAATTAAAATCAAACAGTAAATACACTAAAAATATTATCTAAAATAAAAAATTGCCTTTTAAAAATATGATATTTTATATAATAAAACACAACAATTAATATACAGATATAGCTGTACTTTATTAGTTAAAAACAATTTTAAGAAAACTTAAAAAATATAAAAAAAAGACATAATTAGTAACATGTTTTGGTTTTTTTTTTTACTTTTTTATGTAAATTAACAGCTTTGTTTTAAAAAGTTTATTATTAATTCTTTATAATTTAAGTTTTTTTTTTTATTTTACTTAAACATAAACAGATTAAATTTATTTTTAGTCATTCTAACAATGGCTTTATATAAGTAAAAAACAGACTAAAATGGTGACAAAAACTAAAATAACAATTAAACTACTATTATATTACTTAATTCTACCGCTACAGTTTCATAAATACACCTTTTTATAACACATTTGTAATTAAACATTCAATAACTTTTAACCTAAATAATTTTACGTATTTTTCTAACAAAAGAGTAAAAAAACCATTAACTAATTATCGATGTTGCCAAAATTTTTTCTGGTATTAGCAAAATGTTTGTGGTGCACCACATTTTGTTTTGTGCATTGTTTTAAGTTTATAGTAAAATATTTTGGGGTTTGGATTATTTAAAAAAAAAATAATTTCAGTAATTAAAAAAAAATAATTTAGGTAATCAGAAATAGTTTAATAAACGAAATTAAACTAAACGTAAAAGTTACACATTTAAACCCGTATTATTAATTTTTAAATTAAACTATTAAAAAATTAGTTTTAAAATTTGAAAAAATAAAATTATAAAAATATGTTTTGTAATAAAAATTTAGAAAATAAAATAAAAACAATATGTTTGTGTCCGGTAGGTGTCGTAACATGACGTAATGTGCAGCTGAAAAATATTGGGTCTTTTACTTAATGAGAGTTTTCATGTGAGTTTCATTGCTAAGAAATCTTTTTAAATCGATCTTTAGGCTAATTAATATATTAAAAACTTAATTAAATAATTAAAACTATAACAAATTGAAGCATATAAACATAACATATTCCAAAGAAAGTCTTTAAAAAAGTTTTAATAGTAAGATTAAAGCCGCCAAAGTTAGACAGATTGTAAAACAATTTATTTTGTTTTCAAGAGAGCGCAATAATGGCTCCACGTAAAGCCAAAGCCGAGAAAACCGAAGAAGTCGTCCAACTAGGACCTCAGGTGCCCGAAGGTGAAAATGTTTTCGGAGTTGCGCATATTTATGCCTCGTTCAATGATACTTTTGTTCACGTGACAGATTTGTCAGGAAAGTAAGTTAAACTAATAAATTAAAGTTTCATATTTAATTAAAAACTGCCATTTTATTTGTTATAACCTTTTCCCTAATCTTCTCTTGTACATTCCGCCTTTTCTGCACTTATTTTAGGACTACCAATTTAAATCTGCGGACAGCGCTAGTAGAGCTTCAATGTTTTCTATTTTTAAGTTAAATTAAACATACGGTCAACATCGAAGCCAGATATCTGTCTGACACGAGATATTCTGGTCATAATTCGACCAAAAATAAATTGTCTTGTGACGGTCGCTAACTCAAATTTTTCACTTGTTTTGGCATCACAATCCGGGCATACAAAATCAATGCAGAAGTTGAAAATAAATTTATATATATATTAGGGATGGGCTGAAATCCAAATTACTCGGATTCGACGAGCCCGAGTATTTTGTCGCGATACTCGGCCGAGTCCGAGTACTCGGTTATGACGTCATTTAAACGTATATAACTGTTCACGAGAATCTTTCCCGCATAATTTTAAAACTGCAAAATTTGCCAAAAAACACGTATTTATGGATTATAAAAGGTTTAACGTTGGCAAAACTAGTTACCGCTGATAGCAATATCATTTTAAGTCCAAACGAAAATGTTTAAGTCTCAAATTTATTATAAAATTTAGTAAAAAAGTGTAGTAAAAAGTGTATTAGTTGCGCAATTGTTGCTTAAATAACGTAATATAATTGAGAGTAGATTATAAATTATTAGAAAAAGGCAAACCCCGTGTTTTTTTATGTTTAGTAAATCGTATACCATCTTAAATGACAAATTATTACTCGGCGTCCGAGTACTAAAAAATGCTCGACGAGCACGAGTATTAAAATATGCTTAATACTCGGGCCGAGTACTCAAACTCGGATTCGATTGGCCCATCCCTAATATATATATACACTAAATCATTTTTTGTTAACAATTTTAAAAATGTATATATACTTGTTATAGTTTCTATTGCAGCACATAATTGTTTAGTACATATGTTGGATTATTTTTATCTATCTGTAGCCAATACTGTAGTGCTCTAAATTTATACACTAGAGATTTATGTCAGTGAAAATTTTAGAGGATTTTATGCCAAGTCACACATTTAAGTCATAACTTTAAAGTTTCACGAAAAATTATGTCATATTTAGTGTTACTTAAGCTACATATACATGATAATGCTAAGAGTTCTGCAAACAGATCTATGTAAAACCATATAAAAATAATCTTTATTTTTTTCTTTTCTCCAGAGAAACAATTGTTCGGATTACAGGAGGAATGAAAGTGAAAGCTGACAGAGATGAAGCTTCTCCTTATGCTGCTATGTTGGCTGCTCAAGATGTTGCTGTCAGGTACAAATTGATGTTTTTAAGTTGTTGTTTTTTGACCATCATGATGTATCAGAATATTAGTTTAATAGAGGGTACATATACTGAATCAAATGGATGGAATATATCAAATGATTAAAAAAAAAAAACTTTTAACCATGCAAAATATACTTAATACATAATTCATATTATATATATACATCAATATATTTATAGTTTATATTAAAATGCACTTTCTTAAATTAGAACTACCCTGTTTTGTTGTTTACTTGTTTTATAATAAATTTAAAACGGTCAACATCGAAGCCAGATATCTGTCTGACACGAGATATTCTGGTCATAATTCGACCAAAAATAAATTGTCTTGTGACGGTCGCTAACTCATTTTTTTTTCACTTGTTTTGGCATCACAATCCGGGCATACAAAATATTAATTTAAAAATCTAATTATATACATTTAAAAAAAGTGTTTTATAGTAGGCATTATATATAAATAATAAATCTTTGTTTTAATAATATAATTATGGAGTCAAAGAATGTACTTTAAAATTTCTTATAGAATGTTTTATTTAAACATAATTTAATAATAATCTTTTGTTTTAAAAAACATTTTATATATATATATACTATTTGTTTTTGTAGGCTATATATATTTTTTTAATAAAACCTTAATTTTTTTTCCTTAATTTTTTATATAAATTTTAATTATTAAAACTTAATTTTATCCAGATGTAAGGAAATTGGAATTAACGCGATTCATGTTAAACTTCGAGCGACCGGAGGAACCAGGACTAAAACTCCGGGTCCCGGTGCCCAAAGTGCTCTTCGAGCTCTTGCAAGATCTGGGATGAAGATTGGAAGAATCGGTAAATTTTTGTAGTTGTTTTAATAGTAACTTGGCCATAGCAGTTTAACCTTTTCACCATTTAAATAATGTTGATATGCTATGTTACAACAACCCAATATTTTGGTTTAAATATGATCTTTTTTGTTAAATTATTGTCAGACAAAATCATGAAATGGTCACCCAATTTTGGGCATTTATTTTTAGCAATTATCAATTAAATTTAATATTTTTTCTTTACCAAAAATTAATTTTAGCTTATGTTTTTAAAACTGTTTTAAATCAAATTATTTTAACTGTTCAAAATTAACAAAAAAGCAGTCAAGTAAAAAATAGTGTTTGTAAATAAAACTTAAACGTACGGTCAACATCGAAGCCAGATATCTGTCTGACACGAGATATTCTGGTCATAATTCGACCAAAAATAAATTGTCTTGTGACGGTCGCTAAATCAATTTTTATCAACTTGTTTTGGCATCACAATCCGGGCATACAAAATAATATAAATTTTACCTAATTCTAATATGTAGTTATTTGGTCATTATAAAACACTTACAAAAAAGCTTACTTTTTAACTTTTGTGTTTATTTATTCTTGGTGTGGATAGGTTGACTTTATGACCTAAACATAGAGTAACATTAGTTACCTTGACCTAGTCTAAGTTGACCTTGGCAGTTTGGGATATTATAGATTATAATTCCCCTAATAATTATAACTGCCTATTAAATGTTGGCTTAGCAGGAGATCACATAGTTTATAGCACCTGACTAGTTTTAATTTAAAAAAACACTTTTATCAAAAAAGTTTATAACTTTTAGCAAACATAATTTCTAATTAAACTGTATTTAATCCATCACTCTGTTATATATTACAGAGGATGTTACTCCAATTCCATCTGACAGTACAAGGCGAAAGGGAGGTCGAAGAGGAAGACGTTTGTAGATGAATAAAATCTTGAAAACTTATAATTTGTGTTCTACTATTATTTATTAGACAGGTTAAGCAGTTTATACTTACATGGAAAAAAAAGAGTTTTTAAATTTTTTTTGGTTGTTTTTTAAGGTCTATTTACCATACATGTTAGGGTTCAATTACAAATGCTGGCATGATGTAACATCCCAATTTTAAGGGTCTGACAATTGTTATCTATTTTTGTTTACTGAAAATACAATTTACTCTAGTAGTTTGGTATAGTGATTATGGCATCACACTGCGAGCCGAAAGGTTTGGGGTTCGAGTCGCACCAATGCCACATTATTCGCCGTTGAAATCGGGTGTTTACAGAATGCTTCAACGTGTCACAACAGCACACTATTTTCCAATAAAAATGTAAAACCTATTATGCTTAGGTAAAAAATCACAATTTAGCGTTAACTGTTCCTGTTACATTTAACTATAATTGAAACTTAAAATTCAAGTATTTTTATTTACAATATTCAACATTTAATATTTATAAAAAACGAGAAAAATATTTTAACATCACGATAAGCAAACCACCACCTCTTAAAGAAAAAGTTTTTAAAGTTAAATAAATAATTTGAACTACAAAAGCTCGTCGTCTGTCGATTGATTCGTTGAAGAAACGGATACTAAAGAACAATTCGAAATTTGGGAATCCATTTTTTCTAAAAACAAAAATAAAATTGAATATTATAAAGTTAAATAAAGGTTGTAACATTATCTGTAAGTTAGACTCTAGTGCTTTATGGTTTTTACTTTACCAGTGTTACATTGGTGCGACTTATAGTAAAGACCATTTGACCTTATGCCATTTTAGTTGAAATAACACAAATAGTGTAATCTGGTAAAAGTTTTGTCTTTTTCCCTATCTTAAAACTGCCAGTTTTAGGTAATATTATTAATCACCTAGATTTTGACTTGTTTTGTTTGTTATAACTTGGGTCATATTATATTTTTATTAACATGGTTTTTATGTTTTTATTGGAAGAAAATGTGCTGTTGTGACGTTTTTAATCTATTTGTAAACACCGGGCTAAAGGGCGAATAACGTGGCATTAGTGTGGCTCGAACCCGAAACCTTTTGGCCCTTAAAAAGTGTGCTGTTGTGACGTGTTTTTAAGCTATTGTACGGGCAAATATTGTGGCACTGGTGCGAATAGAACCCGGGACCTTTGTAATTATTATATATATATATTTTTTTGTATATATCTCTATCCTCAATGTGGGAAAGTCGAATGCGCAACTTAAACATAGAGTAACAACAGTTACTCCGACCCAGTCTCGAGTTGCATGTGGCAGTTTGGAATATTATATAGATTATAATTGCCCGATAATTATGCTGCTGATTAAGTGCTGGTTCAGCAGAAGTTCATACCGTTTATAGCGCCTTACTTAAGAGCGCTATAGCATAAGATCAGTGGGAATTAAACCCACGACCTCATGTGTGGTGTAGCAAGAGTACTTACCACTACACCACGCCACCACGCTGCCGGTTTATATTGTATAGTTAAGAACATTAAATACAAAATAGTTTAACTCACCAAGTCGTTTCTTCTCCGCTCTTCTTTGCTTTCCAGACTGCACCGTTGCACCGGGAATTATGGGTAAGTTGGTGGGCGGAGTTGAAGATAATGGAGATTGACGACATTCAAGTAGAAAGTGGCGATTGTACATTATACGACGGGTTCCTAAAATTTAGGTTTTTTGAGTGAAATATTCTTTTTATTAATCCAAAAATTTGAATATTAAAATTTGAGGTTTTTAATAAAATAAAGACATTTGAATAAGATGGGTTTTAAATTAGGCATAGCACTAGAAATGTGACTTTACTTTTATTTTTTAATTGCCAAATTAACACCATTATAAACGTGCTACTTTTAAAGTGAAATTAAGGCTCTAGATCTAGAGTTTGAATCCTAATAACCGAATTTTATAGCGCACTTTGCCATTACTTTACTCCCAGTTTTAATTTTAATATTTTATTGTATTAGAACATTATTCGATTAAGTCTTAAAATTCATTAGCAGTTTAATTATATGGCAATTATAATTATGCAGCGTGATGTAGTGGTAAGAACACTTGCTACACCACCGTAAGGTCGTGGGTTCAATCCCCACTGATCTCATGCTGTAGCAACCTTGAGTAAGCCGCTATAAACGTATAAACTTCTGCTGAGCCAACACTTAATCAAGAGCTTAATTCAAGCAATTATAATTTATAATATCCCAAACTGCCACAGTTAACTTGAGGGTCATGGTATGTTACTCTATGTTTAGGTCGTGAAGTCGACCTTTCCACATCGAGGATAAATTAATGCAAAAATATATTCTAGAATAATTAAATTTAATATTTACCCCCAGGTGAGAGACGACTAATTCCTACGCTGTTTACCCTCGTTAGTTCTTGTTTCTCGCGCCCTTTATGACGTAGGGGAATCTTTATCGGGACGGAGGTCGTCCGGTGAAGGGTTTCGTGTTTGCGGAACAAAGTTGTGGCGTTTACCGATTTACCTGAAAAAAAATGTAACATTTTTCTGGTAAACGGTTAGAACAGAATAACCTTTTTTGGTACAACAAGGTTTATTATGAAAATAAATTAAAGTTTTGAGTGATATTGAAATAATAATTTTTATTAATTTAAATGACAACAAAGAATGTAACGTCAAAACTACCAAAAATAGTAAAAAAACAACTAAATTTGTAACAGTTTTAAATATTATTATGGTCAAGTAAGAAATAAATCCTGGACAACTTTAATTTAGTCAAACCAATCTAATAACACTAGATTTTTGTTTATTTTAATCAAAAAAATCTTGAGTTGAACTATATTTAAATACAGTTGACCTGGCTAAAATATTAGAACCTATTTTTTAATTGTACAACTTGAGGCTGGTTTTAGCCAAGCAAATGGTTTATACCGATTATAGATAGCGCCTTACTTAAAAGTACTACAACGTAGAAGAAGTGGGAATCAAACCGTAAACCTCATGTAGTGGGAAGCTTGTTTTAAATACACCCCCTTTTTTACCCTTTTTTTACCCTTTTTTTTATTTATTTCAACCAAATTCTTGGCCAAGTTGTCATTAGGTTGAGTTATATTTACAATTTACCAGCATCATTATTAGAACTTATTTATATTAAAAATTAATAATAATTAAACTAATTAAAACCTGTGTTCGTTGGTTTTTGATGATTTTTGTTATTCTTCTGATTCGATCCTTTTCTATGCAAACCAACCTTCGTCCAATTTTGTTTATTTTGAATTTCATTTATTTCTAAGTTTTGAATTTCTTTCGTTATCTCGTCTGTGTTGACTTCGTTTGAAAGTTTTGTAACTTTCGTTAAGGTAACTTGACTATTTTTCATTCTCAATATTTTAATAAATTATTTTTTTTATGATTTCTGCAAGAAAAAAATCCCAAAATATATTTTTTTGACTTTAATATCAATATTTAAGTTTTTTAAATTTTATTTTAGTTATCTTCAATTTTTTTAACAACAACTAATTTTGATTAAAAACAATGAGCATTATTCTAAAGATAATAAACTATTATCTTTTATATGAATTGCTTGTTATTAGTTAACATTGTTATTCTAACTCTCACGTGCACTATTACGTCATAACGTTAGAAGAATATACCATTGTCTATATTTCTTATAATCAACAAAATTAATTGAGAAAATTCTTGAACTGTTTTTTAACTTTTTACTATATCATTGTTACGTCATACTTAACTATAATTAATCCATTGTTCATAACAATTGTATTGTCTAAACCAACAAAATATATCTTGCATCAGGTATAACACTTTAGCTTTATGACGTAATAAAGGCCACGTTATAACAATTGTTGATATAGTTAAACGTGTGATAATATCCATGTGTTACGTGGTGTTCGGTAAACAATAGGAATTATTGAAGATAATATTTGCAAATAATGAATAACAAATAAACAATCATCAACAATTAAACATTTAAAATTAATTTTTTTTTGTTAGAAATATTAATTTTATTATTTTTATGGTTTTTTTTAGTTATTTTATGAATTTTTTAAATATTTTCTACGTCAAAAAATTTTTTTAATGATTTTTTTTAACTGAAGTCATTGCAAGTTTGGCCTAAATAATCCACCGTTGGGTGGGGCTACAGAACTACTCTAATTTAAATTGCTTAAAATAGTTTTAGTGCAATAGCGTTGTGAAATAGTCATGGCGTCGAACTACGACTCGGAAGGTTTGGGGTTTAAGGCCCACTAATGTCACACTATTTACCCTTGAACCCAGCGTTTAATAGCTCAAACACGTCACAATAGCACAGTTTTCCCAATTAAATATAAAAATCTATCACCTTAAGGTAATATGGAAAAACGCTTAAATTTATTTTAAATAAATTCTACAAATTTTTAAAACAAATTTTTAATAAATCATTATTAACAAACCGGCATTGATGACGTCATAAATAAAAATTACGATAATTACCCTAAGAAACGAAACATGACTTAAATCCACTTTAATGTAGTAATTAATAATCGTTTGGTTTAACAAACATAATTGAGATAAACATGCGCTAATTACTGGGATAAAGTGAATTAATTGTGTAAACAAATCTTAATGAATTATATTTTAAATGTGTATTCTGTTTTCTCACGGCAATTAAACACTAAACCTCCTAATAAGTGTTAAAAACATTAATATAAAAGTAATATGTTATTAAATTTATAAACAAGGTTTTTTGTATTGCTGGATATATTATTTTAACCCAGTCCCAAGTTGTACAAGTTTAAGATTTTATTGACCTCATGATATTACCCCAACCCAGTCCCAAGTTGTACAAGTTTAAGATATTATTGACCTCATAATATAACCCCAACCCAGTCCCAAGTTGTACAAATTTAAGATATTATTAACCTCATGATATTACCCCAACCCAGTCTCAAGTTGTACGAGTTTAAGATATTTTTAACTTTATAATATAACCCCAACCTAGACTTGAGTTATACAAGTTTAAAATATTAACACCGTTTAATTAAACTGTCTTTAATTTTTTTAAACCAATTTTTTGTATTTTTTAAAACTGTTAAAATTTATTATTTAAAATTGTTTATTTTCAATTTAGTTTATTGGATTATCGACTTGTCTAAGGTGGATTTATATTTTAATATTTTTGACAGATTTTGTCAAACAATATTTATTATTTATGAAGTTTATATTGATCATACAATAATCAATTGATTTTTAAAGTCATATGTTGTAAATAAGTGATTGACAGGGAATTCACTTTTTTTGATTGTCGTGAAATAATGAAGTAATTGTTTGTCTTATTGTGAAGATTTATGACGTCAGAAATTAAAGCTGTTTGTTAGAAAACGGAGAAGTTGCTGCAAAATTAAGATCATAAATTTTAGAATTTTTTAGTTTTTTTTTACAATTTAACTTTTACCCTAAATTTGAATAGGATAAAAAAAGTAAAATTATTTTTTTTTTGGTATTTAAAATTTTTAAATATATAATATTAAGTTATTCAAAATTATTTTTTACTTATTTTTTTGCAAATTTTAAATTTAAAAAAATTTTATTTTTAAATTTTTTTTTTATTTTTACAAAAATATATTTTCGTAATAAACATAAATATGCAAATTAAGTTAAAATTTACAACAAAAACTTTGGAATAAACAAATACAAAATTTCAAGGAAAACGCATTAAGTTTACGTTGCTCGATTATGACGTAGTTATTACGTAGACAATTAACCCGAGGCCATTTTCTTAGATAGCTACAACGTCGCTCGCGAAAGCCATCAACAATAAAAAGTAATTAAATTTATGAAATTCGCAGAAGATTTTTTCTCAGCAGGTATAGAAAAATTTTAAAGATTTTTTTTAAGTTTCTGCTTGAGTTACCTCGGTTAGGGCATATCATAAGATCGTTTAAAAGATTTTAATTATTCTGTCCGTTTTACATCGTTTTAAATGACCGGTCAAGGCTATAAATCACAGAATTAAAGTTAGGTTGTTAAGTTTATAGCTACATTAAGCACATAGTTATTTTAAACTGTCAAATTTTGTCGACGTTTTGACATCTTTTTACTGTTACTTAAAGGTCTTATTATGGTTTATTATATGATGTGTAGTCAGACTATGTCGTCATAATAATCTTTAGTGTCGTGCACAAGGAAGATTTTTTTAAGATAAAGTTGCATTGTTAGATTGAGTAAAGGAGAGTTAGGTTTTACAAAACCAGTTTACAAAGCCAGGATAGTATTAAAAGTTGTTTAAAAACTACCTACTAGTTTAAAATATGCAAAAATTGTGCAAACTAGTAATTAAACACAAAATTCAACCAGCATAAATAAAGATTAGGTTAATTTTTATCCATTATGCGGTAAAGAATGATTAACAATTCTATAAATCACAAAATTATGAGGTAATAATGTAAAGGACAAAGTTAAGATATAGTTTAAAACATTTTAAAATAGGTTATTCACTAATTTTTCTTTGTTATTATACCCTAAATAACGTGGTTAAAATATATATATTGAGAATATTATATCCTTTATCTGTAATTATATTATTTATCTGTAGTATTAACATTTTTATATTATTTTAAACATAATTTGTCGGTAAGAATGCTAAATTTCATTTAATATTTAAGTTTAGAAAACTTCTTTTTTACGGAAGCAAATTGCAAGTCATTAATATTTTATAAACAATTAAAAATATAGGAAAGAAATAAAGGTTATTTTCGAATTAGAGTTAGATTTAATTCTACGTTCTAAACATCTTAGCAACTGGCTTTTTAAAATTAAATTAAATAAAATTAAATTTGGGTTATATAATTGGAATTTAAGTAGATTTTAAGTAGTTTGAAATTGCTGTGTTTTTGTGTATTCTAGTTTTTATTTAATTATTAAGTTTTTTAAAATTAAATAATTAGATTTTTAATTCTCAATTTTTTTTAAATTTTTTAATTATTTTTCGGAAATTTTGGTTGTAAAGTTTTATTTGTTGACCTGTGGTATTATGTCGTAATAGTTAAGCTATATGACGTCACAGTTAATTAACAGGTTAAGTTGTTGTAATTATTTTATTTTTATTATAATTAGTTCCTGCAAAATTGTTAAATTTTTTATTTTTATTTTATTTTATTGTTTTTTAAATTGATTGAAGGGTTTTTAAATTGGTTAAAAACGATTTTGCAATTTGCTTTAAGCGAATTTGTCAATTAAGTTTAACGAAATTGGGTTTTAATTTAAAAGAAATTTTATTTAAATTTCAACTAAAACCTAACTGGCATTTTCAAGTTTTGAACTTATTTCAACTTAATCTGTGACGTCATAACTGTCTTTATTAATACTGAATGGTTTGATAATAAAGATTGGAATTGTTTATTTAAACAAAGGGTTGTATGATGTCATAATAATAAAATAAAAACCAGTTTTTACATTTTAAAAAAATTTTTTTTTAAGAAATTTTTAAATATTTAAACAAAACACGTTGAAAACTGCACGGTTTTGTCACGTGACCTGACCGCCTATTCTAAATATTTTAAAACATGTGGAAACTCTATCTAAAATATTTAGTCCTATAATTTATATTTGATTATTCATAATTTATAAAACTTTGACAAATAAAAAATAAAAATGGATGACAATTATTATTTCGATTAATAATATTGATTTTTATTGATAAACAAAATCACAATTTAATAACTATAATAAAAAATCGTTAAAAAATAATTTAAAAAATAATCGATATATGTTCATTGAGCAAAGTTTAGATTTAATGAATTTTCTTTTTAAAACATAATTTACAACCGATTTTTTTATCGTTCATTCGAGTATTGCTTTAAATTCGTGATTGGATTTAAATGTCCCTCGAGACCACGTGGTTATTACGTTTGTACCGTTGTCTAAACTCCTATATTAAAGTTGCTAAAGGTATTAAAAGGGAATAGATGCTTTAAAAGAAAAGAAAAAGGGATTTGAAAGAATATAAAATGTTGTTTGATTTAGATATAATTTAGTTAAAGATATTTTAAATTTGCAATCAACTTGTAATAAAGATTTAGTCTGTAAGTAAGTTTAACAACTATGTAGAAACGCAGAGTAAGGGTTATAATTGTTTGGTTTATTTCGTATTTGTTTTTTTATGTATTTTAAATGGGTCTAAAAAGCATTTTTAAAAAGGGTAAAATGATTTGGTTAAAAATGTAAAAGTTTAATAAATTACTGTAATCAAAAGCAGTTAAATAAACATAATTTGTTAATTATAATACTTTTTGAATTTAAGATATTGCTATATTTTACTGCTGTAAATAGCATTTTTGGGGCTATAAATCTGTAAAACAATGTTTTGTGCGTTAGAATAATAAATTAAACAGTTGCAATAAAAAGTTAAATGTTTGAATTTAATTAACTTAACTTAATTTATATTTAAGCTAAATGTTTATTGAGTTTTATAACTTAAAAAAAACAGCAACACAGTTTTCCCTATCAGCAAATTTATATCGACTTTTAAGAAAGGGTTTTTTGCATTTTATAACTTGAAATAACTAAACAAAAAGTAGTAAAAACTTAACATTCTTTTAAAAGGTCGATTTCAGTTTTATTTATATTTCTAACCTGACAATTAACGTTTGTTCGTATATATTAAGCAGGTGTGTTAGCGGTTACTCTTAAATTGGTTGTGGTTTTAATAAGTAGATCGAATCAGATTAAAAGCAAGATATGAGAAGATGTATATTCGTGTATCTAATATATTAAATTCTAAGTAAGATCAGTAGCTAATTTAATACTTTAAATTTTTTCTCATAAAACTGGTATTTTTGCTCTGCTAGAAATAAGTTTAATTGTATATTATTAGAAATGTTCTTGAAACTCTGACATTTATATTAAAACACGTTATATAATTATGTAAATTAAACAGCATTTAAATTCATTTTGTATTAGTTTTTTAACTTTATTACAAGATTTAAGCACAAATTAATTGCTTTTGAGAAAAATTGTTAAGGAAAATGTCTTTAATTAATTTTTTTTTAATTTTTTTTTTTTTTTTTTAATTTTTTTTTTTAATTAATTTTTTTTAACCTTTTAACATTATTTTTGCCTTTTTTTATATATGATATTCTTAGTAAATTAGAATTATAACTTTTTTTATTTATGTTTAGATACAGAATTGTTTAAATTATCAGATATCGATATATCAGGATAATATGCCAACAATAATGGAAACAGGACAAAAACATCGAAAAAAGGAGAAAAGGATTGAAGAAAATGAAGATTCAGAAGATTCGAAAAAGATTCGAAATCTTGACTTAATGTTGACTCAGTTGTGTACCTTAGATCTTGCTTTAAAGAAAAACAGCAAACTAAAACGAGAGAGAGATAAAGGAGAGAAGACGAAAAAAGTGCGTAAGAAAAAGGACGACACCCGGGAGAAATCGCATCATCTAGCGGACGGTAAACACCGCCATGGTAAACCGCATGTGACAAAACATGAAATGTCACGTCCTAAATCGAAGAGCCCACGGCCCAACGCGGTTTTAAATTTCGAAGATCTGTGCACAGTTTGTGATAACAACGATAATATCAAAGCGCTCGACGCTAAAGTTTCAACTAAGAGAAATAAAGAAGTTAAAACCAAGGATGCCCGGGGCAGTGATCAGTTATCAAAGACTAAGGGGGATGTCGTTCTAACCGATTTGGATCAAGTTCAATTATCCGCAACCGAGCAATTTGCATCAAATTCTCCGCGTTCTGTTTCCCCGAACTCGTCACTGGAAAAACGGGCAAAAAAATCGAATAAAACAAGAACTAAAAAGAAGAAAATGGAGCCAGTCGTGCAAGATTACAGCAACGAAGATATATTAAGGGACCAGGTCAGTGTTATAAGCATTGGGAACGACGATGAATACGATTTAATTAAGAAAGCGTTTACACAGATTAACTCTGAAAATATGAACGATAATATCAACAAAAAGTCCTCAAAAAAATCCAAAAAACATAAAACTCAGACGGAGGAGAATAATTCCGACTCACCTGACTTAAATGGATTGCCTGAAGGGCTCCAATTATCCCAAATTAGGCTCAAGTCGCAGAGCAATTCGAAATCGGATCTGACTGACATTCAACCTTCCCACAGAGCTAGTTTTGAGATAATTCAAAGCATTTCAAACGGAGCTGACGTTGGCAAAGAAAGCTGTCATGATTTAAACACTATTGGACAACCTGAGAACGATGCTGAAGTTAAGAAAAGTGAAGATTCTGAGTTAAATACGATCGAGAACTTGGAACCGTTTCGAGTAATTAAGATAAAATCCTCGAAAATCCGGCTCGACGAAAATCGAAAAAATTCGCGCAAGAAAAAAATGTCGACTCGACAGCGAACTGAACCCGCGAGCAATCTAACAAATAAAAATAAACAGACAACTCGACCTTCTGCTATCGTGAAACAATCAACTAACGATGCCACGCTTAAAGCTCAACAATTTGAGATAAGTAAAAGAAAACAAGCCCTACCCTTAGCTATAGGGACCAGCAAGACGATTCATAAAGAACGTGAAAAATATTCAGCAACGAAAAAGAAGAATTTTGAGCAGAATAGAAACCAGGATATTAACAAATACGATAATTATCATAACTCAGCGAAAGTTTCTTCGGATATTTCGTATAAAATGCATCAAAGAAAAGAAAATAAAACAAATTCGGATGAAAATAGTTATTCTAGAAATCACGACCGACTACGTCATCACAGAAACAATGAAACTCGACAGGATTCGCAGGATTTCGGTGTCGAGGGCTTTAGGTACGAATCCCGTCGCCGCGCTGAGAAACCCGACAAACATGTGACGTCACAGAAGGCGCGAAAATCGACGAAAAACGAATCCCGAACTAAAACCCCAGCTCTCAAGATCGACCGCGTCATAAATGTTGCAAACCACAACAATCGTAATTATCAACATTCCAAACCTGTGACGTCATCAAAACGTAACGGGTTGACGGACACTTTGAGTTGGCACCAGAAAGCCAATGACGCACCAAGTGGAAACATGACGTCACGACCTGAGAGACGGAGCAACAAAACAACGAAGTACCGAAGTGAGAATCAGCGATCGTTGTCGAACTCGACGACCTCGACTTCTTTCTCGTCTGTGAGTTACTCGTCACAGTCATCGGGTTCGAATACCGGCTCCAGCAACTCGTCGGAGAATAATTATTCACCTGAGAGAAGGGATAAGAAATATAGACCAACAAAAACCCGGCAGAAGTCCTCTAGTGACAGCACAACTAAGAACGAACCACGAAGTTTGAACGAGAAAAAGAAGTTGGAAGCCCCCAAGTATAAGAGATCTAACTCAAGTTCTTCAAGTTTTTATCCCCACTCGATCACGGTCGAAGAAACCAAGCACAAAAAGGAGAATTCAAAGAAACACGAGGTTCTAAAATCGCGTCAACAGCGGCGAATAATCGACGAAAACTCAGCTCAAGAAAAACCGAGCGAGTTAAAGTTCGGAGCTCGCAGAAAACCAAGGTCAAAAGGTTCGATAAAAGGAGAAGGCGAAGACGGGCAATCACTATGGCAACATCAACAGCTCGTCGTCGTGTCACAGAAGCCTGATGTCACAAAAAGTGATCGTGACTTCACAAAGGGTCAAGCAGCAAAGCAAGCTTACAAACCAGCGTCGTCGTTTAACGCGAACAGTGATAAGAGATCGCTAACAATACGGGATTTATATTCCTTGCATAATGTTTTGTCGGACACTCAGAATGGAACGGTAAGACTTAAGTTTTTGATGATTACAACTTTTGTTTAATTTTGGGTAAAACACTTCTCTAAATTTACATAACCTACAGTTAATATAAATGCTTTAGAATTTCTAACACAAGGGTGTTAGGCTTAAGTATTACTAACGCCACTTAAAATCGTGAACCCCAGGCTAAACGGCAAAAAAATGTGGCATTGGCGCGGCTTAAACCCAAAACCTCATGGCTTATAGTCCATTGACATGATCTGTATAACACAATACCGGAAGATTTGATTTATGCAATTTGATTATAAATTTATTTTTTCAATAAAAATAAAAGCTTTAACAATTTTTGTTTTTTCAGGTGATCTCAGGTTATCGAAGGAACGATGGAATGAGGGTTGCCATTAAAAGAATCTCAAAAGTTGGCACCACTAGATGGGGTTGGTTGGGCGGGAAAGTCGTTCCGCTTGAGTTGGCACTTCTTTGTCAAGTTAACGAGGTAGAAAAAAATATTAAAATTAAAAAAAATATTTTTGGTTTCCCCACTAAAAATAAAAACTTTTTTTTATTAAAGTTTTAAAAAATGTTAAATTTTTAAACAATTTTTTTAGTTAAATACTTGGTCATTTTTTTTTAACTCTTTTATCACAAAATTATATAGTTATACATTAAATTTAAAGCTTATTTTAATTTATGTCACAAGCTTAAGTATTAGCTGTCAAAAATGTTTATTTAAAAACATAAAAATATTAAAAACCAGATACCCAAATTTTTCGTAAATTGTGGTTTAAAATCTCATGGTATTATGTGGTTTAAAAGTAATTAATAGAACTATAAACAAATAAATAAATAAAGGTCGTAAAGTTTTGAATAGCGAAAACTTTTTTTTTTATAATTATAATTAATATAATAATTAAATTAAATAACGAATTTGCATAATTTAAAAATTGTTTTTCTTATATAAATATGCATGACTACACAATTCTTTATTATGACGTAAACAATCCTCAGGCGAAGTTCACTTAAGAGTTATGTTGCGGTAATCGTGATAAGTTAATAAGAGTCAACCAAGTTTAAGTTTCAAAACCACTTAAATTCTTAATTTCTGGTTCTTCAGTTACATAAGGCAATAACAAAGCAATTTAAAAAACAATATTGATTGTTCTTATAACAATGCATAATACAATTAGTAATATAAAAAACAAATAAACAATGCAATTTGTTTTAAACAAACAATGGCCGTTTGTTACTAAGTAAATAAAATAAGTATTATTAAAATATTAATTTTTTGCAAATTTTAGTTTTCAATTTGAGCTTCACTATCTAAAATTTCGAAATTTAAATTTAAATTTTAGCAAAAAATTACAAAATTAATTTTTTTTTGTCAGATTAAAATTCAAATTGTAGAAATTTATGAAAGTTTTTTTTTTCCAGATTCGCTGTAGCGGAGTTGTTGAAATTGTGGAATGGCATGAAACCAGTGAAGCGTTTCTTCTCGTCATGGTACGGCCCCACCCAGCGGTCGATTTGTACGATTACGTGAGCAAACATAAGAGAGTAAAAGAATCTTTAGCAAGGTTTGAAATATTTGTGTTTAAATGTTGGGTTTTAATCAAAGGGTCTTGGGTTCGAATTTCACCAATTGTACATATTTATAATTTGATTTCCATGACAAAATAATAACAAAAAATAATTTTTTTAGTTTACACATTTTTTCTTTTTAAATTAAAAGTTATACATTCATATTTAACCAACTTGGGAAAATAACCACTTAAATTATATTTAATAAATAATAAATTGTCAAAAAAATAAATACGCAAAAAAAATTTGAATACTATAAAAGTTTTTTTTTAACTTAAATTGTCATTAAATATATAATTTAATAATAATAAAACGCCTAAAAACGGCAAAAAAATTCACCAAGTTTAAATAAAATTCACCTAAATTTTGTCATAATATTATAAACTATTAAATTAAACCGACCACAAATTGGAAATTATAAATTACTATAATGCAACCAATTGAATAGTTTGAAAAATTGGAGCTAATTTTATTCATGACGTTATAATTCTTACCTCATAATGTCATCATATTTCGTCATAATGTCATTTTTTCAGAAATGTTTTTTTAAGTAATTTGCAAATTGCTTCGATCTTATCAAAAAAATTTAAAGTTTTTGATTTTTTGATAAAAACTAAATTTTTCAATATTTAATGTTGAACTTATATTTGTTTTTACACCTTTTTTAATCGTGTATCTTTGATAAAAAGTTTATAAATTGCGTATTTGCCTATTTATTACAATAATAAATATTAATTTTTAACATAAAATTGAAAAAAAAAAATTAACTGGATGTAACATAATTTACATGTTAAACTATTTAAAAAATTAAAAACCTAAAAAACAAAATTTTTAGAGTTTCTTAAATTTAAAGTTTTTGTTAAATTCTCAAATTAATTTTTTTGTTAATAGTTTTTTGTTTAATTCTTTAAAAAAATAATGTAAAACATAACCCACTATCTCATATGTTTTTTCTTTAGATTCCCGTTTTTTAGTTCAATTTGTCTTTAAAAAAAACTTAACTTAGTATTACGTATTTTATGTTAAAATATTTAGAGTTAAAATAATTAAAAAAACTTTTATAATTTTGAAATTCTTTTCTTAAATTCTTAAATTTAAATTTTTCCAGTTTTTTTTTTTAATTTTTTTCTTAGATTCTTATTTTTTGGCCTTTATATTTAAATTGCCCTATTTATGTTTTAGACACATTATACGCAAAGTAGTGGAAGCTCTACTTCATTGCATCACCCGCGGTGTTCTACACAGAGATGTGAAATTAGAGAACGTTTTATTTAACCCCGAGTCCTTGGATATAACTTTGATCGACTTTGGTTGTGGTGATTACGTCAGAAATGGTCCTTACAAAGGTAAGCACTTTATTTTGTAATCTAAAAAGTTACTACTCTTTTGTATGTCTACCTGCATTTATAATTTTTTTGTATATACCTTTTTCCCCGATGTGGAAAAGTCAAATGTGCGACTTAAACATAGAGTAACATCAGTTACTTCGACCCAGTCTCGAGTTGCCTGTGGCAGTTTTGGATATTATAGATTATAATTTCCCGGTAATTAAGCTGCTAATTAAGTACTGGCTCAGCAAGAGTTCATTCCGTTTATAGCGCCTTACTCAAGGGCGCTACAACATGGGAGCAGCAGGGATTGAACATACGACCTCATGTGTGGTGTTAAAAACAATTTTACCCAAAGGATTTGCTTGTACACTTTTTCCACTCTTTTAATAAAAATATAAAAACTTATTACTTTAGGTTGATATGTAATAAAAGATAGTTTCCAATATAAGTTAACTGTTTTAGGCATAATAATAATATTAGTAAAGTTTTTTTTGAATTTAAATTTTTTTTTGTTATTAATATTCAACTAACGCAGACATTTTTGTGTTTTATCAAGTTTTGAAAAATAAAAAAATGAAACATTTTTGACCTTTAAAATTAACAAATTCATATTCTAAATAACTTGCGTACAAGCAAATTTCAGTGCATTTTAACTAATCTAATCTTTAAGGTTAACCTTTATGTTAGTTAGGTTTTATTGCATGCTTAAACCTGTAAAGGTCATCAGGGATTACTTGGTACCGGTAACTCTTAAAAAAAACGTTATAACTATTTATAAAATTTGCATTTTATTGTTGTTTTATTGTTTTATTTATCGCTTGTTTAAATTTAATTTTAGAGCACACAAATAGTATTGTAAGTTTATACACAAATATGTGTATTAAATATAGGAAAGTTTTATATAAATTTGTTTTTAATTATATCAAGTTTTAAAAATTCCATAAACTAAAAATAGCTTTAAAAGTTTTTGGAGTTATTTAAAAACATTCTCCTAACTTTAAATATATTTTTCTGGATAAACAACTTAATCTGAAAATAAACAAATTTAATATATGACTTCATAATTATTATTTTTTTTTAGAATTTGCGGGAACTCCCGAATATTACGCCCCCGAGTGGTTCACAAGAAAGCAGTACAACGGTGAAGCCATGACGGTTTGGAGCGTCGGAATTCTGTTATATTCTCTGCTCTGCGGTTCGCTTCCATTCCGTTCCTCCAAAGATATCACAGAAAAGTAAAAACTTTTATTTACATTTTTTTATTTTATCCTCGATGTTGGAAAGTTGACTTCACGACCTAAACATTGAGTAACATCAGTTACTCCGACCCAGTTTTAAGTTGACTTTGGCAGTTTGAGATATTATAGATTATAATTGCCCTATAGTTATGCTGCTGATTAAGTGCTGGCTCAGCAGGGGTTTTTGTTACCCCATCTTAGTCTTGATATTAAAAATTGATTGATTATATTTGCTCGATATTTAACGCAACACTTTTGTTTAATTTTTTTAAACTTTAATTTAAAATTTTATGTTATTTTTAACTTTTGCTTAAGCAATATGATTTAAAGCTCAAAAAATACTTCTCATATTTTGTTATATAATTTTAAACACTTTTTTAAAAATCCTTTTTTTAATGCCAGGATAAAATGTTTATCTTTTGTGGTTTCTGACACTTTGTATCCAGTCGTTTAGGGGAAGTTTAACGTCGCCATGAAAGCTTAAAATCTTATAAGTTTTTGTTGACAAAATAAAGTTTAAGATTTGGACCTCACGCATTGAGTTAATTTAACAAAAAAATTTGTACATAATTAAAAAAATAAATTAGATACAAAAACATTAAAAAAAACGGTTTTGAAATTAAAATATTTGCGAGTTCGACCCATTTTTTATAATTTTAAATTTGTGTTATTTTTACTGGATCATTTTACATAAATTAAAATATTTTAAAACATTTTCTCGACCGTCAACTTTCTAAAATGCAACAAATTTTAAAAGTTTTTAAACAAAGTTGACCAAATTACAACCATGCCAAATTTAATATAAACTCGCATGAACAAATTAACTGAGGTAGCCCCGCCATTAAAGTTTAATATTACCGCATTTCAAACCGGTTTTTGGATTGAATTTCTGCGATAAAATAAATGTTAAGCCAGAGATTTTCGGTGTGGACATTCTAGAATACTTTTTCTTGGAAATATTTAGCAAAAAATATGAAAAATTTTATTTGAAAAACTTGTTTTATTTTATATATTTTATTTAAACAAAATTTAATTATTTTTACTCAGTTTTTTTATGATTTTTTAACAAAATTTAAATTTTGAAGTTGATGTTTATGATTTCTTTATTTTAGAGAAATCTTGAAATTTCCTAGTGACGTCACTCAGGGCTCACGTGACCTGATATCCGAAATGTTAACCAAAAATCCAAAAGAACGAATTCAACTAAACTCTGTTTTATCGCATTACTGGTTTCACAAAATGAAAAAAAGATCGACTTAAGCAAAAATATTTTCATTTGCGCAAAATTGTTAAATCTTCATTTTCAAAATATTATTATTTTTTTACTTTTTTTATAGAATAATAATAATTCTTGCCTGTATTTTATGTGTTTTGAAATTATATTTGTTTAATTAGGTAATCTACAAATGCACTGGCTGCAAAAATTGTTTTAAATGTTTTGTTAAAGGTATACAAACATTCGTGATTAAAAAATTGTATTTCTGACTATTTATAACCCTTAAAAAATGTCAAAGCCATTTCAAAATGTCGTTAAAATGATTTCTCATTCAAAGTGTTAAAGCAATAAACAAATTTCTTATCGATTTGTGCTTTCTTGGAAAGTGTTGTTTTTATAATGTACTGAACATTAGTCGTATAATTTGCGCAGTAAAAATTTAAAAAATATACTTTTGAAAACATAAAAAATGTTGTTGATTATAAATGCATTGGTTTTATTTCGAGAAAATATACGTTTTTTTGTTTTTAAATAAAATAAATTAGACTTTTTTGTTTTTAAATAAAATAAATTAAATAAATTGACAAATTTGTGCGTTTATTGTTAGAAAAATCAAAATATTATTACATTTAAAAATATATTAAAGTTACAAATGAAATAAATTTAACTACAAAAATTTCTATTTAAAAGCAAAAAATATTTTTATTTTTAAAAATAGCTGACGTATTGATAAAATAAAATAGCGCCACTAGCGTTAGTAAACAGATTACAACTTCATGTGGCAACTGGTCACGTTTTTGTTAATTTAATCAAGTTTTCGTCAATTTTTAAGACGTTTTTAGTTCCTAAAACAAGATTTAAGGACTATTTTATTTAGGTCTATTATAAATATATTTACCAAAGTGTTAATGTTTGTGTTATTGTAATAGTAGAAGTTAATATTTAAATCTTAAGACTTCAAAATTTGTAAATATCTAAAATATATAGCTTTTAAGTTAAACACTATAAATCGTTTTTGTTTGTCAGTTTGTTAAGATATTAAGTTTTCCAGTCTGTCAGTTTGTTATAAATTTATATTTAAGTTTTTTAAAATATAACCCATTTTGTTTACAGATAATATCTTATTCAAAATTTAAAAATCAAGTTTTTTTCAAAAATGTCGTCATCAGCTAAGGAAAATGAAGACTTGAAGGCAGGTCACGCTCCAGCAGTTAAAGCCGGAGGAATGAGGATAAAGGGAGCAAGAGTTCACGAGGAGAAGATCTCGAAGGAGGATGCAGAATCGCCGTGGGAATCTGAGGTTAAAAATTTTTTATAAGTACGCGCACCAATAAACCAGTCTGGAAAGTAGGGCAGCGTGCACACACGAGATTTTTTTCATTAAAAAAAATGCACGCTTGGAATTAGCGTCGTTGAAAACTGCCCTACTTTCCAGACTGGCCAATAACAAGGAATATTTTACAATACATAATACAATAATGCTACAGAAAAAATAAGAAATCAATTCCATAATTTAAAACATATCATAAGTATTAATGTTAACATAAAGATTTTTTAGTTTGACTTGGTCACCCCTTCTAAATATAGTTGCTTGGTTTGTATATTTATATGTAAAAGACGATTGCCTGCTCCATAGGTTGCAAAAAGTGCTTCGTATGTAGATATAATGATTGTATATATATGTTTAAAAAAAATACAAATAGCGCATTGGCAGCATGGTGTATTGATTAAAACACTTGGCTTCATCATAGCAGGTTCTGGGTCCGATTCTAACTATTTTGATGCTGAAGTGTCTATATAAATAATGCTATGAACTCTTGCCAAACCAAACCCAATCAAAAAACTAATTATTAGGCAATTTTGGGCAATATAATTTATTATCTATCTAAATTATTATTTACCCCTTCTTTCACTTTTCAGGTCCCGAAACCGGCAACCCAGAATGTGGTGATATCAGGGGTACTTACCCACGGGGATAAAGATTTTACCCCTGCTTCGGTGAAGGTGGCTCATGAGAAACCTCAACCAACGCACATCAAACCAGTCATGAACAAACAAATCAACCGACAAATTCAACAACCACGATAGACTGGAAAAAATTCGAGCTAAAAATTAATAATTTGAGTTTTTGGCTCTGATAGACTACTTGGACTTATTGTAATCTCTGGACTTTGTAAATAACTGGCTTTGGTGTTGTTATTAAATTTGGGGTTACTTTGGGTATGGTTTATGTATTTGGTTGAATAATATTTTAATTTGGAAAACTTTAAAAGATTAAAGTTAAAATTGCTTAAGGTTTAAACATTGAATTTGGTCAAGCTTTTTTTAGTTTTTAAACCCTAGAAAAAAGTGAATTTAAAATACAAGAAAGGAATCTAAAAATTAATTTTATTTTTAACCAAAACATATTTGTACCTTGAAAAGTACCATTTTAATGATAATAATTGGTGTTTGGTTGCAAAAATGGTGAAAATTTGGTGTTTAAAAACCTGATTCTTAAAGTTCCAATAAGTTTTTTAATTTTTTTTGTTGCAATAATTGCTGTTAAATTCCCAAAAATTTTGACCAATTTTTTTTATTATTTTAATGTTTTCATAATCATGATTTTAATGTCATAGTACATACAAAAAAATTCAATATTTAAACCGAACAATATTAGTAAAAAGAGGTCCCAAAACTTTTGGTAAATTGTACATTTTTCTTAGTTAATACTTCGTAATTATTTGTCTTCTGAATTTAATATTTTCTGTGATATAATCTTAGTTGAATGTAGCAGTTGGCATTAAATCTAATTCAAAAGTTGTTAAATTTTATGCCTATCTTATTTGGTAATCGTGGTTTAATTTTAAAAATTCCTTCTTTAGATATTTTAGGATTTTATTTAAAAATATGGCTGAACTTGAAACTGCAGCGGACAGAAATGTTGAAATTTGGAAAATTAAAAAACTTATTAAAAGTTTGGAAGCTGCAAGAGGGTAAATAACTTTTAATTAATTTTATAAAATTTAAGTTTTTTAAAAGTTTACTTTGTGTTTAACATTTATTTATGACTGATGTTTATTATTAGGGATTTATAAACAGTACGAATTTCTTCCTAATTAAGTACCAATCCGTGATTAATTATCGAACAATTATATCATTAGTAATAGCCCATCAAAGTCAATATAAGACTGGGTCAGTTTGATGTTACTTTTTGTTTAGGTCATGCAGTCGACCTTTCCACATCGCGTACAAATACAACTTAAAATAATTATGTAGTTATACCATAAGCATCTTACTAATGATGCCACAAACTGCAGTAGTTGGAAATTAAACCTAACCTTTAAATGGTGATTTTTAGTGCTCAAAATCACCAACATCACAAAGCAACCATTTTTAAATCTTGTTAATATTTATCACAGTAATGGAACCAGCATGATCTCCTTAATCATCCCACCAAAGGATCAAGTATCGAGAGTTGCTAAGATGTTGGCGGATGAATACGGGACAGCATCAAACATTAAAAGTAGAGTGAATAGGTTGTCAGTGTTAGGAGCTATCACCTCTGTACAACAAAGACTGAAACTTTATAACAAAGGTATTTTATTTTAAAATTATTTCTGTAGTTAAGTTATTGTATTTTATGTAATAAATGTTGCCTTTAAAAACTTATAATAATAGTGATTATCTTATAATATAACTCGAATAAAGGTATATATATATAATGTTTTACTTATGTTATAAATATCGTATAAAGTTTAATGTATATATATATACTTTTTTTTTTGTTACATTTATATTTTTTTCTAACATAAATTTATTTTTTGATTTTACACATTAAATCAAATGTAGATTTTCTTGTAAACAAAGACTTTATTATTATTTATACATGATTCACAAAAAATATGTCACTAGAACATGAATAAGCTATTCATAACACTAGGTTTAAAGTAAATATTTCTGTATACATAAGTTGTCAATTTTTAACACTTGGCTCAAGGACTTTTTGTGGGGCTACCTATGTTTGAGTTTTCGTTAACTTAATAAAATTCCATGCCAACCACAATTAACCTATGCTTACACATTAGAATTTAACTAAATAATATGATTATTGTTGTTAGTTCCATCCAATGGGTTAGTTGTTTATTGTGGAACAATTGTAACTGATGAGGGAAAGGAGAAAAAAGTAAACATTGATTTTGAGCCATTTAAACCAATCAACACTTCACTTTATCTGTGTGATAACAAGTTTCATACAGAGGTAAGTGAAAACTTTAGATTAAATTTATAAACAAATTCTCCTAAAGTATTAAATTTTTAACATTTTTGTTAATTACAAATCTATATTAGGTTTTTCTACTGCATTAATTTTTCAAGTTTTCATTCTTTTACAAATTAGTAATGAATTGGTAGCATACATATATATAAAAATAGCCTAATAAATTTAAAAAATTTAAATATAAGAAAACACCTAAATTTTATTGTAAAAGCAACATTGTTTTTAAAAGTAGGAAGATGTATTGATGATTAATTATAATTGGTTTTTAAGCTAAATTACTGTGTGGTTATTAATAAATGTCCAACAATTAAATTTAATCTGCTGCTACAGCAAATTTTAATTTCCTATGCTAGCATTTATTTTATTAAACCCATATAAGTTTAAAATTAGCTAAATAATGAATATGTTGTATCTTAATTTGTTTTACTTTAAAGCTTTTAAAACCTAGTTAATACTACAATATTATATATTAAATGCGTTAATGTGGCTTTTAGTTGATTAGTTATTTTTCTGTATATATATTATATATATTACTTTAAAAAAATAAAAATTTAAATTTCAGGCTCTGACAGCATTGTTATCAGACGACAACAAGTTTGGATTTATAATCATGGATGGAAATGGGGCCTTGTTTGGGACCTTGCAGGGAAATACAAGGGAGGTTCTACATAAGTTTAATGTGGATCTACCCAAGAAACATGGTGAGTTATATTGTATTACAATTAAATAAAAACTATGACATGTTTTGAACCATGAAATTGTTTTTTATTTTTTGGCATCATTATTTGTCTATTTGTATCTTTTAAATTGGTACCACTAAAATATAGGATGTTTTGGTGTTAAATTTCCAAAGTGTTTTTGTAGTAAATGGTATTTGTGTTTTCTATTATGTTTGTTTACAAGTTTGATTGATTTTTGTAAAACTGATAAATAAACTACACTTTATTTGTTTTTAATTAATCACAATCTGTGTCGAAAACAAAACATAAAAAATTGTTTTAATATTTTTTTTTCTCAAACCACTTTTACCCCTTTTAAGTCACTTTTAACTTTTTTAATTTTTACATTATGTTTTTATTTTAGTTTAAATATAAATTATTTAGTTATCTTTTGCTATTTTACTTTTATATATAATTAATATTGGCCTTAATTTTTAGCATTAAATTTTCTACTAACTATATTTTTATAATTCAAAGTTTTGAAATTTAAAGATTTAAATTTTTTTTAAATATTTGCCAAATTTAACCTTATAGGAAGGGGAGGTCAGTCTGCACTTCGATTTGCCCGACTTAGAATGGAAAAACGTCATAATTATGTCCGCAAGGTGGCAGAGACGGCCGTCACATTTTTTATCACAAACGATCGTCCGAATGTGACTGGCCTGATCTTGGCTGGCTCGGCAGATTTTAAGACAGAACTTTCACAATCTGACATGTTTGATCAGGTAAAAAACTTAAAAATTTTAAGAAAAAGTTTTTGTTGGTTGTTGAATCAATCTTATACTTTATACAACAATAAAAGTATTAAATTTTTATACTCCTTTTATAATGTGTTTAATTTAACAATATTTGATCTTTGTAACTATTTGTTAGAATTCTAAAATTGTAGTTTTTAAATTACAATATGATTCGGTAATTTCATCTTTATATTCCTTCAAATTTTTTTTCAACAAAACCAAAACTTTGTTTTATTTCCAGCGTTTACAAGCAAAGATAATAAAGTTGGTTGATGTTAGTTACGGAGGAGAGAATGGTTTCAATCAAGCCATTGAGTTGTCAGCTGAAGTGCTTTCTAACGTCAAGTTTATACAAGAAAAAAAACTAATCGGTAAGTTGACAAAAAATTTAAATATTAAAACAGTTGTTTCTGTTAAACTTCTAATTTTGTTTTAAACTTTATTAAATATTAAAAATGCATGAAATATGGAAAATACATTATGTTTAAAAATTGTCAAAAGCTATAAAATAGGTTAAATTAATGTACCAACTTACAAAATATTAAAAATGTCAAAAATTTAAATTTAAAACCTTTTTTTAACTAAAATTTTATAACCATGTAAAAAATAAGCTAATTATTATATTTTCTAAACAAAAAAAAATTTAATTTCAATGATCTAAATAAATACTTCAATAAAATCAAGCTAAACAAGTATTCGCCAATACAAAAAAAAAATTTTTTTTACAAAACAAATAATTTTTAGGTCGATATTTTGATGAAATCTCACAGGACACCGGAAAGTTTTGTTTTGGGGTCGTCGACACTTTAAAAGCACTCGAAATGGGGGCGGTAGAGATCCTGGTGGTTTGGGAAAATTTGGACACCATGAGATATGTGCTTAAGAACCATGCAACTGATGGTAAGTTGGTGTTTTTATGTTAACCATTTATGGTGGTTGGTGTTTTTATGTTAACCATTTATTGTGGTTGGTATTTTTTACCATTTATAATATTTTGGTGTTTGATTTTTACTATCTTGGATTGTATTTTTTTTTAATTTTTACCAATCATAGCATGTTAAAGTTTAAACTTTACCATTTTTGGTATGTTGGTGTTTTTATTTGTAACCATTCATGGTATGTTGGTGTTTTTATTTTAACCATTGATCGTAAGTTTATATTAACCAGGTTTGGTATGTTGGTTATTTTATTTTTACAATTCTTGGTTTGTTGGTGCATAAATTATTACCATTTATGGTATGTTGGTGTTTATGTTTTTACCATTTATGGTACGTTGGTGTTTTTATTTTTACCATTTATGGTACGTTGGTGTTTTTTATTTTAACAATTTATAGCATGTTCGTTTTTTAATTTTGTATTTAGGCTACTATGGTTTAATGGTGTTTTTATTTTTACCATTTATAAAATGTTGGTGTTTTCAACTTCAATGTATACAGTATTAGGTTGTCTTATTTTTGTGTTATTTTAAAAGGTTATAAAATTTACCAACTTTATTATTTTTTCCTAGTCCTTAAAGTAACTGTTTTCATCACAAACATAAAACATTTGAAAAAACACATATTATTTTATATGTTGTGTGCTTCTATTTACACTGTACTTACATTTTTACATAAAAGTATGAGGGTATGCAAAAAGTGACATATTTTATTATTTTTACAGAGGAAAAGATTTTATATTTGAGGCCTGATCAAGAAAAAGATAAAACTCATTTTACTGATCAAGATGTAAGTAAAAAAACAATCTTTTAATGATTTGATTTTTTTATTTATTTTTTTTTTGTATACATATATCTTTATCCTCGGTGTGGTAAAGTCGAATGTGCATCAGTTACTCCGACACAGTCTCTAGTTGCCTGTGGCAGTTTGGGATATTATAGATTATAATTGCCCAGTAATTATACTGCTGATTAAGTGCTGGCTCAGCAGAAGTTTATACCGTTTATAGCGCCTTGCTCAAGGGCACTACAGCATGAGAGTAGTGGGAATTGAACCCACGACCTCATGTGTGGTGTAGCAAGTGTTCTTACCACTACACCACGCTGCGGGTTATTTTATTTAAATAGAGGTAAACTAAAGTGAAGTTAAATTTTATTGCAAAAATTTATAAATTTTTAACATTAAAAAAAAACATAAAAAAATTTACAAAAACTTTGTTTCTAATAAAAAGTGTTCCCACAGACCCAGGTTGAAATGGAGATGACTGAGAGTTGCCCCTTGCTTGAATGGTTTGCCAACAATTACAAGAAATTCGGGGCAACGCTGGAAATTGTGACAGATCGGTCACAAGAGGGCAGTCAGTTTGTGAAAGGATTTGGTGGAATTGGAGGTCAGAATTTTAATTGTTAAAATAGTTTTTGATGTAATAATATTAACTTATCATTTTACATTTTGTGGGTTGTGCGAGTTTTTTTAATATCAAACTAATGTTATTACATAATGTTTATGATCTTTGGTCTATTTCAATGAAGCTACAACATTCTTAAACCCAGAATTTTTTTCTATATTTAACCATAGGGCATATCATCTTTAGCTTTTAATCCTATCTCAAATTTACAAGCCTCTTTTTTAAAATTTTTACCCGTTTTCAACTTTTTTAGGTATGTTGCAAAAAAAGTTGTGCAAGTTTACTTTATTATTAACCTGATGTTTTTACCTTATTTTTAACTTGCATATAAAGTTAAATCTTGTTCTACAAAGCAACAACATTTGCAAATAAACCCAGAAAATCCCCCTGTATACAGCCATAGTGAATATCGTCTTAAGCTACTACCCCAACCCTAATTCACCCCCTTTATAAAAAAATATTTACCCAATTTCCATATCTTTTTATGTTGTCCTAAACAATAACCACAAACACAAAGCTAAAAACCCACTTATTTAAAATATTTTATATTTAATTATCGAAGAATTTAAACTACCCTATCTTAAACTGCTATTCCAACCCCAATTTTACGAACCCCCTTTTCTAGAATTTTTATCCAATTTTCAATTTTTTTCTAGGTATGTTGCGTTACCGAATTGACTTCCAAAGTTTGGAATTTAACGAGGATGACGATTATTTTAACGACTATTGACTTCTACTCAAGCGTGCAGTCACGTGGCCAGTTTTCCGGTGTCTCCCGCCGAGCGTATTAAAGTGGTTTTAATGTTAATAAAGATTTTGTATTATTTCGTGGTTTGGAAATAAATTGAACATTTCATGGTTTTGCTTTCAACGAAATGTTTTTAATTTTTAAATAAATATTCAGATTCTGTTGAAAAATTTGTTAAGGTTTTGACAACAAAATGTCGTTACGGGGTGGTTTAAATATACAATAATTAATTTTTTTGGTAAATTGACTAAAATGTTGTTTTGGGGGTTAAAAGAAATCGATTTGTTTACATTTTGTAAGATGAACGTAAGATTGTGACGTCATTGACGTATTTGCCCTCAATCGAGTAATTTTGATTTCGTTTCCTTTGTAACTTAATTTTGACAGACGTTAGATAATTAAGTACAGTTAAACATAGTAAACAAATGTGACTACTAAGGGTAAACTGTTGACATAAAAAAAACTGTTAAATTAAACATGCTAAACTATTCTAAAAAATAGTCACCTTATGCTTAGTTTTAAAACATTTTTAATCATTCGAAATGTTTATAAAAACCTGGTGTAAGTTAAAGATTTATTGGATTTATAGTCAAGTGAGATCAAACATGAAAATAAGAAGTAATTAGCGAGTGAGTAAAGTTATAATAATATATATATATATATATATTTAAATGTCGTGATAGTAAATTTAAAATTAATTTGTGTTTATTTGTTTATGATTAGTTTCTAAAAAATACAAAGGTTATAATATATTTTTTTAAATTACGAAATTTCAAAACCTAAAATCAAAAAATTTACAGAATCGCATTAATCTAATTAACATTTCACTAAATCAAAAGTTTTAGCTAATATTTTTTGGGGAGTTCATTTATGTCACGTGATATTTTTGGACAATGATATTGCATACAAATTTTTCTGAAAAAAAATAAAAAATTTTAGTCAAAAAATAATTGTTTTGTTAAAACCGCGCAGGTCTAATTATAATGTTTACAAAATATTATTTTTTAATTTTAATATTCATAAAAGTTATGACACTTTTAATAAAAATTTATAAAACTTTAAAACTTGAAATAACATATTTTTAGACGCGTTTTGACCTAACTAATATTTAAAATAAAACATTTCAAAAATATTCAGTAGAACAAAGGTTTGAGGTAATTTTTATTTTGGGTTTAATTAGGTCACGTGATATTTTTGGTCAATAATATTGCATACAAATTTAAAAAAAAATTAAAATTTTAAATCGAAAAATAATTATTCTATGAAAACTGTGATATTTTTGGCCAATGATATTGCATACAATTTTTTTTTCAAATTAAAAATTTTACATCGAAAAATAATTGTTTTGTTGGAACCGCACAGGTCCAATTACCGTGTTTACAAAATATTTTTGAAAATATTAATATTCAAAAAGTTATGATACTTTTATGAAAAATTTATGAAATCTCAAAACCTAAAATTTTGTATTTTATTATACGCGTATTGACATAACTGACATCAAGATAAAATAGTTCGCGAATATAATCAGTAGAACAAAAGTTTGAGATAATTTTTATTTTGGGTTTAATTAGGTCACGTGATATTTTTGGCCAATGATATTGCATACAAATTTTTTGAAAAAAAATAAAAAAAATTTAAATCAAAAAATAATTTTTGTGTTAGAACGGCACAGGTCCAATTACCGTGTTTACAAAATATTTTTCGAAAATATTAATATTCATAAAAGTTATGAAACTTTTACTAAAAATTTATGAAATCTCAAAACCTAAAATTTTGTTTTTTATTAGACGCGCATTGGCCTAACTAACATTCAAGATAAAACATTTTGCGAAAATTTTCAGTAAAACAAAAGTTTGAGGTAATTTTTATTTTGGGTTTAATTAGGTCACGTGATATTTTTGGCCAATGATATTGCATACAAATTTTTTTTTTTAAAATAAAAAATTTTAAATCGAAAAATAATTGTTGTGTTAGAACCGCACAGGTCCAATTATCGTGTTTACAAAATATTTTTCGAAAATATTAATATTCATAAAAGTTATGAAACTTTTATTAAAAATTTATGAAATCTCAAAACCTAAAATTTTGTTTTTTATTAGACGCACATTGGCCTAACTAACATTCAAGATAAAACATTTCGCGAAAATTTTCAGTAAAACAAAAGTTTGAGGTAATTTTTATTTTTGGTTTAATTAGGTCACGTGATATTTTTGGCCAATGATATTGCATACAAATTTTTTTTAAAAAAATAAAAAAATTTAAATCGAAAAATAATTGTTGTGTTAAAACCGCACAGGTCCAATTACCGTGTTTACAAAATATTTTTCGAAAATATTAATATTCATAAAAGTTATGAAACTTTTATTAAAAATTTATGAAATCTCAAAACCTAAAATTTTGTATTTTATTAGACGCACATTGGCCTAACTAACATTCAAGATAAAACATTTCGCGAAAATTTTCAGTAAAACAAAAGTTTGAGGTAATTTTTATTTTGGGTTTAATTAGGTCACGTGATATTTTTGGCCAATGATATTGCATACAAATTTTTTGAAAAAAAATAAAAAATTTTAAATCGAAAAATAATTGTTGTGTTAGAACCCCAGAGGTCCAATTAACGTGTTTACAAAATATTTTTCGAAAATATTAATATTCATAAAAGTTAGGAAACTTTTATTAAAAATTTATGAAATTTCAAAACCTAAAATTTTGTTTTTTATTAGACGCGCATTGGCCTAACTAACATTCAAGATAAAACATTTCGCGAAAATTTTCAGTAAAACAAAAGTTTGAGATAATTTTTATTTTGGGTTTAATTAGGTCACGTGATATTTTTGGCCAATGATATTGCATACAAATTTAAAAAAAAAAATAAAAAATTTTAAATCAAAAAATAATTTTTGTGTTAAAACCGCACAGGTCCAATTACCGTGTTTACAAAATATTTTTCGAAAATATTAATATTCATAAAAGTTATGAAACTTTTATTAAAACTTTATAAAATCTCAAAACCTAAAATTTTGTTTTTTATTAGACGCGCATTGGCCTAACTAACATTCAAGATAAAACATTTCGCGAAAATTTTCAGTAAAACAAAAGTTTGAGGTAATTTTTATTTTGGGTTTAATTAGGTCACGTGATATTTTTGGCCAATGATACTTGCATACAAATTTTTTAAAAAAAAATAAAATATTTTAAATCAAAAAATAATTGTTCTGTTAAAACCGCACAAGTCCAATTACCGTGTTTACAAAATATTTTTCGAAAATATTAATATTCATAAAAGTTATGAAACTTTTATTAAAAATTTATGAAATTTCAAAACCTAAAATTTTGTTTTTTATTAGACGCGCATTGGCCTAACTAACATTCAAGATAAAACATTTCGCGAAAATTTTCAGTAAAACAAATGTTTGAGATAATTTTTATTTTGGGTTTAATTAGGTCACGTGATATTTTTGGCCAATGATATTGCATACAAATTTAAAAAAAAAAATAAAAACTTTTAAATCAAAAAATAATTTTTGTGTTAAAACCGCGCAGGTCCAATTACCGTGTTTACAAAATATTTTTCGAAAATATTAATATTCATTAAAGTTATGAAACTTTTATTAAAAATTTATGAAATCTCAAAACCTAAAATTTTGTTTTTTATTAGACGCGCATTGGCCTAACTAACATTCAAGATAAAACATTTCGCAAAAATTTTCAGTAAAACAAAAGTTTGAGGTAATTTTTATTTTGGGTTTAATTAGGTCACGTGATATTTTTGGCCAATGATATTGCATACAAATTTTTTTTAAAAAAATAAAAAATTTTAAATCGAAAAATAATTGTTGTGTTAAAACCGCACAGGTCCAATTACCGTGTTTACAAAATATTTTTCGAAAATATTAATATTCATAAAAGTTATGAAACTTTTATTAAAAATTTATGAAATCTCAAAACCTAAAATTTTGTATTTTATTAGACGCACATTGGCCTAACTAACATTCAAGATAAAACATTTCGCGAAAATTTTCAGTAAAACAAAAGTTTGAGGTAATTTTTATTTTGGGTTTAATTAGGTCACGTGATATTTTTGGCCAATGATATTGCATACAAATTTTTTGAAAAAAAATAAAAAATTTTAAATCAAAAAATAATTTTTGTGTTAAAACCGCACAGGTCCAATTACCGTGTTTACAAAATATTTTTCGAAAATATTAATATTCATTAAAGTTATGAAACTTTTATTAAAAATTTATGAAATCTCAAAACCTAAAATTTTGTTTTTTATTAGACGCGCATTGGCCTAATTAACATTCAAGATAAAACATTTCGCGAAAATTTTCAATAAAACAAAGTTTGAGATAATTTTTATTTTGGGTTTAATTAGGTCACGTGATATTTTTGGCCAATGATATTGCATACAAATTTTTTGAAAAAAAATAAAAAATTTTAAATCAAAAAATAATTGTTGTGTTAGAACCCCACAGGTCCAATTAACGTGTTTACAAAATATTTTTCGAAAATATTAATATTCATAAAAGTTATGAAACTTTTATTAAAAATTTATGAAATTTCAAAACCTAAAATTTTGTTTTTTATTAGACGCGCATTGGCCTAACTAACATTCAAGATAAAACATTTCGCGAAAATTTTCAGTAAAACAAAAGTTTGAGATAATTTTTATTTTGGGTTTAATTAGGTCACGTGATATTTTTGGCCAATGATATTGCATACAAATTTAAAAAAAAAAATAAAAAATTTTAAATCAAAAAATAATTTTTGTGTTAAAACCGCACAGGTCCAATTACCGTGTTTACAAAATATTTTTCGAAAATATTAATATTCATTAAAGTTATGAAACTTTTATTAAAAATTTATGAAATCTCAAAACCTAAAATTTTGTTTTTTATTAGACGCGCATTGGCCTAACTAACATTCAAGATAAAACATTTCGCGAAAATTTTCAGTAAAACAAAAGTTTGAGGTAATTTTTATTTTGGGTTTAATTAGGTCACGTGATATTTTTGGCCAATGATATTGCATACAAATTTTTTGTAAAAAAATAAAAAATTTTAAATCGAAAAATAATTGTTGTGTTAAAACCGCACAGGTCCAATTACCGTGTTTACAAAATATTTTTCGAAAATATTAATATTCATAAAAGTTATGAAACTTTTATTAAAAATTTATGAAATCTCAAAACCTAAAATTTTGTATTTTATTAGACGCACATTGGCCTAACTAACATTCAAGATAAAACATTTCGCGAAAATTTTCAGTAAAACAAAAGTTTGAGGTAATTTTTATTTTGGGTTTAATTAGGTCACGTGATATTTTTGGCCAATGATATTGCATACAAATTTTTTGAAAAAAAATAAAAAATTTTAAATCGAAAAATAATTGTTGTGTTAGAACCCCACAGGTCCAATTAACGTGTTTACAAAATATTTTTCGAAAATATTAATATTCATAAAAGTTATGAAACTTTTATTAAAAATTTATGAAATTTCAAAACCTAAAATTTTGTTTTTTATTAGACGCGCATTGGCCTAACTAACATTCAAGATAAAACATTTCGCGAAAATTTTCAGTAAAACAAAAGTTTGAGATAATTTTTATTTTGGGTTTAATTAGGTCACGTGATATTTTTGGCCAATGATATTGCATACAAATTTTTTGAAATAAAATATAAAGTTTTAAATCAAAAAATAATTTTTGTGTTAGAACCGCACAGGTCCAATTACCGTGTTTACAAAATATTTTTCGAAAATATTAATATTCATAAAAGTTATAAAACTTTTATTAAAAATTTATGAAATCTCAAAACCTAAAATTTTGTTTTTTATTAGACGCGCATTGGCCTAACTAACATTCAAGATAAAACATTTTGCGAAAATTTTCAGTAAAACAAAAGTTTGAGATAATTTTTATTTTGGGTTTAATTAGGTCACGTGATATTTTTGGCCAATGATATTGCATACAAATTTAAAAAAAAAAATAAAAAATTTTAAATCAAAAAATAATTTTTGTGTTAAAACCGCACAGGTCCAATTACCGTGTTTACAAAATATTTTTCGAAAATATTAATATTCATAAAAGTTATGAAACTTTTATTAAAACTTTATGAAATCTCAAAACCTAAAATTTTGTTTTTTATTAGACGCGCATTGGCCTAACTAACATTCAAGATAAAACATTTTCGCGTGTTAAAACCGCACAGGTCCAATTACCGTGTTTACAAAGTATTTTTCGAAAATATTAACATTCATTAAAGTTATGAAACTTTTATTAAAAATTTATGAAATCTCAAAACCTAAAATTTTGTTTTTTATTAGACGCGCATTGGCCTAACTAACATTCAAGATAAAACATTTCGCGATAATTTTCAGTAAAACAAAAGTTTGAGATAATTTTTATTTTTGGTTTAATTAGGTCACGTGATATTTTTGGCCAATGATATTGCATACAAATTTTTTTTAAAAAAATAAAAAATTTTAAATCGAAAAATAATCGTTGTGTTAAAACCGCACAGGTCCAATTACCGTGTTTACAAAATATTTTTCAAAAATATTAATATTCATAAAAGTTATGAAACTTTTATTAAAAATTTATGAAATCTCAAAACCTAAAATTTTGTTTTTTATTAGACGCACATTGGCCTAACTAACATTCAAGATAAAACATTTCGCGAAAATTTTCAGTAAAACAAAAGTTTGAGGTAATTTTTATTTTGGGTTTAATTAGGTCACGTGATATTTTTGGCCAATGATATTGCATACAAATTTTTTGAAAAAAAATAAAAAATTTTAAATCGAAAAATAATTGTTGTGTTAGAACCCCACAGGTCCAATTAACGTGTTTACAAAATATTTTTCGAAAATATTAATATTCATTAAAGTTATGAAACTTTTATTAAAAATTTATGAAATCTCAAAACCTAAAATTTTGTTTTTTATTAGACGCGCATTGGCCTAACTAACATTCAAGATAAAACATTTCGCGAAAATTTTCAGTAAAACAAAAGTTTGAGGTAATTTTTATTTTTGGTTTAATTAGGTCACGTGATATTTTTGGCCAATGATATTGCATACAAATTTTTTTTAAAAAAAATAAAAAATTTTAAATCGAAAAATAATCGTTGTGTTAAAACCGCACAGGTCCAATTGCCGTGTTTACAAAATATTTTTCGAAAATATTAATATTCATAAAAGTTATGAAACTTTTATTAAAAATTTATGAAATCTCAAAACCTAAAATTTTGTTTTTTATTAGACGCGCATTGGCCTAACTAACATTCAAGATAAAACATTTCGCGAAAATTTTCAGTAAAACAAAAGTTTGAGGTAATTTTTATTTTGGGTTTAATTAGGTCACGTGATATTTTTGGCCAATGATATTGCATACAAATTTTTGGAAAAAAATAAAAAATTTTAAATCGAAAAATAATTGTTGTGTTAGAACTGCACAGGCCCAAATACCGTGTTTACAAAATATTTTTCGAAAATATTAATATTCATAAAAGTTATGAAACTTTTATTAAAAATTTATGAAATCTTAAAACCTAAAATTTTGTTTTTTATTAGACGCGCATTGGCCTAACTAACATTCAAGATAAAACATTTCGCGAAAATTTTCAGTAAAACAAAAGTTTGAGATAATTTTTATTTTGGGTTTAATTAGGTCACGTGATATTTTTGGCCAATGATATTGCATACAAATTTAAAAAAAAAAATAAAAAATTTTAAATCAAAAAATAATTTTTGTGTTAAAACCGCACAGGTCCAATTACCGTGTTTACAAAATATTTTTCGAAAGAATTAATATTCATAAAAGTTATGAAACTTTTATTAAAACTTTATGAAATCTCAAAACCTAAAATTTTGTTTTTTATTAGACGCGCATTGGCCTAACTAACATTCAAGATAAAACATTTCGCGAAAATTTTCAGTAAAACAAAAGTTTGAGGTAATTTTTATTTTGGGTTTAATTAGGTCACGTGATATTTTTGGCCAATGATACTTGCATACAAATTTTTTAAAAAAAAATAAAATATTTTAAATCAAAAAATAATTGTTCTGTTAAAACCGCACAAGTCCAATTACCGTGTTTACAAAATATTTTTCGAAAATATTAATATTCATAAAAGTTATGAAACTTTTATTAAAATTTTACGAAATCTCAAAACCTAAAATTTTGTATTTTATTAGACGCGCATTGGCCTAACTAACATTCAAGATAAAACATTTTGCGAAAATTTTCAGTAAAACAAAAGTTTGAGATAATTTTTATTTTGGGTTTAATTAGGTCACGTGATATTTTTGGCCAATGATATTGCATACAAATTTTTTGAATAAAAATAAAAAATTTTAAATCAAAAAATAATTGTTGCGTTAGAACCGCACAGGTCCAATTACCGTGTTTACAAAATATTTTTCGAAAATATTAATATTCATAAAAGTTATGAAACTTTTATTAAAAATTTATGAAATCTCAAAACCTAAAATTTTGTATTTTATTAGACGCGCATTGGCCTAACTAACATTCAAGATAAAACATTTCGCGAAAATTTTCAGTAAAACAAAAGTTTGAGATAATTTTTATTTTGGGTTTAATTAGGTCACGTGATATTTTTGGCCAATGATATTGCATACAAATTTTTGGAAAAAAATAAAAATTTTTAAATCGAAAAATAATTGTTGTGTTAGAACTGCACAGGTCCAAATACCGTGTTTACAAAATATTTTTCGAAAATATTAATATTCATAAAAGTTATGAAACTTTTATTAAAAATTTATGAAATCTCAAAACCTAAAATTTTGTTTTTTATTAGACGCGCATTGGCCTAATTAACATTCAAGATAAAACATTTCGCGAAAATTTTCAGTAAAACAAAGTTTGAGATAATTTTTATTTTGGGTTTAATTAGGTCACGTGATATTTTTGGCCAATGATATTGCATACAAATTTTTAAAAAAAAATAAAAAATTTTAAATCAAAAAATAATTTTTGTGTTAAAACCGCACAGGTCCAATTACCGTGTTTACAAAATATTTTTCGAAAATATTAATATTCATAAAAGTTATGAAACTTTTATTAAAAATTTATGAAATCTCAAAACCTAAAATTTTGTTTTTTATTAGACGCGCATTGGCCTAATTAACATTCAAGATAAAACATTTCGCGAAAATTTTCAATAAAACAAAGTTTGAGATAATTTTTATTTTGGGTTTAATTAGGTCACGTGATATTTTTGGCCAATGATATTGCATACAAATTTTTTGAAAAAAAATAAAAAATTTTAAATCAAAAAATAATTGTTGTGTTAGAACCCCACAGGTCCAATTAACGTGTTTACAAAATATTTTTCGAAAATATTAATATTCATAAAAGTTATGAAACTTTTATTAAAAATTTATGAAATTTCAAAACCTAAAATTTTGTTTTTTATTAGACGCGCATTGGCCTAACTAACATTCAAGATAAAACATTTCGCGAAAATTTTCAGTAAAACAAAAGTTTGAGATAATTTTTATTTTGGGTTTAATTAGGTCACGTGATATTTTTGGCCAATGATATTGCATACAAATTTAAAAAAAAAAATAAAAAATTTTAAATCAAAAAATAATTTTTGTGTTAAAACCGCACAGGTCCAATTACCGTGTTTACAAAATATTTTTCGAAAATATTAATATTCATTAAAGTTATGAAACTTTTATTAAAAATTTATGAAATCTCAAAACCTAAAATTTTGTTTTTTATTAGACGCGCATTGGCCTAACTAACATTCAAGATAAAACATTTCGCGAAAATTTTCAGTAAAACAAAAGTTTGAGGTAATTTTTATTTTGGGTTTAATTAGGTCACGTGATATTTTTGGCCAATGATATTGCATACAAATTTTTTGTAAAAAAATAAAAAATTTTAAATCGAAAAATAATTGTTGTGTTAAAACCGCACAGGTCCAATTACCGTGTTTACAAAATATTTTTCGAAAATATTAATATTCATAAAAGTTATGAAACTTTTATTAAAAATTTATGAAATCTCAAAACCTAAAATTTTGTATTTTATTAGACGCACATTGGCCTAACTAACATTCAAGATAAAACATTTCGCGAAAATTTTCAGTAAAACAAAAGTTTGAGGTAATTTTTATTTTGGGTTTAATTAGGTCACGTGATATTTTTGGCCAATGATATTGCATACAAATTTTTTGAAAAAAAATAAAAAATTTTAAATCGAAAAATAATTGTTGTGTTAGAACCCCACAGGTCCAATTAACGTGTTTACAAAATATTTTTCGAAAATATTAATATTCATAAAAGTTATGAAACTTTTATTAAAAATTTATGAAATTTCAAAACCTAAAATTTTGTTTTTTATTAGACGCGCATTGGCCTAACTAACATTCAAGATAAAACATTTCGCGAAAATTTTCAGTAAAACAAAAGTTTGAGATAATTTTTATTTTGGGTTTAATTAGGTCACGTGATATTTTTGGCCAATGATATTGCATACAAATTTTTTGAAATAAAATATAAAGTTTTAAATCAAAAAATAATTTTTGTGTTAGAACCGCACAGGTCCAATTACCGTGTTTACAAAATATTTTTCGAAAATATTAATATTCATAAAAGTTATAAAACTTTTATTAAAAATTTATGAAATCTCAAAACCTAAAATTTTGTTTTTTATTAGACGCGCATTGGCCTAACTAACATTCAAGATAAAACATTTTGCGAAAATTTTCAGTAAAACAAAAGTTTGAGATAATTTTTATTTTGGGTTTAATTAGGTCACGTGATATTTTTGGCCAATGATATTGCATACAAATTTAAAAAAAAAAATAAAAAATTTTAAATCAAAAAATAATTTTTGTGTTAAAACCGCACAGGTCCAATTACCGTGTTTACAAAATATTTTTCGAAAATATTAATATTCATAAAAGTTATGAAACTTTTATTAAAACTTTATGAAATCTCAAAACCTAAAATTTTGTTTTTTATTAGACGCGCATTGGCCTAACTAACATTCAAGATAAAACATTTTCGCGTGTTAAAACCGCACAGGTCCAATTACCGTGTTTACAAAGTATTTTTCGAAAATATTAACATTCATTAAAGTTATGAAACTTTTATTAAAAATTTATGAAATCTCAAAACCTAAAATTTTGTTTTTTATTAGACGCGCATTGGCCTAACTAACATTCAAGATAAAACATTTCGCGATAATTTTCAGTAAAACAAAAGTTTGAGATAATTTTTATTTTTGGTTTAATTAGGTCACGTGATATTTTTGGCCAATGATATTGCATACAAATTTTTTTTAAAAAAATAAAAAATTTTAAATCGAAAAATAATCGTTGTGTTAAAACCGCACAGGTCCAATTACCGTGTTTACAAAATATTTTTCAAAAATATTAATATTCATAAAAGTTATGAAACTTTTATTAAAAATTTATGAAATCTCAAAACCTAAAATTTTGTTTTTTATTAGACGCACATTGGCCTAACTAACATTCAAGATAAAACATTTCGCGAAAATTTTCAGTAAAACAAAAGTTTGAGGTAATTTTTATTTTGGGTTTAATTAGGTCACGTGATATTTTTGGCCAATGATATTGCATACAAATTTTTTGAAAAAAAATAAAAAATTTTAAATCGAAAAATAATTGTTGTGTTAGAACCCCACAGGTCCAATTAACGTGTTTACAAAATATTTTTCGAAAATATTAATATTCATTAAAGTTATGAAACTTTTATTAAAAATTTATGAAATCTCAAAACCTAAAATTTTGTTTTTTATTAGACGCGCATTGGCCTAACTAACATTCAAGATAAAACATTTCGCGAAAATTTTCAGTAAAACAAAAGTTTGAGGTAATTTTTATTTTTGGTTTAATTAGGTCACGTGATATTTTTGGCCAATGATATTGCATACACATTTTTTTTAAAAAAAATAAAAAATTTTAAATCGAAAAATAATCGTTGTGTTAAAACCGCACAGGTCCAATTGCCGTGTTTACAAAATATTTTTCGAAAATATTAATATTCATAAAAGTTATGAAACTTTTATTAAAAATTTATGAAATCTCAAAACCTAAAATTTTGTTTTTTATTAGACGCGCATTGGCCTAACTAACATTCAAGATAAAACATTTCGCGAAAATTTTCAGTAAAACAAAAGTTTGAGGTAATTTTTATTTTGGGTTTAATTAGGTCACGTGATATTTTTGGCCAATGATATTGCATACAAATTTTTGGAAAAAAATAAAAAATTTTAAATCGAAAAATAATTGTTGTGTTAGAACTGCACAGGCCCAAATACCGTGTTTACAAAATATTTTTCGAAAATATTAATATTCATAAAAGTTATGAAACTTTTATTAAAAATTTATGAAATCTTAAAACCTAAAATTTTGTTTTTTATTAGACGCGCATTGGCCTAACTAACATTCAAGATAAAACATTTCGCGAAAATTTTCAGTAAAACAAAAGTTTGAGATAATTTTTATTTTGGGTTTAATTAGGTCACGTGATATTTTTGGCCAATGATATTGCATACAAATTTAAAAAAAAAAATAAAAAATTTTAAATCAAAAAATAATTTTTGTGTTAAAACCGCACAGGTCCAATTACCGTGTTTACAAAATATTTTTCGAAAGAATTAATATTCATAAAAGTTATGAAACTTTTATTAAAACTTTATGAAATCTCAAAACCTAAAATTTTGTTTTTTATTAGACGCGCATTGGCCTAACTAACATTCAAGATAAAACATTTCGCGAAAATTTTCAGTAAAACAAAAGTTTGAGGTAATTTTTATTTTGGGTTTAATTAGGTCACGTGATATTTTTGGCCAATGATACTTGCATACAAATTTTTTAAAAAAAAATAAAATATTTTAAATCAAAAAATAATTGTTCTGTTAAAACCGCACAAGTCCAATTACCGTGTTTACAAAATATTTTTCGAAAATATTAATATTCATAAAAGTTATGAAACTTTTATTAAAATTTTACGAAATCTCAAAACCTAAAATTTTGTATTTTATTAGACGCGCATTGGCCTAACTAACATTCAAGATAAAACATTTTGCGAAAATTTTCAGTAAAACAAAAGTTTGAGATAATTTTTATTTTGGGTTTAATTAGGTCACGTGATATTTTTGGCCAATGATATTGCATACAAATTTTTTGAATAAAAATAAAAAATTTTAAATCAAAAAATAATTGTTGCGTTAGAACCGCACAGGTCCAATTACCGTGTTTACAAAATATTTTTCGAAAATATTAATATTCATAAAAGTTATGAAACTTTTATTAAAAATTTATGAAATCTCAAAACCTAAAATTTTGTATTTTATTAGACGCGCATTGGCCTAACTAACATTCAAGATAAAACATTTCGCGAAAATTTTCAGTAAAACAAAAGTTTGAGATAATTTTTATTTTGGGTTTAATTAGGTCACGTGATATTTTTGGCCAATGATATTGCATACAAATTTTTGGAAAAAAATAAAAATTTTTAAATCGAAAAATAATTGTTGTGTTAGAACTGCACAGGTCCAAATACCGTGTTTACAAAATATTTTTCGAAAATATTAATATTCATAAAAGTTATGAAACTTTTATTAAAAATTTATGAAATCTCAAAACCTAAAATTTTGTTTTTTATTAGACGCGCATTGGCCTAATTAACATTCAAGATAAAACATTTCGCGAAAATTTTCAGTAAAACAAAGTTTGAGATAATTTTTATTTTGGGTTTAATTAGGTCACGTGATATTTTTGGCCAATGATATTGCATACAAATTTTTAAAAAAAAATAAAAAATTTTAAATCAAAAAATAATTTTTGTGTTAAAACCGCACAGGTCCAATTACCGTGTTTACAAAATATTTTTCGAAAATATTAATATTCATAAAAGTTATGAAACTTTTATTAAAAATTTATGAAATCTCAAAACCTAAAATTTTGTTTTTTATTAGACGCGCATTGGCCTAACTAACATTCAAGATGAAACATTTCGCGAAAATTTTCAGTAAAACAAAAGTTTGAGGTAATTTTTATTTTGGGTTTAATTAGGTCACGTGATATTTTTGGCCAATGATATTGCATACAAATTTTTTGAAAAAAAATAAAAAATTTTAAATCGAAAAATAATTGTTGTGTTAGAACCCAACAGGTCCAATTAACGTGTTTACAAAATATTTTTCAAAAATATTAATATTCATAAAAGTTATGAAACTTTTATTAAAAATTTATGAAATTTCAAAACCTAAAATTTTGTTTTTTATTAGACGCGCATTGGCCTAACTAACATTCAAGATAAAACATTTCGCGAAAATTTTCAGTAAAACAAAAGTTTGAGATAATTTTTATTTTGGGTTTAATTAGGTCACGTGATATTTTTGGCCAATGATATTGCATACAAATTTAAAAAAAAAAATAAAAAATTTTAAATCAAAAAATAATTTTTGTGTTAAAACCGCACAGGTCCAATTACCGTGTTTACAAAATATTTTTCGAAAATATTAATATTCATTAAAGTTATGAAACTTTTATTAAAAATTTATGAAATCTCAAAACCTAAAATTTTGTTTTTTATTAGACGCGCATTGGCCTAACTAACATTCAAGATAAAACATTTCGCGAAAATTTTCAGTAAAACAAAAGTTTGAGGTAATTTTTATTTTGGGTTTAATTAGGTCACGTGATATTTTTGGCCAATGATATTGCATACAAATTTTTTTTAAAAAAATAAAAAATTTTAAATCGAAAAATAATTGTTGTGTTAAAACCGCACAGGTCCAATTAACGTGTTTACAAAATATTTTTCGAAAATATTAATATTCATAAAAGTTATGAAACTTTTATTAAAAATTTATGAAATTTCAAAACCTAAAATTTTGTTTTTTATTAGACGCGCATTGGCCTAACTAACATTCAAGATAAAACATTTCGCGAAAATTTTCAGTAAAACAAAAGTTTGAGATAATTTTTATTTTGGGTTTAATTAGGTCACGTGATATTTTTGGCCAATGATATTGCATACAAATTTTTTGAAATAAAATATAAAGTTTTAAATCAAAAAATAATTTTTGTGTTAGAACCGCACAGGTCCAATTACCGTGTTTACAAAATATTTTTCGAAAATATTAATATTCATAAAAGTTATAAAACTTTTATTAAAAATTTATGAAATCTCAAAACCTAAAATTTTGTTTTTTATTAGACGCGCATTGGCCTAACTAACATTCAAGATAAAACATTTTGCGAAAATTTTCAGTAAAACAAAAGTTTGAGGTAATTTTTATTTTGGGTTTAATTAGGTCACGTGATATTTTTGGCCAATGATATTGCATACAAATTTTTCGAAAAAAAATAAAAAATTTTAAATCAAAAAATAATTGTTGTGTTAGAACCGCACAGGTCCAATTAACGTGTTTACAAAATATTTTTCGAAAATATTAATATTCATAAAAGTTAGGAAACTTTTATTAAAAATTTATGAAATTTCAAAACCTAAAATTTTGTTTTTTATTAAACGCGCATTGGCCTAACTAACATTCAAGATGAAACATTTCGCGAAAATTTTCAGTAAAACAAAAGTTTGAGGTAATTTTTATTTTGGGTTTAATTAGGTCACGTGATATTTTTGGCCAATGATATTGCATACAAATTTTTTAAAAAAAAAAAATTTTTAAATCAAAAAATAATTTTTGTGTTAGAACCGCACAGGCCCAATTACCGTGTTTACAAAATATTTTTCGAAAATATTAATATTCACTAAAGTTATGAAACTTTTATTAAAAATTTATGAAATCTCAAAACCTAAAATTTTGTTTTTTATTAGACGCGCATTGGCCTAACTAACATTCAAGATAAAACATTTCGCAAAAATTTTCAGTAAAACAAAAGTTTGAGGTAATTTTTATTTTGGATTTAATTAGGTCACGTGATATTTTTGGCCAATGATATTGCATACAAATTTTTTTTTAAAAAATAAAAAATTTTAAATCGAAAAATAATTGTTGTGTTAGAACCGCACAGGTCCAATTTCCGTGTTTACAAAATATTTTTCGAAAATATTAATATTCATAAAAGTTATGAAACTTTTATTAAAAATTTATGAAATCTCAAAACCTAAAATTTTGTTTTTTATTAGACGCGCATTGGCCTAACTAACATTCAAGATAAAACATTTCGCGAAAATTTTCAGTAAAACAAAAGTTTGAGATAATTTTTATTTTGGGTTTAATTAGGTCACGTGATATTTTTGGCCAATGATATTGCATACAAATTTTTTGAAAAAAAATAAAAATTTTTAAATCAAAAAATAATTTTTGTGTTAAAACCGCACAGGTTCAACTACCGTGTTTACAAAATATTTTTCGAAAATATTAATATTCATAAAAGTTATGAAATTTTTATTAAAAATTTACGAAATCTCAAAACCTAAAATTTTGTATTTTATTAGACGCGCATTGGCCTAACTAACATTCAAGATAAAACATTTCGCGAAAATTTTCAGTAAAACAAAAGTTTGAGGTAATTTTTATTTTGAGTTTAATTAGGTCACGTAATATTTTTGGTCAATGATATTGCATACAAATTTTTGGAATAAAATAGAAAATTTTAAATCGAAAAATAATTGTTGTGTTAGAACTGCACAGGTCCAAATACCGTGTTTACAAAATATTTTTCGAAAATATTAATATTCATAAAAGTTATGAAACTTTTATTAAAAATTTATGAAATCTCAAAACCTAGAATTTTGTTTTTTATTAGACGCGCATTGGCCTAACTAACATTCAAGATAAAACATTTCGCGAAAATTTTCAGTAAAACAAAAGTTTGAGGTAATTTTTATTTTGGATTTAATTAGGTCACGTGATATTTTTGGCCAATGATATTGCATACAAATTTTTTTTTAAAAAATAAAAAATTTTAAATCGAAAAATAATTGTTGTGTTAGAACCGCACAGGTCCAATTTCCGTGTTTACAAAATATTTTTCGAAAATATTAATATTCATAAAAGTTATGAAACTTTTATTAAAAATTTATGAAATCTCAAAACCTAAAATTTTGTTTTTTATTAGACGCGCATTGGCCTAACTAACATTCAAGATAAAACATTTCGCGAAAATTTTCAGTAAAACAAAAGTTTGAGGTAATTTTTATTTTGGGTTTAATTAGGTCACGTGATATTTTTGGCCAATGATATTGCATACAAATTTTTTGAAAAAAAATATAAAGTTTTAAATCAAAAAATAATTTTTGTGTTATAACCGCACAGGTTCAACTACCGTGTTTACAAAATATTTTTCGAAAATATTAATATTCATAAAAGTTATGAAACTTTTATTAAAATTTTACGAAATCTCAAAACCTAAAATTTTGTATTTTATTAGACGCGCATTGGCCTAACTAACATTCAAGATAAAACATTTTGCGAAAATTTTCAGTAAAACAAAAGTTTGAGATAATTTTTATTTTGGGTTTAATTAGGTCACGTGATATTTTTGGCCAATGATATTGCATACAAATTTTTTGAATAAAAATAAAAAATTTTAAATCAAAAAATAATTGTTGCGTTAGAACCGCACAGGTTCAATTACCGTGTTTACAAAATATTTTTCGAAAATATTAATATTCATAAAAGTTATGAAACTTTTATTAAAAATTTATGAAATCTCAAAACCTAAAATTTTGTATTTTATTAGACGCGCATTGGCCTAACTAACATTCAAGATAAAACATTTCGCGAAAATTTTCAGTAAAACAAAAGTTTGAGATAATTTTTATTTTGGGTTTAATTAGGTCACGTGATATTTTTGGCCAATGATATTGCATACAAATTTTTGGAAAAAAATAAAAATCTTTAAATCGAAAAATAATTGTTGTGTTAGAACTGCACAGGTCCAAATACCGTGTTTACAAAATATTTTTCGAAAATATTAATATTCATAAAAGTTATGAAACTTTTATTAAAAATTTATGAAATCTTAAAACCTAAAATTTTGTTTTTTATTAGACGCGCATTGGCCTAACTAACATTCAAGATAAAACATTTCGCGAAAATTTTCAGTAAAACAAAAGTTTGAGGTAATTTTTATTTTGGGTTTAATTAGGTCACGTAATATTTTTGGCCAATGATATTGCATACAAATTTTTGGAATAAAATAAAAAATTTTAAATCGAAAAATAATTGTTGTGTTAGAACTGCACAGGTCCAAATACCGTGTTTACAAAATATTTTTCGAAAATATTAATATTCATAAAAGTTATGAAACTTTTATTAAAAATTTATGAAATCTCAAAACCTAGAATTTTGTTTTTTATTAGACGCGCATTGGCCTAACTAACATTCAAGATAAAACATTTCGCAAAAATTTTCAGTAAAACAAAAGTTTGAGGTAATTTTTATTTTGGATTTAATTAGGTCACGTGATATTTTTGGCCAATGATATTGCATACAAATTTTTTTTTAAAAAATAAAAAATTTTAAATCGAAAAATAATTGTTGTGTTAGAACCGCACAGGTCCAATTACCGTGTTTACAAAATATTTTTCGAAAATATTAATATTCATAAAAGTTATGAAACTTTTATTAAAAATTTACGAAATCTCAAAACCTAAAATTTTGTATTTTATTAGACGCGCATTGGCCTAACTAACATTCAAGATAAAACATTTCGCGAAAATTTTCAGTAAAACAAAAGTTTGAGGTAATTTTTATTTTGAGTTTAATTAGGTCACGTAATATTTTTGGCCAATGATATTGCATACAAATTTTTGGAATAAAATAAAAAATTTTAAATCGAAAAATAATTGTTGTGTTAGAACTGCACAGGTCCAAATACCGTGTTTACAAAATATTTTTCGAAAATATTAATATTCATAAAAGTTATGAAACTTTTATTAAAAATTTATGAAATCTCAAAACCTAGAATTTTGTTTTTTATTAGACGCGCATTGGCCTAACTAACATTCAAGATAAAACATTTCGCAAAAATTTTCAGTAAAACAAAAGTTTGAGGTAATTTTTATTTTGGATTTAATTAGGTCACGTGATATTTTTGGCCAATGATATTGCATACAAATTTTTTTTTAAAAAATAAAAAATTTTAAATCGAAAAATAATTGTTGTGTTAGAACCGCACAGGTCCAATTTCCGTGTTTACAAAATATTTTTCGAAAATATTAATATTCATAAAAGTTATGAAACTTTTATTAAAAATTTATGAAATCTCAAAACCTAAAATTTTGTTTTTTATTAGACGCGCATTGGCCTAACTAACATTCAAGATAAAACATTTCGCGAAAATTTTCAGTAAAACAAAAGTTTGAGATAATTTTTATTTTGGGTTTAATTAGGTCACGTGATATTTTTGGCCAATGATATTGCATACAAATTTTTTGAAAAAAAATATAAAGTTTTAAATCAAAAAATAATTTTTGTGTTATAACCGCACAGGTTCAACTACCGTGTTTACAAAATATTTTTCGAAAATATTAATATTCATAAAAGTTATGAAACTTTTATTAAAATTTTACGAAATCTCAAAACCTAAAATTTTGTATTTTATTAGACGCGCATTGGCCTAACTAACATTCAAGATAAAACATTTTGCGAAAATTTTCAGTAAAACAAAAGTTTGAGATAATTTTTATTTTGGGTTTAATTAGGTCACGTGATATTTTTGGCCAATGATATTGCATACAAATTTTTTGAATAAAAATAAAAAATTTTAAATCAAAAAATAATTGTTGCGTTAGAACCGCACAGGTCCAATTACCGTGTTTACAAAATATTTTTCGAAAATATTAATATTCATAAAAGTTATGAAACTTTTATTAAAAATTTATGAAATCTCAAAACCTAAAATTTTGTATTTTATTAGACGCGCATTGGCCTAACTAACATTCAAGATAAAACATTTCGCGAAAATTTTCAGTAAAACAAAAGTTTGAGATAATTTTTATTTTGGGTTTAATTAGGTCACGTGATATTTTTGGCCAATGATATTGCATACAAATTTTTGGAAAAAAATAAAAATCTTTAAATCGAAAGATAATTGTTGTGTTAGAACTGCACAGGTCCAAATACCGTGTTTACAAAATATTTTTCGAAAATATTAATATTCATAAAAGTTATGAAACTTTTATTAAAAATTTATGAAATCTTAAAACCTAAAATTTTGTTTTTTATTAGACGCGCATTGGCCTAACTAACATTCAAGATAAAACATTTCGCGAAAATTTTCAGTAAAACAAAAGTTTGAGGTAATTTTTATTTTGGGTTTAATTAGGTCACGTAATATTTTTGGCCAATGATATTGCATACAAATTTTTGGAATAAAATAAAAAATTTTAAATCGAAAAATAATTGTTGTGTTAGAACTGCACAGGTCCAAATACCGTGTTTACAAAATATTTTTCGAAAATATGAATATTCATAAAAGTTATGAAACTTTTATTAAAAATTTATGAAATCTCAAAACCTAGAATTTTGTTTTTTATTAGACGCGCATTGGCCTAACTAACATTCAAGATAAAACATTTCGCAAAAATTTTCAGTAAAACAAAAGTTTGAGGTAATTTTTATTTTGGATTTAATTAGGTCACGTGATATTTTTGGCCAATGATATTGCATACAAATTTTTTTTTAAAAAATAAAAAATTTTAAATCGAAAAATAATTGTTGTCTTAGAACCGCACAGGTCCAATTTCCGTGTTTACAAAATATTTTTCGAAAATATTAATATTCATAAAAGTTATGAAACTTTTATTAAAAATTTATGAAATCTCAAAACCTAAAATTTTGTTTTTTATTAGACGCGCATTGGCCTAACTAATATTCAAGATAAAACATTTCGCGAAAATTTTCAGTAAAACAAAAGTTTGAGATAATTTTTATTTTGAGTTTAATTAGGTCACGTGATATTTTTGGCCAATGATATTGCATACAAATTTTTTGAAAAAAAATAAAAATTTTTAAATCAAAAAATAATTTTTGTGTTAAAACCGCACAGGTTCAACTACCGTGTTTACAAAATATTTTTCGAAAATATTAATATTCATAAAAGTTATGAAACTTTTATTAAAAATTTACGAAATCTCAAAACCTAAAATTTTGTATTTTATTAGACGCGCATTGGCCTAACTAACATTCAAGATAAAACATTTCGCGAAAATTTTCAGTAAAACAAAAGTTTGAGGTAATTTTTATTTTGAGTTTAATTAGGTCACGTAATATTTTTGGCCAATGATATTGCATACAAATTTTTGGAAAAAAATAAAAAATTTTAAATCGAAAAATAATTGTTGTGTTAGAACTGCACAGGTCCAAATACCGTGTTTACAAAATATTTTTCGAAAATATTAATATTCATAAAAGTTATGAAACTTTTATTAAAAATTTATGAAATCTCAAAACCTAGAATTTTGTTTTTTATTAGACGCGCATTGGCCTAACTAACATTCAAGATAAAACATTTCGCGAAAATTTTCAGTAAAACAAAAGTTTGAGGTAATTTTTATTTTGGGTTTAATTAGGTCACGTAATATTTTTGGCCAATGATATTGCATACAAATTTTTGGAATAAAATAAAAAATTTTAAATCAAAAAATAATTGTTGTGTTAGAACTGCACAGGTCCAAATACCGTGTTTACAAAATATTTTTCGAAAATATTAATATTCATAAAAGTTATGAAACTTTTATTAAAAATTTATGAAATCTCAAAACCTAGAATTTTGTTTTTTATTAGACGCGCATTGGCCTAACTAACATTCAAGATAAAACATTTCGCAAAAATTTTCAGTAAAACAAAAGTTTGAGGTAATTTTTATTTTGGATTTAATTAGGTCACGTGATATTTTTGGCCAATGATATTGCATACAAATTTTTTTTTAAAAAATAAAAAATTTTAAAACGAAAAATAATTGTTGTGTTAGAACCGCACAGGTCCAATTTCCGTGTTTACAAAATATTTTTCGAAAATATTAATATTCATAAAAGTTATGAAACTTTTATTAAAAATTTATGAAATCTCAAAACCTAAAATTTTGTTTTTTATTAGACGCGCATTGGCCTAACTAATATTCAAGATAAAACATTTCGCGAAAATTTTCAGTAAAACAAAAGTTTGAGATAATTTTTATTTTGGGTTTAATTAGGTCACGTGATATTTTTGGCCAATGATATTGCATACAAATTTTTTGAAAAAAAATAAAAATTTTTAAATCAAAAAATAATTTTTGTGTTAAAACCGCACAGGTCCAACTACCGTGTTTACAAAATATTTTTCGAAAATATTAATATTCATAAAAGTTATGAAACTTTTATTAAAAATTTACGAAATCTCAAAACCTAAAATTTTGTATTTTATTAGACGCGCATTGGCCTAACTAATATTCAAGATAAAACATTTCGCGAAAATTTTCAGTAAAACAAAAGTTTGAGATAATTTTTATTTTGGGTTTAATTAGGTCACGTGATATTTTTGGCCAATGATATTGCATACAAATTTTTTGAAAAAAAATAAAAATTTTTAAATCAAAAAATAATTTTTGTGTTAAAACCGCACAGGTTCAACTACCGTGTTTACAAAATATTTTTCGAAAATATTAATATTCATAAAAGTTATGAAACTTTTATTAAAAATTTACGAAATCTCAAAACCTAAAATTTTGTATTTTATTAGACGCGCATTGGCCTAACTAACATTCAAGATAAAACATTTCGCGAAAATTTTCAGTAAAACAAAAGTTTGAGGTAATTTTTATTTTGAGTTTAATTAGGTCACGTAATATTTTTGGCCAATGATATTGCATACAACTTTTTGGAATAAAATAAAAAATTTTAAATCGAAAAATAATTGTTGTGTTAGAACTGCACAGGTCCAAATACCGTGTTTACAAAATATTTTTCGAAAATATTAATATTCATAAAAGTTATGAAACTTTTATTAAAAATTTATGAAATCTCAAAACCTAGAATTTTGTTTTTTATTAGACGCGCATTGGCCTAACTAACATTCAAGATAAAACATTTCGCGAAAATTTTCAGTAAAACAAAAGTTTGAGGTAATTTTTATTTTGGATTTAATTAGGTCACGTGATATTTTTGGCCAATGATATTGCATACAAATTTTTTTTTAAAAAATAAAAAATTTTAAATCGAAAAATAATTGTTGTGTTAGAACCGCACAGGTCCAATTTCCGTGTTTACAAAATATTTTTCGAAAATATTAATATTCATAAAAGTTATGAAACTTTTATTAAAAATTTATGAAATCTCAAAACCTAAAATTTTGTTTTTTATTAGACGCGCATTGGCCTAACTAACATTCAAGATAAAACATTTCGCGAAAATTTTCAGTAAAACAAAAGTTTGAGATAATTTTTATTTTGGGTTTAATTAGGTCACGTGATATTTTTGGCCAATGATATTGCATACAAATTTTTTGAAAAAAAATAAAAATTTTTAAATCAAAAAATAATTTTTGTGTTAAAACCGCACAGGTTCAACTACCGTGTTTACAAAATATTTTTCGAAAATATTAATATTCATAAAAGTTATGAAACTTTTATTAAAATTTTACGAAATCTCAAAACCTAAAATTTTGTATTTTATTAGACGCGCATTGGCCTAACTAACATTCAAGATAAAACATTTCGCGAAAATTTTCAGTAAAACAAAAGTTTGAGGTAATTTTTATTTTGGGTTTAATTAGGTCACGTGATATTTTTGGCCAATGATATTGCATACAAATTTAAAAAAAAAAAAAAAAATTTTTAAATCAAAAAATAATTTTTGTGTTAAAACCGCACAGGCCCAATTACTGTGTTTACAATATATTTTTCGAAAATATTAATATTCATTAAAGTTATGAAACTTTTATTAAAAATTTTTGAAATTTCAAAACCTAAAATTTTGTATTTTATTAGACGCGCATTGGCCTAACTAACATTCAAGATGAAACATTTCGCAAAAATTTTCAGTAAAACAAAAGTTTGAGATAATTTTTATTTTGGGTTTAATTAGGTCACGTGATATTTTTGGCCAATGATATTGCATACAAATTTTTTGAATAAAAATAAAAAATTTTAAATCAAAAAATAATTGTTGCGTTAGAACCGCACAGGTCCAATTACCGTGTTTACAAAATATTTTTCGAAAATATTAATATTCATAAAAGTTATGAAACTTTTATTAAAAATTTATGAAATCTCAAAACCTAAAATTTTGTATTTTATTAGACGCGCATTGGCCTAACTAACATTCAAGATAAAACATTTCGCGAAAATTTTCAGTAAAACAAAAGTTTGAGATAATTTTTATTTTGGGTTTAATTAGGCCACGTGATATTTTTGGCCAATGATATTGCATACAAATTTTTGGAAAAAAATAAAAATCTTTAAATCGAAAAATAATTGTTGTGTTAGAACTGCACAGGTCCAAATACCGTATTTACAAAATATTTTTCGAAAATATTAATATTCATAAAAGTTATGAAACTTTTATTAAAAATTTATGAAATCTTAAAACCTAAAATTTTGTTTTTTATTAGACGCGCATTGGCCTAACTAACATTCAAGATAAAACATTTCGCGAAAATTTTCAGTAAAACAAAAGTTTGAGGTAATTTTTATTTTGGGTTTAATTAGGTCACGTAATATTTTTGGCCAATGATATTGCATACAAATTTTTGGAATAAAATAAAAAATTTTAAATCGAAAAATAATTGTTGTGTTAGAACTGCACAGGTCCAAATACCGTGTTTACAAAATATTTTTCGAAAATATTAATATTCATAAAAGTTATGAAACTTTTATTAAAAATTTATGAAATCTCAAAACCTAAAATTTTGTATTTTATTAGACGCGCATTGGCCTAACTAACATTCAAGATAAAACATTTCGCGACAATTTTCAGTAAAACAAAAGTTTGAGGTAATTTTTATTTTGGGTTTAATTAGGTCACGTGATATTTTTGGCCAATGATATTGCATACAAATTATTTAAAAAATAAAAAATTGTAAATCAAAAAAATTTTTTTGTTAGGAACCGCACAGGTCCAATTAACGTGTTTACAAAATATATTTCGAAAATAATAATATTCATAAAAGTTATGACACTTTTATTAAAAATTTATGAAATCTCAAAACCTAAAATGTTATATTATATTAAACGCGCATTGGCCTAACTAACATTCAAGATAAAACATTTTGCAAAAATTGTTAGTAAAAAAAATTACAGCAAATTTTTATTCTGGGTTTAATTAGGTCACGTGATATTTTTGGCCAATGATTGACCAATGATACCCGCGCACCGGCCTAACGGGCATTTAAGATAATACAATATGAGTGTTACGATTTTTAGTTTGGCAAAAATAATTTTTAGCAGGAATCAAACCAAAAGAGTTTGTATTGTAAACCGAATATACTAACTGAAGCTACGAAACAACTTCGTTAAAACATTAATTCATTACCACTGCATCATTCTTTTGAAAAAAATTAAAGCAAAAAAAAAAACGTTTTAACAAAAGTTAATAAAAAACTTTTGTTTAAATTTTTAAAAATTCAAATCGTTCGTTCGTATAATTTCAATTTTTTGCGCTTGATCCTTCAAGTGATGTGATTTCTGCAACCACAATTGTTACGTCGTAATCACTTTGTTTCACTTATAGTAAGTGAGATATTAAACCTGAAAAATAAAAAAAATATTTCAAACTCTTTCTTTAACGTTTTTTTAAATAAAAATAAGGTTATAACAAAAAACTCGAATTTTAGTTTTTACAAATATTAATATTTAACTAAAATATTTAAAAAATTTTGACCTTCTAATTTAATATTTAATTTTCAATTTAATATTTAATTTTTTTTTGTTTTTTTTTGTGTGTACAATATTGTTGGCCCAAAAATGTCACGTGACCTTTTAATACCCAAAATATAAATTTTCTTAAACTTTTATTCTACTAAAAATTTTCGCGAAATGTTTTATCTGGAATGTTAATTAGGCTAATACGCTTCTAATAAAATATGTAATTCAAGGTTTTAAAATTTTGTACAATTTTAATAAAAGTGTCATAACTTTTAAGGGAATTAAAAAAAAAAAATTTTAATTTTGGTACACAATATTTTTTTTAAATGTTGATAAAATAATATGTTTCCAAATAAAAGGGTATTTCAAGTTTCAAATTATATTTTTTTTTAAATAAAAGTTTATTTATATTTTTTCTGAAATATTTTAAAAATATCTTTGTTATTCTACAGATGCAGTAAGTTATCATTTCAGAACTTAAAAAGCTAAGTATGGTCAAGCGACATAATATGTTATGTTTTAGATCTTAGATCAAATTACTTACCTTAAACCATAATTTCATTTTTATTTTGTCCAAATGAACACAATTTCGGATTCTTTATGTTTTTCTATTTTTTTGTTTTCTAATTTTTTTTAAATTTTTTAATTTATTTCATCTGTTTTCATTTATTTATCATCTAATCTGCAAAAATTAAATTCGTATAAAAAACAGAGTTTGTAACAACATTTTTAAACAATGTTAGTCCCAATTGCAAATTTTTTTTTTAAATGACTTTCACTAAAACGTAGCTATATATTTAGTCAACCACTATAGCCATTATTATTAATTAAATATTTTGCGTCTTTGTATCCAGAAATTCCATTACTTTAAATCCAGTTTAGCCTTAATTTAATCCAATTTTCAAATTTTTTGTAATTTATTGAATCTAAAATTAAATATAAACAGATTACTTTGTAATAGAATTTTTATGATAATATCGCTAGTTAGCTTCGTTTTTAAAAATCATCTATATATTAAATAGTTACTTTTTCTACTTTACCACTTTTGATCATAGTTTAAATTTTGTTTTTATAAAAAAAGTTTCTTGTTTATCTTAACTTTTGTTTACATTTGTTTACTATGTTAAGCTGTATGGTATTTTTTTCAAATGTGTTAATGTCAGGTCTGCCTTCTTTATATGTAAGTAACCAATGAACCAAATTAAAACAAAGCGTCGCAAAACAACTTCTCGTTGATTACTCGATTGAGGGCAAAAACGTCAGTGACGTCACAATCTTACGTCCATCATTTAAAATGTAAACAAACACACATTGTTTTGTATTTTAAAGGCTTGGTTCAAGGTTTAAGTCGTAAATGTATTGTTCAAATATACAATAAATAAAATTTTTGTTTTGTATATTGTTAAACCTTGGTACATTAAATAAATTGTAGTATTCTTATGTCTTATAAAGAAATAATTAACAAAATTTTTTTTATTGTTTTACTTTTAAAAGTAAAAAATTTAATTAAAAATGTTTAAATATATAAATTGGCGCTTAAATATCGTATAAAGAACGGTGAGATGTAGTTTATTAACCTTCTTTCACGGTAGAACTTATGTTGTTAGTAATAATATAATTAATACAATTTTAAATGTAACTACCTTACTAACAACTACCTAACTTCATACTAACAGCCGAAAGGTTTCGGGTTCGAGCCGCACCAATGTTACACTATTTGTACCTAAGGCCGGCGTTTACAGATACCTTAAACACGTCACAACAGCATACCCTTCCTAATGAAATCGCTTAAAAGTGATAAGGAAATAAACTTAACTTGTTCGTATTTTAAATTTTTTTTCTTCTAATATTATTTATTAGAACAACATTTAACAAACGGGTCAGAGAGGGCAAAATAAGGTTATTTTCCTATGTCTGCCAGCATACGAACTTAGGACGATGACGTTGTGCATCACGTGACCCGCGGGCGTAGGGACTTTCCCTATTTACCTTCAAATCCCGATATCTTAAAAACTACTTGACCAATTTTTAAAATAATGGTATCCTCGTGCAAGTTAGAAAAATTCCAACATAATTAAAAAAGAAGCTCTACGACCGAACTATCTCTTTAAGTAAATTAATGTTGTTCTTGTTGTTGGACATTAAGTTTCGTAAATTACTTTTTAAAGTGATCCAAGTTAAGTTAAAAAAATCTTGCTTAAAACCCCTAAAATTTTACTTCCACTTAAAAATAATAAACACACATCAAATAATGTATCAACATTTTATTATATTACGCCGACGCAATAAACACGTGTTCACCACGTGTTCAGTCACGTGACTAAGAGACACGTGGTCTTGGTTGTTGTTGTTGTTGCTGGTTTTGACCTCCGGGTCGGAATCTGGGAGGAGGAGTTCGATCTTTTCGGGCAAGTCGGGATCTGTTCTTTACCAAACTAAAGAGAAAAGAGATTGGTTTATTTTAGAGGAAAAAAGCAAATTCTGAGATCTCGTTCAGGAACTATAAAATGAACATAATCGAATGTATCAAATGAATCACTTGTATTAAGTGTATTCCGAGTGTGAAAGGGTTTATTTAATGAAAGAAAATATAAGCTATTTTCTAAGTAAGGTTTGTTGTTTATATAATATACAGAATCGACTAAAGATCAAATTGGTCATCGTATTTATCAGTTATATTTTAAATAGGTTGGTTTGAGGTTAGGGTTCAATCCAAGCAATACTTAGGTTTTACTTAAAATAATTTAATTTATTTGGTCCACTTGTTCCAGTATATTTTATATTTTACTCTTTATTGTCTACTTAAATTTAAATTTTAAAAATATTTACAAAAACTAAAATTGCTTTAATCAAAAAAAAAACAAGTTTCACAAAAGTAACAAAAAACATACTGAAAATATGTTTATGTTTAATGTAATTAGAAAGAGATTAATAAAAAGGTTTTAAAATGTTTATAATACATGGGTTCTGTTGTTTAATAAACTTATACCTAAAAATGTGGTTTAAATAGACCTATATATATATTTATAAACATTTTAACAAAGTGCAAATAAAATAAATTATTACTACAAATTGAAAATATATTCTTTAAACCCAAAATAACAAAAAAAGCAATTAAAAAACGACCTTAGAAACAAGTGATTTTTGAGTTTCTTAAAATTAAATGTCATATCAAACAAAACAAAAACTTTAATAAAAAACTGGCATGTGAATATTTACCAATTTTAAAACAATATTTTTTAATTTTGACCCACCGTAAATGAATAGCAGCAGAGACACTGTAGTAAACCTTGTAATACATTTTAGGGAGAGCGTAAGATTCATAAACACTTGCTTCCGATAAATCTCTCATACCAGCAGCGTCTACAATGTTTCTGTCAAGTAATAATATTGATTAATTTACAAAAAATATAAATCTTGTTATTTTTTACTATGTTTTCTTAGAATTAAATATAAAAAAGGTACAGTATAATCTTTCAAAATAGTATATATATATTGTAGCAATAACTCTTTAATACACTCTTTCTTAAAGGTTATATAAAACTAATTATATATATACAATAATTGAGTTGGTCGCTTAAATAAAGAGAAAAAAGTTTTATAATGTATATAAGTGAAAAATGTTAAATAATCGCCCTTTTAAAACATAAATCTTGTTAACTACAAAAAAACATGAAAAATTCTAAATAAAACCTTTTATGTATGCACAATATAATCTCTGCCAAATAATATTTATACATTTCGTTATGAAATTATGTTGGTTCAGTTAGAGGCCATTCAATTAGCATAATTTGACATTTAAGAGTTAATCATGTCTTGATTTAAGTTCACAATTCATTAAAGATTACCCAAAACATGCCAACCTGATAATGTATTTCTTGATCGCTTTATCTTTAGGAACCCGAGCTCCTGAAGACTCACATCGAACATATTTGACGTGACCTCGACCTTTCTTGTTACGACCTCCGTTTCGACGTTTAGCTGTCATTTTGAGTCAACCTGGAATTAAAAAATTTAAAAAAGTTTAATCATGATCGAAAAATTATAAATTAAATATTTTTACAATCATGATCAAATTTTGGGTTTGGTGACCATGTCATAACATACTTAAAATCTTTGCATAAACATTGATACTTTTGGCATGTTTTAAATCATTAAATTAATTTTGTCATTTTTTCCCGTTGCATTGTTGTAATATTAATTGTATATCGTATTTATTATTTACTTTTATCAATGCGCGAAAAACCAAAATAATAAAAAAAAAAAATTATGTATTTATAACAGGTTTATAGATGGATATATAGGGCTTAAATAAACCAATTGGTTTGTTGTATAAGTCTTAAATATCATATTAATTGGCAACAATAATGTCAGAATGTAACATTGACTGCAAAACTTATGGATTTTGTCAAATATATCCGGCATAAATTACTCAATAATTAAGATAAATTTTATTGATATTGAAAAAAGTTTAATTATTAAACATGTTTAAATAACATTGTTTATAATTTAACTAACATAAACAAGTAAAACTCTAAATTCTGTAGTATTAGAACTAACTGATTGGTTAACTTTTTATAAACTTGAGGGGCAAACTGACAACACAATTATCAAAAATTTATGACGAATAGTTTGTAATGCTATTATTTTAGTCTGAACTTAAAATCTCTAGTCTTATACCATTATTGTTTTACAGTTACATCTATCATTTTGTTAAATATAAAAACTTTTAATAAAATGCCAAAATCTTGCCGTGTAACTAATTTTAACTTTCGGTAAAAATAACATTTTGTAAAAAAAATTGTCTTAATTTTCGTCTACATTTAACTCGTCTAGGAATCTTTTTGACAAATTTTTATTTTTTTTTTGATTCTTTTTAGATTATTTATAGTAAATACAACTTCTTTTTATTCAAAAACGTTATAAAAACAAGGATTTAAGCAGATTTCTAATAAAAAAATGAAATTATTTTTCATGCAATACCTTGTCTTATTTTCCAAACCAAAAAGAAACAAAACTCGTAACACACTTATGTCGACAACTTTGCACATAGAAATCATATATTTTAAATAAATCTTTTTTAAATAAAAAAAACTCTAAAAACGTAAAATTTAATTTTTGTAGGCCTAATTATATTTAATTTAATAAAAAAAATTAAAATTTTATATGATTTTGGTAATAAGCTTTAAATAAGGGGCTATGCGACCAAATAAAATAGTTTTTACCAAGATACAAATACTAAACTTATATGCCTTTATATATATTTTATTTTTTTAGATGTAAAACAACAAATTTAATTCCTTTTTTACTCGGGCACTTTCTTAGGTTAAATTTTAAAGTTTTTGTTACGTAGTTGCACATATATCGCCTAAGCACCAATCTTTTTATTAGGGACGACTTTTTTAACTATATGTATCGCCTTACTTGAGTCCCCCGCGACATAAAAACAGTAAAAGTTATCCCCTTTAGTTATATTTAACATTGCATCACGTAGCCAAGCTTTAAACAAAAAAGTTTTAATTTTGATGTAAAGTTTAATTGGCAGCGTAGTGTAGCAGTCAGAACACTTTCTACACCTTCATGAGGTCGTGAGTTTGATCACCATTGATTTCATGCTGTAGCGCCTTTGAGTAAGGCGCTATAAACAGTAAAAACTCCTGCTAACCTAATACTTAATCAGCAGCATAACTACTGGGCAATTCCAATCAATAATATCCCAAACTGTCATAGGCAACTCGAGACTGGGTTGGAGTAACTGATGTTACACTATGTTTAGGTCGCGCATTTGACCTTTCCACATCAAGGATAAAAATATTTACAAAAAAAATAAACAAGTAAAAAAATAAAAAATGTATATAGAATTTCATTAAAATTTAAACTTTTTTATATTTAAAACATTGGTTGTATTTGCCTATTTTGTCATTTTAATGATACGAAATATTCTATTGTTTAATATTTTATTCATTTTTTCAGTTTGTAAAGAAAAGTAAATAAGTAAAAGTTTGCAGACCAATCTGTCATAATAACTAAAATGGGAACGTGCTTTACAAGCTACTTAGTCGTTGAAATGTTTACTTTTCTTGATTTTGTGCCAATCTGAATAGTACTTGACGTTTAGGCTCGCCTAAGTGAGTCCCATTACGTTTCTGTAAGAAGGAGAGTTTGCAATATCCATTTAACATTTCGTTAATGTTTGTTGCGAAGTTTTTGTGTAGTTAAGTGCTTGAAATATGAAATACTATAAAGCTGTAGTTATTGGTTTCAACATGTTTTAAAAACAGAAATTGTATTACTTGATTAGAATAAAGTAAATTAGGTTTTGGAGAGGCAAATATAGCATTTTTAAATATTATTTTACTATTCAATTTTTAATCTTTTATTTAACATTTAGTTTTTAATAAATTTATCCTAGAGCAAAACACTAAACTATTTAGGAAGAGCATAATAGGTACAGTAGTATTGCAATTAAAAAAATCAATCAAAAATCAAAGTTTTAAGATGTCGGTTGGAATATTACCCCGTCGCTGCAAAAGTCAAAACAATCAACGTAGATTAGGATTGGTGCGCAATTCGTACCCGCAAACATCCATGTTTAGTTCAAGCTATAATGCATTTACCAATAGAATGTTTATTGGGACGAATCAACCGAACCAATTCGACCGAGTTTCGTTGCTTCATTGCAAGGAGAAGTTAAATAAATTGAAGCAAGTTAGACAAGACAACGCAACGTTAAGATTAAAGGTTGGTATTTTACAATTACGTCATCTCCTTTCCCTTAAACTTTATTCTTTATTTAAAAAATTAAAACTGTAATTGCATTACAAACTAATGTATTGTGTATGTATAAAGGAAATGCTGCCTATATATATTTTTTGTTTTAAAGGTCTAGATTATTTAGTATTTAGAACTCTTAATTATTTGCTCTGTTTAACAAATTAGAAGAGATAGATTTAATTTTGAATATATTTATACTTTTAGTTTATAAATCGTGCAACAGATTCATAATCCATAATAGATTCATAATTTGACCGGCAGCGTGGTGTAGTGGTAAGAACACTTGCTACACCCCATAAGGTCGTGTGTTCGATTCCCACTGCTCTCATGCTGTAGCGCCCTTGAGTAAGGCGATATAAACGGTATAAACTCCCGCTGAGCCAGCACTTAATCACCAGTATAATTATTAGGTATTTATAATCTATATAATATCCCAAACTGCGACAGGCAACTCGAGACTGGGTCGGAGTAACAAATGTTAATCTATGTTTAGGTCGCGCATTCGACTATCCCACATTGAGGATAAAGATATATACAAAAAAAAATAATCCATTTTGTAATTATCCGTATTAATTATAATAATTTTATGACGTTAATTTATTTTTTAACAGATGGAAATCTATCAAAAAACAAACTCACAAACAAAAAAACCTAAAAGCCCAAACAAAGAAATAAACGAACCCTATTTTACCCCTGTTTTAAACAATTTAAATAAAACCCAATTCGTCCCAAAAAGACCCCAAACAGATAAAGTTCGAACGATGACAACCCCTAATTTTTCAACTTTAAAAAACGAAAAGAAATTCGATGCAGATTTATATACGAAGCAAAGCGGTAAATATCTTTACATCTATTCGGATATTTATTTTTAACAAGTTAATAACTGGCTGCATCTTATTTGTTTAAAAATAGTCATAAAAAGTTTCTTTTAAAACCCCAAAAAGTGCATCAATCTCCATTAAATTATTAATATAAAAAAAAAAAATAATTTTTGATATTTAATATACCAATGTGGTTGGTTATTGTAATATATCAATTTTAAGCTGCACCAATGTCACTGTTCTGGCTTAAACACGTGACAACGACACATTATATCTTAATAAAATGTAATACCTATCACCTTAAAATTATACTAAAAAAATGTTTTAAAATTAGAATCAAAAATCATATTTTAAGGGTATTAGCTTTAAATAAATCTCAACAACATTATTTTTAGCACATGACAACTTTCGACCAGTATATCAACCATTTATCGACTACAAACCACGCCATCTAGCAGACAACAAAAACTCGATTTTATTCTACAGCAACAAAATGGAAAAACGATCGAAACTCGTTCGTTCCGGTTCAGCACCCACAACTACGTCATCAAAAATATTATTCCAGAATCAAAGAAATTCTAACACTAACAAGTCGAGTTTGGAGGCAGAATATTGTTACCGTAGCAACGATAACACTTTTCGTAATATAGTCAAAGTGCTGAACAAAAAGTTTCAAATCAACGAAAATAACAACGATACAAAAAAACTCGGGAAAAAAAGTGGAATTCTGATTCGACGTCAATCTCCAGGGTTGAGATCGAATAATAATCATTCAACACGGAGCATAGTCGAAAGCCAAGGTCACAAAGTTCTCATATTCGACGAAAAACCGCTAGGTATAATAGGTGAGCACTGTAAGCCTACAAGACCTAGTACACCAGCTAAACTAAATCAAGCTGTTATTGATATACGAAAAATAAAACCCACACAAAACAAACACTCTAACAGAAACGTGTATATGCCCTCTGTTAACGTAAACGTAACGAATCCAGCGCAAAATTCACAAAATATTACCGAGAAAAATAATTGTAATTGTAAATCAAGATCGGTGAGGTTTTCTTGTACTGAAAACAAGGTTCATGAATATGAAACAACTGAACCAGTTTTAACAACTTTTAGTCCGAATAATTTAGATGGTTTATGTATTAACGGTATCTCTAAATAACTTTTGTTACGTAATAATAAAGCGAGAAATTTTTTTTCTATTTAATACGCGCCGTTGGTTGGCGCTGAAGAGCGGTAACAGAGTTTAATAAACTTTAAATGTGAGTTTCAATCTTCTAAAATTCAATTTTTTAAATGTAATCAACTTATATCATAGCACAGCCATAAAATTTATTAATTTAATTATTTTTTTATTGTTTATTATTTTTAAGTTACGTTTTTTGTAAATTTTTTTTATTTTTACGTAAATTGTGAAAAAAATAAAAATAAAAACAAATTACTTTAATAATTAACAACAATTTTTAGAATTAATAAATTTTAATATATTACATAAGTTAATTTATGTAAACATTATTGTTCAATATTTTGTACTTTATTAAAATTATTTTAATTTAAAAGTTATTACGTTTCAATAGCTAATTATGTTTATTAAAGAGAAATTGTTACGCACTAATTACAATGAATCAATATTTATTTTACTGAATATTTTTTATTTTGACAGATTTTAATATTATTATAACTTAATGATTGAAATTTTTATTTATTTTTATAAATTTATTCAAAAAAGAAATATATAACGACACCTGTGATAATATAAAGATTTATTGTGACGTCATACCTTAATGATTTTGAATAGAAATCGTTGAATTTATATTTTTTAGTTTCATTTCAATATCTTTATTGACAAAATTTAATATAAAATTAAATTTTTTTTAAATTTGTTCAATATTATTAATATATAATTACTTTAATTATAAAAGGGTAATTTATATTTTTCAAAAACAGTTATAAATAGATAATAAAATGGTTAAAAATGTCATAAATTTTATAAAAATACAATCTTAACTATGCTTTTAAATTGTACAATTTTAAAATTTTAAATTCATAAATAAATCATGTTTTAAATTGCAATTTAAACATTGTTTCATATTTGAGCCATCGCAATTTACATATTAAATTCATTTTACATTTTAAATTATTCATTTTTGCTTTGATTTCAATAATTTTCTAAGAAAACCCAAATAATTGATGACAAAAATTGAAATTGTTTTTATATTGGCATCTGGGAGATGGACTATTTTATCATTTCTCTAAAAAGGTGAAAGGTTGGATTTTTATCGAGGTTTTTATTAAAGATTTAAGGCCGGGTGGTTTGCTAGAGGTTTTATCCAAAAATCGATAAGAAAATAAATCGTTTAAAGGCCTGTTTACACGACAAGGTAACGTTGCGTTGCGCTGTGTTGCGTTACGTAACCTAACGAGTTCTAGGGATTAACAAATACAACATATCTAATAAAGTATACCGCTTACGAAATCTTGGGTAAATTTCGCTTCGGCTACAAAACTTTACGAAATCTTACGTAACTTTCGCAAAATTTCGTACGTGTGAACGACTCTGTACATTTTAAATGGTTGGAAAATCTTACATTACGTTGGGTCGCGTACGCCGTGTGAACGGGCCTTTAAATCGAGAAACAATTTGATTTTTTCAAGTTTTTAAAAAAAAATAACATGAATAAAACCTAACAAAAAATATTTTTTATTTATTGTCATTTAAAAAATTACTTTTATACTTTTAAAACTTTGTAATCTATATATAATAAAGCTTATGTTCAATTTAGGCCCTTTCATTTATATTTAAAAGACCGTACAATAAACGGTTTTATTGACTATTTTAGGTTAGCAAATATCAGTTAAAATATAAACGCCTTTTATTAGTTATATATTAACCTTATACTACTTTGCATTTCAAAAGAGGTTTCAATAAACTAACAATTTAGGTGAAAGTGTTTAACACACCTGCTTACAGTTAAAATTTAATTAAAAAACAAACATTTAATTAAATCAAAAATTTAAAACCAATATTTAAATGTCTATTAATAAATAACTAATTTTTATTAAATAAAATGAAAAAATTGATGTGTAAATACAATAAATTAATTATTTTATTTAAATATTAACCATTTTTCTAACAATAAAAAACCCCTATATCTCAAAGTTAATAAAGAAAAAAATACCACGGACAATAAAAAAATTCAGCTCTAAAATGATTATAAAAAACGAGTTGTGATGTCATAACGCGATAATGACGTAAACAATCACAAATTAGACCAAGTAAGAGACCAAATAAAAAGTTAAACCCCATAGACAGGTTAAGGCATGTTAGCCACATAAGTTGAATGTAAGTATTATGTTGAGAGCCTGATTGGGCTTTTAACTAAGGCAAGCCCAGACCCGCCTTATACCGCTCTTAACTGAGCGAGAGCGCGGAAAAGACGGAACGAGAAAAGCGCGGAAATTCGCGGAATAATACCAAAATTAAAAAAAAAATTAATTTATTCACAATTTTTTTATTATTTTTAGTAAATTACCGATTTTTTTAATTAGGGTTATAATTGGTCATTAAATTCCGTTGGTTCCGCGTTTCTCCGGCTTAGCTACTTCTCCGCGTATTGCACCACTCTCTTATCAAGATGGTGTAATTATCAACAAACAAATAAGTATCAACTACGGGAAAGCACCTCGCAAGACTAGAAAATTAAATTTTAACGACTTTAATCGTAATATGCCTGAGGCAGTATAAACGTAAATTACAATATTTATAACTTTACTACAGATTTATTTTGTAGGTTTCGTTGGATTTTATTTATTAGGTTTGAAGTAGTTTTACTACATTACCACGACCTATAAAACCAACGTTTTAAACGTTTATAAAAAATGAATTTTTAGACAAAAATAAGGGAATTAATGGTGTTTAAAATGCCCAAAATATCCAAAAATTTAGACTAATTTATCTAAAATTAAATTAAAATTCTAATAAACTATTAATTTTAATTAATTTATGTCAAAAAATGCCAAAAAAATATTTTTTTGTTTTATCTGCAAGTACTTGAATTTTTCCTGTTTATATTTCCCCGTTTAACAATTCCTTATTTTGACGTCACAACCCGGGTTTGTTTACCTGTCTATCCTGTTTTCCGGGTCACAATAAATCAATATGACGTCACATAGAAGGGTTGTAGTTAATTTAATTACTGAGTTTTATGAGTTTTTATTTGTGGGAAAAAAAAAAAATTTTATTGTTTTTTTCACTAGGGAAAAAGTTAGCGATAAAATCTAAAACTATTTTTAAAAAATCGATAAAAATAAATGTTCCAATATTCATAACTTTAAATGTATTTTGGGTTTGGTGACCATGCCATAACATACTTGAAAATCTTTATGTAAACATTAATATTTATGACATGTTTTAAATCAATAAATTGATTTTGTCATTTTTTCCTGTCGCATTGTTCTAATATTAATTGTATATCGTATTTATTATTTACTTTTATCAATGTGCGAAAAACCAAAATAAAAAAAAACACCTAATTTTAATCAATTTTATGGTTTTAATATAACTTAAAAATGACTGACATTTATATTTTTAATTTATTGTTAATTGTATCAACTTAATCTTTTAAAATAAACAAAATTTTAAATCAAATTTAAAACGAACAGAATATACAAAAAATAACAAATATTTAAATAAATCGCATTATATGACGTCATAAAACCCCGATTTTAAGGGAGTTGTTCATAAACAAACCAACAAGTTGTGATGTCATAAGACGATTATGACGTAACAGATAAACAAACTCAGTTTAATCTGTTTTCTAAACAGTAAAAATTCGTTTATTTAAATTAAAATCGGATTAGAATCAAGAAAATCAAAACTTTAAACTTTAGTTTAACTTAAATCCACAAAATAATATAGTCAGCAATAAATTAACTAAAACCAACTGTTTATTTTAAATCTAAAAATATCATTTTTGTTTTATTTTGGTTTTTCGCACATTTATAAAAGTAAATAATAAATACGATATACAATTAATATTACAACAATGCGACGGGAAAAAATGACAAAATCAATTTAATGAAACATGCCAAAAGTATTAATGTTTAAATAAAGATTTTAAGTATGTTATGGCATGGTCAACAAACCCAATTTTTTTTGTTAATAATTTTAATAAAGTTTTCTTTTAGTTTTTTTTTAGTTTTTGGTGTAAAAAATTGGTTAAATTTGGTGGTTTTTGCTTTATTAACACTAGCTGTCCGGGTCCACTTTTTAAAGTGTTATTATTAGCATTAAATGTCGGATAAATTAGGGTACAGTTTATGTTATAACTGGATGTGAAAATTTTCGTAAAATATTGAAAGCGTTTTTAGTAAAATTTAAATAAGTAAACACGAATCATTGAATTTGTAAAAAGTTGGCAAGTTGAGAGAAATATCAAAAACTAAACCAAAAAATTAAAAAATAAGAAATTATTTTAAAATTAATTCTTATTTGTTAAAAATCAAAAATTTATTTTAATTTAAAGAATTTTTTTAAATTATTTCAAAATCTTAACTTAGTAAGTTGTAAAAATTTGAAACCCATTACGTTAATGTATTGTGACGTCATAAATAGATATTGATCCTCATAATACTTTAATTATGACGCAGGGGAGTTAACAAATGCACCTGCCTCACACGCGCGAGCATTAATGGATTTATTTTAATATTAATCCGCGGTTTTCTGCCGCGCCGTCGAAATTTATCGATTTGAAACCGGTTTCGATTTTGGCGCCAATTTTAATCACGTGACCTCGTCTGTCTTCTAATCGACGACATGTTTACGATTCGCGATTATATTCGCTACGACACGAACTCTCTATGACGTCACAATTTCAAAACAATGCAAGTCACCTCGGCCCGACTTTCGACGTCTCGCGGAGCGAATTTCTCTAGTGTTTTATGACGTCATAAGCGATATTATCACTGGGGAAAATGGAGATATTATGAGCTAATAATAAAAGTGTCAAGTTTTGATTGATGGGAGATGTTGTTGTTTGTTGTTTAAATGTTTTAGTATTTTATGATGTTTATTGTTTAAATAAAAAAAGATTTTGGGTTTGGTGACCATGCCATAACATACTTAAAATCTTTATTTAAACATTATTACTTTTGGCATGTTTCATTAAATTAATTTTGTCATTTTTTCCCGTCGCATTGTTGTAATATTAATTGTATATCGTATTTATTATTTTCTTTTATCAATGTGCGAAAAAACAAAATAAAAAAAAGAAGAAAAATAGATTTAATAATTTTAAAAATGTGTCATTTAGTTTTAATAAAACTTTAATATAAAAATTAGAAAAAAACTTTTTGAATTTGGGATATAAAGTTTTATTTTATATTAACAAACTTTTTTTAAAAACTTTTAAAAATTTAATTGTTTTACATTTTTGCAGGCAAAAAACTTTTTTAAATTATCATAAAAAATTGTTATTGTTTAAATAAACAATCTTAAATTTACTTAAATATTGCAATCACATGAAATTTTTTTCAAAAAAAATAACTAAAAAACCTTTTTTAATATTACCAAAAAATTAAAAACGTAAACAACACAAAAACCCGCGAAAAAAATTTAATTGAATATGAAATTTAATCTTCAATTTAATTAAGGTTTTAAATATTGAGGAAATTAGAATTTTATCATTTTTTATGTTAAATATTCAACCCACTAATTTCCTTTGTAATCTAACACATTTTGGTCAGTTAGGACATAGTGACGTATCAATAGCTTCATTGTGTTGTCAGAATTTTTTAATAACACATAAGATTATTACTATAAAATTTAATATTTTAAATAATTAAAATAATAAAAATATTAACTAATTAAAATTTTGATAAAACTTAGATAATTGTATTTTGATTTTTTATTAAATATTAGGTCAAATAAATTAACCTTTGCCAACTTAAACCAATGTTACTATAATATTTACAACTTAATTTAACTCAGTAAAAAAAATTAAATTTTACAATAAAGTCAATTTTTAATTTAATTTTAATACCAAAGTTTACACTGTGATAATATGACGTCATAAACAAATAATTTGTGACGTCATATTATTAGTTATGCACCCTATACTATAAATAACCTTCTAACCACTAAACAATTTATTATTATGACGTCACAAATTAATTTCGCGCCAAAATCTTTTCGTTTTTAATGATCTCCTGAAACGATCGAGTTACAAATATCATATGACGTCACAAACCACGTGTCACGTGACGTAATATAAAACCGTTCAACTATTTCCTTGTAATATTCGGACATTAATTAAATTAATTAGAAATTAATTTATTTTAACTAATTAAAGTTTTAAAATATTGTTATTCCATTAGATTTTTAATAATTTTCTTATTTTTTTGTTGTTATTTAAACAATTTTTGATGTTCTAAAAAATGTTAAGATTTTTTAACCATTTTTTTAAATAAAATTGTGTTAATTTCTAGATATAATGAAAAATCTACAATTTTATTAAATTTTATGATTTTTTAATAGCATAAAAATAAAAAATAATAAAAATTTTCCAGCAGTGGAAACTTAATACGAAAAAAAACAACAAAAATCAGAAAAAATTTGATTTCAAACCAGTTTCAAAATGGGCAAGAATATGAGATTTCATTTAAGGAAAAATACACAAAATAGAAAAAATATGATTTAAAAAAATAATCGATAATTAGTAGAATGATTGGAATATTGATTGGCAGCTTAATAGGTCGTAATTCATGATTTAAAGTTGGCAGTTTCAATAAATATTCAAGTGGCAGAATAACAAAAAGTAAGCAGTTGTTGAGATCTGAATAAAAAGAACAATGATTAAACATTTGTCAAGTCATTGTTAAAAGATAATGGGAATTGTTAAATATTTTGACAATTGACTGATTTGTGGAAACTTTTTTAATAACTACGTAAAAGTTTAAAACGTCATAATTGATGTTTCCAGATAATTATTTCCGCGTGAATTTTTAATAATTAGTTTGTCCCCAAAAATACAAAAATTTTTGATTATCGATTTGTTAAAAAATACCAAATGTTTTTTAATCACTTTTAAACAGTTTAATTCTTGTAGATTTTTTAATTTTTTTAGCGCCTGTTCTAAATGAATTCGCTAAATTTTTTTTAATTGTTAATTTCCACCGAAAGTCGTTTAAATTAAATTTTCCCATGCCATATAAACAAACAAACAGGCGTCTAATTAGTTGTAGTAAACCCAGGAATGTGAAACCCAATCCGGTCTTCCGTTAAACGACCCGACACCGAAACATTATTCGTTTAACGACAAATTCGTGAGAGAAACCTCCGCGGCACCAGCTGTGGTATTATGACGTCATACTTTCAATGTTTTTAAATGGACACAAAGGAAAAACGGTTGGTCGTGTTTTTGTACTAAAAAATCGCTCAGTTTTAAAGGGAAAACGATTTCTATTCAACAAACATTACTACAGCTTTGTAGCGCGTTCTACTACAGCGACATGGGCCCCAAAACAGAGCAAAACATGAGCGCCACTAGAAGCACCGGCACCTGTCCTTATTCATTCCCACGGTTAAATATATAGATCGTTTAAATAACGCAGATGTTAACTAACAATGAGTTAGATCGGAGTTATTAATGTTGGTTTTGCAAACATGCAATTTTTTGCAAATGCTTTAAAAATAGCGGCAATTTTATCAAAAATTACCCTTATTAAATTTTAAAAACGCATTTTGCTAAAATTATAAATTTAAACATTTTTTTTTAAATAGTTGGTAAATAAGCGCAGTAAATTAAAATCCAATTCGTTCGAAAACAATAAAATATTATCTTTTAAAACCAAACTCCTTAAAATTATCAAAATACTCGAATTATTAAAACGCTTCGTCGACAACTTTTAGGTTTTGATTTGCTGTAAATTAAACTCCCAAAAACTGGACTCGTGCTGTGCAACCAACCGTAGAAAGGTTGTTTTTACTTATTCCCACTTAAGTCAATGCAACTTTGTGTTTGTACAAGTAATTCTATTACCACAAGGTTATAGCGAGTTATTTTAAAATTTTAAATACGTGTTTACTATAGCGGGAAAAACTAATTTAAACTCACAATTTAAACCCCTTTAAAATTTGGCAAAAAAATGCGTTTTTTTTTTACTATTAAAATAAAGTTAACATAAAACTTAAAACTTACCTAATTTTAGGCTTGCGTTTCGGTGGTCACGTGACCAATATTCTGTTGTGTTTCGTTTAGTTTGTTGTTTTGGTTTCTTGTCTTTCTTTGTGGGATCATATCTGTAAAACAATTCGGTTTATTACGTCATTATCACAAGTTGTTATATCATATAGACAAAATTTTGACAAATTTAGTAAATTCTTAATGTTTAAAATATATTAAGTTTTTGCATGTTTTTGTATAAAATAAGTTTGTAAATTTAATTAAAAGTTTGTCGATATATTTGTGCAGCTGTAGAGGGTAATAAATAACTAACATTTGTCCTGGAGTTATCAACAGGGGGCGGTATATACATTGCATTTGTTTAAAGTTTATTGTAAAGTATTATAGATTAAAAATTACTTAAAATAGGTCAACTAGAAAAATTAGTATTTTGTTGTTAAACAATCGATCAACAATCCTGTTTGTTTGATTATTATTCAAACAATGATGTTTATTATTGTCATTGTATTCAAACAATTAAGATGTAATTCCGCTTATTTTGAGCACTATTTTGTTAATTGAATTAATATTCCCGTAAGTTCTGCCAACATTTAAACAACATATGTGTGAACGATATCCTCAATTTAAACACACAAGTTATAATTAAACTGAGTTTACATTTGTATTTAAGGTTTGATTTTCAAGCTTATAATGACCGCAGGTGTTTTATTAAAACATAGTAAACGTTCCCACATAAATAATTCATCATTTAACGTCAACCAATTGAATTTTTAAGCCCTATATATCCCTATAGTTAGATGGTTAACTTTGATGTTATATTACGTATAAAAATAACTTAAAATATTGTGAATTTTACCTGATATTTTAGGTTGGGACATTCTAGTTCTTTTGGCAGCCTGTCTCGTGTTTTTGGCTGCGAAAAGTTGTCGGGACGCGACCCTCTTAATCGACGACGTTCTAGAACTTTTAACCTCGGCTTTCGAGTCGCTTTTATCGACCGGTGACGTCATAATGGTGGTTGCGGCAACGTCGTCGGTTGATAACGTTATATTGGTTGGCGAGATGACGTCATCGACTTGAGAGGGGGTTAAAGTTGGTGGGATTCGAACGGCGGTCACAAGTCGAGTAACAGCGGGGTTTAAAACTTGAGAGACGATCTTGGGGGGACTTGTAAAGGTGGGTTGACATACCCGGGGTTTTCGGACCATTTTCGGTGATAACGTCACAATGTCAGGGGTCGCGTTCTCGTCGCGACGTCCTAGTGGAACGGGTGAGCTTCGATGGCTTCGATTTTCGTGAAGTTTTTGAATTTTAAGACTTTTCTTGGTCGCGTCTTCGTTTTTGGCTGGGTTAAGAGCGATTTGTCGTTTATAGAAAGTTGGAACCGATTCGTTCCAGATCTGCCAATCAAATCTTTTCGGTCGAGACAACATCGGTGAGTTCCTCATTTCCTCGCCGGAATTCTTTCCTTCATCGCCCGCCGATTGCGACTTCAAAACGTCGAAGTTCCAGGAATTATTAAACCTCTGTGCCTCTATTGCCAAAGTGTTTTTCAGCATTTTTTTCGTTTCAGTTGGGTCAGAAAACCCAAATAAACATTTACAAACTGGACTTAACGGTTTTTGGATCGGTTTGCAAAAAGCGGAAAAGGCGGAATCACGGATTTGCTTTTGTGGGTGAACCATGATTTATGATGGAATATAATAAGCAGTAAAAATTAAAGATAATCTAATATTTAATATCTGTTTAAAATAAATAAATTTAGTTAAAAAACTGCTTCAAATACCAACTAAAAAAAGCGTTTTTTTCTAGCTATTTTTAAAAGCGAATTACTGCGTCAATTTAACTAACCTAATTCTAAATTTGTTTAAGGTAATTTTTAAAACTAAAAACTACAGAAGCTGTATATTGCCTGTTTAAATTTAACACAAAAATACGAAATAATCACCTTTATTATTCTAGTATTTCTTTACAGTATATTAAACATTGTTATTCTAACTATTCTTTACTAAAAACGTGCCTTAAAATACCCATTAAAACTTGAGTTAAATTTAGTTTAAATTTACTTAAAACTTTAAATTTACGTGACCTGTTACCAGCTAACCGTCGAACTTATTTACTACCTACTACGAGTTATAGGACTTGATAGTAAAGCAAGTCCAGACTTGGTCACAACAACCGTTAATCTTTCATTCTGTTTCTTGCTCGCTCTTCGCTCGTTATTTATTCTCTCCTCTCTCTCTTTCCTTACACTTTTGCCTTTTTCTCGCGCCAACCGAAATTCTCTCGCATTGCGTTTTTTTTGTCGCATCTGTCGAAACAAGCGACAACTGTTACGACAGATGACAAGCATTGTGACGTGGTTAATGGATAACAGTTGTGTATTGTTCCACCTTTCAACGTAATAATCGATAAATATTCATTTTTTATCGATTGAAAAATCAATAAAATTTATTTTTATAATTAATCAATATTTTAAAATTAATAATTAATAATTAATCTAAATTTTAATCAATCTTAATTAAACTTCCCAAAATTATTAAAATTTCAAATTGAAAATATTGGTTTAAAATATTAAAACTTTAACTAACTAATTATTAATTTAAAAAACGGTTATAATTCAGGATATTGGCAATCCATCTTTGTTATTTTAGTGATTGTTTACTCAACTTTAAATAAAACTTAATTTAAATAGAAAAACCAAACCGAAAATTATAAATATAGAGCTTAGAATAACATCGGCCTCGATTATTTCTTGAAGATTTTAAAATTAGTTGAAAATAAAAACAAACTGAAACACTTCAGAATATCCGGGAACGTGCCAGAAATTCAAACCTAACGTTTGTTTATTTCGATGTTTAGCGCCCCAACAAATTTAATAAATAGCTATATATTAAATATTACAATAATGCGACTTAAGTTAATAATTTAAAACATGCCAAAAGTATTAATGTTTACATAAAGATTTTAAGTGTGTTATGGCATGGTCACCAAAAGGTTCAACATTTGAAAAATCAATTAAATTTACTCAAAAAAATCTAAAAACCCAATAAATTAAACGAAATTTACAATAAAAATAATTAATATTTTATCTTGTTCAAAACCTAATCCTTTTAGATTTCAAATCCTATTATGACGTAATAGACGTGTGACAATCGGGTTATTATGTTATTTCAAGGTGATTGTCACTAAGAGAATCCATCATTATGACGTCACACATGGCATTAACATACGGACAATAGAACCAACATGTCATAAAAGACATCTGTGGCAAGCACGCGTCAGTCGCGTATTATATTGTGACGTCATAATGAACATATGGTGGCGTATGTGCAACGAAGCGTGCAAAAGCGGGAACGCGATTCCAAATGTGGCGAAGTGGATTGTTTGATAACAATGGAGAATAATGAAGAACAATGGATTTAACTTTTATTTGAACTCAAGGGAATTTCAAATACTAGAATGTTGTTGTAATCGAAAACTTTGAATTTATTATTGGGCGTAAAATAAAAAAATTTTAATATTTAAATTGATCTCAAAATTTAAGTAAAAAAAATTTAAAAAAATTGGCAAAAAACACATTTCTATTTCTCAAAAAAATTAAATATTAGAAACTTATTTGAAAACAATTTTATATAAAAAGTCATTTTTAGTCAATATAACAAGCTTTAAAATTAAAGTCTAGTTTTAATTAATACAAAAATCACAATTACAGAACATTTAATTCAAGTAAAATTTTCGATTTCTTTTTTAAGAGCGAGAAATTAAAATTAACTTTTCCTAAAATCATAAAATTAATTTTCCATGCTCTTAATTTGTATCCGTTCAAGTTGTTTGTTTAAAGAACAATGCTCATTGTTAAAGTTATTGTAGTTCAACAATGATAATCTTATTTTCATTTCCTTTTTTATAAAACAACGGATTAATCGTTTAACAATACAAATACTTCAAAGCTTTATTACGTCATCATTAAACAAATACTTTTTGCTATGACGTCATAATGGAAATGAAACATATACTGCTAATAGCATTAAAACATAATAAAAACAAACAAAAAGAAACAATGGCGTCACGATATTAGTTTTATTTGCAAACTAGATTATATATGATTATGACGTCATAATAAAGTTAAATAAATCCCAAAACATCCTAATTTAAAATAAATAAAAAAAGTTAAAATACAAAAATCAAAGTGACATAACTATTCCAGGTTTATGACGTAATAGATCTAGTTTGATGACATCATAAAGGTTAATTGTTACGAAGAAGGTTTCGCACTACAACGCGAGGTTGTTAAAATTGTCGCAAACTTGTTAAATTTGTTATTAGAAGTAGGTCAATACAACCAAGAAAATTTCGCTTTAAAAATATCTTTGATTTTAAACTTTAAATAATTCAAATGATTTCACTTAAATTTGTTTTTTGTTTTTACTAAATTTAAATTAAAATAACTAGATTAATTTTTATTTAGGTTTTTTACACATCAATAAAAGTAATAGAAAAGATATATGATAAATATTACAATTATCAGATGGAAAAAAATGACAAAATCAATTTCATGATTTAAAACATACTTTTATTTGTTTTTTTATCGAATTAAGGTAAAAAAACGAATTTGTTTGAAGATCATTGATTTAAATTTACACTAAAACACAATTAGTTTAAATCAATTTAACTTGAAAAACACGAATTTGTTTTAACGTAAAACAAATCATCCCAAACTACAACTTAGATAATGTTTCAATTTGGTCAAATTAGTCGGTTTTTACAATTTTAACTTCGACTAAAATCCAAACTCTGCGAGCACTTAAAGTTTAACGAACCATGTGTTATGTAGTGATTGATTCGGTCAAAATAAAACCTGTTTATAGTTAGCAAAGTAAGTAGGTAGAAGCGTGTATTTAATCAGGCATAAATTGAAAAATAAACTTTTTTATTCAACCATGAAAAGTCTAAGCAAAGGCCGTAACTAAAACGTTTAATTATTTCTTTTTAAAAGCTTTTGAAATCGTATATCTTGGTAATTAATCAAACTTAATAAAAAGCAACAATAACTGTATTAAAGTCATAGTTATAAACGTTATTTTTTTAATATTTTAGAACCTACATTCTCTAATAAAGTTTCAAATTTAATATTTTAAAAATTTTATGTAATTTCAAATAGATTGATTTTTTGTAACAAAGTTACTTTTATTACGTCATAACCAAACCAATACTTCAATTATTACTTCATTGATTTTAATACCAGCAAAAGTTCAAATTAAAACCATAAAAAGATAACTAAACTTGAAATATAATCTCAAATTTACAACAACGCTAAATTTAAATTGAAGTAGCCTACACATAAGTAGAGCCAGTAGTAAACAAGTTGAACGACTAACCCACTCAACTATTAAGTTGAACTAGTAAACATGTTTTCATCGATCTTTAACCGCGCCGGCACTCCACCATATTAAGATATACTACTATAGGATAGCGAGGATATTGTATATACCAATACAAACGATATATGCTTATAAGCTGGTGTTCACTCTATCTATATAAGTAAAAAAAAACACAAATATACCGGCCTATACATTTTTTTTAAAATTTTTCTTTTGGTTTTTCGCGCATTGATAAAAGTAAATAATAAATACGATATACAATTAATATTACAACAATGCGACGGGAAAAAATGACAAAATCAATTTAATGAAACATGCCAAAAGTATTAATGTTTACATAAAGATTTTAAGTATGTTATGGCATGGTCACCAAACCCAGTATAAATTAAATTAATATGAATTACGATAAAATTAATATTATATTATAAGGCTAAACTAATGCCAAATTTACCAGAATTTGTTCGAAAATTTGTTTAAAAAAATCACAAATTTTAAGCCAAATAAACTTAACTTTATGGCTTTTATAGTATAGTTATTAATATTGTGATATAATATTTATATAGGTTTAGTGACCATGCCATAATATACTATAAAATCTTTATGTAAACATTATTACTTTTGGCATGTTTTAAATCATTAAATTGATTTTGTCATTTTTTCCCGTCGCATTGTTGTAATATTAATTGTATATCGTATTTATTATTTACTTTTATCAATGCGCGAAAAACCTAAATAAAAATTTAAAACATTTTTCTAATCCTAATAAACAGGAATATATATTACATGTGGTAATAACAATTTGGTAAACATGTTATTGGCAGATTCTCTCTCGCCTTGTAAGCGGAAAGCTTCGAATTTCAGAATAGAATTGATTTAACCAACAAAAATTTGTCAAAACAACATTCTAACCATAATTAAAATATCAAATTTTTATTAATTATATTTGTAATTTTTTTTTTTAATTTTGACAAAATTATTTTTGTAAAATAATTAAATTTATAATATTTTTTTGTTTTTTTAACCTTATGTTTAAATACTTTACGATATGCAAACTAATACACTTCTAAAAGCAATCAATAAATAACCACCTACCATCTACTTTATAGTTTAACCACTTTATCATTATTATTAGCTTAATATAACACGACGCTATCTAATTTGTTTACTTTATAACTTATACCCAACACCTGGTAATCATTTACCATATTATTTAACACTTAATATTCGAAAGCTGTCAACATGGGTTATCAATTACATATTATTATTAAGATAAATTAACTAAGTTCAACTTTGTAAGCCTTTTAATATTGATTATCTTAAAATTTTAATAAGTTAGAATAAATAGCGTAAAGTGGTTTAAATTTAATGTTAATATACTAAGTCAATATGCAAAAAAAAGCCTAATATTTAATGTAATAATGGCATTAACTTGTACCAATTAAGACTGGGTTGGGGTAATATAATGAGGTCAATTTTATCTTAAACTTGTACAACTTGGAACTTGGTTGTGGTAATATCATAATATCTTAAACTTGCACAACTTGGGACTGGGTTGTGGTAATATCATAATATCTTAAACTTGCACAACTTGGGACTGGGTTGTGGTAATATCATAATATCTTAAACTTGCACAACTTGGGACTGGGTTGGGGTAATATTATAAGGTCAATAATATCTTAAACTTGTACAATTTGGGACTGGGTTGTGGTAATATTATAAGGTCAATGATATCTTAAACTTGTACAACTTGAGACTGGGTTGGGGTAATATTACAAAATCAAAAACAGTGTTAAAAAATAATAATTTTTTTAGTAACTTTTCTAATAATTTTATCACATCCTGTATATCGTGAGAAACAATATCTATTCTCACTAATAACAAACAACGATTATTACGTCATAACAAACTCATTTCCTATAGGAAATATAAACTGAAATTTTAAGAAGCTTTAAACTTATATGCTGCGGATATATTTAAAATTAGGTCAGGATATTATTTTAATACTCTGCAACAGCGGGGGCATTGACTTGTCGGGTTTAAATGTTTTAATATTGGATTATGTATTCACTAATCTTAAACAATTTTTTTTTTGAAAATTTGACCAAATGTCGTTTTTATATTTTATTTTTTGTTATATTGACCGGCAGCGTGGCGTAGTGGTTAAGCCACTTGCTACACCACACATGAGGTCGCGGGTTCAATCCCCACTAATCTTATGCTGTAGCGCCCTTGGGTAAGTCGATATAAACGGTATAAACTCCTGCTGAGCCAGCACTTAATCAGCAGCATATTTACTGGGCAATTACATTCTCTATAATATCCCAAACTGCTAAAGGTTACTTGAGACTGGGTCGGAGTAGCTAATGTTACTCTATGTTTCGGTCGCGCATTCGACCTTCCCACATTAAAAATAATATGTATACAAAAATATACAAAAAAACATTTATTTTTTTATATATTCCAAATGCGTTTATAATCACTATTTTTTTTAATAATTTTATTAAATATTTATTTCAACCACTATTCCTAATTTACCTTCAGTGTGGGGGTTGGTATTAAACTCAATTCAACTGCTACTCATTTATGACGTCACAATGCTTTATTATCCGTGGTAAACCACACATTGCCTTATATAAATATGACAAGAATCAATTTAAAAATTTGAAAAAGGCTTTTTATATCACATATATATAATTTTGTGTTCTTAAATATAAATATAAACATTTTTGTCTTGTTAAAAGTTATAGAATTAAAGTAATCACATTAACACGTTTTATTTATCATTCAATATTAGTATAACTATAGTTTGTTGTAATATGGTCACAACTTACAACCAATGTTTGCGCACCGACAGTTTTTTTTTACGAGTGTTGTATTAATTAATTTAAGCATTTATAAATTGAACATTAAATAAACATCATCTACCCCATGCTTAATTATATATCAATTTCAAAAAAAATTAGAATTTATGTCATTTTATTGTTCTTATTAAATAAACAAATATCAATAATTGTCAGAATCGCGTTTAAACAAGTAAGTTCTAAAAAGTATTATGACGTCACAATCATAGGTTTGTCGAACCCCAAAAACTCGAATATTAACCGAAGTTTCAACAATATAATATTAATTACGTCATAATAAATATTGTAGAAATGTTTATAATATGAAAATGTTAATTGTTTAGTTTTAAAGTTGTTAAAATATTTTGTTTTGTCTAATCCAAAAAGGTTTATTTCGTGAATATTTTGGTTTCCCTAAAATTCCCCGAATTTACGACTTTAAGGTTCACTGAACAAACAACCCGATATTGCACCACTATGATCACTATGTGACGTCACTATTGATTCGCGCGGAAAAACTTGAATTTCTTACAAACTAGAATTTAGAGTTTTTAGATATTCGATATTGGAGAAAATGGTGTAGGTGATTTCCAATCCATTCAACTTATTTCTATTTTAAAATGTAATTTAATTCCAAGTTTGATTTAAGGGGATTTTTGAAACTTATTATTTGTGCTTATAAGTAAAATCACGCTGTAGCTATACAGTTGGGGACGCGGAATTTGAGGGAATGGAAAATGAAGGAACGGAAATTGAAGGAACGGAAAATGAAGGAACCGGAAAATGAAGGAACGGAAAATGAAGGAACCGGAAAATGAAGGAACGGAAAATGAAGGAACCGGAAAATGAAGGAACGGAAAATGAAGAAACCGGAAAATGAAGGAACGGAAATTGAAAAAAGGAGAGGCGGAATCCTAAAAAAATAAAACGCGGAAATTCCGTTGACTGTTTATTTGTATTTAAGTCAATATTATTTTAGAAATAAGCGGGCATTTTATAGAAGAGGGTTAGGGTATGCTGGGGTAATAAAAATTAATTCATTATCGCTTATCAGTTCTCGAATATATGATAGTAATCCTAAATAAACAGTCAACGGTATTTCCGCGTTTTATTTTTTTAGGATTCCGCTACTCCTTTTTTCACTTTCCTTCAATTTCCGTTCTTTCATTTTCCGGTTCCTTCATTTTCCGTTCCTTCATTTTCCGGTTCCTTCATTTTCCGTTCTTTCATTTTCCGGTTCCTTCATTTTCCGTTCCTTCATTTTCCGGTTCCTTCATTTTCCGTTCCTTCATTTTCCGTTCCTTCAATTTCCATTCCCTCATTTTCAGTCGACCCATACAGTTAACACTATTTTTAGTTAAGTTATACATATGCTAAGCCTAAAACTAATCAGCAGTATAATTCTTGCGCAATTATAATCTATATAATATCCCAAACTGTCAAAGCCAACTTTAGACTGGGTCGGGGTAACAAATGTTACTCTATAAACACCCCTTCATGTCAACACTTATCAGCGGGCTAATTATCGGAAAATTATATTTAATAATATCCAAAACTGCTGAAGTCAACTTAAGACTGGGTCAGGGTAACTTATGTTGCTCTATGTTTAGGTTTTTGACCGAGAACTTGTTGACGCTCGCGCAGAGTATTACATAAAAAGTATAATATATTTATGTGTGTAAAGAATACAATATTTTAAAGTAAATTTTGCCCTTCAAAGACAATTTAGTATTTGTTAAAATGTCGAAACGTACATGGATAATAAAACTTAAAAATATTTTTCTGTTTTTTTTCCTTATTTTACGATTTACAAACCAATACACTTTATAAAACAAGCAACATATAACCCATCTATTAACTACTTAGTAGTATAGCCACTTTATCATTATTAGCAGATTAATATACCACAGCGTTATTGCCTAATAAGGATAGTTTAAAACAGTTCATAAATATACAAATAAGTTGACATATTTAAAGAAAAGTAATTTAATATAATTTATGTAAAAATTTGTCGAAATATCACACGCAGAGATTTGGAACCCCCAGACCCGACATGAACTTCTACAAGTTGATTAAATAAACAAAACGATTACACCACCGCGGCGACAGACACTACGTCATAATCGATTTTCGCGCCAAAAAATCAATGATCGGAGAATTATGTTTTGAAGAGCCATTAAACATGAAATCGTAACTTGGGTTAAAAATAGAATAGTCTGGTACTTAATATTAAATTAGGTTTAATAACTGATATAGTGCCTGGGTTCAACTTTAATATACTTATAACTAGATTGTTTATTGTATATATTTAATCAAATGTAGTATAAAACAAATTTATTTTATTTTATTTTGGTTTTTCGCACATTGATAAAAGTAAATAATAAATACGATATACAATTAATATTACAACAATGCGACGGGAAAAATGACAAAATCAATTTAATGATTTTAAACCAGTCCTAGTGATTAGTGTTTAAAGCTTTTAAGTATGTAATGGCATGGTCACCAACCCCAGTGAAACCAAATATTTATATGTCTGGTTTTACGAATTTTTACAACCCAACTAAACAGATGGCAATAATAAAGTTTTTAACTGATATAGTGTCTGGGATCAACTATAATGTACTTACAACTAGATTGGATATCATATACTTTATTAAATTTAATATAAAAGCAGTGTTAGTAAAATAAGGTATTTGTAGAAATTTAATATTTGTATGTCTGGTATTACAAAGTTTACAACTTAACTAAACAGGTGGCAATAATAACTTTTTATTACAATTTGGGGGTTTTTGTTCACCTTATATTTAAACTATTTCATGTTGTAACATTCCTTTTTTATATAGGTAACTTTCAATTCGCAATCATCGTCAAATTTTTTATAACTTTACGGTTATTTAAAAAAAAAATTTTTTTAAATCTTTGAGTGTATTTATTTTACGTTTTTTTGAATATTACATTTAAAAGGACCGTAAACTACAGTCTACATTTAAAAAGACCGTAAACTACAAGTGATCAGAAAAATTATATCACAAACAGCGTTTAAATATAACTTATCGCATTCAATTCTTAAAGTAATATTAATTTAATTTAACAAAACATTAATATTATAAAACAAACCAACATCTAGTTTAAAAACGAAAATCCAATTCCATTATTATGGGTTTTAAAAATCAAATTTTTAAGTTTGTTTTAAATAAGATGAAAGGCGGCAAAATAAACTAAAAATAATTAGAAAATCTAACCACGTGTCTTGGTGACACACGCCTTTGTAATTAGGGTTCATTTAATTGTTTAAAATTGTAATTATTTTGTTTAAAACCCCCTCACACGAGCAATTAAAATCTTGTTTCCGTTTCTAATTGTTGTCAATAGTTTTAACAATGAAATAATTAAACAAAGGGTTATTGTTATAAAGAAAATTCAGTTTATAATCAAAATCGGAGACTTACAGGCGACTTATATCCTATATTAAACAATTGAAATACATTTTATTACATTTACATTTCTCATTTTTAACCATTTAAATATATACGGTTATTATTTTTACAGTAATTTGCTCTGTAGCGACAACACGCGGTAATAAATTAAAAAAAATTACCTTGAATTAATTCCCAAATTATGACGTCAAAATTATAATCCAAATTCCGATCGAAAAATGGACTTTATCCAACTTTATCTATAATTTAAATTTAAATATTTCATATATTACTAACATACAAAGAAGTACACTTAAAAAAACCATTCTTTACAGTTTTCAAGTCATTAGTATTTTATATAAATATTGTTATACAAATTAAAGTAAAAAAAATTTAAAATCAAGTTTTAGTAAAAATTAACGACTATTAACAATCATTTACCTTCAATGTTGTCTTCTATATACCATCCTTACACACTACTGCTTTATAACCTTAATACCATGATACTTCATAGCTATTTTTGAAATAAAGTAACTAAGGCTTACTAAAGCGCATTTAAAACAAAATCAGCCCTAGCCTTAAACCAACTTAGGCGTAAAATGTATTGCTGCTTTTTAATTATAGCAAGCGGCATTTTTCGGTTTAAACTTTAAGTAAAACAAGTCGAAATATTGCAATTTTGTATTTTATATTGAACATTGATTTGAGAACGAAAACTTTGAAGAAAACATAAAAATAAAACTTTTTTGAATTATTTTAAAAATATTTTAAGAAGTAGTTACCATTTATATTTGCTTTTTTATCAATATTAAAATGGTCTTCTTTAAAAAACAAATTGCAAAATAATTTTTAGTTTTGCATAAACAAAAGCTCTTACTACATTATTTATGGTTTCTAAAAATGTATAAAGTTGTTAAGAATTGAACCACAAACCTCTAGTACAATTTATCAAATCATTCTTAATATCCCGTCTCGATTTTGTTAACTGGAACAATAGTTGCCCATCTGCCTTGAGTTTTTGTTAAGCAATATTTCTTTACAACAAACAATATTACAACTAATATCAACACATCAAGAAACAAGCAGACCAATATAATAGTAGTATATGATTTCTTAGGGGCATTTTTTGGTTCTAGTGTAACATTGTAAGTGTTATATATTACAGTGGGTTTTAGATTCGGTTGAAAAGTTGTTATTTTGTTGGCTACTAGATGTTGAAAACGGATAACTGGAGTTGTATATTTGACTGTAAAATTCTCAATTTTAGTTGTCGAATTTTGAACATTTTGGGTACTTTCACTTACAATAGAGGGTTGTAAAGCATGGGTGCTTCCACTTGAAACAGTGGGTTGCAAAGTCGGGGTTGTTATATTCATAATTAAAGGTTGAATATTCAAACTTGTCGTTGATTCACATTTTTCTTTAATAGATAACACTGTGCTTTGATCCACTAACCCTGTTATATAAATATCCAATAACGCAGACCCTCTATGCAGCGTTGGATCATAACATATCACGTCATGATAGCCGTATATTCTGGAAAGCCATTCACCCTTGTCTAATATCCAATCAACGAAGTCTATGACGTCACAATCACATAGCCATGGGTTTCCGCTCCAATCTAACCACGTCATAATAGAAAGTGACGTCACCTTTGGGAACAAGATTTATTTTTGTTAATATGCATTGGCTTTGGACTTAGAGTCAAAAGGTTTCGGGTTCGAACCGCACCAATGCCATACTATTCGCCCTTGAGCCCAGCGTTTACAGATAGCTTAAACAGCAACATACTCTTTTAAAGACCGAAAGGTTTCGTGTTTAAGCCGCACCAATACCACACTATTTAAAGGGCCCGAAGTTCACAGATAGCTTAAACACGTTCTAACAGCACAACCACCAATAAAATAAATAACTTTGTGTTTAAAAAACTTTTAATTAAAAAACATTTGATTTACTTTAATATTGGATTGTATTGCGTTGAACCAATTGTGATCGATTGCTTTCAATTCATTGTTTCGCAGACTTAAATGCTTTAAATTCGAGCAATCTAATAAAGTTAAATTAGCGGTAAATTAAATTAAGAATAAAATTCATTTAAGAGAGAAATTTAATTAAAATTTAAAGTCTAATTACTGGAAAAATTTGTTGTAAAATTAACTAGTTAAAATATTTTAGTTTTTCAATAAAATAAATATTCCAAATTTGAGTTTTTTTTTATCAATTTTTTAATTAAATTTCAAAGAAAACTGTTTTACCCTTCAAGAAATCTGGTGGTAAATATTGGATATAATTCTGACTTAGATCCAAATAGACCAAGTTAGTTAAACCATGGAGTATATTGGAAGGCCAAGTGTTAACCAAATTATCAGAAAGATCGATGTTAATAATGTTGTTTAATCCTTTGAATGCTGTTTCAGATATTACAGCTATTCCACAGTTAGAAGCCTGAAGATTTGTGAGTTTTAAAAGACAAGATAGAAACCCCGTGTTTGTGACGTCATTTGGGTGCGTGGCGTCATTTGAGCTTGTGACGTCACTGGGCATAGAATCTTATTAAATTTATAATTAGATTTAATTAACTTTGCACAAATATTTTGGGTTTAAGATTTGTGTTAAAATATTCAATTACAAAAATAATATTGTTTTTATTCTAAATGTTTAAAGGAAGTTCGGTGTAGTGATTAGAACACCTAATATTACTAAACGAAGTCTCAAGTTTGTTTCCCACTGCTTTCATGCTGTACGCCTTAGAGAGAGAGACATTTAAAACAATGTAAATTTTTGCCTAGCTATACCACAATTAGAAGCTTATAACTAGCGGGCAATTATAATTAATAATATTCCAAACTGGTAAAAACAACTTGAGGCTGTGTCGGGATAACTGATGTCATTCTATGTTTAAGTCGTTAATTCGATCTTTTTTACAGCCCAGAAAAAAAAAACACAAAAACAATGTTCTTTATATATATTTTAACATACGACCTTATTTTTTTAAAAAATTTTTTGATTCAAATAAATTTAAATTTCTCACCCTTAAATATTTCTGGCAGTTTGTTTGACGAAATTTTTAGAACAATTAAATTTGAAAGTTGACAAATTGTTGATTTTTTGAAACAACTTAAAGTTAGCTCATTGTTGCTTAAATCTAGTTCGGTTAATTTTCCAACATTCTGGAAAGCATTTTCCTAAAAAAATATGACATTATATTATGTATGGTGCTAAAACAAAGCTTTATTATTTGATATGTTTTAAACACAGAATTTAAACTTTGAAAACAATAGAAATCAAACTCAAGAATTCATGTAGTTAAAAACTCCTGCTAAGCCAGCACTTAATCAGCAGCTTAATTATCGGGCAATTATAATCTTTAATATCCTAAACTGCCACAGGCAACTCGAGACTGGGTCGGAGTAACAGTTGTTACTCTATGTTTAAGTTGCGCATTAAACTTTCCCACATCGAGGATAAAGATATATACAAAAAAGAGGCACTACAACACAGTAGTAATATTAAACATAAGACGTGTTAAAAGCTTAGTTTACACCAAAAATTTCAAAAGTAATTGTTTCAATATACCAACTATTAATGTGTGAAAAAAAAACCATAAAAAAATAAACTGTTAATTTTAAGTGCAAAAAAATCGCATTTTTACCTCAATACACTTTATTTTATTGTGAGCCAACGACAAAAAATCCAAATTCAAAACATCCTTAAAAATTTGGTTTGAAATCCTGGTTGCGATTTGGTTCCATGATAAATCCAACTCGTTCAATTGAATCATGTTTTTAAAAGATGATGACGTCAAGTTTTCAATTTTGTTGTTTCGTAAATTTAACTGTTGCAGAATCGGTCGAGAGTTTCTATAAAGTTAAAAGTTTTTTTTTTGTAAAATTTATTTTTTTGATAAAACGTTTCGTTTTCAGTTTATTCTTGATGTGAAAAGGTCGCATTTACAACCTAATAAACGGGATCTGTTTTCAACGTATCAAATTCTCAAGATGCTGGTTTAATATAACGTTTATAGACCTCTTATTATAATATGTTCAAGCGTTAACATACTAAACTATTAACAAACTGTTTAAGAATAAACAAATTTATTTTTTTCCTTCCAAGATGCAAAATTACCGCTTTAAATCATTACGCTGATATTGCCATGTTACTGAAAACTATATACTCGAAAATGCCATTCTACCAACAATAAAACATGTTTTGTTAACCCTTAATTTACCCCAGTTTTTCTTAAGAAAATTGCCCCTTTAATTTGAAATACACTTTAAGTTAAATTTCGGCAAAATGTCTCTTTCGCAATACCGTTTTCGGGAATATGTAAATTGTAATAATTTTCGGTAAAACAGTTAAAGTTTAAATATAAATATTTCATTTAACCCACTTACCTTAAATCTGCATCCAGTATCCCTGTTAATAAATTATCACTCAAGTCAATAACTTTTAATTTATTTTTGTTTAACTGTTGAGGAATATTTGTAAGGTTCAAAGAGTTACAGAACGCTGTTTCAGAGTTGGTGAAACAAACATTGGTTTGTGACGTCATACAAGCATTCAAAACAATAATGAAAATAATAAAAAACAGCATTTTTATTGTTTTCTGAATCAAACTGATACTTGCATTTTACCACCTAAGTTTTAGCTGTAATTTTAATAAAAACTTTTTAAAAAAAATAAAATAAAAGAAAAAATTAACGATATAACTGTCTTTAAAAAAACTGATATTTCTTATTTATTTTTAAAACTTTTTGAGCAGTATTTTTTGATTTTTGTATTAAATTAATTCTCCTATTTTGCTGTCTAAATTTTTGCTGCAATTTAAAACTTACAAAGAATTAAAGTAAATTAAAGTAAATTTACAAAATACCTTTCCTAAAAACTAAATATTTTTATTTTATAAAACACTTTTAATTTGTTTTAACTTTTTAGTTATTGACTTTAAATTTTTATTTTGTTAAAAACTAAAAAATGACAATATTTTCGAACCAACTGGGTTTAATATTATAAACAACTAAGCAGTAAATAATTTCTTATTTATTTGACCCCCGCTGCTTTCAGTTCGTGCATACCGATCCACTTAAATGAACAATGAAAGTCAATAAATTATGACGTTGAAGGGCGTAACAGTAAACGAATTAAAATGTATTTATTTTGCGGTTAAAGTTATTACTGAATTTTTAAAATTTTATGATATTTCCATTTCAACATATTTACCTAATTTTCTTTAACATATAAACAAAAACTTTTTGAGTTTTTAGGCCAAGTGGTTTTAATAAAATGTTAGTTTTTATTCGTCTAACCCCATAAGGATAGGTTTTATATTTTATCAAAAAAGGGTGTGCTGTTGTTACAAGTTTAAGCTATACGTAAACACGGGACTCAAGGGTTAATAGTGTGGCATTGGAGCGGTTCGAACCCAAAACCTTTTGGCTTGTAATTTGATGACAATTCATATTTTATCAAATTATCTAAGAACATTTAGTTAAGTAGGATCAAAAAAAGTAAAAAATAGTGTGAAAAATTTCAAAAAAATTAAATTTTTGATTTTTAGGAAATGAAAGCAAATAGAAAAAACACTGTTTTAAAATATATATTAAAAATATTTATAACCGGCAGTGGGCGACCGAGATTTTGTAAACAAAACGATGTTACTGGATGTGTCATGTGGAATTTTTGTTTACGTTCTACTTTGCTTTGTAAGCTCTAAGTTTCATAAACTTGATGATTTTGTTAACTTAACAATAACGAAAACACCATTTATCTTTTCACCAGACCTTTTACAACATATACAGTCTAGCAGATAAATAAAAAAGTTACTAAAATAAAACAATTTGTTTAACAGTTTGGTGTTGAATTTGTTAATAAAAAATCAAGAAATGGAATCTACGAATGAAGTTGAAAGCGAAATCAAAGAGCAACGTACAGATAGTGTTTCAAAAAATGCAATGACTAGTTACTTAAGCCAGTGGCAGGAATACTTTGAAAATATTGGTGAAAAAGGACTACTTGCTAACTTGCGAGAAAAAACATTTAACGATAGTTTACGAAGTTGCCATTTTCGAAGTATTTGCTGGAGAGTGTTTTTGGGTTCTTTATCTGATGATGTAAAAGAATGGCCAGATATGGTGTCAAAATCAAGGGAATTCTATAAAAATCTACTCCAAAAGCATGTCACAAATCCACACGACGAGAAACAGCAAAGCATTGATGTTGAGAACCCGTTGTCCCAAAATGACCAAAGCACTTGGCTGCAATATTTCAGAAACAACGAGCTTCGAAATGTTGTGAACCGTGATGTTTTAAGAATTTGTCCGGAGCAGGAGTTTTATCACACTGACGAGCGTCGTACTATGATGGCAAATGTTTTATTTTGTTATGCAAGAGAACACGAGAATTTATCATATCGACAAGGCATGCACGAGCTTCTAGCTCCTCTAGTGTTTGTGTTACACTGTGATTTGCAAGGCGCAGCACATGCCCGAGATATGGGACAACTACCTGACAATATCTCCGAAATATTGGATGAAAAGTACATCGAGCACGATTTGTATTCAATGTTTTATCAACTCATGGATGTCACCAACTCGTGGTACTCTGTGAAAGAGCAACCTATTAAAGGTGAGGAGAACAAGTCTCCGATTCCATCTGAGCCATTCAAAACAGAGAACAGCTTCCCCGACGGCCCGCCTTTGGTAATTACCAACAAACTAAACCATATACATCATAACCTACTTAAGACACATGACTTAGAGTTATACCATCATATTACCAGACTTGAGATAATACCACAAGTTTATGGCCTAAGATGGATTCGATTATTATTCGGTCGTGAGTTCGATTTGCAAGATTTATTAGTTCTTTGGGACTCAATTTTTGCTGATAGTCGATCATTAGATTTAGTTGATTATGTTTTTGTTGCGATGCTGCATAATATTCGTGAACAACTGTTAGCTTGTGATTATTGCAGTTGTACTCAGTTGTTAATGAAATATCCTCCTATCGAGGACATTTATGATTTAGTACACCTTGCTTCTTATTACAGAAAACCTGAAACTGAGCAAAGACCTTCACACAATAGGTTCAAAGGAGTAAATCAAATTTCTAATCAACCTGTTAATAAAAAAGTGGTGCCAGTGCCAAAAAAAAACTCGGCAAACAATTTCTTTTCTGGCTTAAAATTTGACAATCCATTTTCAAATAAAAAGTTGAATTTAACTCAGAAAAAACCAAGCTCTAACACAACTTTTTATGTTAAAACTTCGACGGATTTGCCAGTTAAAAAACAGCCGCCGATTCAGAAAATAAATCAAATGAAAATAATTGATCAAAGTGAAACGGAAACCCTTCAAAAACAATTATCCGATCTTCGCTTAAAATGCCAAAATTGTTTCGATATTTTGGACACTAACATTGCCACATTCCAACAATATTTTAACCCAACTAATTCAACTGACAACCCTACTGAGGGGGTTGACCCCGAGGGTATTCCCCCAAATAATGAGAAAATGTTGGTTGCCGTGGCAAAGTTAAAACAAGCTAGAGATATTTTACGAGACAGCGTCAACGTTCCAGAAAAAAACTGAAAGTCGTTAAAAAAGAAAAATTTTTATTTGTTAAAATGCAAAAAATTGTAAAACATATTTTAAAAGCTGTAAAAATCAAATATTGTTGAAATAAAGTGCAATAATATGAACAAAATTGTCTCGTTGTTGCAATTTTTAATTAATTTTCTGTTTTCTCAAAAAGTGTTAAAAATTGTTTTTCTACTTGTAGGTTTTTATACAAAACTTTTTGGGGGCTCAGCAATTATATTTAAAGCAATGAACAAATATTAATTTTGCATCTGTACTTATATGCTAGTGTTTAAAGTCTAATAAAATATATATATAAAATTCTTTTAAATTTTTGATTTTTAACAAGTTTTGTGCAATATATAAAATTTCTGTTTATATTATTAACCAATTTTTTTTAACTTAATTTGTTCGAATTTGTGCTTATTTATATCTTTTTAAATTTGAGAAGTTTTTCTAAGAAATTCATTTTTTTCTGTTTTATGCTAACTTTACTAACCTTAAATATTATTGTTAATTTGTTATGCTTATATCTTGCAGAATCTAGGTTTAAAAGTTAATTAAAGCTTTACAAAATGGAAGAAGAAAAACAAAGTTTTGCAGAAATTTTCTTAACAGATAATCTACCGAAATTACATAAAACTAAAATAGAAAAAGCAGTTACAAAACTTCACAGTAAACCAATTATGCTCGTAAACGAAACCACCAAAAAAAACAACAAAATCCGTCCAAAAAAGACAAAAATTCCAAAATTTATAAAAGTCAAACAAAATATGAAAACCAACCCAACTTACAAATATTCAGAATATGAAATGTTGCGACAACTATGGAGCGAATATATCCATAAATTAATCTTTGATGGAAACTCGAAAATAGATAACAAAATTATACAAGAAATGCTTCTAAAAGCCGACTACCACGGGGCAAACATAAAAGTTTGCGAATCAAAATGTAAAGCTTATAAAGGAATAAAAGGGACAGTTATAACTGAAACAAAAAATATGTTTCAAGTTGTGACTACAGAAAATAAAACTTCAATGATCCCAAAAAAGAATTCGATTTTTGAGTTAATGATTTCAAATTATCGTGTTGTTATTTTCGGGGATCAATTTTGTATAAAACCTTCGCATCGTTTAACTAAAAAATTCAAGAATTTTGTTCCCTATATTAACCTTGTTAGTGAAAAATAAATTTTACAACTGTTTTGTGGAATTTTAAATAAACAAATACTTGAAATTTAATTGCGTTTTGTATTCCTGATTATATAAATTAAAAAAAACATAAAAATTAAATATATAGATATATAGTTTTTTACAGTTTAGTATATAAATTAGACCTAGATCTAAAATGTCATAAGTTTGGTTACCATGCCATAATGTACTATAAAATCTCTTATAAACATTATTACTTTTGGCATGTTTTAAATCATTAAATTGATTTAGTCATTTTTCCCGTCGCATTGTTGTAATATTAATTGTATATCGTATTTATTATTAACTTTTATCAATGCGCGAAAAACCAAAATAAAAAAAATAGATGTACCGTTAACGTAATTTTATGGTCTACCAATAAAGGGCACCAGTATAGGCACAGTTTTAATATACTTCTGATAAGCCTCCATACCACCATATCTTTTAAGTGAACCCCGTTCTAATATAGGAATCCCACTTACATAGTTAAGAAGGTAATATACAAACAGGGGGGACACAATGCTCACCCACTTCCAACCTAAAAGTTAAACATTTGTTTAAAACAACTTCAGTCAATGAGTACACACAATGTGAGCTTAAAAAATAGTAGTCCCCTTAAACTAAAAAACTTAGTTTAAAAACAAAATAATGATTTATGGTAGGCTATTAAAAAAAGACAAAATCGGTAAAAAATAGCCCTATTTTTAATAAACCTATTTTTATAATTTATTTAAATCCAACTTAACTAAATACTTATATTAGTTTACAAAGTTTTAGCCAAAAGAAAGCGGTTAATAATGAAAAACAAATTAATTTAACACTAAATAATTAAACATGTTTCTTAAAAAAAGCCAATAATTTAGTTGATAAATAATTAAAATAAAAATGTATATACCCAAGCACAAAACTTTTAAAAACATAAACTTGAAATTATAAATAAAACTCTCAACTAACACCAAGCATATCTCAAGTTTTATTCAAAGTTAAAACTTACCGGTTAAAACAGTTGAAGCAACAATAAAAACTCCGATCCATAAAACAATTTCACCAAAGTAGTTTGGATGTCTGCTTATTGACCATAAACCACTGTCCATAAATTTACCCTGAATATAAAAACATAAAAATAAGAAAAAATTTAAATAAATTAAATATCTTGCTTATACTGACAGTCTGGTATAGTAGTCAAAAAGTTGGCTTCACTACTTGAGGTTCTAGATTCGATTCCCACTGCTTTTATGCTGTAGCACCCTTAGGTAAGGCGCTGTAAACGATATAAACTTCTGCTGAGCCAGCACTTAATCAGCAGCTCAATTAACAGGCAATTATAATCTATAATATCGCAAACTGTAAAAGACAACTTGAGACTAGGTCAGGGTAACTGATGTTACTCTATGTTTAAGTTGTGAAGTTTATGTTTAGGTCAGGCAGTTTTTTCACATCATAAATAAAAAAAAACAACAAAGTTAAGAAAAAAAATTTATAAATTAAAATAATTTACTTACAGCATTGTCAGGGTCGCTTCTAAAACTGGTTTTCTGATAATCAGCAACCACCTCGAATATAAAACCAAACAACCATAAACAAAAACCAGTATAGTCCCTGCTTGTTAATGGTGTTTGGTTGGTCTCATCATTAACCAGTAATGTTGGAAATAAAGTGACAAAAATCCAAACACCTAAAATTTTTAATTTTTTTTAATTAATTTGTAATTAACAGAATTTAATCAATTGTTTATTTTCTTGCCTTGAACCATCCAATAAATAAGGAAAACAAATGGTTTATTTTTGACTTTATCAAATCTATGATCCCCACCTTCTGTAATGACTCGGTAAAACAAGAATATTCCTAATCTAAAATTAATAATTTTTTAAATAATAAAATTAAATTTTTTTAGAAAATTTTAGTTTTAAACCTACCTAACTGCCCATATTGTGACCATTGATGACAAAATAAATTGTCTCTGTGACATCACAGACCTCCATCTTAAACTAAGTTGCGTCAAAAGTATAAAAGTTAAAGAACCTAAATTTAAAAAATTGATTTAATTTTATTTTTTTTGTATATAAATTTATCCTCGATGTGGGTAAGTCAAATGCGCGACTTAAACGTAGAGTAACATAAGTTACTCCGACCCAGCCTCGAGTTGCCTTTGACAGTTTAGGATATTATAAATTATAATTGCCCCATAATTGAGCTGCTAATTAAGTGTTGGCTCAGCTGGAGTTTATACCATTTATAGCGCCTTACTCAAGGGCGCTACAGCATGAGAGCAGTGGGGATTGAACCCACGACCTCAAATGTGGTGTAGCAAGTGTTCTTACCACTACACCACACTGCCAGTCAGTTTTAATTTTGAGTTAACTAGTATTAATTTGAAGAGTATGTTACCAGCTAAATCATAAAACTTTTCAGTATGGAAAGTTGCTGCCAAAATATATCCAAGAATTTGAATTGAAAAATCCAAAAATAATGCACTTAACAAATTATGCATTTTTAAAGAAAAATTTTAAACAAATTAATAACAAATCTGTAAAAACAAAATAATTGATTTAATTATTACAATTTAAACAATTCTATTCTGCCTAAGGTTATACAAAACTAATTCAAATTTAATATACTGGCTAGGGACTGTTAAAAAAATTTATTTTTGCTTAAAATTTTTATTTTGCTTTTATATTATTTACTAAATTGATGAATCACGTTTTAGTTACATAACATTTGTATATTTAATGACATACTGACCTATGTTATATAACATCACTCTACTGGCTAATACAATATTTATAAACACTATTTTTTTTATGATAAAACGGCTAAAAGCATTTATATATTTATCATACACCAGGTTCTTTATTTACATAATAAATTTTTAAAGAAAAAAATTAAACTTTAAATTTTTTCTTGTCACTAATAAGGGGGTTACCCTTTTTTACCGCCCTGCAAATTGAAAATCGCTGACTAAGCGTTTTAATAAAACGCATTTTGCTTAAGACGAAGATTTTTTTAATTTTTTGCTTTAATATAGAAATTAAAAAATGTTTTTATTTTAAAATGCTAATATTTAAATTATTTTTTTTAATATGTTTTATTTAACTAACTGGCTTACAAAACTTTTTAAAAGTGACTTAAACCGGTAGCGTGGTCAGGTGGTGTAGTGGTAACTGATAGGAGCACTTGCTACACCACACATGAGGTCGTGGGTTCAATTCCCACTGCTTTCATGCTGGGGCGCCCTTGAATAAGCCGCTATAAACGGTACGAACTTTTGCTGAGCCAACATCTAATCAGCAGTTTAAATATTGGGCAATTATAATCTATAAAATCACAAACTGCCACAGTCAACTTGAGACTGGCAGACTGGGTTGGAGTAACTGATGTTACTCTATGTTTAAGTCACGCATTCGACTTTCCCATATCGAGGATAAAGATATATACAAAAAAAATGATATTATAATTCTACTATTAAATATTTTTTAAGAAACTTTTGCAAAATCATGTTTCGAAAATTAATATTTACAAAACAAATTCAAACAATTTATGAACTTCAATTACGTAATGGAAATAAAATTCTAAGTTCAAATTTAATTCAACCAAAAAGATTTTCTTGTAAAAAAGTATGTGAATTTATAAACACTTTATTTTTTCTTGCCCAAAAGCTTTTAAATTTATAATTTTAAAATATATATATTACCATTAAGATTTAATTGGACACAAAAGCGTCCATAGAGCATATACAGAAATAGGCAATGTGCAAAAATTGCCAACTATAAAATTATTAATAATAACTTAATCCACAACCTTGCTTGCCCTAACCACATAAATTAACACAATTTAATACCCCACTTTCCCTAACTAACGTTATTAAGAGATTGTTAATATTGGTAGTGTATATACTGCATACAATGCCTAGTATGTATTATCCTTCTTATTAATTTAAATGATTTATATTCCTATTTAGGATTTATATCCTTAACACTAAATTTTACTATTTGAATTCCCAATTTTTTCGAACTTTTTACTCTAGATAGAATAATTTTTTTTGTAAAAATTGCAAACCAAAACCTAATATGTCCCAGACAGAACATGATGAAGTAAAAGCAGCACACATGGCAGTTAAAGGTGACTTTGGACCGACAATTTTCAGTAAAATTATCAAAAGAGAAATACCAGCAGATATTGTTTATGAAGACGAACAGGTTATAACAAAATGTTTATTTTTTGTGCATTAAAATTAACATGAGGTCGTGGGTTTAATTCCCACTGAAATTATACTGTAGCGCCCTTAGGTAAGGTGCTATAAACGGTATAAACTCCTGCTAAGTCAACATTTAATCAGCAGCATAATTACTGGGTAATTATAATCTATAATATACCAAACTGCCACAGGCAACTCGAGACTGGGTCGGAGTAACTGATGTTACTCTATGTTTAACTTCCGCATTCAACTTTCTCACATCAAGGATAAAGATATATACAAAAAATGTAAATAACTTTAAAAACAAACTCAAAAAGATAGTTTTTATTTTAAATATTACAAAATTTTTTATGTTTTCAGTGCCTTGCTTTTAGGGATATTAATCCTCAGGCACCCTGCCATATTTTGTTGATCCCAAAACATTTTATTTCACAACTCTGTAAAGTTGAGGATAAAGATGCCCCGCTATTGGGTAAGTTTGATTTAAAAACAATTGCAGCAACAAATAAATAGACTTCAAACTGGACTGATTAACCTGATGCTGATCACAAATTAGTGTTGACTTACAATCTTAAAAGAACACTAAATTTTCTTATAATAATTCTGTTTCTAAGAACTTTTGAAATTTGAATTTTTAATTCCAACTTTATCCTTAATGTTTTTGCTCACACAGGCCACCTGATGTTAGTCGCCAGCAAGATAGCAGCAAAGGAGAAGTTAGAAGATGGATTCAGGATTATAATAAATGATGGAAAACACGGAGCTCAGTCTGTATTCCACCTCCATATTCACATTATGGGAGGAAGACAAATGAAATGGCCTCCCGGTTAAACTGATTTTTTTGTGAAGTAAAAAATTGGGCTCGCTACAAAAAAAACTTTTTTGCTGATTAAAAATCTGTTAATTAAAATTTTTTAAACTTGCCCGAAATTGTACCATTAATTGCTTTTTAAAATATTCAAAATCTTATAGGTTTCTAAAAAACTAAACTTTTGGCTGGAATTTTAAATTAAGGTTAAAAATTGTAAACATTTTCTATGATTAAAAATCACAAATTTTGATAACACCTTTTTCAATTTTTAAAGCTTCTTAAATTAACAAACACTACTTGCATGGGTGCCTAAATAATGTTAGATTGTACTTTTAGTAGCAGCACTAAATTAGAATCAATAAACTACATGTAATATACAATTTTTTCCAACCAAAGTTGGATGACCATGTCATAATAAACATTGTTGTAACAATGTAATAATTATGACATGTTTTAAACCATGAAATTGGTTTTGTCATTTTTCCCATTGCACAAATAAATAATAAATTAAAATAATCGAAAAAATACTTTCTGGTAATTTTTTTTATTTTAAAATATTTACAACAACGAATATTTGCATTTTAATTGAACATAATTCCTAAATTTATTAATTAGTTATAAGTATCTACTACAAAAAAGTAAAAGAATAATTAAAATCTTTAACTTGAAGTAATTAACAAATGTAAATAAGACAATTTTAATAAAGTAGCAACCCTAAAATTTTTAAATCGACAAAAAGTTTAAAATATAGTTCAATAGTAATAATATTAATAATGTTTTTATCTAGTTAAAAAAAATAGAATTCTGATCTTAAAACATAATTTATGTTGCTTATATGCATAAAATCTGCTATTGTAACTTAAAAAAAAATTAAATTTTAAATTAAAAAATGATTTAATATTATGAACAAATATAACTATGATATGAATTAAGTTATAAAGCTGAAACAAAATAGATTTTTATAATAAAATCATATTATCAAAACAGTTTTTGTAATTTTGGTTGAAATATTTTTCTAATGGTTCTTTAAAACCACTTACTAAATAGCAGAATTATATAATTAACCTAACAGCTAATATTAGCATAAAATTTTATGCTTTATAAATGGACAATATACTAAAGTACAAGACGACAATAAAAATCAAAAATATTATTTTTATTAAACAACCATCTGATGTGAAATGGTTATTTTTTGGTGGATAATAGAATTGGTTAAAATGCCATTAAAAATTTGAAATAATTAACTAACTAATTAGAATTTTCGGAATTAACTAACTATTAAAATGTTTATATTAATTAATTAATAACTTGGTTACTAATTAACTAATTTTTAGGGGTTATGGTCGTTAGATAACCATATGTTAAAACTGGTTAATTTTTTGACTTAATAAACCAATAAAATAATTGGTCTTTTAATGACCATTAAATATTAATTAGTAAATTAAGATTCCTCATTATAAGCAGGATATTCAGGAGCAGAAGTGAGCGGAACTTTTTCATTTGTGGATGTCGGAGCAGTGGTTATGACTTCGTCAGGACTTGGAATTGTTTCGCTGTCATCTGAAAAAAAAAAAAATTTTTAATTAATTTTTTTTTGATTAAATTTTTTAATTATTTTCAATTAAATATTTTTAAAATTTATTTTCAAAATTTGAAATATTAATTTTTGGCATGTTAGTTTTTTAATTTTATTTCTTTAAATTGATTTTTATTAAAATCAATCATTTTTACATTTTTTTTTTATTTTAAATGAAAAATTATTATTATTTTTTTTTGATATTATTTTTACATTTCTCAACATTTTTAGAATTAATTTTCGTGAATTGGTTTAGAATTTAAAACAAGACTTTTTGGATGAAAATTAGGAGGTGGTGATAAAAACACAACAAAAAATTAAAAACTGGAAAAATAAATCTTAAGGTTGTTTAAATGACAGTTGAAAATAAACAAATTTAAATTAAGTTTGGAATGCCAATATATTCTATATGACCAATAATACGGTTAAACATTTAATCTCAATTAAAACAAGGCATCGAAAATCGTGAAAGTTCCTATTTTTTGAAATTGTTTTAAAATTAAACAAAACCTTTTCTTTTGGTTGGGGAATTTGAATGCTACTTGTTAAAAAAATGTTTTTACATACAACGTATTTTGTTACACTGAAATTTGAACCTCAGCAAAAACAATTTCATGAATTTATTTTAAAGGGAGGTTATAAAATACAGAGTTGAAACAATAAACATTTTATACGAAGCCACAAGACATAAATTAAATTCTTAAATTATTTCTTTTTTTAACAAATAAGTTGACATAACGGTTTTAACACATTATTAAAAACTTTATAATATATAATTTGTTATTGTTACAATTAACCCTTTATAACAGCCTTCAAAAATCTGCATCATATAGAATTAACAAAAATTAATTATTGTTTATGAGTCCTGCATTATTATTTTTGTTAGTGCTAATAATTATTTAATTTAAAGCTACGCATATTTTTAATAAGATATTAATAATTAATAAAATTTAATAATTAATTCCATGCAAAGATAATTAATTAATTAAGTGTTTAAACCAATCTAATTTGCAAACCTAACTAACAACCACTGCCAAAAGTGAAAAGGTGAAAAAAATCTATTGAATTTATCAAAAAATTAAACAATTTTGAACTTCAAAAAAGAACCAAATTTTCAAAAGCAGAAAAAACTTAATTTTCAAGAAATTATTGTGAAAAATCACTTTAAAAGTAGTGCTGTTATTTCCACCCTTTCATGCAGGTTACCTAATACTGAGCCTTAGGTTGTGAAACTATTGGATTTTCATTTTCATAAATGTTTCCACTACTTCCATATTGAGGGACGGTATGGTCTATGTTTCCACGAGCTTAGATAAGCAAAAATCTTATATCTTATGTGTCTTATAATGTTATGTTTTAAGAGTATTATTTGGGGTCTTATATTCTATGTGTCTTATAAAAGAAACTACATTTTTAGGGTAGTATTTATGTTTACGCCATTTCGCACATTTTTTTTACGTAAGTGGTTAAGTTGGCATAATTAAATAACTTTGTTAAATGCCAATTTATTTAACAGTTGTAACTTTGTTAATTTAAATGAAATGAAACAAAAGCTATTAATAACCGTTAACGGTCAAATTTTGTTTAAAAAAACATAAGACTATTTTTGGTTTATAACTTTTTGAGTATATATTCAAAATACTATTTTATATATATTAGGTATTCATTTTGTTCAAAAAAACAATTCCTAAATCCTGTTACCAGTTTTAACTTGATTAAGATATTGAAAAAATTATCTTTAAAAATAAAAGGCATAATCTTTAAAAATAAAAGGCATAAAAACATAACAAACCTATAAAAAAACAGCTCAACAATAAAATTCAATATAATTTAAACTATTTTTTGTAAAATTTAATACCAGTAATTACTGTACTTGAAAGGGTAAAAGGGAAATTAACAAACTAATTATTTTAAAAACAGAAAAGAATAACTACTAATTCGCAAATTAATAACTCCTATAAAATCTCTAAATTAATTTAGTTTTAGTTTTTAATTATGTTTCAAATCTAATATTATTTTTTTGATGTTAAGCATCATGCATAATTATGTTATGACATCATACTAGGTTCATTGTTAGAAAATAAAGTTATTAAAATATTATTTAAGTTTATATTAGAAACAGATATTTAGTGTTTACCGAAAAATGACCCTATAGCCTATTGTGGTTAACTTTTTGTTGTGTTTTTATGCCCAAAAATTAAATAAAATTATCTTTTTATTAGTATATTACTATATTTTTTTAAATAAAACCAGAAAACCCCAAAAATTAGTCTAAATTATTTTATATTAATTTTTTGTTATAAAAAAATAAGATAACTTGTATCTTACGATCCTCGCAAAAAAATAGGTTTTTAAGTAATAGAAAATTGGGTAGGGTGGTAAAATATTAAGGAATTAGCAAAGACTGTAAAGTACATAAAAGAATTAGCAAGGACTGTAATAAACTAAAGAAATATAGCAAGGACCGCAAAACACAAGTATATTCTCTATATATTTAATATTTTATACACCAAATCAAAATAAAAAAAAACAAATTTTTTCATAATTTTTTTTAATTTTAAAATGTTATCCAAACCCACCTTCATCTATTAGGTCTTCTGGAGGAATATCAAACTCATCTTCATCAGTTTCCGGTTTACATTTTCCACAACAACAATTACAACAGAAGCAACAACAACAACAACAGCAACACCCGGTGATCAGACAACAAAACGCAGCAAAAAGCTAAAAAAAATAAAAAAGTTTTAAAATATTATTTTTTTAAAATATAAAAGCAAGTTTTACAAATTTTTTATACATAACTACTAAAGGCCAACAACTTGAATAGATAAATCTAATTAAAATCAATAATTTTTAATTAATTAATTAATCCCCAAAGTATTTATTGATTAATTAAGTGAATAATATTGTAACATTTAAACCCTAATAGCTGTAAAAAAATTAACTTAATATTTTATATTAGGCTATTTATACATTAAAAATATTTTAAAAGACTAAAATAAAACAAACTATTGAGTATTTCTTTTCTTATAAGTTTAAAAAATAACAATTAAACAAAACTAAAAATGGACAGCATTCCAATACCATTACTCATATATAAAGTTCAACATAATAAGTAGAAATTAAATTGAGCAAACACAGAATTGACCCAAAGTAAATAGAACACAGATTGGGAAAGGGTGTCGACTTAAAAACTGTTAAACATCTAATATTTGTCAGTTAAGGATAAAATTCCTGCTTCACCATATTGTTTAACTTTATAACTTCCTATTATTAAAAATCTAATATATTAAGCAATAAAGTTTTGTAACAAGCCCCCATGTTGTTATTATTATTTAGTCAAGAGTGGGCACTAAACAATTAACAAAATTAACTTTGTTTTAATTAAATTGTAACGTTAATAATTATCAATAACTTTTGTTACCTTTTTTTTTAATTAAATTAAAAACTATTAAAAAGTTAACATATTGTGTAACAAACTACCATTCAAAAAAGTTATATTAGCGTTAACTGTGCCAACCTATGGTTTAAACACATATGCTAGCATACATAATCATAAATAAGGTTAAATTTATAATAAATTATCATGTAAAATATTAAGCCCAACAAAAACTAGTTTTTAAATCCATTAAATGGGTTAATAAAAAACAAAGATTTTTATCCATAGGTAATACAAGTCCATATAACATTTAATCTATATTGAACTAAGCCTAGAGTTTAATAAATACCTTGACAATTGAAACTAAGCATTTACAAACAACCGCTTAAACAAATAACATAAGATTTCAATATAGTAAAACTACTATCTAAACTTTAAATTAAATAACATAAACTAAAGTGATAATACATTACATATACATAGCATAGCATCTAAGCTTACATAATGGTACCTAAAATATATGGGATCAATAAAATTAAATATATATATTAAATGAATGGCATGTGTATTCGAAATGAGTGTAAGTTGGAATTAGGGTTTAATCTATTTGACCCGGTATATTTCATAGTTACCTCTTGTGTTATATAAACCTAGTTTTAAGTAAATTTACCTTGAAACATGGTGATTGTAAAGTGTAATAAGTTTTCATGTTATCCTCCCCGATTTGGTCAGCGATGTAGAGACCAAACGAGCCGTGACGATCGTAAATTTCTTTTTTCTTCTCATCCTGGAGGATTTTGTTCGCGTTGTTAATTTCTTTAAATTTCTCGGTTGCTTCTGGATTATTTGGGTTTTTATCCGGATGATATTTTAATGCAAGTCGTCTAAAAATCACACAGAAATTTAAAGTTAAAATAGTTAAAATACAGTTAATAAATTAAAATATATATAAAGTTACATAAGCACCTCTCTAAATAGGCCTAGCAACTATAAAATTACTGTTTCTACTTAATCTTGCTTGCCCTAATTATATAGACCTATATAAATTAACTTATTCTGCTACCTTGCTTGCCCTAACTCTTGACAATTAGAAGTTATATTGGTAATAGTGCACATTGCCCAGCTTACCTATTAAGAGAAACTGGTTTACATTAATAAAACTTTATTTAATTGGCAGGTAAAGGCTTTCCGTCAATTTTATTTTTTTAATTAATTTCATTTTAAGTAATTTTTAAACTTAAATCTTTCTTTTTTAAAATTTTTTTTTAAATTCACCTTTGCCTTTATGGACAACAAGCATCGTAAATTATTTATATATCTACATGTTTTATGTCCATAGTTTCTCTTTTTTATAATAGGTTTTCTCATTTTTAATTAAGGTCAAGAAATTATCTTTTCTTTTATTCAAGTTTTCTAGGGTTTTGCCAATTTAAAAGAGAATATTTAAACTTGGGTTCAAGATGATTTCAAATAACAGCATCTCACAATTGTACTGGTAAAATAAATTCCTTAACTTAATATTCTAACACAGTTTGTTCCAATTAAATATTAATTTTCCTAATTTTACCTCAAAATTTTTGAGCCGTTATAATAAAATTACTTGTGCTATAAAAATGACTTTAATAAAAACCATAAAAGAAGTGAGTAATTTAAAGAATTGTACAAGTAGCATAATTTTTTTAATTACTACTGATTTACAATTATATATATATTAAAGATATACAAGTAAATATAATTGTAGAAAAGTTCAAACCTGTATTTCTTTTTAATTTCTTCTGGTGTTGCTCCTTTCTCTAATGCAAGAATCTTATACAGGGACTCCCCCTTTGTTGAGAGGTTTCGCTGTAACCCACCCCCAGTAGCATTTGATTCACCCTTAGTATGTGGGGAACCGTGTGGACCCCCAGGTTGTGGACCCGGGTTAGTTCCTGAGGGCATTTTTGTTTAAAATATTTTTATTTGTTCAAGTAAAAAAAATTTAAACAACTTTTCGGGTTCTAAAAAAAAAAAGTTAGTGAATGTAAATCAATTAGTTGAAAAGTAAAATGCAGTAAACCATGCTCTAAACTACTTTATAATATTCAATTTATTTAAAAGATCAAAGGATGTTGAAATAGAAGATGTGGGAAGTTGCAGAAAGCCAACAAGTGTAAGAAATTCAAAAGGACAATACTAAAGTATGGGGTGCGGGATAGTGCGAGACCGTATGTCAACGTTAACAAAAAATCGCGGAATGCGGGACGGAACAGCATTTTTGTACTTTACTGCAGGATGAATGCAGTATTTAACTCAAGGGATGATGCAGGACTAACTACAAAGGTCAAGGTATGATGCAAAATCGACTATAAAGCACGCAGGAAAATTAAGAAAAGGTATAAAATTTTCATCCATTTCTGCATTCAGCAAATTTTTTTAACGTTTTATATACAGCCTCCATTTATCCATAATTTCCGCACCCCGTAACTTTCTGGGTCCCTTATTTTAGTACTACTATAGAGCAAGGGGAGGTAAGTAGTGGGATCATATCTAACTAACTTTGCAAAATGGAAAATGGGTATTTACATATGACCCTATACTATCACGCAAAAATCGCACAGTATAATGTCTGATAATTTTTCGGTAATTAAGTTAATTTACGTCTTGACTTTGTTATAAATCGTTTTAACAAAAATACAAATAATTTTGTTTATACCAACAGTCTGACTGATTTGTTTAAAAATAAGAAACCTTCAGCTAAAAATCTAACCAAGCCGTTAACCTTTTACATCTTTAAAAATCAATAAAAGCGAAAAAATTCCAAGAAATTACTAAAGAGGAACAAAACTGCTTCTAATTAGTTATGCATGGTTTAATTAAGCACGTGATTACCCAGAGTTGCCAGTTTAAAATTTTTTAAATCTTTTTGCGAATAAAATTATTTTATTTATATATCCTCAAAAAAATACTAAAATTAAATATAAACAATATAATGATGTAACAAGGCCTAAACAATGCACATTTATTTACGCACATTCTAGTAGTTTATCATTATTTAAAATATTAATAAATTTAAAAATGCTGCTTTTAAATAAATCAAATAATCAAATTATTATTAATTGCAGCTACGTTAAAATACTGATTTTAATTGTTATTTTTAACAACATTATCACAGCTGAGTATTTACCTAATTCAATAAATAAGAAAGACGAAATATTTAAAGAAAGAACAAATTATGAAGCTGAAGTTATTAGCAGACAAAAAATACGAAAAAGAGAAATTAGTGATTTCTTTAGAAATATTTTTTCGAATTCAAAAAACCCCAAAACAACAAAGACCACAACTACAACAACAGCATTAAATTTAACAACTACAAGTACACCCAAACTTCCAAGTGTAAAACCTAAAAAGAAGTCGCTTTACAACCGTATGCGGGCTCGCTGGTTATTTTTAAATGGCCGCTATGTAGAAGACCTTCCAATCTGTAAAACAACTGCAGATCCATCAGCAACAAACTTAACAATCGAGCCAGCTACAACTGAATTTTCAGTAATTGAAGGCGAAGAAAACTGCATCAATTTGGATATTACTGAAAACGATAAAGAAATTTTAAGAGATGCTCATAATCAGGCTAGAAGAGAAGTCGATCCATCTGCTACTAATATGAGATATATAACTTGGGATAAGGAGTTACAGTGGGTAGCTGAAATACGGACAAATAGTTGCGATTTTCGTGAAAGAAGCGCTTTTTGGGAGCTTAAAAACGATTTAAATATCCAACTAGATAATATAATCCGACATAGTTCACTAGATACTGAGATTGGTTTTAATTGGTTTGCTTGGAAAAATCGTAATAATTTGCCAACAACGTTCGTTAGTGACGCAATAAGTGCCTGGTTGTCCGAGAAATTTTTCTACACTTATGAAACCAGGACATGTGATGCTGTATGTCGACATTACTTACAAGTTAGTTTTAATTTCAATAACTTAATTTAAACACAAATAAAATATCGCGAAGCCTAGATTTTTAAGGACAGGCTGTTTTAGATAGGAAGTCTATTGCTGCCCTTTTGTAGCGTTCTTCAAGTAAATTAAGACGTTAAATTTGGTGTTTAATTACTACTGCTGTCTGCTGGCATGTTGTAGCGCTCTTTATAAAGGCTATAACGATCCTAGGCCCATCTTAGTAATTCTAACCAGTAGAATTCTTTATAAAATCTAAAATAGGTCATTATTTAATTCGTAAAATCAACTTTTACCAACCAAAACTTAGGTAATCTGGGCCGAAACTTACAAGCTAGGTTGTTCAGCTTCGTCAGCTCAAAATTACACAATTAATGGAATAGTTTGGACGAATACAGTTCTACTGATATGCGCTTATGCTCCGCGTGGTAATGTATTAGATTATACCTCGCCTTTAGCTACTGAATGGTCGTATACAGCAGCACTTAAGACTAGGTTAGTACTTGTGTTAATTTCAGGTAAAAAAAGAAAAGATAAGTTTTTACTTGCCAAAAGTAATGCATCTTATAAGCTAGACTATATACATAAAGGTATTTTCTAGATTTAAAGAAGTTTTTAATGTTTAAGAAATGTCTTTTTTGGTGAATTTATTTTTGTAAACTTTTTGCCTAGATTTCCATACAAAAGAGGGCCCTCTTGCGACGATTGTGGAGGATATTATGATCCGAGTCACCCAACCACCCCATCCAGCGGCAAAAAGTTGGTGCTTTTAAATTAACTTTAAGACCGAGATAGTAACTGAGGTAATACTATCGTACTAAGACTATTTCACGGAATAGACATTTTACAAAAAAACATAAAACCGAAAACGACATTTTACCGACAATAAGGCATTTTTATTCACCCCTTATACCTCAATCCTTTTCTAAAAATGCAAAGAAGACCAGATATAATTTAAACCAGCAGTACAAAATATTACCCCAAAAACTATTCATCATCTATATATAATAAAACTTAGTGAACAAATACATATGAATGTCCAATTTATAGGCCTACAAATTTAATAAAACTGTTATTTGTGGTACAAGATTAAATTATTACTGGCAAAAATTAGTTGAAAAGTTGCGACCATATTACGAAAATTAAAATTCCAACCGTAGAAAGGTCTATCAACTATTTATTTTAACTGCAAGATATTTAGTAATATTACAGAACCCACAACAGCTCGAAATCTGATTTTGTTCTCGAAGAAAACGAAAGGTGAGAAGGATTATTGTGAAGTGAAATTGTGCAGGAATAAAGATAGAGACAAAGATATTCCATTCATTCCCCCGCTTGAACCAACTACCACAACGTTCTCATGGACAACTACGATCACTTCGTTTCTTACACTTATTCCAGGTAACTAAATATGCTACTGATAGACTGAACATCTAGCAGCATGGTGTAGTAGTCAGAACACTTGATTCCACTACATAAGGTTCTTGGTTCGATTTCCACTACTCTCATGCTGTAGTGCCCTTGATTAAAGTATTTTAAACGGTATAAAGTCCTGCTAAGTTAACACTTAATCAGCAGTTTAATTATCGGACAATTATAATCTATAATATCCCAAACTGCTAAAGGCAATTCGGGACTGGGTCGGAGTAATGGTTGTTACTCTATGTGTAGATCGTAAGGTCGACCTTTGCACATCGAAGATAAAAAAATAACAAAAAAATCTCGTTGTCAACAATGAAAATCGAACCTTGATCTCTAACAATTACAAAATGCCAGATATTGAACGAATAACAATTGTCTGTTTTTTAAAATATTTTATATACCGTCAGGACATTTTTAAAATTGTCTAAATTTATCATCAATTTAGGAATGTCTTGTATTCCCCCTGGATATGGATTAGATGTTCAAGGAGAAGATGGAGATGAAAGTTTTATCCCTGATTCCGGTCAATCCACATCTTTCAACTTGTTTTTGTTGTTGTTTGGATTTGTAACGTCACAATTATTTATTACAATTCAAATATTTTAAAGTTTATCAGTTTTGTAGTAACTGACAATTATTGAAAACGCGATTTTTTCGGTTATACATTTGACCGAAAACCACATTCCCAAAAATGCCACTTTACCGACAATAAAACACTTTTAATAACCCACTTTTACCCTAACCCCTACTCTGGTAAATTCCCTAAAATTTCTCATAATATTTCGGTAAAATGGCGTCTTCAAAACTTAAATTTTTCGGAAAGATGTTCATTCGGTCAAATGCGTTTTCGATAATTTCGAAAATTGTTTACAAAATAGCTTTAACAAAGGCTTAATATTGGCAATTCATAACAAATAAACAACAATTTGTTATAAAAAAAGAAAAAAAAGTTAGCGTTCACGGGGAATCGATCCATCGACCTCGAAGTCAACAATTTAGCGCGGCTGACAAAAACAAAATTTTAACAAAGAATGATTTATTTGAACAAAAAGGAGGCAGGACTAATTAACACTCAAGTGTGAAAAATATGAAATTGTGACGTCACTGTCAGTCGCTGTTACGTCACAAAAAAGGAGAACAGTTACAAAAGTTGTAATATTAAAAAAACAAAAAAGATTTTTTTTGCGAAGTTTAAAAGAGTTAAAAACAGTTTAATATTAGGAGTTATTTGCAATTTTAATGCAGAATAATTTGTATCTTAACTTACATCACGGTTTCCATACAGAATAATTGATATACATGATTTTAAAAATACTTTAGTTTCTAAAAATACAAAAAACAGAATTATTTTAAGCACCATTTGACAATTTGACAGCAGAGAATATTGCAAACCAACTTATAAAAAAAAGAACCTGGAAAAAAAACAGAACCAAAAAATTCATGATTTAAAAAATTAAAAATAACAAAAATCAGAATTTTTAGAAAAAATCACGATTTCTTATTAATAACATTTAATATTTATAATAAAAAGGCACCGTTTATAACAAAAAGCAAAAAAAGGCAAATAAAAATAATTGAATGTTTACAAAAAAAGTGTTATTCAAAATTGAAATTTTTACAAATTGTTTAATTTTTGTGGTTGAATTTAAATGTGTAATAATACAGGAACTGTATAAAAAAATTTTCAATTTTGTACCAATATAGAGTTGAATAAAATGTTGTAATTTTGTACCTTACAAATGTTTAAAAAATTGTATAATTATAATTATCATAAATGCAATATTTAGAAAAAATCCATAAAACTGATTAGAAAACAGTTTTTTCAACGCAGAACCCAATTCCAAGCAGCAACAAAATAACTTTCAGTAGCTTGGCAGTTTCATAACTTTGCACAAATATTTAAAACCAGCGAAAAAATCCCGATAAAAGTGGTTTGACTAAAAAGCTCAGTAAAACGATAACAAAAAATAATTCTCTTCAGAAATGAACAAAATTTTCGGTTTTTACATCAAGCAAAAAATAAAAACTTTAAAAAAGTTTGTTGGCATGGCAACGTGACGTATTTTACAGGAATGACATCATCAACACATCTTCCTTATCTTTTCCCATTCGACGTTCATCAGTTGTGATGTCATAACCCTTGTTTATATGATATCATTGTTACTTTATTATGACATCACACAGGGTTTAAAAGCGCGACTTCTGAACTTCCATGGCGAGATTTTCGTTCACGTTGTCGGGTTCGATGAGCGTTCGAGAGCGCCCTCGTTTTCTTGTGGTCGATGATGGCGTAATCTGTCGACGAGTTCTTTAAAGAGGGGGTTTTGGGCGTTTTAGGGGTTCGAGGGGTCCCAGGGATTCCTGATGATGCAGAAGAAGCCCCACAGTTAAAATCGTCCCCGTTCTTCGTCGAAACTTCCACCATCGCGTAATTCAACTCAGAAGACCGAGTTCCGTAAAAACCATTTGATTTTGAGCGGTTAGGATACAAATGATCAAAGTCAAAGCTAAAATGCATGTTTGTACCCACTGCAGTTGCGGGTAACGGGGTGCCCGCTACATCTTTACCCACATTTACAGTGTTAACATACTCACATGCACTTTGTGGAACGAAAGATGGGGATAAACGACGATGGAACCGATTTGTGTGAAAATTGTTTCGTTTCCATGGGTCCATGCATGCTGTTAGGGGGGGTATTGGGGGAGGGGGTTGTGTAGAGGTCAAATTAACCCCGTTATTCCCATTCATACTTCCTATACCTGATGTGCTGTTACTCCCAGGGGTCAGAAGGGGTTCGCAGTCAGACTTAAGTGACATGGTGCTGACATCTCGGCTAACTGACTCAATATCAGGCGAGATCATTGACGAGTTTTCACTCACACGAGTTTTCTTCGTCTCCAACTTCACTTGATCGGTTTTCTTGTCGTATTTCATCCTAGGGAAACTCCCTGATTGGATTCCATCTGTTGACGAGGTGGGAAGAACATTGTTCTCGTAGTTTGTGTTCTCGCTGTTCCTACGTTGTGGGCTTTCAAGTATAACTCGTTGTGTGTTGCGATTATATGAGGCAACAGTTTCACTATTTATTCGACGTTTTCGATTTAACATTTCCTAAAACAAAAAAGTTTTAAATTATAAAATATTCATAAGTTTGGTATTTTTAAACTGTTATTAAACTTAGTTATAATAAACAATCTTCAATTTTGAAAATAACCCCCCTTTTAACTCTTACCTTTCTAGAAGCTGGGGCTGCCTGTAAAGTGAAAGTAGTTGGCCCATCTAATAAAGGGGTGTGTGAGGGAGTGTGCTCCTCTGGTAGGGAGGGGAGGCCAGCTGTAAAAAAAAAATTTTAAATCAGTAAATTAAAAAAAATAATAATAAAACTTAATTGCAAAATGTTAAAAATCAACTTACAGTTGCAAGGGTGTTGAGACGAAGTGCTCCCCCTAGGGGCAGGTGTGTTGGGAGTATGGTGGCCAGTAGAGGATGCACTAGAGCTAGCATAATTTCTTACACATCCATTAGTGTAGTTGGCATCTCCATTCTGAGTTGGGGTTTGGTTCATGTTGTAATATTCACGATTTTGAGTCGTAACTGTCGTGATAACTAAATAAAAAAAATAAAAATTTTAAAGTTTTGTTATTTTTATTATAATTGGCACCACAAAAATGATAAAGAATTAATGAAAACAACATATTTTACTGCGAAACTATGTGTAATGTATTTTTTTTATTAATTATTCTCAATGTGGGAAGGTCGACTTTACAGTCTAAACATAGAGTAACATTTGTTACCTTGACCCAGTCTCAGGTTGACTTTGGTAATATTTAATCCATAAACTAGTTTAATCCTTGTGTAATTATATTATTTTACTTTTGCCTTCTTTTTATTTAGGACTTCAAAAAAAACAAACTCAAAAACAAGCAAATTTTTACACCAAATAAACTTAAAATTTTATTTTCTCACCAGTTTGTGCTTGGTTGGAATTTGAGGATGTGATTGGAATTAGATTTGGATTATTCATCTCATTGTTAACTTGTTCATTTTGTTGCTGAATTTCCGTCCAATATCGTTTCAAAAGTTTAAAGATTTGGTCGGTGCGGGTTGATTTAAACAAATACATACCTAAGTAAAAACAAGTTTAAATATAGTAAACTATAATGGAGCTTAGTGGACAATACAGTTATAAATATGTATGCCAATCTTATAGGCCTACAAAATAAACAAACCTGCAGTTTGTGGTATGTAAATTACCATAAGCAAATATTAGTTGAGAGTTGCAACTATATTACAACAATTAAATAAATCGACCAGTAATATTAATATCCATATATGTGTAAAAGTATGATTATATCTTTGATGTGGAAGACCAACATGACAGCATGATAATTAAATCATTTTTATTCCAAGTCATAATTGGGTGTGGGTTGGGAAAATTTAATACACTTAACATATTATAAGTATAGAGAAATCTACATTGAAATATAATACAACACATTTCTTAAAGTGAATTATTTGTATAATATACTATGATAAGCATTTTATGCATTTGTTTTTATAAAATGTAAAAAAACATAGTTTAAGAATTAATTCAATATAGGGTAATCTGAGATTAAATCTAATTTATTTTACATGCTTAAACTGTTTATAACAAACTACTATTGTAGTATAATGTAGAAAATAACAGTTAAAGTTATAGTATTTATATAATAGTTAGAGGATCTTAACCATATATAAATTCACTACAATCTTTACTTAAACTCATAGCCTACAAAATATAATAGCTTTTCTTGTATATATGTATATAATATAAAAAATTACAAAACCGAAAACAAGTTGCTACTGTGTAAAATATAAAAAAAAACATGAAAAAAGTTCTTACCCTGTCCAGTATCACATCCACTTCCAGCTTCAATAAACAGAAGATCACGTTTGCATCCGTACCTTCTTAAACAAGATATCGGCCACGTTGCCATAACTTTCTGGTTTCTACTGTGAACTACCACTCTAGAGCGTTGAACTGTTAGAAAAAATATAAATCTTTTAAAACTTTTTTGAGAATTTTTGACAAGTAAAAGTAGGCTAAAAAAATCGAAAATATTTTAACATTTTTTAAGTAGATTTTAATTAAAATTCGGTGCTGTATGAAGTAATATCTTTTGTTCTATTCTATTTAAAAAACTAAATTTTTTGACAACTTTTCAGCAAAGTTTATTTTTTAATTTGGAATAAAAATTTTGTAAGTTGTAAGGATTTATATATATTTATGTCACTCATATTTTCAAACTATTTTAAAAAATCAACTGCCAATAATTCAATTAGTACAAAAACACAACATTTTAAAACTTTAATCTTCCATCAACACAATAAATTAAAACATGAATTCAAATCCAAAAATGGTAATTACACAAAATAGAACCACACATATTTCAAAACCACGTCGAGGTAAAGTTTAAAAACGTGAATTTAACAAAATAACTTCTTCAGCCTCTGACCCAGGCTCTCAAGTTACATTTGAGATGAAATGAAGCGTTTTAAACCAACCCTGCCTACTTAAAACAACAACAAACTAACTATTTGCCAACTTTTAAAATCTTTCACGATGATGTCATTTAAAAAAAATGAAAAATTTTAGGCCCCATTTAATGCTATTGTATTTGAAATATTCGCAATAAAAACATATTAAAAGTTAAAATATCGATTAGTTTGCAATTGTTAAATTAATTTTACCTGAAACATCTTAGGTAAAGTAAAATAATATAAGATTTGACTAAAAAATTTTCAAATAAAAATAATTTTGTAATTAAGTGTAACTAAGATTGGGTCTGGTGACCATGCCATAACATACTTAACATCTTTATGTAAACATTAATATTTTTGGCATGTAAATCATTAAATTGATTTTGTCATTTTTTCCCGTCGCATTGTTGTAATATTAATTGTATATCAAATTTATTATTTACTTTTATCAATGTGCGAAAACTCTAAATTAAACAATAGCTTACTTTGAAAAGGTAAACACAATAAAAAACGAAACAAAAACAGTTCCCCTAAAAACTTAAAAAATAATTTTGCTGTAACTTACCTTCTAGAATGACAGAATTCATCGATTTATCGTGATTGTTCAGATTCCTGGCTTTAAACATGCTTGGATGGTTGTCACTAATACTATGTGCACAACCCATTCTTAATTCACATAATCAGTTAATAAAAAAACTTAATAATATCTGTAAGAATAAAAATTGTGAAAGTTCATAAATGAAATTGTAAATAGTCAGTAATAACACATTTTTTCTGATTTTTTAGTATTTAAATATAAAAATTTCAACAACTGCTGATAAAACTTCAATATTGGTAACAAAAATATTGTGAACGAATAAAATGGGTTAAATATATATTAAATTAAAGTACTAGAATACTTTTACAAATCTAGTTCTTATTTTTGTACCTATTTTATACCAATTACTTAATATCTTTACTGTAGATTACCAAAAAATATTTTAAAATGCAATATTACTCACAATTTTAAACCTACTAATAAATCCTGGTTAAAAATTAAACAAAAATTTCCAGAAACTTGTTTTTCAGTTAAAAATGTTAAAGCCATTAATCTTACTTTGCTGAATCTCGAATTTAAGAAAATAAACGAGGAATTAAAAGCATTGAAGCTCGTGTAAAACTAGCGTTGTTTGCGCAGAGCAAACATTACCGTCGTAAAACAATAAAATGTTGAAGAAAAATTAGATTTTAAAGTGAACGGCACGTTTTAACAATATCGCTACCGAACAATATCAACTTGTGCCATTAGTTTAGGTTTAGGTTAAACTGCTGTTGTCATGACAACGAGATAAGCAAACCAAATATTGAGTTTGGTAATTATATTTTAATTTATGACAATATCATCAGTATTAAACTATTACTAGATACCCAATTCTAGTATTTTGACTTCCTTTTAACATTTGCAATGATTTTATTATAAGTAGATTTTATATAAGAATTTAAAACTTTTTTTTTAAGTAAAATTCACAAAATCTCTACATTTTTCACTTAACCTAAATAATTAACAAATTCAAAAAAGTAACAACAAACAATATATAAAGCATAGTAATTTGCAACTTTTTAAATGTTGCAAAAAAACTAAAAAAATAGGTTTTCTTTTTCCACCCAATTATTTATGCAATACTTAAATTAATTTAACCCAATACTCTAAAAAACAAAAAAACAATATAAGAAAGATCAGTTACCATTACAAAGAGACAATTATTAATATTTTAATAACATAAATTTTTATTCTACCTAACTCTAAGCTGCAACATTTTTAAATTCTAGTAAAAGAGTTTACATTACTATATATACTATAACATTTACATTACTAAACTGCATCATTTAAATTCAAATAACTAGAGCTTAACACTTTATTATTAGTGGCCCATTTAAACTAAGTTGTTGCTGATTAAGTCTGCAAAGATTCAAGACCACAAGGGAGTTGATGTTGTTCTGCAATCTCTCTGTTTATACTCAACAAAAAATTTGAAATTCCTTTCAATTATTTATAAATTTTATTTATTTTAACACACTTTTTAATCTCAGTTTAAGCGTTCATATTTTAAAGTTGTCATTAGATTTTATTTTGGTAAATTAAAAACATTTTGATTTAGTTATTTCTAATTCTTTCTTTACCTAAATTAAAACTAAAAATAATATAAATAAAAACCTATTTTAATTTAATAAACAAATGGTTTTAATTAATTCCTAATAAGTGCTAAAAATGACACTGCATCAAAAAAAAACAAATTGTTAAAAATCTAATTTCTAATTTTAGTAACACCCTCGGTATAAAGTTTTACACAACAATACAAAAAAGTTAATTATTAATTTTGCAACAACTTTTTTCACAACTAAATATTTGTTTAATGTTGTTGAACAACTAACCACTACTTTGATAGAATTTGGTGAAATTTTTGAAGAATATAAATAAGTGAACTAGTAAATAATTATTGTAATATTTAGAACAAAGTTTTATACTTAAAAAAAAACTCATTTTAAGTTAACATTTTTTTTACGTTTTTTTTGATAAAATTTTTATTAATTGCAGAAAAAAGTTAACTTTTTTGCGCCTTTTTTAGTTACATTTTACTTAAAAATTAAAGTTTGCATACTTTACAGTTTTATGGTTTCGCTATTTGCGTTTTATATTAAATTGCCTTTAGTTTAGGGGTTATTGACCTTACAGCCTTAACTTTAAGTTACTTTTATTACTTCAGCCTTACTTTACCTTCGAGTTTCGTATGTTATTGAACTTCTTATATTAATATAACTATACTAATCGCGTGCAAAAATCCAATGTTGTCAAATTTTTTTTAAAAACTTCATCTAAATTCTGTTTTTTTTTTAAACAATTTATTTTTTTAATAACACAATAAAAAATAACTGACAGGCGCTTATAAAAAACAAAACCTGTTTAAATGACGTAATCCGATATAAAAATATCGTGTTCTTATTTACATGGGACAATTGTTGTTCAACTCCTAATAATTAAACGATTAAAATGTTAGACAGACAACGGTGGTTCGAGTTAGACACGAAGTACATCAAGTACTCTGAAAAGCCAACCACACAATCATATTAAAACGCCCGAGGACAAAGTTTGATCCATGTAATTATAAAGTTCTTGTTAAAATGGATTAAAAAGTTCAATAATATCAAGAATTCAAGCTCAAAAAATTTTTAAGACTGTTTGATTTAATTATCTTTCAAGTATCTGAAATTTTAAACAATTCTGATATAAAATAAATAAAACAATTAAAAACCACATTTTAACCATTTACTTAAACTAATACGAACAAAATAAATGGTGTTTTAATTTTTACATTTACTCTATAAGTTAATATATCAAGATATCTATAAAACTTTATATACATAATTTACATAAATTAACGATTTTACAATCTAATACATTATTAATTTAAAGTAACCTTTGTCGATATATTCCACTTTTTAAGTCACCAACTTATCAAAAATAGGTTTAATCTATAAAAGTAAATAATCATACATAGTTTAAATACACTAACTGATTACAAAAAATAAACTAAATTTTGATTCTAACAATTTTAAAACCAATTATCTAATACATTATTAATTTAAATTAATATTTATCCAAATTGTCTGCCTTAGTTTATTATATATTCCATTCAATTGCCGAATATCTAGTTAGAAAATGTTTGACTTATAATATATATATATATACTAATTGTAAATTAAAAAACGAAATTTAAACAATTATAAATGAATAAAAAACACAAATTTAAAACACAATAACAATTTTAAACTATCTTTACTTATAACTGAACATACAGCATATAAAAACCTACGCAAAACGTTTAAAACTTTGGTTTTAATAAATCCAATTTTTAAGTGAACGATTAGTTTTGGCTGGAGTTAAAAAGGCGGTTCTACTAGAATATAATGTTACAACGAGAGAGTATTTAAAAATCTTTGCGTAAATTTAGATAATTAAACTAAAACAGACGGACCTAAGAAGGAAACCAAAAATCTTAAAACCTTCGTGTTTAAAATATTTAACTTTCCTAAATAAAATAAACATAAATACTTGATTGTTATTGTTTTAAACAATCAAATTAAACAATCGTAATTGTAACAATAACATAACAAACCTAATTGTTTTAAACAATTCACTTTAAATATATTAAAAATCTAAAAAGTAATATGCTAAAAAGTAAAATTTAAAATAATATATAAACTACTAAAAAATAATTTTTAAAGTACATATTCATATTAAAGATTCTGCTATATTATACAAGTCCTTATAAGTTAATATTCCTAATCTAAATCTATGTGCATATAAGCTTTAAAAACTGTAAATTTCAAATATTATAAAAACCAGTTTCTTGTAAAAAAATATAAAAAAGATTCTTATAAAAAATCCAACATTTTCGTACAAACGCTCGGAGCTATATAACCTCGTTAATCTGAACTTATATTTACCTCGACGTTCGAGATCTTAAAAAGTCGAAAAACAAATAACTTGGATGATTAACGTGAACAAACCCAGCGGCGATTGAATTTTAATCGCGTTTTTTTAAAACTAGAATTTCTGGACCGCTTTATGTTAAGTTTATATTCTCCTATATAACACCAATAATAAATAAAATCTGATTTTAATTAAAGAAATGGTAAAGTTTTTTGTTTATATTCAAATCTTATTAGTTGGTTTTATATTTTTAATGTAAAAATTAATATTTATGGCAAGTTTTAAATCATTAAATTAATTTTTTTTTCATTTTTCTAGTCTCATTAATATTTACATACATTTATTAATGCGCAAAAAAAACTAATTAAAAAAATACATAAATGTTGTAACTTTTAATGTCGTTTTATTTCTATTTTTGCTACAAGAAAACTATATTTAAATTTAAAAATTAGATGCATTTCTTGGTAAACTACCAGTACCTTATTTCGGTAAAATATAGAAACCTAAAAACGTTATTTTTAACTTTAATATCAACAATATTGGATAAAATTACTACCCTTGGCCCAATTATATGATGTCATCTTATGAATAGACGATATTATGATGTCATAGAAAGGAAAATAATTGAGAATAATGAACGGAGAACAATAAATAAAACCCGAAATAATATTAGGTTCAAGTTTAAAATATGTTTTTGTTTATAAAAAAAATTATTTTTTTATATATATCTTTATCCTCGATGTGGGAAAGTCGAATGCGCGACCTAAACATAGAGTAACATCAGTTACCCCAACCCAGTCTTGAGTTGCCTTTGGTAGTTTAAGATATTATAGATTATAATTGCCTGATAATTAATCAAATAATTAAATGCTGGCTGAGCAGTAGTTTATACCGTTTATAACGCTTTACTCAAGGGCGCTACAGCATAAGAGCAGTGGGGATCGAACCCACGACCTCATGATGGTGTAGAAAGTGTTCTTAAGTGTTCAAAGAAATTTTTTTTTTTAGTTTTTATTTATTTTTCGATCGCGCTTTGAGACTGGTAATTATTCTACGGAATGTTAACGACTTCTTCAACCGATTCTACTTCATGTGAAAGCGATACTTAACTATGACGTCATACTAGTTGTTCACCGAGGCGGAACCCACACAATTTAATTTCGCTTTTTTATTTAAATTTTCAACGTGGGAGTTTCAAAAAAAAATTTTATTTTTTTAATTTAAGAAAATTTTCTTATTTTTAAATTAATTTTTTTTCTGGAAGCTTTTCTTAAATTCTACCACAACAAAATCGAATAATAATAAAAATTCGTTATTTTCGCGAATCTAAACAATCGACAAAAATTTCATTGTTCGACAAATACTAGAATACAATAATCCTCTACATAACAACATCATAAACCCGATAATTATGACGACAGGACCACACACATTAGATTGTGACGTCACATTCATATTTAAGGTTAACATTCAGATTAGAAATCGGTGTGTGTAGAAGTGTCAAAAATTCAATTTTAATCCAAGTTCAAAACAGCGAAGTTTATGAAGTTTGGGTGGGCGAATATAACACTAAACATTGTGAGATATTTTACGTTTTTGTTCAGAAATTCGTTAAATTTTAACTACTTTTAAAATAGTTTAGCAATTGATATAAAAAAGTTTAAGATAGATATTTAACTAATTAAAATAATTTAACTACAAATTGTTAATTAATAAATTAAAGGTTATTTTTAATTCTCTGCTATATTTGCAAAAAATTACGGTAAAAATGACGTTTTTTTAGAAAAATCGTCAAATTTCAACTACTTTTAAAACAAAAAAAAACAATAAAATTATGCAAATATTTAATATATATTATAAATAATAATTTAATTACAATCTATTAATAAATAAACATTTATTTTTTTAATTTTTTACTAGGTTGATAATATTCTATGTTAAAAACTTGCTAATAACTTTCTAAAATTTCAATTTTTACCCTTTTCATATTTAGACTAAAAACTATTTTAATTCAAACACGACTTAAAAAATTAAAAAATCCTAAAAAACTCATTATTTGTTTTACTAAAAAACTTTACTTATAAGGTTCCAAAAAACGTGTTAAAAAACTTCTTAAAAATACAACAAAAGCAACCGAGTTATAATCCATAAAACCCCTCTACCCCGCAACAATTCTACACTAACCATTTCGTGCCAAAACCCAAGGAATTTCACCCTAGATGAAAGTTGGGGTAAAAGTTAAATGGAGCGTTCACTAAACCTGGAAAGTGAATTAAAACTAAAAAGCTTTTGACAGGGAGTGTTCACTAAGATTTAAAGAGGGGGACACTAATTTTTAAAGGAAGCGTTCACTCGTTTTTAAAGGGAGAAGATTAGTTATTTTTAAAAGGAGCGTTCACTGATTTTTTAAAGGGGCGTTCACTCATTTTTAAAGGGAGGGATTAGTTATTTTTTGAAAGGGCCGTCTACTGTTTAGAAATGTAGATTGCTAATTTTTTTAAGGAACTGTTTATTATTTTTTTAAAAAGGACGTTTACTGATTTTTAAGGGAGCGTTCACCAATTTTTTAAAGAGAGATTTTAAAGAATATAAAATATCCTTTACTCTGTTTAACGTTATTTCCTAATTAAAGCTTTGCACATAAACTAAATCTTGTAACGACCCTTTAATGCAAAAGATGTGTAACTTTATTAACCAAGATCTTAAATATGTAACTACTTTCTTAAAACTGACCAATAAATAAAGGCTCTAGTAAAGGTTATATTCTTAACTGTTTTACTAAACAATGTTTTAAACAATGTTTTAATAAAACATAACTCGTATTCTTAACATAAAACATGCTTTTAAAACTAAATAAAATTATCGTAATATTTCATTCTAAAAAAGATTAAAAACTGATTAAATTTATCGTAAAATTCGCTTAAAAACTTAACACTGGATTAGATTAGCATAAAATACCAGTTCCATCTAAGACTTAAAAGTTGTATTAATTCAGTTTTGTCCTAAAAACATTGTTGTTTACCTTTTACACTACCCCAACCTTAAATAGTTTCGTAAAAGTAAATAACGCTCGTGAAAGTATCAAGTAACTTCCATTTGTTATTGGTGGCGCTCTACCGTGACCAGGGGACCCTTTTACCCCCTCATTAAGTTAAGACTGGGCTCAGATGCAAGGATAATAATGGGGCCAGAGTTAAAAGAAATTTCTTAAGGCGAATTAGAACCATTTTTGGACAATATTTACAAAAAAACAAAAGTTTTTAAAAAAAAAAAAACATTTTTTAAAGTTTTTCACATTTTTATTATCATTAATGTGTAAAAAATAATTATTTATCGATTTAGGCATTTATACAAAATTACAACAAAACCACAACGTAAAAAACAAAGTTTTTTTGAAAATAAAAATTCCGTTTTTTTTTAACTTTTGAACCTTTTAAAAAGTAAAATATAATTTTTTTTATCGCATTCGTGGTTTAAATGTCGTTTATTAAAAGTTTCGAATTTTTTTCTATTTTAAAATGTAAAAATTTTAATTTTTAAATCGAATTTGCCGTTTATACAAAACTACTTAAAAAACCGTCTTTTAAAATAAGTTAAATTAAACAAAAATGTTGCAAATACCAGGAACAATACGAGGTTTAAACGCGGGTTTAATATAAGGGCAAAATTTTAATGATTTTTTCCTAGATCCAACCCACTTCTAAAAGTCTATTATCCTAACTTATATTGTCCTAAATTTTACCACAAAAGTAGTTGACAATGGGGTCATTGTTGTGCAACAATTCAAGCGTGATTGTGACGTCATACAAGCAATGCTAGTTGTTGTTAGATCGTAGAAGTTCGTGATTATTTTGTTGATTTTGCGCGGGGAGAAAAAATTTGCTTTTTAAGGAAATAAATCGAGTTTTAATTGTTTTTTAATTCCGAAAATTTGAAAGTCTGAAAAATAAATAATTATTGTTTTCTAGTATTTACAGAATATAAAATAAACTAATTTTTTAATTTAATTAACGCAGAATTTTTAGCAGAAAAGTTAAATATTTTCTTATTTACAAATAAAAACTCAAAGATTTCTTTTAAAATCTAAAAAATCACAAAATTTAAACAAAAAAAAAACGAATTTTTAAACTTCTGGTAACAAGTTGAACTCAAACAACTTGACAATGTAAATTATTGATAACAAACACTCCACTATGACGTCATAAGTAGTTATTAGGTGCTACTCAATATTACATCAATGGTAAAAATAAATTATTTTTTAAATTTTTATTTTATAATTAAACTAATTAAAAATTAAAATTAAATTAATCTAGCTCTACAGCAAAAAATATAATTTTTTTGAACTAGCAAAAAAATTCAGATTTAAAGAAAAAACTTTTTTCAAAACAAATAAAATTGTTTATATTTAAGCAAACTGTTAACGTCACAAACCCATATTACCCCAACTCTATGACGTCATAATAGGAAACCATTTGTCTGAACCTAAACTTGAACCATAAATTTCTACTTTCGCTCAATTTTTACCAAAATATTTTTTTATATTTTCGGAATTGGCGAAATTAAAAAAACAAAAAATATTTTTTTTTACAATTGAGCTAGTTTAAAACAAAAGTTTGTTTATAGTGAAAACAAGAAAGTGGTTATGACGTAATAGTGATGAGTTTATGATGTATATTTTCAGTGATCCGTATTCGAAATTCAATATTTAGTTCGTGTTGTTAAAAAAACTTTCAAAAATTTAAAATTTTTTTTTTATTTTTCAAAAAATTTAAAGTCAAAAAAACAAAATTTTGAAGATAAATGACGTCATAAAGTCATTAATATTGGCGCGGCGCTGTGTTAAAATTTGGTAAAAGCTTTTTTGGTCTTAAAATTTAATCCCTAAAAACTTTAATAATAAGTTTCTTTTAACTGGAAATTTTAACAATAAGTTAAAGGTTTAAAAAAGATAAAAAGATTTTAAAAAAGAGGAAAAAATTCTAAAAATATTTAAATAAAAAAGGGTTTTTATACAAATAATAAAAAAATTTTCAATACATCAATTCGCATAAAATTTTTAATCAAAAAGCAAAAAAAATTCTTAAAATTTTGAATCCACAAAAAACTTTTTTCTGCAATCGTAATTCCAAGCAAGTGTGAATCAAACTAACCACTATAACGTCACACTAGTGTACATTATCACGTCACAAGTTGTGCCAGGTGCAGCAATTAAAATATGCAGCTGGGTAAAACTTAAAATTTGACGAAAGTTTTTCATAATGCAAAAAGATAATCTCTTAATATTTACTTTTTTAAGTTAAAAAAACGCAAAAAAACATTTATTTTTTGTATTACATTATTTTAGTATTTACGCATTATAAGAAAAGGTTTGCTATTGTTACGTGTTTAAGCTATGCAAACGACGGGTTCAAGGGCAAATAGTGTGGCATTGGTGCGGTTCGAACCCAAAACCTTTTGGCGTGTTTAAGCTATTTGTAAACGACGGGTTCAAGGGCGAATAGTGTGGCATTGGTGCGGCTTGAACCCGAAACCTTTCGGCTCATAGTTGACTACCATAAGAAGTATAACGGAACCATGTTTTTATTGTTTAATATAACAAAGTTGTTACATTATTATTTTTTCTATAACTTCTACAAACTAGCATATGTGGTGCGTGGGTAAATATTAGTTGCAAGTTCCAACGATATTTAAAATGCAGTCAGTTTTACGATGTTTGCTAAGTGGGAAGCTTTAGTTTAACCTTATATTACAAACTGTTTAAACTTAGTAAAAATGCTAACAAAGAAGTTTTAAAGAAAATGCAAAAATATATTAAAAATCCTACTAAAAAAACTGTACAAAAAATAAAATAAACAAAACAAATAAATATTTATCTTAAATTTATTAAATAGTTTTAAATATTTATAAATATGATTACAAAAAATTGATACTCTGGTATTTTAAACTACTTAAAAATTAAAGATTTTAACAATAAAATAAAGTTTATAAGTTTAAGATATTTTAACAATTTATAAAAAATACAAAACTCAGCCTTATTTTAAACAATTACAAAAAAATATTTTAAACAATTATAAAAATAAAAATTTATATCTAAAAAAACTGCAACGAGTTTTTATCGACAGTTTAAAAAGTTGTTTTTAACTTAAATCATTAAAAGTTTTTAAAAGTTTTTGTCAAAAATAAATTTTAAAGTAAATTTACGACCAAAATAACTGCTCAAATAATAAATAAAATCAAACGAGACTTTATCAAAATAACGAAAGTTTATTATAGCTGTGGCAACGACCTAATAATGAACACTTTCACTTTAAAACTATTTTCTTAAGGCTAAAACAGACGAAATCAAAGGGTTAAACAAATAAATATTCGATAACAAACTGAGGGAGTTGCATAATATTGAAATATCGCAGACTAAAATTTACTCAAACTCCTAGAATGGCAATTTTTTTAACTTATAAATTGATAAAGTTGGTGTCACTGAACACAAAAATGTTTTTAACTTTAAATAATTTCAACTACGTTTTCAGTAATACAACTTTAAAAAATTAAAATTAAATTTATTTAAAGAGAAAAAGTAACCCCTGCTTGTGATGACGTAAAAAGTACTAGCTTGTATACATTCACTACGCTAACTTAGTACTTTCTACGTCACACAAAAAAATGATAACCTGGTTTTTATGTTCATTATTTTTCAGTATTATTGAAAACTAAATTGTAAGTACTACAAACATTTTTTAAAGATTCTAAAGCCATTTTATGATTAAGTGTCAACCATATTAACATGCTATATACATCACTTACTAAATTGCAAAACTCTACAATATAACACTTTTACTTTTATATTACTTTTCAAAAAAAAATTTAGCTCTAAAATTAAACTTTTTAAAACCATATTTAAACAAATCACGTCACAAACCTAATACCATTGAACTATTATGACGTCACCATTACAAAACGTTTGAATCAAGAAAACAGTAGCTCCTGAGATTAAAATTAATCATCAAAATAATAGATCAAAAAATTCGATTGAAAATGGTTTAATAATCAAAACGGGTGTTAAGTTGAGTCAACAAAACGCCGAAGGTTCAAATATTTGTTTAATATAAAGGCCGAGTATTGGAAAATAATGTTGGTCTGTTCAGCTACTGGCTGCTGTTTGATTTAAGATTAAAAAATGGATAAAAAATTAATTTTATTTTTCAATTTGTTACGAAAACTGTCAAAAATTATCGATTTTATTTTGGCTACGTTTTAAAAGCAAGTTAACAATTTCATTGCCAACATAAGTTAACTGTTATTATTAATATTAGTATCGGTTTGTTGTGTAATTGTTTTAATAACAATATGGCAGTAAGGTTACTAAATTAAAATGAAAGTCTAAAGGTTTCAGGTTCGAGTTGCACCAATGCCACACTATTTACCCTTAAGCTCGGCGTTTACGGCTAGTTTAAACACCCCAAAAGGTTTCTGGTTCGAGCCGCACCAATGCCATACTATTCGCCGTTGAGCCAGCGTTTACACATAGCTTAAACACGTCACAACAACACAACTTTAAAATATAAACCGTATCTTGAGGTGTTATTGAAAAAAACAAAATTTTTAATGCAAAAAAATTAAACTCCTATTGTAATCAGGTACATTAACATTTAATTTGGTTTATTTGGTTATGTTTATTTCTAGTTTAGATGTATTTATTTGTCGTATAATATAGTTAACTTCTATTGTTCTTAGTTTTATTTGTTACCTTTAGAAAATTAGTATATATGGTTTATTTTTTGGTATGGTTCAACTATTAAAAATGGTTAAAGTATTAATATGGTTCAACTATTAGAAATGGTTAAATTATTAATATGGTTTAACTAATAGAAATGGTTGAAGTATTAATATGGTTTAACTATTAGAAATGGTTGAAGTATTAATATGGTTTAACTATTGTAATAGTTTAGATATTGGCATAGTTTAAGCAATAATATGGTTCTACTGATCTATTTTTACATAAAAAATCGTTGCCAAATGCCAACAAAATTAAACTGTTATTGTTAAAAAATATAAAAACGTAAAAATTCACGTTTTGCGAATTATTTAAATATAAACCAGGTATTTAAACTAGTTCAATAATACAAGGAATAGTTAAACAGGTCAGAATTTAAACCAACACAAACACCAGGTCCCTCAAGAATACCATTCCCTCATGTATTAACCAACTTAAAAACTTATTTTTTCCCTTGTGAGTAAACATCTCCATTAAAATCTATTACAGGGTAGTTTTTAGGGCATTATACCGGACATGTAAGATAGGGTTACGTTTGAATATTAACCATTAAAAATTACAATTTTAAAAACCCAAAAAAAATTAAAATTTAAAAAATAAAATTGCCAAAAAAATTAATTTAAAAAGTATAAAAAAATAAGCGTAGGCTAACGTTTTTTTTGTTTTGTTTAAATAGTAAAAAATATATTTTGTATGTTTATGTAAATTGTTTCTAACGTATATGTTTAGTAAATCGTCGTATATAATACCGTTAAAGTGATTTAAATAAATAAATTAACTTACTGTCATAAAAATACAAATTACCATTAAAATAGATTAAATTATTAAAACTATAGTTTTATAACATTTTTTCTTATCTTTAAAAATAATGCAAAAAAACATAAAAAATTAAAATTAAAACAAAAAATAACCATTAAAATAGAGCTAATTTAATTATTAAAACTATATTTTATTTTAGAGTCATTTTGTTATCTTAAAAAAAACGCAAAAAACATTAAAATTTAAAAATATCACTGGTGAAAAAGAATTCACAAAGTTGTAGGAAATATTTATTAGCTTATTAACCTTTTAGTTTAAAGTAAATTCCCATGTCAATATTCGCGACATCTTTTCACACTTAACTGTTTATTTATAGATCTGTATAAACCATAAGTCTAAAGTAAAATCAAGTTTTAAATAAAAAAAAAAAAAAATTTGCTAATTTTTACAATTTTTTCTCGGGGGTGTTTTTACTTTAATAATAAATTAGATTTTAAAACATGATTTTTTTTTATGAAAATGGCGCCTTTTTTATATTTTAACCGAATATTTCTGAAAAAAACTTTTCCAAAAAACTTTTAACACATTAGTGTAAAAATCTTTCAACAACCAAGGCTAGACTGAGTAAATAAAAATAAAATTAACGAACTCCTACTCATGTCTAACTTCGTATTTACAACTTAAATATTTTGGTTCATTTATTTTTACGGCTACATTAACAAAAAAGCAATAATTTACAAAAATGCCAAAACAAAAAACGCTTTTTTAGAAATTTTTAGGGTTATTAATTTTAATTATATTTTACTTTATGACATAAGTTAAAGAGTTTATTGCGTAATTATGAATCTAATTGAACTCTAACAATGGAGTTTGTTACGTTATAATGATATTTATATTAATAATAATAACATAAAACGAACAAAAGTTGCCAAAATAAGTAAATGAAAATAAAAACAGAGCTAAGTGTGCTTAAAAGCGCCATAAAGTCTGTTCTAGCAATAATATATGTTGACTTTATCGCTAACAAAAACATCAACACGCTACCACTTTAGTTTACGGTTTTAAAAAAGTCTAAAAATGCATTTTTCTAAATATTTTTAACAAAAAATAACCATTTTAGCGGCATATATAATATAAATAAAAATAATTTTTCAAATTCTGTTCTTTTCTCAATACTCTTATTTGTTTTATTATTCTTTTAATTTTCAATCTTAATAAAAACAATTTATTTCAAAAATTCCGACAAAGATTATTCATTTCTCTAAGGAAAAAATTCGGAATTGTTTAAAGTTAAAACAAAGATTAATTTAAAAGAAAAACCACATTTAACATATTTTTATAGATAACACTATTTTAAATTACTTAAATTTAATTTAAAATTTAACAAAAACATATTTAATCCAAGTTTAAAAGCTTTTGTAATGCAATTAAAAATAGATTTTAAAAATTAAAAAAATTATTTTTTAGTTTATTTATTTTTATAAATATAAAATACGTAATAAGGTTTAATTATGACGTCATAGTCTAACTTAATGCATAATTGAAATACTTGACAGTTAAACTACTGGTTTACTAACAACTAATTAAATAAAATTTTAATTATAAGCTTTCGAAAACATAAGTATTACTCATAGAAAATGTCAAAAATATATTTTTCGAATTTTAACATTTAATTAAAATGTTATTTTTAAAAATGAGCTGACAAAGCTGACAGGGTTACATAAAATGTTAAAAGTTTAAAATCTGAATCACTAATTAATTAACATTTAACGAAACTACTAAAATTTAAATCTTAAACTTAACCAACACAACATACAGACATATAACATGTTTTAACTGAAAAAAAGACTAAAAACGCTACGAAAATTTTTTTAAATATTTTTCTAGCCCTAAAACTGAAATTTTTTTACCTAAAATCTAAATTCGGTAATAATATCTATTTTATAAACCATTCTTTTTATAGAAAATAACACAATTCTGCTAAATAAAAACTAAAAAAATAAGCGATTTTAAACATAAACCCATATTCCTAAAACCTTTTAAAAATGGAAACTTAAATTTTAACAAACTTAAAACCAACTGAAATTATGGTAAACTGAATTAAATATAAATTCAGTAATATTTATTTATTTAAATTAATCTTTCTATATAACATACCTATTTCCCTACAAAACAAAAACTAAAAACGGACTATTATAAAAACTCAATATTTCCTAAAAAACCTTTTAAAATAAGACTCAAAATTGAAACTTAAAATCCTAAAAATTGACCTAAACTTTAAAAACCGAACTGGTAACAAAGTTAAGTCAATGCGGCATGAAAAGAACGATTGTGATCGCTTGAGTAAGCACTCAGTTAAGTGGGTCGCTCCTTTGTCTTTTGCTGCTATTTTGTTTATCTAAGCTTCTACCGTTCTGCCAGTAGTTTGTTATTTTTCTCCCATATTTTGGATCACGATTTCCCGTATGTAAATATTTTTATTACGATGATAAATTATGAAACTGTAGCATCGTGGATTGTTAAAAAAATTAAATTAAATTGTAAAAAAAGTAATATTTCTTGAAATCTTAAACCTCTACAATTTAAAACTGGGTTAAGGTAATATTATTTGGTCACTGATATTAAAAGGGTAATATTATCTTAAACCTGTACAATTTAAGACTGGGTTAAGGTAATATTATTTAGTCACTAATACCTTAAACTTGTGACTGGGTTGGGGTAATATTATAAGAGTAATGATATCTTAAACTTGTACAAATTAAGACTGGGTTGGGGTATTATCATGAGATCAATAATATCTTAAACTTGTACAAATTAAGACTGGGTTGGGGTAATATCATGAGATCAATAATATCTTAAACTTGTACAAATTAAGACTGGGTTGGGGTAATATCATGAGGTCAATTATATCTTAAACTTGTACAAATTAAGACTGGGTTGGGGTAATATCATGAGGTCAATTATATCTTAAACTTGTACAAATTAAGACTGGGTTGGGGTAATATCATGAGGTCAATTATATCTTAAACTTGTACAAATTAAGACTGGGTTGGGGTAATATCATGAGGTCAATTATATCTTAAACTTGTACAACTTTAGACTAGGTTGGGATGTAAAAATGTATCTGAAGTTTAAGTTTGAAACACTGGTAACACTACCGTAAATTTAAGTTGTAAAATCGTCTTTTCCACATCGAAAACAAACGAAAACAGAGAACAATTATACCAACAAAAGGCAAACAATAAAGAAACTAAACTGAAATTTAACCCAAACCAACATTAAGCGATTAAAGTTGTTGTTGTAAAATCGTGGGAGAAAAATAAGTAAAAATTTTGGAAAAAAATAATTTTACTACGATTTAAACACGTGGTTATTATTACCTAAATATTAATATGCAAAAAAAAGATAAAAAATGTCTTAATTTCTATAGAAAATTATTTTGTATTTTTAAAAACTAGAATTTTTAAAACGCCTAAAAGTTAATTAAACTAACGCTAAAAAACTACAAAAAAATAACTAAAACTTACGTTTTTTATTAATCTTTAAAACGTACGTAAAAGTAGTTAAAAAATATGTTTTTAAAAATTCAATTTTAATTTTTAATAAATGTTAAAATATACATTTCTAAACCTTTCAAAAAAATCACAAATTTTAAATTCCGTTTTAAATTTTTAAAAGCTAGTCGCAAAACTAGAGAATCCGTAAAAACAATGAATTATTCAGATGATAGCATTTATATAAAATACAAATTCAAAATTAAATTGATTAAATTAGGACGAAAATAACATTAGTTGGCCTTTTAGTCAATAAATCAAATATAAAAATAATTTTAAAACTAAAAAAAATCCCCAGAATACAGAATTAGTAACTTAATAATGATTTGAACCTACTAAAACTATTAATATATAAATTGTAGCTAATTAAAATTGATTTATTTTAAATATTTATATAAAAAACACCTAATCTCTGACTGTTATAATATAAAATATGACCTCATAATACTTCACTTATAATCGTAATAATAAGCCACTAGTTCGTAACAATCTCCTCATTATTTAAACAACAATAAAAGGTTTAAATAAACACAAAAACTATAAACTAGTCGATCTAACTTTAAAAGTTGTTATAACCAACCACATTATATCTTTTAAACTATCATAATACTCAAGCTATTGATGCCTCTAGAACTTAGATAACTGGGGTTTAAAATGAACGATGCGCTTAGCTGAGTATGACCGAAGCATAAAAGAAATCTATCTTTTTAAACTGGGTTTTTGAAAACTGTTTCTTTCTAGAATTAATAGAATTTAGTTTCTAATATTGTCATGCAAATTGTATGTTTTGTTAGTTTGATTGTGGGTTATTTAACTAAGATTTTATTTTCACGATAAAAAATCGTATTTTCGATAAAATAAATTAACAAAAATTAGCAAAATTAAACATTAATATTATTCAAAAATGTTTAAAATTTAAACAAATATTAGAACCTGTTACTACATCAAAAAACGGCCTATTATAATACGTTTTAGCGGTCAATTTTACAACAAAAACACATATACTTTTTGTATTCTTTAGCCCGTTAAAACAAATTTATTTTAGTTAAACTACCAGTGAGCGATCCCTCATAACATTGTTATGCTAAGGAGCTTATTATGCGAAGTTAAAAAGTCAATAGCACTAATACTAATACTCGACAATACTTAACCTAAGTTTTGAGATGTTAAAGTACTTCAATGTACTTGGGTATAACCTTTATTACTGGTCTATACATCGTTGTCTGATCTTACTTCTAATTAAAAGTTTTCTAATATCTTTAATTTTGATATTAAAATTATATTTAAATTAAAATTCCCAATACATAAAGACTTAAAATTACATTAAGTACGCTAACCTATATTTTTATTTTATTTATAAACTTAAAAACCATATAAAATAGTAATTGTATTAGGTAAAAATAGGTTTCAAAGATATAAAACCGCATTTTTACACGTTGTTACTACGTTATATTCTATTCTTACCCTTTAATTATTTAATACAGAACCATATAATATAAGTAGTAGAAATAAAACCGCTTTTTTTAAACATTTCTCCTTAATGAAACCACATATATATAATGAAGTACTGCTTTTATTTTAGCAAAAAAACGTCGACAAAACGACAAAAATCATTCCACAAAAGGCGGAAGCAGAAAATAACGCTTTTCCGTGTTTGTTATTTGTGTTTCACACACATTTCTAACACTCTGTTACATTTAAGTGCATGCTAAGTATGTATTCTATGACTATACTACCCACTATACTACTATAGTAGGTTATTTTACTACTTATAACCTGACTGGTCAAATATAAAATATGTCAATTCTGTTTACTAATATATAATGGTCAAGCCATATTTTTTTAAGTAAACACTTTTGTTTAAATATTGGGGAAAAGTGTTTTTAAAACAGGTAAAGTGCTTTAAAGTACTTACTAGTCTATACATGTTTATTTAATTCAACTTTTTTAATATGTTTTGCATTTGAAATAATAAAAATAAATTTTAAAATGAATTGACAAAAAAATTAATAACTTGAGAACATTATTTAGATATAATTCTAAATTTTTCCTAACTTACAAATTGTTTTAAATAATTTTTAAAATCATTTGTTAAAAGTACGATAAACTTAACAATAAATCAAAAATATTTATTTAGCTTTTTTATATTTATACCAGTCAAAAATCTTAGCTTCTTTGAAAAACAAGAACTAGAATTTACAATTCCACTTCAACTGAGTTCAATTTTTCTTGCTGTTATTTAATTACATTAAAAATAAACCTGGGTTAAAGTATAGGTGGGAAAATAAAAGAAAACAGTGTCGTAACTCAACGTTTATCGCGCTTAAACCTAACACAATACAGTTTCTATTCAAACAAAACAATTAACATGTATTTATCCACTTTCTCTCTTTTGTTTGGAAGCTTAGAGTGAATTAAATAACATGACCTCGTTACAAAACAAACTTACAAGAATAAGATTGAGTGAAATTTGAACCCAGAAGCTTAGTTTGTGTTCAAAATAAAAAAACAAAGATTTAACCTCATAATATTTAATATAAAAATATTATTGAATTTTCTTATATTTAAATACTTAAAATCCCCACTTTTAAGTCTAAAAAATTAAACTTTTATTTATAATAATCAACAATTTAATTTTCCAACAACTTTATTTTTTTAAAAATGGCAACAATTACAATTGTAAACCAAAATTTAACAAAAACTTAATTTATAAACAACAACAAAAACCAACAATATTTTAAACTGTGTTTTGTGCCAAAAACCAACCCAAAAGTGCATACCAAACAGTGCTAAAATACACAAAACATTTTGTTTTAGTAAGTCTTGAGATTTGGGGTTCGATTCTGACTGTTGGAACATTGTTCTTGAATATTTATATTTTACTTCTGTTAAGCTCAGTACAGTCTGACAATCAATTGTTCAAATTACTAAACAGAAAATAAAACCCGTTTATAACAGATTTAACTTGTTTCAATTTGGTTAAGATCACAAAAATATAAACTTGTGGTTAATTCTAGAAAATTGATTTTCTCACTTAAAGATAAGTCAAAAATTTTAAAAATAATGAATAAAGAATATATATATAACTTAATTGGAAAGTAAAATACTTGCAAGTAACTATAAATTTAATTAACTGTACGATTTTAACAGTATAATCATATTAATATATATTTTAATTAAATTTACTGAAAAATTAAAAGAATTATAATATATGACCCAAATCTTAAAAGTTAAGAATCTTATGCAGAAGCATACAGCAATAAAATAACATTTAAAAGGTTATAAGTTTGTTTAATTTTAAATTATACCCCAACCCTTTAGTTAGAAGCTAAAGTAAAATTTTAAGTGACAAAATTTTGTATAATTTATTAACCGTTTCGTTAATTTTACAAAGCTGATTTATTATTACCGTAAGTTTCAACTAAATATTTAAATTATTAATCCAAAAAATTTAAATTTAAAATTCTACTGAAACAGCTAATTTAAAAAGTTTTACAGTTACAAACACATTTAGTTTCACAGTTTATACTTACCTTATCTTAAATTCTTTAACTTTTGTAATCAACTTGCATTAATTAAATTAAATTTTAATTATTTTATCTCAACCGCATTGTTCTTAAAAATGTTTTGAAAACAGAAGTTGTTACCCATTTGTGTCGTTCGCAACTTTTAATGTGATAATTAATAAATTTTAAAAATAAAATTTTAAATCTGAAAAAATTTATTTATTAAATTTTTTTTAATCAACATATATAAATATAATTAAAATTTAAAATTTAATTTACAAAAACAAACTCAAAACAACGAATCTCAAAAATTACTATCGAGGCAATTTTTTTAACTGTTTGAACTATTCTTTAGCTCCCACTGCCGGTAATAGTAATTTAAACTATCACTGACAGCAATATTGAACATACTTACTTAGGTTGAAATTCACAGAACAAAACAAAAATATTAATATTTTTTAAAAAACATCATAAAAATTACAAGTTGTGGTAAGCAACAACAATACTTTAAAAATTAGATTTTAATATTGACCTAGTTTTTCTTTTTTTTTTTTTTTTTTTTTGGTTTATATCTAATGTCTTTATCCTCGATGTGGAAAAGTCGAGTTCGCACCCTAACCATAGAGTAACATCAGTTCCCTCCACCCAGTCTCAATTCGTCTTTGCCAGTTTGGAATATTATTGATTATAATTACCCGGTAATTATGCTGCTGATTAAGTGCTGGCTTAGCTGGAGTTCATATCGTTTATATCGCCTTACTCAAGGGCGCTACATCATGAGATCAGTAAGGATTAAACCCACAACCTTATGTGTGGTGTAGCAATTGTTCTTACCACTATACCACGACGCCGGTATATTGGACTACGAGGCTGAAGGTTTCGGGTGCAAGCCGCACCAATGCCACACTATTTGCCCTAAGCCCGGCGTTTACAGATAGCTTAAACACGTCACAACTGCACACTCTTACCCGATAAAAACATCAAAAAATCTATCCTTTTAAAGAGATATAAAAAGTAATGACTTGCTAAATAGGTTCTACGTAATTAATTAAAATAATTGTCAACAAAAGGGAGTAGAAACGGTAACATTATTAAAAAATAAGTTTTAAAAACCGAAGTTCTGGTGCGCAATATTTTTAATAATGTATTTTTTTAATATTTTTTAATATTTTACGATCAACAATTTTTTAATGGTGACCCGACCAAATAACCAATTTGCAATTGTTTTAAATGCCCATATTCAACTTTAAATATTCGTTATCCTAAAATGACATCAGCTGCTGGTAAAGTGTGCTGAACAGGTGAACGGGATATTCCATTGTGGATATATCAGAATGTATCAAATGTCCCAACACGCGTGCTGGTTTATAAGTTAACATAGGCGTCGAAGTATGAATAAAACAGGTCGCCTAAAGTGCGGGGACGGAAATTGAAAAAAAGCGTGAAACGGAGAAACGGAATCTTAAATTAAACACGCAGAAAACGCGGGAATTTCGTTGGCTGTTTATTTAAGAGTGTTGTCATTTGATCAAAAACCAATACCTACACATAGACATTTGTATAAACCACAACTTACCCTAACCCTATTGTGGGTAAAGCTAAACCTATTTTGACCTAAATACAAATAAACAGTCAACGAATTTTTCGCGTTTTACCTTTGTTTTTTTATGTTGTTTTTTATGTAAAAAGTTAACTACACGGGCTTAACATGTAGTTACTTTTATCACCCCGACTCGGTCTTTATATACTATATGTAGTTTTAGATATTGGTAATATTATTGTGATTTTCTATTTTATGCCATGCAAAGAAAACTTTTCTTTAATAAAACAAGAAAATATATTAAAGAGCCCCTCTAAAAGAAGTTAAAGCCTAAATAATACAAAAAACATATCTACAAGGTAATAAAGACTTAAAAAAGGTAACAAAAACAAACTTCTATTTTTAAAAAAGACTTATAAAATATGCCTTTATAATAATTTTAGTCAAGCATATTTTCCAGAAATGGCAAATTGTCAACACTTACCACAAGGAATGTATAACTTAATATCCCCCATAGGGATACTGTTATGTGGAACGCTTAAGTGCTTGTTATATAGAGGTTACATTCAACCTATTTAACATAACTGTTAGATGTATAAGTCGTAAAGTTTACCATAGTTATGTTTTACTAAAAACTGTCGTTTATGAATATGATTGTTAATACACTTATAACAAAGAAATTGTTAAAAATAAAACGGCAAAAAAACACAAAAAAATGTTAAAACCAGACCCAAAACCTTATATAAAAGTGTTTACAAAATAAAAATTATTAAAAGTGTTCAATTCGCTTTTTGGGTTAATTAAAAAATCTCTTAAAAGTAATTTAAAGTGAAAAGTAGAGTACCAACCTAATGGCCTATATTAAACTTAATTTATTTTCCTATCACCTCAAAATGTCATCAGTTTTTTTAACTTTCTTTAAGTGATTTATATTCTCAAAAAACATTTTATGTTAAACAAAAAATGTAACTTAAAATCAAAATTAAATAACCATGATAAAATAATACTTCAAATAAACAAAAAGTATTTTAAATATTAAAACAACTGAACCTTTACCCATAGCAAGAAAATGACAAAAACAGTCTCAAAATTTTAAAATTCAAAAAATTTTAAATTGTTACATGAATATTATATCATATAGTATAGTTAACAAACCCAATAATAATTGAAATTTATTCATGATAATAATTTACCCATTTTGTTTAATTTTTCAAAGTTTAAATTACTTTATCGCGCTTTCAAAATAACTCAAAGTGAGAATTGATTTAAAGTCATCGTTCAAGTTCTAGCAGGGCACAGGGGCGCAAATTCTCACAAATTAAAAACAAAACTTATTCTCGAGACGTATCTCGCTGAGATCGCGTCGTAATTAAATATCAACTATGACGTAATAGTTATACTTCAATCGAGTTTGATGATGACGTAGACAATGCATTAGGAAACTACGTCACAATGAAAAGTGCCAACATATGGGGTTTATGAGCAGATTTCGGAAACTGAAACTTTTAAAACTTAGCTTGCCCAAAATTTTTATTATTTCAACTTTATTTACATAAATAAACAAAATATGTTATTTTTTTGCAAATTTTAGCTAAACTTTTAATGTATACAACTTATATATTTAAATATTTTAAAAGAATGTATGTATTTGTTTAAATGCTTTTTTTCTATAGTAATTTTATTTTTTTCGTACAATTTTGTTTCGTTATTTCGTCACTCGTCTATTTTATTTTATTTTTATTTATTTTTTCGGTGTATTTCTTTAAAATGTGTTTTTCTATGGTAATTGATATTAATTTAATTTATTGAGTTTGGTGACCATGTCATAATATACTCCAAATATCTGTGTAAACATTAATACTTTTGGCATGTTTTAAATCATTAAATTGATTCTGTTATTTTTTCCCGTCGCATTGTTGTAATATTAATTGTATATCGTATTTATTATTTACTTTTATCAATGCGCGAAAATTTTTTTTTTAAAAAGAATGAAATAAAGTGTAAGTCGTTTGTTGTGTATATTTAATAATTTATATCATTTATACAAATCTTAGATAACTATAAAGTAACAAAAAATAAAAACAAAAATTTTAATAATTAAAAATTTGATTATTGTTTATTTACAGTTCTTAACACATATAAAATAACATTAAATTCTATGCCGTAATATTCTAATTTAAATAGAAAAATTTAAAGCTTAACATTTTCACAACTAATGACGTCACGCTAGCATACGAGTTGATACATTTAACTTGGGTTCGTGTGAATCTACCAGCATCACGTGATACCACATTAAAGTTTGAATCCCGTGAGTAAAAAAAAGAAAAAGTTTGGTGATAATTAAATCTTTAAATATGGTTGACAAATGGAAATAACAGAACATTAAGAATCAGAACAATATGTAATCAACATAAATGTATACGAAATAAAAGTAGTTTCTATTTATATACATTTAAAACTAGATGAAAGTTTAAGTTTTTAAATTCTTAAGCATAGAAGCTTTAAAGGGTTCAAATTATTTCAGATTTTATTAAATATAATTTTTAATTTATTTTTTAATTATATTTTTAATTTATTTTTTCATTATTTTAAAAAATTTAAAAGTAGACATTTATATAATTTGGTTATTATTTTATTATAGATATAAATCGCAAAAAAAAAGTAAATTAAACGTCTATATATCTAAACTAAATTTTAAATAAACGATAAAAATTAATTAATAAATGTCTAAATATTTAAACTAAATAATAAATGTTTCTTATTTTACAGAAAACTTTATAATTAAGAATGTCTTGCATGCCATTAGAAGACTTGGATTTATCAATTTTCACAAACAACCCCAATCTTTTCAACTCTGAAACAATCATGTCAAACCCTGACTTTACCCTCCCAAAACGGGCCGGAAGTGACGTACTACTCTCCGAAACCCTGTCCCAAATCTCACCAAAAAGCGAAAGCATGATGGAGATCTCAGGTCTGAGTGAATTGGAAGAAACAAACACTCACAATGACCGAGATATTTTCATCTTAGAAGAGTTAAGTAACATGGCTTCGAGTTATAATGATATTAACGCTCCAATTCTAGGCATAAACAGCGACATCTCGAGTTTATGTGCCCCAAACGTAGTCAACCACGTCAATAACTTTACTAATAATGACCTTGAGATCGAGAATCAACCTTTAAGGAAGAAACGAAGAATTGAGAACGAGAGTTTCTCGATCGAACACTTTCTTGAAGGTAACCAGCAACATCAGAACCTCAACTCCGTTAACCTAACTTTAGGAGTCAACTCAAACGACCTAAAACCATCCCACGATGATTCTTTGAGTCTAAGTATGTTGGAACCCACTTTAAAAATCCCATCCCGGTCGGGAATGAATCAAGAAGACACAATTAAAGAGATGATGCAGTATTTCGCCGTAACCAATCAGAATTTAAACGAAACGGCGACTAAAGACTTCACCAATATCGGTCTTAACAAGGAGTTCTCCTTGCCAAGTGTAGTCGAACTTCTAACCCAACCTAACGACAACCAACGCGTTTTCAGGTTCGACAACGAAATCGAAGATCAAAAACAATATATAGCGCCCACGAGCGACGGAAACATCGACTTGTTAAAATCTCTTAACGCAAATCTAAACCAGCATACTAATTCAACCATAAACCAACCTAAAATCGATCCCAAGCAAACTCAAGTATTTCCAGTCACCCAAACAACGTTCCCAAGTCTTATAAACATACAAGATATACAACACGGGATCGAATTGGATGATAATGAGTTATCACCAGATATGAACGCCAACCATTTTAACCATACAAGCCATCCAAATGGTCACCAATGTTTGGTATGGGCATGTAAAGCATGTAAACGTAAAACTGGACCCCACGACCGACGGAGAGCTGCAACTTTGCGCGAACGAAGGCGTTTAAAGCGCGTGAACCAAGCCTACGAGACTTTGAAACGATGTGCCTGTGCAAATCCTAACCAGCGCTTGCCCAAAGTTGAGATATTACGAAACGCAATAACTTACATCTGCAATTTACAGCGTATATTATACGGCGAAGACGCTACAAAGAACAACTTAGATATTTCGTCCCAACTAAACTTGTCATCCGATTTCTCGCTAAAAAGCGACGACCAAACTAGCATAAATGACGACATAACATTATCTATGACGTCACAATCTGATGACAAAGACCTGACGTCACCGATTGTGGTGAGAGAATCAAAAATAAAAATGAATCTTGAAAAAGAAAATTCAAAGGTAAAAAAATGCATTTTCTTTTTAAACTTCTTATTAGTAAAGTTTTAAATAATTTAAACTATTTAATAACGGAGAGCGAGCACATTAAAAGATATCCATATTCCCATTGGACCAACTTTAAAACTTAAATGCCCTAAACCTTAGTGGGCAACTGGGACTTCATATTATATTCTGAAATTAACAAATATTTTAATAGCATTCCTGATCATTTAAAACGTTTAATATTTGGGATATCAATTTAGTTAAACTTCTACATAGTTTTAAGTTAAAGTTGAACTTATTTAATAATTAATAAATTAAAAATTAAAAAAAAGTAGTTAATTAAAAAACGGCTTATTAAAAACTCTATTAAAAATTCTAAATTCAAGTAAGACTATAATTTTTTTTAAATTTCTTTTAAAAATCTATATTTAAATAAATGGTTAATTAGTAAATGGCTAATTAAAAACTCTCCTTAAATTTTTAAATTTTAATAGACTGAATATTTATTAAATAATAATTTAAATTTTTAGAATGTTTTTAAAACCACACCGACCTCAGGAATCGATCAACTTTTAAGATCCTTGATCCCACAACCCGATGACGTCATTGAGTCTACGTCACTTCATTCTGAACGTAAGTTTGTTAAAATTAATTATTTTTACAAAAAAATAAAAATAAAAATTTTCAAAAAAAACAAAATTTTTTTTTAAAAATAATAAAAACAATTTTTTCAAAAAAAAAGTTTTAAAATTTTGTTTTTAAATTCAATTTATTTTATTTAGATGGTGATATTATAAAACCAGAAGAAAAAAACGGAAATTCAAGTTTAAATTTTTTATCCTCAATCGTAGAAAGCATTTCTGAAGATATTTAGAATATTTATTTTTACCAAGTTTTTATCGTATATTTCGTCGTTTAAATATATTTATATTTTTATTTCCCAATCATTTGTGTATTTTACATGTTTTTTGTTGTATGTGATTGCCTTAACTTAATAAACTTTACAATTTACAAGTTGTATTTCAAATTTTTTTTTGTATATATTTTTATCCTCGATGTGGGAAAGTCGAATGCGCGACTTAAACATAGAGTAACAACTGTTACTCCGACCCAGTCTCGAGTTACCTGTGGCAGTTTGGGATATTATAGATTATAATTGCCCGATAATTATACTGCTGATTAAGTGCTGGCTCAGCAAGAGTTCATACCGTTTATAGCGTCTTACTCAAAGGCGCTACAGTATGAGATCAGTAGGGATTGAACCCACTACCTCATGTGTGGTGTAGCATCTTATTCTCTAATTTTGGCTATTAAATTTAAATAAGATCTTTTATACATAAAACTTTTTTAAGTGACCAAGCAAAAAAAATTTCAGTTTTAATTCCTAAAAACAATTATATCACTAGCCGTATGTTGGCGCTGTAGAGTAACTTTAAAGTTAAAAGATACGTTCTGTTTATGAGATAAAACTTATATAACATTAAAATAGTGTCAAAAAATGTTAAAATACTTAATTTTTATCGAAATAGATTACAAAGTATCGCAGAAAATGATGTTCAAAAATCTTACAAATTTTAAACAATAAATCGCACTTTTTAACGCTCGCACTTTTACACAGCCACAACCGCGGTACTTGACAATATTCAAGTATTTGAAATGATAATATTTGGAGAAAAGTTTGAAGTATTTTAGGTTCAGTTATAAGGCTGCAGGTATTTAAGTATCAGTTTTTATCAAAAATATTTAAGTATTCAAGTAGTTTTTGTTATTATTAAACATATATAGATAAAACCTAATGAGTATTACAATTATATAATCAATAAAGGACATTGAGTAAGGTTTAAAATTGATTTAAAATGTATTTTAAAGTGAAAATGTTAAAGTTCAGGCATTTTATATAAATTTTCATACAAGTTTTAGATTGTTATATTACTAAAACAAACAAAAAAAGGATAATTACTTAAACAATGGTTGATTGTTTAACATTTAATAATTAACAAAGTTAAACAAACAAGTTATTAAAAACGTTTCTAAATTCACAAATTTGAGGCCAAGTTTAAAAGAAATCATTAAATCTAAAGTTGAAAAAATAAAGAGCTTGTAAAGAACCAAACAATGCCTAAGGCGTGATTCAATAAAGCAGACGATTCTGACGTCACAAAGCCTCAGACATACGAGGTATTGTTATTGTGTGTATTTGAATAAGGACGATTGTTTAAAGAACAAAACTAATTGTTCAGAAATTTGTGGAGTTATAAAAACGTTAAATAAGTTATTATCAAATTATTGTAAATTAATTCTAAAATCAATTAAAATTTATTGAATTTAGACAGATATGAATAATGTTAATTTAATATTATTACTTATATTTAATATAATAAACACTTTTCACTAAAAATAGACAAAATTTAAAGGTTTAAAACGCGAGTTTTTTTAAACAAGTTTTTGTGCAGTTTTAGTGGTTTAACGTTAGAGTAAATAGAGCATAACATACTTATACTAAAACCGAACTATTATGATTAATTATTTCCATGTAAATTTCCATTTTCAGGTAAACTAAACAGTTTACAAATTAAAAATTTTAGTAGTTTATAGAAAGTGAAACGATATAGTAATTAAGAGTTAGTTTTAAAAATGTCGTTTTTAATAGTTGGTTTTATAGCGTATAAAATTTTACGATGTTTAAAGTGTTAGATATCTATATATAATAAAGCTTAGTTGACGATTTATAAATATATAGGTACATGTATGCTCAATTAACATTACTTTATAATGTATAAAACTGCCATTTGTGGTGCGCACGTAAATTATCGCAAGCAAATATTAGTTGAGAGTTGCGACCATATTCCGACAATTAAAATCCTGACCCTAGGGCTGGCTATCGACTAGTTAATATAAACAAATAAATTAGTTAAAATTAGTTTTACTAAAATATCAAATTTAAAAGTTAATTTCTCAAACAAACAAAGATAAAATTACATAGGGTAATATTTATTTAAGATAGTGTTTTTATAGAATATTGGTTACTTTAAAATTAAAAAATACTAAATATATATATAGGCACATTACAAAAATTGACATAACTTATATTTTTTTTATTTTGTTTTTTTGCACATTGATAAAATTAAATAATAAATACGATATACAATTAATATTACAACAATGCGACGGGAAAAAATGACAAAATCAATTTAATGATTTAAAACATGACAAAAGTATTAATATTTACATAAAGATTTTAAGTATGTTATGGCATGGTCACCAAACCAAGTATATTTCTTAACTTTTATAACCATTTTAAATAAACACATTAAATATAAAAATATCTATATACCAACACATGTTATTATTGAATTTCTTTACATAAATTTAAATTTAAACCTATTTAAAAATCGATACAAATAAAATATTTATATAAAGGCCACGTTGTTACACCCCTGAAGCGAAAAAACACGAATTTTGACAATGCGAGGGTCAAATTAAAGTCAGTTTTATATTTATAAGTTAACCTATCATTTAATGCATTAGCAGTTTAACTTATAAGACTTAAATAAGGGCAATATAAGAAAAATAAATAAAATTTTTAAAAGGTTTTAGTGGTTTTTGTTTCAAATTCTAGTTTTTTTATTTTTCAGCGAATTAAAATTAATTAAAAATTTAATTAGCTTGAAAGGTTAATTAGGTTTAAGAGTTGAAAGGTTTAATGACCACAATTAGCGTTCTTATGTTATTATGACGTCACAGTTAATGTCAGTATTTTAGCGCACACCCAATAATTACCTCCGCGTTTGAATTTTTGTTACGTCACAATACAATCGAAAGTTAGATCCAAAAAAGGAAAGTTCAAGTTTAAGTATCCACGCGTGATATTGTGACGTCATAGACAAGAGATAAAGGTGATTGACAACGTAATACAAGAATTTATTTAAAAACTTGTTTAATTTGTTGACATTGTTACGTAGTCTAGTTAAATTCGAGTTCTTGTTTATGACGTGTTAGTCTGTCTACAGGATGTAATAAAACCTTGATTATGACGTCATACTAACCTTTATATTCGATGAATAAGACGTTTATTTGGAAACAATTAAGAACAGAACCCATTTAAAAAATCTATTTTTGGGCTGAAAAAATCAGAAAAAAGTTGTTTTCTAAAGAAGGGCGACTTAGGGTCATGGTTGAGTTAATTTTTAAGAAAAAGTTGAAAATTTTTAATCATTCGTTTCCAGTTTGGATAAAATTTTATCCCTTGGTCAATATAAGTGAGTTTAAAACGTCAATTTAAGTTTATGTAAACTGCCTTAGTTTTAGCTTTGATTTTAATGTTATGTTGTTAAGTTTAACTTAACAATAACCAGAAAAAAGAGAGAAGTAAAAAGTTAGACATCTTATAAAAATAAAAAAAATGTTTTTAATTTTAAATATTTGAAAGGTTTTTTAAAAGTAAAAGAGAAAGTTTTAAACTTTGATCTTAACCAGAATCGTTTGATCTTTAAATGTTAGTTTTAATATCTAATTCTACGAATTAAAGTTTACAATAAAGGTTATGACGTCACAAATAGAATAATTGTTTCAAAACAAACAGAATCGCGGTCATATTTCTTCGGAACGTCGGCGTGGTTTATTTACTTTAAAAAGAAAATATTTCGGCTGAGTGAAATTTATTCTGAAGGCAACTTTAAAAACAAATTTGCAAGTTGTAATATTTTAAAACAGACTATAAACAATATTAAAGCCTACTTTTATTAGGTTATCAATGTATATTTAGAATAAATAAACCATACTAATGATTGTTTAAAGTTTAAATCATTATAATAAATAAACTGGGTTTAGTGACCATGAACATACATAACATACTTAAAATCTTTATGTAAACATTATTACTTTTGGCATGTTTTAAATCATTAAATTAATTTTGTCATTTTTTCCCGTCGCATTGTTGTAATATTAATTGTATATCGTATTTATTATTTACTTTTATCAATGCGCGAAAAACCAACAAAAAATATATATATTTTAGTCAAATTCTTAGTAAAAATATCATAAAATAGAGCTTTATATATATATTATATATACATGACCATTTTATAAGCCTTTAAAATTTTAATAATTTTATACCCAATATTTAAACAATCATGCTATTTGTGACGTCATCATTATATTTTATTTGTGGCGCGCGGGTAAATTATCACGGGCAATATTAGTTGAGAGTTGCGACCATATTACAACAATTAAAATGCCTATATTATTTTAAAGCATTTTTGTATAATTTAAAGTTACATAACAATCTTAATTAACCATTATTTTTTAGTAGGAGTTATAGAATCGTATTTTGTATATAATTAAGGATGGCTCAAGAAAAAGCTAGACAATATAAACGAAAGTTAAGAGACAAGATCAGGTATTGCAGTAATGTCAGTATACTAAGCACTATGAGTGTTGGAAACGAAGCCAACTGGAAAATGAGGTAATTATTATTTATTCTTTTAATGTTTTTTGTTTTTATTTATCCTCAATGTGGGAAAGTCGAATGCGCGATCTAAATATAGAGTAACATCAGTTACCCCGACCCAGTCTCAAGTTGACTTTGGCAGTTTGAGATTTTATAAATTATAATTGCCTGATAGTTACGCTGCTGATTAAGTGCTGATGGCTCAGCAAGAGTTTATACTGTTTATAGCGCCTTACTCAAGGGCGCTACAGCATGACATCAGTGAGGATTAAACCCACGACCTCATCTAGTGTACAAAGTGTACTAACCACTACACCACGCTGCCGGCATCTTTATCCTCGATGTGGGAAGGTCAAATGCGCGATCTAAGCATAGAGTAACATCAGTTACTCCGACCCAGTCTCTAGTTGATTTTGTCAGTTTGGGATATTATAGATTATAATTGCTCAATAATTAATCCTTTGTGAAGTCATTAATTTAAGGCTCAATGATGTCATTGGTTTGTGACGTCAAAAATTAATGTCAATTGGTTTTTGGCTAAGAAGACTTAAGACTGGGTCAGGGAAACAAATGTTACTCTATGTTTATACTGAAGTTTAAAAGCAAATCGAGGATAAATATATACGAAAATGTTGAGATTTTGAAGATAATTTGGCTGATTTTTCGCATGATTAGTTACGTTAATGTTAGAGTAATATGAAACTAAATCTCAACAATGCGTGAAATTTGGTTTCGCGCGTGTTTTAATGTTTAAGGCCCAGACCTAGTTATTATTTAACATGCTTTATTTTTAACAGCAAAAAAATGAAATTTATTTAAAAGTTCTAAACAAAAACCGCGAATGTACCTTAAATTATACAAAAACAACCGAATTTAAATAAACTTTTACAACAAAAAACCCAAACTTACATCTAGTTTTTACATTATTTTTAACGTTTCAATATCTATTATTTTTTTTAAATATTCGCTTTAGTTGAAATACAATAATACTTACAAACAAACTATTATTAAAAGCGTAACAACCGTTTTTTTATTACGTCACAGAGTACCATCATTACGTGCAAACCAGTTACCTGAGGTGTTATTGGAGGTTTATGAAGAAGCTTTTTATTTATTGGATCCGAATGACAGTGGAGCAATTGGTAACATAAATATTTATATATTTTTTTATATATACCCTTAAGGGGATAGGTTTTTGATACTTTATTAGAAAGGGTGTGCGGTTTGGGACAAATTTGAGCTATTTGTAAACATTGGATTCAAAAGGGATTAGTGTGGCATTGGTGCAGCATTGGTGCGACTCAAACCCGAAACCTTTCGGCTCGTAGTCCGACGTTTAATCCATAATTTTTATATAATTAAGCTTAACAGAAAACATAGTTATAAGTTATGGCAAATATTAGTTGAGAGTTGCGACCATGTTACGACAATTTAAACCCTGAACGTTGGTTGAGGTTTTTAAAGGTTATATAATAGTAGTGGGCAAGCATATTTTAGGGTAGTACCACTACAAAATTTACTTTTTAAACAATTATTTTATAGCTATGCTATCTAGATTTTTAAAATTTTAAATGTATGTTTTGCACAATTTTAAACCGAAACGGCATTTAATATTTTACCCCGTATGGATAGATCGTAACTCCATTGTTACTGTAATAAATATAAGTTGGTTTTAAGAAAATAATTTTTCTTTTTTTTAACAAATTTGCTAATAATTAACTCAATTAAAAACACTAATAATTAAAAAATAAATAAACAAACTTGTAATACTCAAAAATATACGAATTTTTTAATTAAATTATATAACTTAATCAAAATCTTTAAAAATACAATTATTTAGGTAAACAAACCAACATTAAAAATCATTTTTTCCAGGTAAAAACGAGGTTGGGTTAGTTATGAGAGCTTTGGGTCAGGAACCGACTGAAGAAGAAATAAACAACTTAGTCCAAGAAGTTGATCGTAGTGGGACGGGGTTTCTTAATTTCAACGATTTTCTCGCGTTTTTATCTCATATTAGTCAGGTATAAATAAGTTTTGTTTTTATTTAAAATAATATTAGAATAATTTTGTATTTGTGGCCATTTTAAAGTAATTTTTAACACAATATTACAATAAAAAAATTTATCAAGTTTAATTTAACTTGATTATGTTATTATTTGGGATAAATTACTGATATATTCCTAAAAATTAAAATACGTAAAAAAATTTGTAACAAAATCTTTTGCGTTTAAAGGTAGCTTAAAAGCGCCAACTGGCGGCTAACTAAATCGACGTCTAAAATATTTCTTTACACCTTAATTTTTTTTTTGTTTTTTTTGCGCACCAATGACAATAAATAATAAGATATATAATAAATATTCCATCAATGTGACAAAAAATGACAAAATCAATTTGATGATTTAAAACATGCCAAAAAATTAATGTTTACATAAAGATTTTAAGTATGTTATGGCATGGTCATGGTCAAATATTGTAGGTTGCATGTTTTTACCAAATAATAATAATGAATTAATTAATTTAATTAGGATGAAGACGCTGATGAAGAATGGGTTTCAGTGTTCGATCGATTTGATGCAAACGGTAAACCAATTTTCATTTGTTTTACAAAAACTTGGTGTTTATAATATTTACAAACCAATACCAGTAACAAACTAAATTACTTCGCAAAAATATTAGTTAATTAACTTATCGTATTTATTTATCCTCGATGTGGGAAAGTCGAATCCGCGACTTAAACATAAAGTAACATGAGTTACCCCGACCCAGTCTCGAGTTGCCTTTGGCAGTTTGGGATATTATGGATTATAATTGCCCGGTAATTATGCTACTGATTAAGTGCTGGCTCAACAGGAGTTCATACCGTTTATAGCGCCTTACTCAAGGGTGCTACAGCATGAGACCAGTGAGGATCAAACCTAAAACCTCATGTAGTGAAGCCAAGTGTTTTAACCACTCCACCACGCCACCAGTGTGCAACTAAATATTAATTACTTCACCACTAGGTGACGGTTACATCGATGAAAACGATCTAAGAAAGACCTTGATAGAGTTAAGAGTCAAGTTCACCGATGCTGACGTTGAAGAAATGATTTGCGAATTTTTACCGAATAAATCCAAGCACAGAAGATTGGATTTCGACGATTTTATTAATATTTTAACTTAACTGACGTCACTAATTACGTATTTAAATTACATTGATGACGTCACAAAATTATTATTAAATTTGAATTAATGACGTGACTTTTTGAACTTTTTACTTGAATTAACGACGTCACTAAATAATAAGTCTATTCAAATTAATAACGTCACTTACAATTATTTTAAATTGAATTTGACGTCATTAATTAACTAACTTATTGCGTCACTCTATTTTTACTACGTCATTATATTTAAATTTTAATTTGTGACGTCACGTTATTTATACATTCCTTAAATTTTATGACGTCACAATATTCATATATACTTTAAATTTTTATGACGTCACTATTCTCATTTTTTTTTTATGTTTAAGATTTTTGCGAATTTGTTTAAATATTTTTTTATTTGCACCACTGCCTATATATTTACATTCATTAAAAACAAAATTTTGCTTGAAAATGTAATTTGCTTCGCTGCCAAACAACATTTAAAAACTAACGAGTTAATTTAGTAACTGTCTATTTTACCAAAAATTGTTTTACCGAATAAAAAACAAAATCTTAAAAAACAAAATTTTACAGAAATAAAGATCAATATTTTTCCTCAAATTGAGGGGCGTTTCACTAAAAGGGGTTAGGGTGAGCTAGGGGGTATTAGAAATTATCGTACTATCGGTAAAATGGCGTTTTCGGACATACACTTTTCGGTTAAACGCCACATCTTGTTTTATATGACAACTTATATTTTTATTATTGTTTTTAATGCTTTGCTTGTACTGTGAGTTGTGACATCACAAAAGGCTTTATATTGCGCTAACAACTGTCGTTCAAACTTTAAAAAACTTTGGCAAAAAAACAAGAAAAATTTGAACTTTAATCCATCCTTTTGCAAGCTTTTAAACTGGTTATAATCTAAAAACCAACCAATAAATAAATAAAAATAACAATTCCATACCATTGTTGTTTTTTTATTGTTGAGTTAATTGTTTATGATAATAACTTGATTGTCTTTCAATAAATAATCCATTGTTTTATCCATAGTTACAATTAACTAAGCTCTTTTGACTTTAAAATAACTAAATATAAACCTCAGTATTAAGTAAATTTAAAGATTGTTTCTCTACAATGAAGTGCGACGTCGCCTTCTGATTATGACGTAACAAAAACGGCGTTTTTTTTTAAGAAAAGTTCGCTGCTTAAGGATTGACGGTTTTAATGCAAAAAGTGGATCGTACAGTCCAAATATAAAATAACTTTTGTTACAATAACCAGCAGCGTGGTATAGTGGTAAAAACACTTGCTACAACACATGAGGTCTTGGGTTTAATCCTCACTACACCCATACTGTAGCGCCCTTAAGTAAGGCGCTATAAATACAATATCCCAAACTGCTAAATGCAACTCGAGACTGGGTCGGAGTAACAGTTGTTACTCTATGTTTAAGTCGCGCATTCGACTTTTCCACATCGAGGATATAAATTTATACAAAATTTTTTTATAAAAAGTCGGCAGCGTGGTGTAGTGGCCAGAACACTTCCTACACCACATGAGGTCGAGGGTTTGATCCCCACTGATCTCAGCTGTAGCGCCCTTGAGTAAGGCGCTATAAACGGTATAAATCTATATCTATACAATATCCCAAACTGCCACAGGCAACTCGAGACTGGGGGGAGTAACTGTTGTTACTCTATGTTTAGATCGTAAAGTAGACTTTCCCACATTAAGGATAAAGATAAATATAAATAAGTCCTGTTAATGTTTTAATACGGTCTTTAATTGTTTATTTAACGAACGATAAACATTCCATAAAGATGAGTCAGCAAAAAAGAATTTTTGGTATTAACACAATAATACATTCTTTATAGAGGTAAAATATAAATAAGAAATATCTTTTAAAGCAAAAAAAAGACAAAAATATGATTTAATGAAAATATTTTGAAGAATTGTAAAACTTTATTTGTACATTCTATTTCTAATGCATTCGGACGGCCTAATTTTTTCAAATATTGCATTTTAATTAATTTTAAGTAATATTTGTACAAAACATTACGAAATGTAATTTTTTTTTTAGAATGTTGTGTAAAATTTCGGAAAATGTAATTTTTAAGAAGTAATAAAGAAAATAAAAAATGGTATATAGTGAAAAAAAAATTCAAAAATTTCATAAATTTAAGTGTTTGCTACAGTACCATTACAACCAGGTTTTAAGTTCTTAGTTCAAATAATTTAAATTTAAAAAAATTTATATGGATAACTATTTATGGATTACTAACAGTTTATTTATTTATGGATTACTGACAGTTTACTGAAAACTATATGTCCTAAAAATGTCATTTTACCGAAAATAAGACATTTTTTTAACCCTTTTTTTAAAATTTAACCCTTCAATAAAAAATTCCCTTTGATACAAAAATAATTTTGACCTAAATTTCTGTAAAATGTTTTTTTTTGACTTTTGGGTTTTCAGTAATATGTGCAGATACCATAAAAATACCCAAATTTTAGGTACTCAAAAATCAATCAAATTTGTGTGGAAATGAAATGATGTTAGCATGGAATCAGTAACTTAAGTGCTTTAATGTAATATTAATTGTATCACAGCCATTCACAAATCTTTAAACAATAAATACTCGATGTAAATCCGAGTTTTAACTGTTTTAAATAACTCCAAACTTGTTAAGTAAAATACACTTTAGAGTAGATTGTAGTGATCGTACATCCAACATGTTAAGTGCATTCAATATTTCAGTAATTTCAGTTAATATTTGCCCCAAAAAGTGGGTAAATATGGGGGTTTAAACGTCTTTATTGTTAGATAACGTGGGGGATCGAGGTTGAATTTGGGTTAAAGTTTCTGATCTTGTTTCTTGGATTTCTAAACAAATTTTTAAAAAAATAATTAATAAAAGGTTCTAAAAAAATCGATAAAATTTATTTAAGTACAAAAAATATTTTTGTAAACTTTTTAAAAATGAAAAGAAAATCTACAAGAATTTATTTATTTAAATCCAATACCGATAGAAAAATGATTACTGATGATATTAAAATTATAATAAATCCACATAAATATTATTATGGTCATCCATACATAAAAAAGCTTAATAGAGATGTTAATGTTTAATTTTTAATTTACAGGGCTACAAAATAAATAAAACTGCATTTGTGGTGCGTGGACAAATATTAGTTGAAAGTTGCAACCATATTATGACAAATACAATGTCGACTGTATGGCAGACAATAAACCAGTACCAACAATTAACTTTAATGTTTAATAATTTACCAGTAACTGTTGTGTTAACTTCTCCATTTTCACAACTTTCATCAAATGAACTTTGTGAGGGTCGCCCCTGTTAATATAAACACAAAACAATTAAAACCTTTTATAATGTAGCTTTTATTACCCCTACTTTAGTATTAGAACCACCAATGAGACATGATAATCGGTAAGAAATTTAATATTTCTCTTCTGAGTTTCTAACATTAATATAATATTGTTTAATTATAATCTGCATAAAGGTTTTGCCTTATAAGGAAAAAGCAGTGTTAGTATTTCCCAGAATTACAATTCAAACCTTGATTTTTAGGCCTTATTTAAACCTGTATATATGTATTTTCAAATTACCAAAAAAACAGCCGTCTATATATTACCACAGGCAAATTTTACCGTTAGTTGTAACTATATTACGACAATTAAAATGTTGTCGAAAAGCTGAAAAATCAACTTCTATATTTATTAATTTTAACCACAAAAACACTTACATTAAGTTTCCCATTGACAGAACAACAGACTTTAGTTTTACAAGAATCTTCAGCGCAAACCATATCACAAAATGGGGTTTCAATACTGTTAAACTCTGGTTGTACTGTTGTGGAATGGATTCCTTCATCATGAAGTTTTTCTTTCATCTAAGTTTCAATTTAAAAATAAATTAAATATTGTTTTTGATGAAAAATTTAAATAAGTACATCTTGATTTTAACAAAAAATTGCACTTTTCCGGATAAAAAATGATATACAATAAATAGCAATCTAAACCTATAGTATATAGCATAAAACTTAGTGGACGATATATATGTTTAATTTATAGGCTTACAAAATAAATAAAACCACTGTTTGCGGTGTGCGGGTAAATTATTACAGGCAAATATTAGACAAGAATTGCGTTGTATTATAAAAATTAAAATACTGCTTGTAGAGCAGGCTATCAACTAGTTTTAAAAAAATTAAATTTGATTTTTAATGATTAAATAAAATCAATAAAATCAATCTAACTTAATTATTTACAAATTCTAAACAAAAAAAAATTACCAAATCTTCTAAAGTAGTTATTTTAAAATAATAAATACAAAAAAACAACAGTTTAGACTCAACAATTTTTATATTTTTACACAATTAAATATTTTAATTTTTGTTAAACTTACAATTTTCGAAAGTCTTAAATATTGTTCAGGATTTTCACATTGAACATGAACAGTAGCAACTAACTTTTCCTGGGTAAGTTGCCAGATATGGAAATCATGAATCTGAGATATTCCATCAATATTTCGAATCCTAAAAAAATTTTAAATTAAATTTTTTCAACAAAAAATAAAAATATTGAAAAAAAGATTAAATAAAATTTAAAAAAACCGAAAATTACAAAATATTTTTTAAAATAATTTTCCCTCAAAATTAAAAAAAAATTTTACTAACTTTTTCTCAATGCTATCAAGTTGTATATGTTTGGGTACAGTTTGTAGTAATATAAGACTTGATTGTTTGAACAATGGGGCAGTTGTTATAATCATAATGACCACCAATATAATACTCATCACAGGGTCCATGTACATTATCCATTCGTTAATTTGAACAGTTTGTGTTAATGGAGTTGTTGAATTTAAGTTTGTTTCCGTGTTTGTTGGTACCTCCTTTTCATGCTGAAAATAAAAGGTTTTTAATTAAACTCTTTATTTCGCAGTAAGTTGATTTTTGGCTTAGTAAATTACAGTATTGATTGCATTACTTAAAGATGCTACAACATGCTAGCAGTGAGAATCAAACCCAATACTTTAGGCATTACTCAAGGATGTTACAACATGCCAGCACAAAGAATTAAACTCAGCACCTTAAACTTTACTGAAAAATGCTACAACATGCCAGCAGTGAGAATCAAACCCCATACTTTAGGCCTTACTCAAGGATGTTACAACATGCCAGCAGTCGGAATTAAACCTAGGAACTCAAGACCTACTTAAGAATGCTACATCATGCTAACAGTGGGGATTATACCCAAGACCCCAAGTTATACTAAAAGATATTACAATATGTCAGCAGTTGGAATCAAACCTAAAACCTTAGATCTTAGCATAAAATGCTACAACGTGTCAGAAGAGGGAATCAAACCAAGGACCACAGGTCTTACTTAATGATACTACAACATGCTAGCAGTGGAAATTAAACCTTAAATTTAGATATAAAATAAAATTTCCACTTAAAAAGTTAAACACAAACAGGAATTTACAACAATATAAAAATATAACTGTAAGAATAATTAACAAACCCCAAAACCAATTAATACTCTAACAAGGATATGTCAAAAAAACAAAGAGATTTACAAACATTAAGAAGAAAGTTAGAACCATTAGAAAGCTGTAAGGCACAACAACTGACATGGAATTAGGATTTCCTCAATTAATTACTTAATTAACAGGTTTCATTTTCAACAATTCGCCACATTTTAGTAATTAGCAATATTATTACATATTTTAAAATTTATAATTTAGTTTTAGAAACCATATTTTAACAGCTTTAATTTTAACTTTGATCTTTTAAAACAGCTCAAAAACACTTTAAATTAAAATTTGTTTAAACTTGATTTTGTTTTTAGTTTTAGAAGGTTTTTATTTTTCAACTGTAGCCAACATATTTCCAGTCAACCATTTTAGAAATGCAGTTAAGCGTGTTATTCATTTTCAACCTGTTTTTTCAAGCGTTCATATTATGTAGTGTCATCAATTAAAATTAATTTGAAATATATATCACCATATGGCATAAAACTGTATTAAAGAAATTCTTTATAACTTCCCCTAAGCAATATGTTAAACCCAAGACTTTAAAACTAAGGAATAAAAACCTACCAATTTACAAAATTAAAATTAAGCTAAAACCTCAATATAACAACTTGTAAAAAAAAACATAATAAAGTAACAACAAACTAAAAGCTTAATAATAATAACTTAATAATAACAAACCAAAAGCTTAATTTAATCAAGAAGCACCAAAAATAATAATTTAAATCCTAGTTACTAGCTCAAAACTTAAAAATTTGTTACAAAAATTAAAATATTCAATCTAACTAAACCCTACAATGTGTCTAACTTTTAAACATGTAATAAAAACTTGTAACTGCCAAATTTTTTGTCCAAATAAAAGTAACTATCATACTAATTATAAAAAACAAACAAAATCTAAATTAAAGTTAAATGTATATACTACCATTTTCTAGGCTTTCAAAATAAAAAAACACTGTTTGTGGTGTGCTCAAAAATTTACCATAGGCAAATATTAGTTGCAACTATATTAAAACCATCAATTTCAAAGCAACCAAATAAATAGGTTAAAAATACAACCAAAAACAGTCAACTATTCAATAAAAGTTAAAACTTACCGGTACAAGCCACACTATAAGAGCACTAATCATCACAATCACTGAACCAAGAGCATCACCCAGAACATGGAGAAACACCGCTCTCATATTCATTTGTTGATCAGAAACCAAATTCTTCTCATTCTGGAGATAAAAAGTTATTTTTAAAAACACGGTCCTCTTACATTCAAGATAAGTGATATTTTTATTAAGTTTTAACAGGCACAACTTAAGACAAGGTTTTAGGGACTATATTAAAGTATAGTAGATGATTTATATATAATATATGTATCACCAATTTATGGGCCTACAAAATAAACAAAACTTTTAATTGTAATGCGTGGGTATATTATTGCAGACAAATATTGGTTACGGGGTTGCGACCATATTACGACAATTAAAAACCTGACCATATCAACGGGATTACCACCAAAAAAGTTGGGCCAAAACTTGAACAAAATTTTTAAACTTAGTTTTAAGTTTTTTGCGTACTATAAATTTTGTTTAAAAAGCAAATCGAAAAATTTACATTTTCTGGTAATTCCATTGCAATATTATCCCGATTTTCAACATCTCTATTTTCACTACTGTTCATGTTGCTATGTTCAGTAGGATGATGGTGAGAGTGACCGTTACTGTGTGAATGCTCGTGAGAATGTCCGTGGTCGTGTCCAGCATGTGCGTGACTTCCAAATAAAACTAATCCAATGATGTTTATTAAAAGACCACCTAAGAAAATAAAATTTTTAGAAAAATCAGTTTTAAATTAGTAAGTCAGATTGTTGTATTTATCGTTAATGTAATAAAGTTAACTTTACAACTTAAACATAGAGTAACATTTGTTACCCCGACCCAGTCTTAATTTGCTTTTGGCTTGGGTTATTATTGATTATAATTGCCTAAAATTGCCAATTGTTTTTAGCTTGACGATGAATAGTATTGCTTAAGACTAACATATGTTAAAGATTTTTTACAAAAAAGTTGTTTAATCACAAAAATATGAAACATTTAAAGACATTAGTGCCAATAATACATTTAAAAGTTAGTTTACATAAAAATTTAATTAGTTATTTCTTTTAAAAAGTGTTAAAATTCAAATATACAAAAAAAACATAAGTCAATTAAGTTTATATAAATAAAATGGTATATAGGTTTAAAATTCTAAACTTAAATCCTATTAATTAACCATTACAAAACAAACAGATATTGTTGACTGCACAAAGAGATTTAAATAGATTTGTAATGATTAATTACCGTGATATCCTGAGTTCAAATTGTTTAACTATTTCAAAATAACAATATTACAAAATTTCGCAAATCAAATATTACAAATTTATGAGTCAATATATTAGCTTCACATGAAATAAAACAAAAATCATGATATTGTGTTTTATAATAATAACTTGTTTATTGGAAAAAAGTAGTCCAAAAAAAAGGAAAATTGATTTTTCATATAGGCTATAAACATTTTAATAATATATACATTATTTTGAAAAAAAACTGCTGTTATAAAACCAAAAATATCTGCTACTAACTTTTACTATTCCCTAACATTATCACCTTTTATTAGCCCTTCAAAAACAATTAAGACAAATATACAATAAACCTAGTTGATAACTGTTACTTACTTATACAAGCCAGATCAGTGTTTACAACTACAAGACACCAAAAAAAGTATGCCTATCAAATACACAAGAATTAAATAAATTGCATTAATTGTATGGACTAGAGTTTGATTCATTTAATTTATGCAAAATAGTTTGTTTTAAAGGTACAAACCCCACCCCCCCCCACCCTGAAAAACTAACCTAAAACTAAAACCACCATCTATTTATTTATAAATTTAACATAACTTTGGGTTCAGGTAAAAACAAATTATTCTTTATAAGTTCGAAAAAATCTTGAGTATATATATATAAAAATATATATAAACCGGCAGCGTGGTGTAGTGGTAAGAAAGCTTGCTACACCACACATGAGGTCGTGGGTTTAATCCCCACTGCCCTCATGCTGTAGCGCCCTTGAGTAAGACACTATAAACAATATGAACTCCTGCTGAGCCAACACTTAATCAGCAGCATAATTATCAGGCAATTATGATCTATAATATCCCAAACTGCCACAGGCAACTCGAGACTGGTTCGGAGTAAGTGATATAACTCTATGTTTAAGTCGTGCATTCGAATTTCCCACATCGAGGATAAAGATATATACAAAAAAAAATAATAATTACCTCCACCAACAGCTAGTACAAGCACAGGTTGACTCACTAAACTCGGTTCTAAAAACTTTTCAATTGATTCAAGGAATATAGAAACACATAAAGCAAGAAGAAATGTTGCGTTAATTAAAGCACCAACCACCTAGGACATAAGAAGAAAATTGTTATTTTAAGTGCATTTTCTATAAGTTAACATATCTATAGTTTCGAATTTATAGCCGAGGCGATTTTTAATTAACTTTGCTAGTTAAACCCAGCAAAACAAAATTGTTATTGCTTATTAGTACATATAGAAAAAGTTCAAATAAAAATTGTTAATTTGAGTTTTTAAAAAAGTATATTTTACAAAAATCAAGACATCGTTTCTCATATATATAGACTATTTAAAACTATTTCAATTAAACAATTAACACAACAGTATTAAGTAATTATTTAACAATACATCATTCTGCTTTACCCATAAATATATCAACATTTAATAAATAGACAAGTTAACTAGGACAACAATATGTTAAAGCAGCAAATGAACTCTAAAACTAGGTCAGGGTAACAAAAGAGTATTGAAAAATGCAAATTCAGCATCTCTTTAGTCTAAAGGTAATAAAAAAACGACAATTTTCCGTTGTTTAATTACATAACCACCCTTACCTCAAATCTCCCCCATCCAAAAGTATTGTAAAGAGGTTTTTTGGATAACCATGGTGTTATGGATTGATGTGCTTTTCTTTTGCTCATACGAACTGCGATTAAGCCCACAATTAAAGATAATGCATCTGACAACATATGGAATGAATCGGCTACCAAGGTCAAACTGTTCGTAATATTACCTGGAAAAAAATAATGTTGTTAGACTAATAGAGTAATTTAACTGTTTTAAAGTAAAAAATGGTTATAAATCTGGGTTTGGTGACCATGCCATAACATAGGTAAAATATTTATGTAAACATTAATATTTGTGGCATGTTTTAAATCATTAAATTGATTTTGTCATTTTTTCCCGTCGCATTATTGTAATATTTATTATATATATATATCTTATAATTTATTTAACAATGTGCGAAAAACCGAAATAAAAAAAAAGCATATAGATTCAAACAAAAAGCATATAGATTCAAACAAAAAGTTTTTTTTTTCTTTTTTTTTGTAACATTTTACATAATATCCCTAATAATATTTTTTTGTTAGTTTAATTTTGTTGTAAACTTCATGACCTTACATAGTTCACAATTCACTTAAGAAACGCTAAAACTTTTTTACTTAAGAGCGCTAAGCAAGAGTAGAAACCAAACATTAAAGTTTTAATAGGCCACCTAAAACTACTTTTATTTATTAACCCCAAATCCCATGACAAAGAGTTGTTAAAATTTAATTAGTTTAACACAATAGGCAGTAAAATTAATTGATTTTACAAATTATTAACTTACCCACGATAACCTCCGCAAAGAAATAAATAAGAATAAGCAACAACATTGACACGAGCCTCGCTGTTTTCGATTTAATAATTTGAGAGCAAACTCCACCTCCGTGATTGCTTTCTTCTTCATCTTGGCTCTTAATTAGAGATTTGTTTTCAACAAAATTATTCTCCATGCTATTATTACTACTACTATTCATCTTAATTAGTAATTAATGCGTTGTTAATTAAACCAATTTCTGTTTTTTAACAATTAAAATAAAAAATAAGTTTTATGTTATTTAAATTTTTAGCTAAACCACATTTTTGTTGCTATGATAAATTAAAACGTTAATTAATTAATTTAATCAAAATTTTAAATAACTGACTAACAAATTATTATTACAGACTGACAGTCTGACACACACTATATTTAGCTCAATTTCTAAAGCGCTTTTGCGTAATGTAGAAGCATATATAACTGACAGGGAGTTCAAAGTCTGCAAATTTACTTTGCCGTCTGTTGAGGAAAAAGCAAATAAATGAAAAGATTGGCCTACATTTGAAGTAAACACTTTTTATTGCCTTTTTTGTTAGAAACATCTTAATTAATTGCAAATAACATATTGAAAATGCATTTTACTAATTTAAATTCAATTAAAAATTAATTATTCTGTAATATTAATACTAACTAACGTTTTATTCTAATAGTAACACCCTATTTTTTAATTAAGTGCAATTAAAATTAAGAGAATTATCCAGAAAAAGTATTTACTTTAAATAAAAAACAAAAAAGCTAACAGCTGTTTCAAAATTAGGACAAATTCAGCGTTTCCTAATAAATCTTTGGACTAAGTAAACATTACAAATAGAAAAAATGTCGTTAAAACGGAGTTACGAAATATCCAAGTGCCGAGTGTAAACACGGCACTAAAAAAATTGAAAAATCTGCAAAACTTTTGCTTTTCTGTGTCACGTTTTTTTGCCAATAAAAATCCAGATTAGCTTTATGAATAATTGATAAACTTGAATATTATTGGATACAGATACATGTTCGCTTATGATTAATTAAGTCATGCTAATTAAAAACGCGTTAATTACGCAATTACCCTTCTATATTTTGCCCTTTTTCTTGGATTTCCAAATTGGACATAATTCAGACTTGAACCCTAGATAAATAACATGAATTCTAGCATTTTAAATCGATAACCACCAAGTCAAAACAAGTAACAATTTGATTTCAGCAGCCGACGTTTTGCACACTGCCTTATGTTAACTTGCACACGCCACTTAACGTGCAGTGTGACTTTGAAATACCACATTTTAGATTATAACAGGTTGTTTCAAGTAACTGTCGCTATTTCTATTGTCCTTATGTAAATTTTACAGGTATAGCTTTTCTTAATTCTTAATTTGATAATTCTTAACATTCATAACATAAGAACCTTATTAAAATGGTTAAAATATAGAAAAATATTAAAAAATTTTGATGTTATCAATTCTAAACACGTCACCATTTTAGGCCGATGATAATTTTGATTAATTATTTCTACAATTACGCATACAAATTTCAAATATTTTACGTAGATAGGTTCTTAATAATACTGTTCATATATTCGTTATTTTAATAAAATTTTATTTATATATAATAAACTTAATTAAATTACAATTTTTTTTTTTAATTTAAATTATTCTTTGTCGTAATATTTTATTGTTTAATTTAAATATTTACTAAGTTTGAAACTTAAACATTGATCTTTTGTTACTTAACTTTTATACATCATTAACCTTACAACTAAAAAGTAAAAGAACTATAGTTTTTATGTTAATAATTTCATACTTACGATTTTTATATAAAGTAAACAAAAAATATATTTAATTATATATCTTAATTTCAGTTTGTTATACTTATTTAAACTGAAACAATATAAACCACTTTTACTTATAACTTAATACTTAAACTATTATTAAATGACTTTTAATATTTAACTTTAAGTTAGTAATATTTAAAATTAAAATAACTAAAAAAAGTTGCCTTTAGCATATATATAAAATCATCACAAAATCTATTATTACATCACAAAAATTTTAAAAACAGAAGAAATCTATTTTTAGTCAAGATATAAAATCTCTTACCTCGTTGGTTAAAATTTTCGACTTCGTCATTTTGTCTAATCCTGAAGATTTAGGTTCACAACCACAGCAGCCAACAAATAATTATAAAACAAACCTCAAACTGGGTCTAAATATGAAGAATATGCACACGAAACAGGCATGTAAATTAAGCCCTTATCTGAGCAAATTTTTCTAGATATTTTATCACAATAGACTTAAGTAAATAGGACCGTGTGCAAAGAACAACATAATCGCTTTATTAAGTAAATAGTTAAACTTAATTAAATTTTTTTATAATCTCCAAGACATTGATAACTGTCATATGACCCAAAATTCTATTTGACCATCTATAAGACATTTTTCATTAACCTCAACTTACCCTAACCCTTCTTTAAAAAATTCATTTTTATTTTTTTTAAATTAAAATTTTTTTTGGAATAATCCCAATTTGGTCAAATAGATTTTGGCCATGTGGTCGTATACTGTCTAACCCAAACCACATTCTAGCAGCTTCCAAATTAGAGCCTCAAGCTAAAACCTAGTCTACATAGCTTTAAGCTACTTTAATTTTAGTTCACCCGAATCAATATGGCTTCAAATTCTTGTTCTTTAAATGTTTAATTATGCAAAATATTGACATAGTGCTAAAACAAACAGATTTTTATTATTTAGCAAACAGGTTTTGTTTATCGTTCATAATGATTTGCATTTTTTGTTACGTTTTGATGTCTAGAAAAGGTTATTTTCTTTGAATAGGAATTAGTCATGTAATTTTAAAGTAATAACTAGTTTTGCAAGCGGCACCATACTTCTTGTTAAATTTTTTAACAAAGTTTTCAGAAATTTTGCTAAATATTTGTTCTAATGATTTTAACTACATTTTTCAAGGTCATATTTTATTAAAACATAAAAATAAAACAAATTCTTGTTCAAACTTGTTGGCAATAAAAACAGAAAGGTAATAAATAAAAAATTACAAAAAGTACAAAATATTTTAAATTTCACTAATATTAAGTGCAAATATTTAAAAAAATATGAATAAAAATACGAATATTTTAAGCAATAGTTGTTATATTAGACTGTATGCTCTTTTTTCGTTCATTTTCTTTGTTACAATTTCGTTTAAATTTTATCCACGGAAAAAGTGCAATTTTCCAGTTTGTAAAAGTCCCAATTAAACAAAGTGAGTTAGTTACAATATTAACATCGAATGCGAAATAAAGAAACTCGTCCGAAATATTTTCCTTGCTTTTTAAAAACGCCAAAACTACTGAGATAATATCAGTCGCAAAGCTGATACTAAGAAACACAATACACCTACGTATGAGGTGCTTAAGATTTGATTGATTCGATGACGTCACTCGAATCGTCGAGTCACGTGACCGTAAAAAATTGGCGCGAATCTTGTTGAGTTTCCATAGAGGATAAACGAATAAAACAAGCAGTTGGCCTTGTATAAAGAAACAGCCGACCAACCAAGATAGAGCTTCATAACCCGACATCACTAAAGTTGAGTTATCGTTATTCCAGAACGCCACAAGAGCCATCTGCGTGATCGAGAATAAAACCACAAATACAAGAGATATCCAACTAAACGCGTGGAGGCATTTATTTTGTTCCTGGCAGTGTTTTAACGGCGATTGTCCATCGTAGAATAAACGCTGTCGGATCCAGAAAAATAAATAAACAATTATAATTATAAGCCCGTATATGTATTTATTCGCAAGGCTTATCGGCTTTGCGAGATCGTGTCGTCCAATTACAAATCGTTCTAAAGTGAAGTGGATGACAGTTACCGCTGATGCTAGAATACAAAGCGAGAGCATAATTTTTTTATATCTTGTTGCTCTAACGTTACATTTCGTTTTCCCTATATGGGAAATACTCTCGATTGAAATTGTTCTTCCTTGATTGTCTCTAACAGGGGGATTGTTATTCCCTTGTGACGTCATACTTTGGGTTGTGATTACGGTTTTAACTTTTGTTTGTTGAATATTTTCCATTACGATGACGTAGAATGAGATGGCGCAGAATATGTAGACAGCAAGAACGTAAAATAGAATTGTGAAAATGTAGAATATTAATTCTGCAGTATTATAATCCATATTTTCAGACATTTTTTCTTATTTTACGATTATATCTAAAATACCAAATCTAAAATAATACAAAAATTATAAAAATGTTAAAAATATCAAAATTTCAAAATAAACAATTTGCAATAACATTTGATTAATTATTTATGCAAAATAATTAATGTCATATGCCCAAAAATAATGCATTGTAAAAAGTTGTCAAATTTTTTAAAAATTGAAGGTTTAAAACTTGAATTTAAATTAAACTCAATCTATTGCTTTTTAATATAAAATAACTACTATCAATCAAAATTTCAATTAACCAAAATTAATTAAATTTAATTGCCGAAATTAAGTAACTTAAAAATGTTAAAATTAAAATAAATTAAAGTAAAAACTTGAATTTAATTTAAACTAAATCTGCTGCTTTTTATTATAAACTAATAAGTACCAACTGAATTTTCAATTAACTAAAATTAATTAATTTTTTTTGCAAAATTAAATAAAGTCAAAATTTTGCAGTCTAAAAAATGTTAAAATTTTTTGTAAAAGTTTTTTTGTTGAAAACCCTAATTTAAATAAACTGATTTCAATGCTCTTTAATATAAACTAATAAGTAGCAACTAAAAATTTGCAATTAACTTAAACTAATTAACTTTTAAGCAGATTGATTAAAGTCAAATGCCGAAAAAATGCAATCCAAAAAAATGTTAAAGTTTAAGACCCCACAACCCCCTTATAAATGCTGTTAGCTATCAAATTTTTTTATTTAATTAATTAATTAATTAATTAATTTCGTGTAATGCCGCAAAAGGAATTTATTCAAAAACGAAATTTTATCAAAATTCTGACCTTTTTTATCCATAAAACCGAAACCTAAATACGTGATATTAATTTCTATGATACAACAATGAACTATTATTGTTCCTTTGTTTAAGAACAATAGAATAATAACTGGAAATTTACATTGAATTTTTAAGTTTATAAATACTTGCAAAAAATATTAATTTTAAAATTAAAAATAAGCAAATAAAATAGTTTTTAATAACGCAATTTACAATAAACTAAGAACCTATAATCTTACGATAAAATTTAATTAATTAATATGACTAATATAATGCCTATTTTAAATTTAAATCGAAAATTTCAGATTTATTTTTGATATTACTTCTAGTTCTAATAATACAAAATTATGTAACAAAACTTAAAGCTGCAAAATACTAGAATAACTACAAACGTTATTAGCTAAAAATTAAAACTTTTTGAACAAAAACTTTGTACAAAATTGATTTTATTCAACCTAATTAAATTACACAATTTAGTATTATGACGTCATGGAGATAAATATCGCGAACAGCCTTGCAACTAAAAAATTTAGTACGATACAAAACTATATTCTATTAGAAACCTAATTTAAAATATAACTTGACTTTTTTACTTTCAAAAATGCTAAAACGCAATTTTAAACTTATCAGCAAACAATAAAAAAGCTTTAATAAAAATTGACCATTTTTTGTAAAAACTAAATTTAAAATAAACTCTGAAAAAAATTGCCAAAATTGACTTTCAAATTTTTGCCTGCGAAACCAAATTGCTAAAACGTTCATATGACCTTAATACAAAACCCCTAATTTAAATACAGTTCCTTCATTTGCATAACATTAACTTTGCCCTGTTATCGTTCACTTATAAAATAACAGCATGGGAATTTTGTTAAAATAGATAAATTCGTAATATATTTAATTGTCAAAAATATTTTACGTTTGCCCTAACACCTGACATTTACAATATATTTAATTTACTATTATCTCATGTTCTCAGTAATGGCTAATTTTCCGCTCTGTAGATTTTAGAAAAAAATTTTTATTAACAGTATTGCACTAGTTGACCCATATTAGGCGTAGTGCGCATGGTAAGAAATATGCACACATGACTAACTATAAAATTACCATTATCAACTTAAACTATATCCTTACTTGTCCTGGCCATATAAACTGCATTATTGTACTCATCTGCTTGACCTAACCATATAAATTAACTTAATACGTGTAACTGATACCTTTAATTATCAAAAATAAAAGAAAAACAAAATATTAAAAATTTTACAAGAAACATTATTGGCAAATTCTAGGGGCTGTATTTAAATTAAAAACAACGAAATTCAACCCATTTATTCTTACCCTTCTTGCCCTAACTAACGGTAATTAGAACCTGGGTATAACGGTTGTATTGCAATTGTTATGCCAAATTTCGAGGAAGTTTTCAACAATTCTCACAACATTTCGGTCCGTTTTCCCTTACACAATTTTTAAATCAAGTCATCACATTTTTCAAGTTTTTCTTGCCGCTTGTATTTGTTACGTCACAATAGAACATCGCTTTGTAGGGGTTTATAAACGTGATTAGTATTGTGACAGAACAACGCACAACAAAGAAAAATGTTTTTTTTTGCTAAAATGTTAGAATTTTAAATTTAAATGCGGTTCGATTACTAAATAATCTACATAAAAAATTTAAATGTAATTTTAAAATAACAAAACATTAAATTCTAAGCTTTTTTTATTAAGTTTAAATATTTTGCATTCTTGTATTTTTATCGAATATAAACCACTACACTTTACTTAATATTTACAGAATTTAAACCAGTTTGCACAAATAAATAATTTAGGTAAAATATGAAGTAATAAGGAATCTTAATTTGAGGTGGAATAGTTAACAAAATTGAATTAATTTAAATGTGTATGGTGTAGCAACAAATTTAGAGCCGTGAAAGTTATAAGAAATTTGTCTAAAACACCATTTGTACTAGTAGGTATCAGGTATTTTAAGAACCGTAAAATTAATAAGTTAAATTTGAGAAACAATTGGCAAAATTTAATAAAACTTCTATAATTTTAGACCCTTTTCTGATTTCAATATAAAAAAAAAGCTTAATTTTTGCCCATTTTTTTAATCTTAATTTTTTAAAACTTTTTGAAAAACTTTTATTATTTTTGTAAAAAAATTTGATACTTTTAATTAATCGGAAACGACATTTAAGCGAACGTGATATCAGCTTGTAAAGAATTTACCTCTTTTAGTTTTTCAGTCGATTTTTTTAATTGAGAAGCACTGGCAGCACGAAAACGCTAAAAATAAATTTTATTTTATTAATTAAAAATTTAAAAAAATTTTAACCTTATAACATAAACTGTTTTAAATAGCAAAATACTACCTCTTTGATACTTCCTTTTTGCATAGCAACATCGTATATGACGTAACAAGGCACACATAGCAACGACGAAAGGCATAGCAACCAACCCACCACGTTTGCTTCAATGGGATAAACGTAACCCATCACTTTTAATGGGGCATATTTGATGACGTAGAACATCATAATGAACTAAAAAGTCAAAAAAAAATTTTAATTTAGAATCTATTTAAAGTTTTTAGGTTAGACTTTAAGGTAATAGGTAGAAAGTTCACCGGCAGCATGGTGTAATGGTAAAAAAACTTGACACCACCATGAGGTCGTGAGTTCAATCCTCACTGCTCTCATGCTGTAGTGCCCTTAAGTAAGACACTATAAACAGTATGAACTCCTGCTGACCCAGCAGTTAATCAGCAGCTTAATTATCGGGCAATTATAATCTATAATATCCCAAATTGCTACAGGCAACTCGAGACTGGGTCGGAGTAACTGTTGTTACTTTATGTTTAAAGCGCGCATTCGACTTTCCCACATCGAGGATAAAGATATATACATTAAAATGTTAGGTAGTAGGAACATGTTTAAGCTATCTGTAAGCGCCGGGCTCAAATCGAATAGTGAAGCATTGGTGTGGCACGAACCCAAAACCTTTCGAATCTTAATTCGATGTCATTAACGGTAAACTCTACTAGACCATATTTTAATATTTAATAATTTGAACCTATCTCAAAGTTTACTTTAAAATGGAAAGATTAATTATTATAAATAGTTGAAATCAAACTTAAACCTTAGCAATTACTAAAATACGCAAAACAGTACTACATTACTGCAGCGGTAACCGAACTTAAAACATTCACAACACCTTTGCACTTTAAAACCTACAGCATGCCAAAAGTTGGAATCAAACTCAGAACCTGTTACAGTTTAAACAGAAAACTTACCGAGCAAAGCACTGGAGTGACATATTTCAAGCATATCTTAACATAGAAGGAAGGATAATATCCGATCATTTCTTTGATATTGTCGTAGAAATTATCAATTCCATAAACCCAGGCTATTGCTATTGATTCCATCATAGCTAGCCAAAGTAAAGCGATCCCACTAACTGCATAGTTGTTAAACAACTCAAACACATAAACCCCACCCTGCAAATAATATCCGTATTTTGATATCTTAAAAAACGTTATAATATGAAGTCAAAAATATCTTAAAACTTGTACAACTTGGGACCGGGTTGGGGTAATATTATAAGGTTAATAATATTTTAAACTTGTACAACTTGGAACTGGGTTGGGGTAATATTATGAGATCAATAATATCTTAAACTTGTACAACTTGAGACTTGGTTGGGGTAATATTATAAGGTCAATAATATTTTAAACTAGTACAACTTAAGACTTGGTTGGGGTAATATCATGAGGTCAATAATATCTTAAACTTGTACAACTTGAGACTTGGTTGGGGTAATATCATGAGGTCAATAATATTTTAAACTTGTACAACTTGAGATTAGGTTGGGGTAATATCATGAGGTCAATAATATCTTAAACTTATACATCTTGTTACTGGGTTGGGGTAATATTTAAAGTCGATAATATTTTAAACTTGTACAACTTAAGACTTGGTTGGGGTAATATCATGAGGTCAATAATATCTTAAACTTGTACAACTTGAGACTTGGTAGCGGTAATATTATGAGGTCAATTATATCTTAAACTTGTACAACTTGGGACTGGATTGGGGTAATAATATGGGGTTAATAATATCTTAAACTTGTACAACTTGAGACTGGGTTGGGAAAATATCATGTGGTCAATAATATCTTAAACTTGTACAACTTGGGATTGGGTTGGGGTAATATCATGGGGTTAATAATATCTTAAACTTGTACAACTTGAGACTAGGTTGGGATAATATCATGAGGTCAATTATATAATAAAAGTGTACAAATTAAGACTAGGTCGGGGTAATAATATGAAGTCAATAATGTCTTAAACTTGTACAATTTGAGACTGGGTAAGGGTAATATTATAAGTTCTATAATATCTTAACTTTGTATAGCTCAAAACTGGGTTCAGGTAACTATTTTTAGATTGTAGATTTCCTTTATTTAAAAATAAAAGTAAATTTTTATTTTCTTTTTACAATATTTATTTTAATTTACCTCAGTAACAAAAATTAATCCAAAGAGACAAAGAACCACACAAAAAACTCCACTCAACAATTCTCTTTTCTTTTCTAATCTTGTTGAATAATCACAAATAATTGTGATCAAACCTTCCAAGCAACAAAACTAGAAGAAATGTTCTTAAGTTATTTTTTAGTATTTAAAATTCAGCTTATTTCTTCATCACCATTTTTTAAAGCGATATCTATATTGTATGTGTTTTTTGTATAATTTAGAAAGGGTGTGCTATTGTTACGTATTTAAGCTGTAAACGCAGGGATCAAGGAAGAACTATGTGACATTGGCGGGGCTTAAACTCCAAACCTTTCGGCGCCCTTAAAGAGTTTACTTTTGTGACGTGTTTAAGCTATCCAAAAACACCAGGTTTAAGGGCGAATAGTGTGGCATTCGTCCGGCTCGAACTTATACAACCTTGAGAGAATAGGTTTTCAATATTTTTATTAAAGAAGGATGTGCTGTTGTGACGTGTTTAAGCTCTTTGTAAACATCAGGCTTAAGGACGAATAGTGTGGCATTGGTGCGATTCGAACCCTAAACCTTTTGGCCCGTAGTTAAATGCCATAACACCAGTATACCACAGTACCAGACTCAATAAATTAACTTCCAATTTAAATATAATTACAAGCATTTGAGTGTTAAAATAACGACATTTTTACCACAAAAAATAAAGATATCAATCTATAAAAATTATATACCTGACTATCCACAGCTAATGTCATCAACATAAGAAAAAACATGATATTCCAGAACTGAGGGAGCGGCATCATTGATAACCCAATCGGGTAAGTTACAAAGGCTAACCCAGGACCTTTGAAACAAATAAAACCATCTAGTTAATGGTGTGTTGTATGATATTAAAATTTGTGATTTTGCTGTTTTGTGAATTTTAGAATAAGGAAAGAAATTATAAAAACTGTACGAAGATTTTGTGTGTAATTAATGTTAATTAGATTCGTGTAATTAAAGAGATTAACTGTAAACGAATTAGAAGAAGGATTGTTTTTGTTTTTGTATTTGCAAGAGAAAAACTGATTTAAAAAAGTTTCAAATAGTTTTAGAAGATTTGAAAAAGAGAATCCAAAAAACCTAGTTAAAATCTGATGGCAAAAAATTCTAAAAAAATGCTAGACCGTCTGCAAGCATCTGAAACAAACTTACTAACAAGCAGGGGAAGTCGGCTGCGGTCCGATAGGCCTCGGGTTCGAGCCGCATCAGACCCGAAACTAAAAGAGAAAATTAAATCACACCTTCAGGCGTTATTACGAAAAAAAACAACATCCATTTTGCTTATATATTAAAATTTTACTGTTTATTTTCTTCTATATCCCAGGTAGCCACTGTTTTCTCGTGCATGCTCTGATATTGGACGGGAAAAAATTATCAAATCAACTTTATAACAAAGTTCTTTTTTTGAGTTTCAAACCAATTTTCGTTTAGTTACATCTGCTTCGGAAAAGACTTTTTCGCGCATTTTTAAAGAAATCACGTGACGGATACGTTTAACCACGTGACTAACATTGATTTGAAGTCACGTGACCAATATGACATTCAAAGTCACGTGACAAAAATCAATAATTTTGAAAATTTTAACTTTTTTGACCAAAATACGCCCAAAATTAAAATAGAAGCCCCTAGCGTTACATTTAACCTTAGTATATATTCGATAACCTAACCTAACACACCTTGAAGCAGATATACATAAACGAAAGTTGGTCTTAACATAAAGCATGGAACGAAATCAACTCACCTGATGCAACGACATTAGCGACGTCGATTTGAAGAACTTTTGCAAGGTTTCCGAGAACTCCGAACACCGTGAACCCGGCGAGGAATGACGTACCTGAGCATGACGTCACCAGAACGATCGTGTGTCTATTGTTGACGTCATAAAGAATAAATTAACAGTGATTAGATATGAAAAAAAAGGTTGAATACAGCACAAAAATGTTTATCAAAAATTAAGCACCAGATAATAAACTAATATTTAATTTTTTTCGATGTTTTTTTAGACATTTATCCTCGATGTGGGAAAGTCAACTTCAGAGCCTAAACATAGAGTAACATCAGTTACCTCGACCCAGTCTTAAGTTGACTTTGCCAGTTTGTAATATTATTAATTAAAATTGCCCAATACTTATATATAACTATACTGCTGCTTTAGTTAAGGCTCAGCAGAAGTCTATTCCAATTATAGCGCCTTACTCAAGGACGCTACAGCATGAGAGCAGTGGAGATTAAATCCAGGACCTCATGTAGTGATGACAAGTGTCCTAACGACTACGCCAAGCTTATGGTAAGTTTTAAACCAAATTGCAAGTTTTAATCAAAGTTATCTTACTTATAAACGTCCATATGAAAATCGTTGTAACTTCCGAAAGCGATCAAAGCAGTGAAACAAATTGCGTAAGAATAACAAACTTGACTACCTGCTTGAACCCAGACCTAACAACAATAAAACAACCATAATAAAAATAATACAAAAAGTTATACAATTATATTGGGTATATTAAATCAACAGCTAAGTATAAAGGAATTTAAAGCAAATAATGTAAGAGGTCCTTGGTTTGATTCTTACTGCTGCTGGTATGTTGTGTCTATAGATAAAGTTAAAATTCTACCTCTCTAATTTGAGTCTTTACGAAAATTAAAATAGAGCATTAACTGCGCATTGTTACTTCGACAAAAGTATACCAAACTAGCCAAGAAGAAAGAACAGAAAAAGGAGCTAGTAAAAAAAAGAATGAAGAAAAAGAGAGGTAGTAATGAGTTATAGAACGGGGTAATAAAACGGTAAGTAAAATAAAAAATAAGAGAATAAAATTTAAGTTATAGACTGCAAAAATAGTTTTTTTTGGGCGTACAATTTAAATATCTTGCTTTACTATTTAAAAAAAAATTATAATTTAAACTTACATTTGGGTCTTGTAGCTTAGTAATATTGGGCTTAAGGTAATAAATTATTCCGTCTACAGCGCCATCTAGCGTGCAGCTACGAATCAACAAAACGATCAAAACGACGTACGGGAAAGTGGCAGAAAAATAAACAACCTAAAAAAAAATTTACAAAAAAACGCAAGTTTAAAAAACACGTAATAAAATATTTTTAAAAAGAATCAAAATTTCACAAATATTCAACCTAAGTTTTAATTATATTTAAATACAAATTCCACTTACCTTTCCAGATGACTTAACCCCTTTAAAAATACAGAAGTAAATCATGACCCATGAGGCAACCAAGCATAAAACCATCGGCCAGTTTTCTAACGATCCAATTTCGTGGATTCCTGAAGATTTTCTTAACACGTAATTGCTGCAAAATTAAACACGTTAATACAGATGTTGGTAGAAATATATTTTAAACATTTTTTTTTCTTTATTTTTACTAATCAGAAAAGCCTAACAATAATTATACATAATAACAATAATATTTTGGGGTCTATAGTACAGTGTATATACATCTCCTTAATTAAAAATAAAACTTTTCAAAGTACACCTTTCATCTATAATAGTGTGGTATATTGGTCATGGCATCGTATTATATAGCAAACATTTGGGGTTCAAACCGCACCAATGCCACATTATTTGACCTTGAAACCAGCGTTTACGGAAAGCTTAAAACACGTCACAACAACAAATTTTTCTCAATAAAATAAAACCCATCATTTTAATGTGTTATGAACGAAACTTAAAGCACAATACATAGGTTACGACTAATAGAATACTTTCATCATATTCTCTTAAAGTAATAGGTTTCATATTTTACTAAGGAGAAGTGTGCTGTTGTGACATGTTTAAGCTATCCGTAAACGTCGGGTTCAAGGGCGAATAGTGTGGCATTGGTGCGGCTCAAACCCGAAACCCTCGGCTCGTAGTCCGATGACATGACCGGACTTATACACTTTTAAACAAATAATAAACAATTCCTACTTCCAATATTCGATAATAGGTAGAACGACATCCCGTTTTGCCGAACTAGCTGAAAAGTAGACTGCGGTTTGGTTTGTGGTTAAACTTGTGAGGTTCTCGTAAGGTAAACATGAGTTAGTGTTCCACCAGTTCTCTGTAATACAAAAAAATGATTTTGTATTATTTGGTTCTAGTTAATTCTCTCTCAGACTTAACAGTCCCAAATTTATTTCCAAGAATCGTATATTACAAGTGCCACCTACAAGAACTTGCTTATTAAAAGAAGGATGCGGAAAGTCAAAATAAATCAACCCCAAGTTAACGCTAATTTCTAGTTAACTAATTTTGGGTTTAAAGTTTTTGTTAGTACGCAGAAACTTGATTTAAACTTGGATTAGCTTACTTTTCATTTCTGCGTAACAAACAGAAATTAAACTTGCAAATTTATCCTGGGTTTCCGTAAACTCGACTTATGCATTTGACTTCAAACTGTTTATAAAAGTTGTGTAATGAGAAAAGTTTCGTAGGTTTTAAAATTCTTAATGAAAATTCTTGTTAAAAAAAATTATTCAATTTAAAAAACAGTTGATTCGAAGTTTATAATTATTTGTTATTATACTATACAAAACAATTAATGATCATGACGTCACTTACCACAATGCATCCATGGCAACGTAGCAGAGAAGGAATGGATGAAATAAAGAAGCGCCCAGGCCATGACTGTGATGTAATAAAGACAAGAATACAAACTTATCAGTGAACAACCAAAACCGATTCCCTATAATCAAAAAAAATTAATTTTAGTTTAAAAATTGTGGATATTAGGAATCTTTTAGTGGCCGCATGGTACCGTTAGTGAGCAAGTTAAACATAAACGGTAAATTTGTAAAAAGAATATAAGATATATATAATAGAGATTAGTGGACAATATAAATATATTTATATGTATATTTTAATTTATATGCCTTCAAGATAAATAAAACTACCGTTTGTGGTGCGTGGGTAAATTATCACAGGCAAATATTAGTTAAGAATTGCGACCATATTACAACAATTAAAATGCCAATTATAGGGCAGACTATTAACTTATCTTTGCAATAATTGCGTTAAAAGTAAATTACCCAATATTTTTTTATTTAAAAAGTTAAAAAACCTATAAAAATAAGGTTTAATAAAATACTAAATAACCATGCTAAACTCTATATTATATTACATGACCAACAACGACAAAGCAGCTTCCTTTGAAAACGGAAAATATGCGACGGCGCTCACGGAAGTTTTATAACATCCTGTTATTATTAAGCTTTAAAAACATGTTTTTTAGACGAAATATTAAACTTTGAAAAATTTTAAAACCTTTATTATGTTTTATTGTTTAGTTAAACGTAATAATGCGAAATATCAACTATTGTTATTAACAATGGTGTATTTTGATTGTGATTAATTGTTCTTTGAATAATGGAATTTTTTATTTTTTTTTGTAAGAAATTTACGATAATATTTTTAACTTTTATTTTAACAAATATTATAAAATATTAATTTTAATAAAAATTAAATAAATTTAATGATAATTTATCAAATTTATTTTACTTTATAATGATAAATTGTTTATAGTTATCAAAACAAGCGAATAATCGCTCACTATGACGTCATACTAGTGGAAAAATACTGGAAAAATTTGAGAGATTTTTTAAATCCTTTTTTTCCAGAAAAAATATTTTGTTAACCTCAGTTTTGGTTGGTCTTCTGATAAGAAACAAATCATACTAACGTTTTTTTAAACAATAGTGTAGTTATGTAATAATGGAAAAACGTTTTGATAAAATTGTTTTTATTTTCGTTTTTTTTATATTTTAAAGTGTTGGGTTTCTATATATTTGATTGGGTAAATTTTTGCTATTGTGACGTGTTTGAGCTATCTGTCAACGCCGGGCTCAAGGGTGAATAACGTGGCATTGGTGCGGCTCGAACCCGATACCTTTCGGTTCGTAGTTCGATACCATTTACCAAATACAATAACTAACAAAAAAATTATTTAATTATAAAAAAATGTCTAAAAGTTGTTAAAATTTCAGTTATTCGACTTTTTAAAAATAACAAAATATAATTAACTTATTTACCGTCATTATTGGAGCTATTTTCCATGCCCCTATTGCACCTTGTCGCGTGTATTGACCAAGTGCGACCTCCATGAACAGAAGAGGGAATCCACATAAAACAGCAAATGTGATATAAGGAATCAAAAACGCACCTTAAAATAAAATAAAATTTAAAACCATTTTTTAAAGTAAAAACTTCAGAAATAAAAATGTTGTTATTTAAAATATGGTAAATTAGACGATTGTTATATTTAAATTTAAATGGTATATAATAGAATTAAAAAAATAAATAAATATAATGTTCTGTATATAACTAAGATATCCAATACGAAAGTTAAATACATATTTAACCAATTCAATTTCGTTATCCTAAAATTATTATCGATATCAGAATAAAGGTATAGTTTGTTAATAAAATAAAAATAAAATAAAAATATTATATTTATTTTTTTCTATATCTTTTTAAGGGAATAGGTTTTCAATATTTTTATTGGGTAAGGGTGTGTTGTTGTGACATCATAAAGCTATTTGTTATCCGAAACTTTATTACTGGCTTATATTATATTTAACAATTAAATTGCAAGTACCACAGACATTTTTTAAAGGTTGTAAAGCCATTTTATGAATCAGTGTCAACCATACTAACGTGATATATACATCGCTTACAAAATTGCAAAACTCTTTAATATAACACTTTTACTTTTTGATTATTTCTTACCTCCTCCATATTCGTAAGCTATATAAGGAAATCTCCAAACATTTCCCAATCCAATAATCGCCCCCAACATGGAGATGAAAGAAGTTGTTTTGCTTGACCATGTGTCCCTGAATAAACAATAAAATAAAATACATAAAAAATAATATTTTTTTTATTTTTTTCATGTAAAAATTAAAAATTGTTAAAGAGATGGTTCGGTCACGGAGTTTCTTTTTTAATTATGTTGGAATTTTTCCAACTCGCACAAGGATACGATTTTTTTTAAATTGGTCAAGTAGTTTTTGAAATAACGTAATTTGATGGTAAATATTGTAAATAGGGAAAGTCCCAACGATCGGGAGTCACGTGACGCACGACGTCATCGTCGTAAGATCATACGCTGGCAGACATAGGAAAATATTCTTATTTTGCCCTCTCTGACCCGTTTGGTTTCTTTTTTTTAATTTTTTTTTTTGCAGTAAACAAACTTAACATAAAAAGCAATATTTAGCCATATCTCTTTAAAGGCCCGTTCACACGGCGTAAGCAACGTAACGTAATGCAAGATTGCGCAATCATTTAAAATGAACAGAGTCGTTCACACGTACGAAAGTTTGCGTAAGTTACGTAAGATTTTGTAAAGTTTTGTGGCAGAAGCAAAATTTACGCAAGATTTCGTAAGCGGTATACTTTTATTAGGTATTGTTTTTTAAAATTTTAAAAAGAAATCCCTAGAACTCGTAAAGTTACGTAACGCAGCGCAACGCTACGTTACGTTACCTTGTCGTGCGAACAGGCCTTAATGGAAGTAAAATTTAAAGTATATAAAAAGTAAAATGGTAAAGTTACTAGCAAAGCACTACAATATTGAAAAAAATTAAAATCCATTTTTAATGATATTTTAACCTTTGTACCACGTTAAATAAAATATTTCCTAGAAATTTAATAAAGTTGACTTTGTACTTTAACAAAAATTAAACTAAATTTCCAATAATATTGTAAATATTTTTAAATTTTTTTGCATTTTTACTCCATTAAACAATAACAATTTGAAGTTTAAAATTCCTAACTTAACTAGAAATCGCAAAAAAGTTAAGAAAAAATTATTTTTATTTAATTTTAAATTAAACTTTAAATTATTTTTTTTTCCTGTATATATATATCTTTATCCTCGATGTGGGAAAGTCGAATGTGCGACTTCAACATAGAGTAACATCATTTACTCCGACCCAGTCTCGAGTTGCCTGTGGCAGTTTGGGATATTATAGATTATAATTGCCCGATAATTAAGCTGCTGATTAAGTGCTGACTCAGCAGAAGGTTATACCGTTTATAGCGCCTTACTCAAGGGCGCTACAGCATGAGATCAGTAGGGATTTGAACTCACGACCCCATGTGTGGTGTAGCAAGTTTTCTCACCACTACACCACGCTGCCGGTTTACTTAACAACTAATCAACGAGATAATTTTTGTTGCTAGGAAAGGACGGTTACTATATGAACAAAATTACAAAACCTGTAAATCACTGGTATACCAATTAACTATATACGGTTAAGTTAGCGTTAAAAAATATAAATTATTTTAAATTTTGAAATTTCTAAAAAGGAAATAATTAAAAATTTTAAGTTATAAATTGATCAAATATGTACGTTCTACTTTATTTAAAGGTTTTAAAGACATTTTTTGCAAATATGGCTGTTAAATGGTGTTTAATATAGATTAATAATTTTATTAAACAATTTTAGATTTTAAAATTAAATTTAAATTACAAATATTTAAACAAACTTAAGACAATTTAAAAATTCACAAACACATTAATTTTCGTTAAAACAACATTTGTATTTTTAAAGCAACATACAAATACATTTATTCGCTTTTATTTCCTTTATGACGTTCGTTTAATTGATTAATTTAATTTGAAACATCCGCCTAACCTAATAGTATACATTACTCAATGTAAATAAATGCATTCAAATAATATTAGTGTGTTTATATCAGATTTGATTCGCTAAATATGTAAAGTTATATCGTTCTGGTGGTTAGTTAGGTCTGTTAAACATATTTTTAATGTGTATGAAAACTAAATAACGCCCATTTAACATAAGATACAAAATTAACGCCCATTTAACATAAGATACAGCATTTTTCCTATTTTTCAACGCTTTTTTTTCAATTAAAGAGAAAAAGATCGCAAAATATTTAAAGCTTTACGGCTGAAAACATTTAAAATTCCACAAGATTGGTTTTAAAGGGCTTAACTTGAAATTATTCAGGCGAAACATCTCAGATTTCATGATTAAAGTTAGTGGGAAAATAAAAGCTTTTTGTGAAAACAAATTTGCCCTACTTTTCAAATATAAATTTCCCGTGTTATTAGTTACGATTTAAACGATATACAATAACATACAAAAGATAAATCATAAAAATACAAACTAACTTTATAGTTTAAAATACGACAAAGTTTTATTAATGTTTACGTACTTTTGATGTAAAAGTAATGAGACTTGAGAGCCGTAAAATTAACAATCGCATTTTTGAAATATGTTAACCTTTTGTTACATGGCAATTATAGGGTTAAACAAAATATTTAGGATCAGGGGTATTTAAATATATGTTTTAAACAACCGTTAAAGCCTAAAGGATTTGACGAAGAATATCTAGTTAAAAAACGGTGTTACTAATAACCACATAAGATCACATTAAGGACAAAACATTTACCACGCAAAACAAAAAATAAAATTAAAAAAAACGCGTAGTCTGTTTTTTTGTCTTTAGGGCAACCAAAGGAATTTCGAGCAGAAGGTTAGGACAGGGGTAAGTAAAAAGTGTCGCATTTTTGGTATTTGGTTTTTAATTAAATAACAATATCCCAGAATAAACATTCAACACGTACCTACCGTTAAAACAAACAACGCATTCTGTATAGTTTTATATGGTAATTAGTAGGACTCGTTAAAGAGTTTGTTTAAAGACCGTAAACTACTTATGATCTATATCAGTTTACTTATCATAACGTTGTCTTACCCCGCCCCCCTTAAATGTCACATTATCTATTTTAAACAAAATTATTTAAATCTCATATTTTTGCAGATTCAATCTTTTAAACAGCGAAAAACAAAAACAAAGGTTTACTAATATAAATAAAACAAATTCTATTTTAAACACCGGTTCAACTGATTGCATTTCTACCCTTAGGCATTATAATAATAACTTTGAGCAAAAACAAAAAAACTTACCGCTTTTTGACAATCTTTTCATCTTGAAATTCCTCTTTCTTTGCACCAGTTTTAAGCAGTCCGTCAGATGCATTCATTTTACCACAAAACAAACTATATTTTGTTCAACTAAATAAATCTAAACGAAAATATAAATAACGTTGAATTCCTAACACTAAGGCAAAAATCAATAACGTTTCAATGGTTGTCTATTTAAATATTCCTTCTATGTTTTCAACTTTAAAGTGTTGTACTTTGATCCCGGTTTGTACCGTTTACAATAATCAATAAAAACACAACATCCTAAAACTACACATCATGCTTTTAAACTTTACTACAACTTGTAACGAGAAGAAGACTACATTTCTCTTGTATGCGCTTTACTCCATCTACCGGACGGTAAAACTATTAAAAAGAACAAGTTTTTTATATCGTTTTTATCCTCAGATAAAAGAATATACAAGTACATTTTTAGGCTTAAAATAAATGTAATAATTTGTTATTAAGTTATCCAAGGCTGATATGTATTTAAATTACTACAGACAGTATTTTGTTCTAAAAAGTTTAGATATACCCGTAGTGGGAATCGAACTTGCACGCTAAATTACCATAATTATAAGCTTAACATCATAATTTTAGGTTTTTTTTTAATGCTATTCGTTTTTATTTAAAAGTTATAACAAATAACATGCTTTGTAAAAAAAACTAATAATGTTATAGAGAAAAACGTTATACACTATTATATAGTTAACTGTAACCTAGTTACTTAGTAGTTACTTAACTGCTCTATATATATCAGCAAAACCCACATATTGAGAATAAATGAAGGGTAAATGCTTGAAATTATGGGTTACAAATCAAGCGTTAACTTTAAAAATCACACAGTTATACCCATATAATTTTCCTTTAGTAATAATGTTCAAACTATACCTGTTCTATTTAACCAATATCACCACATATTAATATTTAGATCCTTGTTTAAAATAAACGTAAACTGACTCGGTAAAATTAGTATATAAATAATAAATTAGTTCGTCAATAGTTTTAATCAATAATGTTAAATATAGATAGATTTATTATTTACAACTTTTAAACCTTCTAACACGTAAATATTTACATTTAGTTCGACGAAAACAAATAACATTTATTTTATTTTTTTAGTCAACTATTTGTTTTTCTTTCACGGTCAATTTAAAGAAAATTGTCTCGTTAAACTTCTCCTTTTATTGCAACGTCTGTTTTTCCAGTTAACTTGTTAAAAAAGCACATTTTCTTTCAAAACATGTTTTTCAATGAGGTATAGAAAATATTCTCTTTTGTTGTTAAAAATCTACTTTAGCTCAAAAATAACACGAAGCAAAATAGTTTGTTATTTAGCATGTAGGCCCAATAATCAATAAAAACACAACATCCTAAAACTACACATCATGCTTTTAAACTTTACTACAACCCCCTTTAAAAACATATCGATTTGCTGTAGATCTTAGTAATATCAAATTAGAAATCATGTTTTAAATATCTAATAACACAGTACATGATAAACGATTACAACTTTAGTAAACAATTACAAATTTGGTGTGATATTTATATTATTGTGCTCTCTGGTTTAGATATAAAAAATATATTTTAATTTAAAAAAATTAAAACTTAACATATTAAATAAAATGTTTAATAATATTTAAAAAAATAATTACGGCAGATTTATAGTAAGAGTTAATTATTGGGCAGGGATAAAAATATACAACTTTTTAAGTCATTTTACTTTTTTTGTTGTAAAGAAATTATTACCAGATAACCATATGCTATTTTACCAAAAATGAAATATATTTTATTACCCTTTGTTTACCCCAACCTTCTTTGGAAAATGAGTCTTAATTTCTGCAAATATTTTAACGTAAGTTTCGCTGAAAAACGTCGTTTTTAAAATTTTAGTTTTTAGAAATGTCCATACAATAAAATGCATTTTTAAGTAACGTAGGCTTATACGCTTATACTTTAATCATGTAGATGTTTTTTTCCTACAACTCGTAATAGTGATATGATGAATAAACCTTCCTACATTCAATTAAAAACAAAAACTGTTAGCTTCAAAATTTATAAAACAAAAAATAAAAAATAAGTTGCTATTTATTTATTAAAATTAAAAATTATTCCTAAAGTTTCAACTAATTTTAATTGTTAATTATCATAAGAATTATCGAGGACAAACAAAAAAAATGTTTATCCTCGTTTTGATTGACAGATGATTGCGTCTTCAGCAGTTTGTAAACAAATGCAAATGTTTTGAGATTTTGTAAGTTTTTAGTTAAATTTAAATTAAAATGTTGCATTCTCCGGTTGCTATCAATAATGCCAGACCAAATGAAGTAAAGCACGCCTTGCACAACAACGTGTTTCATCCGAATGGAGAACGTCTTGTAGGTTTTATGAAAGTAAGTCTTAGACTGTTAGAATAAGTTCTTATTAATAAAAACTTTCGGCAATTAAAAATGTGTTTTTTTTACTATGCTGATTTATTATTACTGTTGGTTTCCTACTAGAGATCCTAAATAGATTGCAATTTATTAATCAGTTAATACGTTCCTTGGTTTCAGTAACTTTTTTCTTTCATTATATTATAAATTAATGTAACCGGCAGCGTGGTGTAGTGGTAAGAACACTTGCTACACCACACATGAGGTCGTGGGTTCAATCCCCACTGATCTCTGCTGTAGCGTCCTTGAGTAAGCCACTATAAACGGTATGAACTTTTGCTGAGCCAGCATTTAATCAGCAGTATAATTATCAGGCAATTATAATCTATAATATCCCAAACTGCAACAGGCAACTCGAGACTTGGTTGGAGTAACTGATGTTACCCTATGTTTAGGTTGCGCATTCGACTTTCCCACATCGAGGATAAAGATATATACAAAAAAAAAAGTTAATTCCACCCTTTTTCGTAATTAAGGGTTGATTTCCCTAACTTTGTATAAAAATTGGTTATGTTTAATTACAACCCCTATAATATTTTGTGTCATTAAATGCCAATTAATACTTTATTAATATTAATAATTTGTTTTAAGGTTTGCAAGACTGAGCCGGGAGGTTTACCTTTTCATAAAGTGGAAAATGTTCATTATTTGTGCTGCTCAGTTACCATAAAACGACCTTCCAATGCTTTTATTAGCAGGTAAAGTTAAAACACCTTAATTTTAATATTGAGGGTCCCTTGTTTAAGAACTGGGTTTAGGTTTTGATATTTTGTAATTTGTATATTGTTAACAATTTTTGTAAAAAAGTGAACTCGCTAAAAGTTTTTATGAACCATTTATTTTAAGTTTGGCACCCTAATATTGACTCAAAAGTTTTTAATAAATTTGGTATTAAGTAACTTAAGCTATTGGTTTTTGTTTATTTAGATATAGGTTGTCTGATAAAGGGGATGTTTATGAACAAAGAAGAAAGTGGCCACTACAAGAGTTACAAGTAACTTTTTTTTTATTATCCTTTGTGTTTCATTTGTGGTCAAAACTAATATTTGCTTGTGGTAATTTACCCAGACACTATAAACTGCAGTTTTTTTTTGAGGGCATGTAATGTGTCTGGGTTTATATTTTTTAACTAGGGTTAAATCCATAAAGTTAATATAAGATTACTACTGTAACATAAACCGTAATAATATTTTTTAATTTAGAAAGTTGATGGTCATGGTCTAACAAACAGTGACCTACAATTTGATCTTTATTTTGACCGAGCTTTTAAGTTTGAAGCCCCAAATCTTAAAGAAAAGGAAGAATTTCTACAAAATGTTACAACCCTATGCTCAAAACATCTTTCTTACACTCCTGTATTTGAGAACGTACCAAACAGAATCACTAAATGTTTAGCTTCCAATACAAAAGGTATTTAAACAATTTGTTAAAGCAAAAAAACAATTTTTGGTACAAAATGCACCACACTTAAACAACATAATTTACCCAAACAAAAACATAGTTAAACAGTAAAAAAAAGATTGGTTTCTATATTTAAAATAGGCAATAAATGTAAAACCTTTTTTAAATAAATTATTAAAATTTTTACCCGCTAATTTCATTGCCACATCACCTTAATTTATAACTAAACATCAACTAACCATAAATAATTAATGTTGTACACAGACACAGCTAGTTTAATGAAACAAAATAAGCAAGCTTTGGGAGAGAGGGGTCAAAAATTATCAAATGTTGAACAAAAAACAGCAGAAATGGCGAACTCAGCGAAAGACTTTCAACAAACCACTCACCAACTAGCGGAACATTATAAAAACTAAAACCGGATTTAATCAAAATTTTAACCCACATTTGCTTTAAATTAAAACATTTAACAAACTGGGTTTTGTAAGTTATAAATACAGGGTGTGCTTTATTGTAAATATTTACAAATATATTATTTATAGGTTTTTTTCTAAGTAAATTTTACAGTATTTAAGACACAACTTTATAACTTAAAAATAATTTAAGAATTAAAACTCTTTAAATTGTAAATATTCAAAAACAACTAAAGAGCTATTAATGCAGTATTTTTGTATTTAATTTTTTAGTAATATGTTAGTTAAAATTGCTGCAATTCAGAGCGAAAGAGATTTTATAAATATCACATAAATAATTCCTATCTTTATTAATTCTGTAATTTTTATTCGATCTAAAAAGGGCCAACCATAAAAAAAATAGTAGTTTATTTAATATGAAGTATTATAGTCTTTTATTCCGAATATATATATTTGTCAAGTATTGTAATTTATAATTTTGTTGTTTAAAATATTAAAACTTATATTGTTGTTAGATTTCAAGCATGTTTTAATGTTATGTAAATTGGTGTTCTGTTTTTTCATATAACCTTTAGTACAAAATAGTTTTTGCACATGACAGTATTATAAACTTTGTAAATTATAAAAAAAAAGTTGCTCAATCTATTATATTTCCAATCCTTATAAAAAATTTAATTCCTTACCTATCTTGCTTTTTTTGCTGCTAATTCAAGGTGCATATATTATACATTAGTATTAGTACCCACTTAATAAGTATTAGAATGTGTGCATATATTTTTCTAGTGTTGCAATATTTTCAAAATATTTAATTTTTGCCAGATAATTTTATTTTACACGAGCCATTTAATTGTTTTACGCCATCTGAATAAAACTTTCTTACCACAACTTTTGAATTTGGTTTTAGTCAAATAAAATAAGTTATTTAACTTATACAGCGCTAATACCCGACTTTTAAAAAGAACTATTGATTTGGAAGAAAAGCTTTTCCTATACTTGAAGCCTAAATAGCAATAGTAACATTGGTTATTAAAAAAAATTCAAAGGTATAGCAGATTTATAAATTAGAAAGCAGGATCATAACACTTAGCTTCACTACATGAGGTCTTGGTTTGATCCCCACTGCTTTCATGTCTGTACTGGCCTTAAGTAAGGCGCTATAAATGGGTTGCCTTTATGCTAAGCAAGGACTTAATCAAAATCTAATTATTGGGCAAATGCATTCAATAAAATTCTAAACTGGCAAAGGCAACTCAAGACTGGGTCAGGGTAACAAATGTTACTCTATGTTAAGTTGTGAAGTCAACCTTTCCACAATAATAAAAAAAAAAACTGTTTACAATTTATTTTGTAAGTCATTTAAATATGAAACATAGCCTAAAGCTACATTTTTAGCTTGTTATGAAAATTCCATGTTTATTTTTTAAAAATCTCTCTTATCTTTATGCTACTTTACATACAGAAGAACAATAAAGAGAAAATTTTTTTATTTAGTCATATCAAAATGTAACAAAAAAGTTTGTGAAAGGTTTTTGTTTATATTGGAACGAATACAACGTCAAACATGCTTTGGTAACAGCCCCAAGTATTTAAATATTCAGTGATGGTCTGGTCTTCTTTGTCTAAATACGAAATTAAACTTAAATAAAGCAACTAATATTTAAATAATAGGAGTTTTTTTAAAAATTTAGGTTTAGTAGACATGGGTTAATAGGGTAACCAATTAATTTAACTCAATAAAAATTTAATTTTTCCTGGATTCAAAAAATTTGTAAACACAAATAAAGTTATATAGGATTGATTTGTCAAAGTTGTCTTTTAATCCATTAGTTGATTTTTTGCAACACATAACTAATATTTGCCCGCAATAATTTAATGGCTGTTTTTTTTTTTTAAAAGCCTATAAATTGGACATAGATCTATATAAAATGGGACTAAGTGGATGTAATATATAAGTATATCCAAGTTATAGACCTATTAAATAAATAAAACTGCCATTTGTGATGCAATTGTAAATAAATGCAGGCAAATATTATTTGAGAGTTGCAACCATATTACAACAATTAAAATCCGACCGTAGGGTGGACTATTGACTAGTTTTATAATTAATTTACGCAGCCTATTTGTGTTTGAGTTGTAATATTTGTAAGGTGCTATTTTATTGTTGCTGGCAAGCACAACCTTACCTTGGGGCTGATCTGATGATGTTGTCGACTCTAACGATCATCTCAGCTGCCTCCGCAGCACTGACGAGAACTTGTCTCTTCACTTGAAAGGATTCTGTGATCCCAAGTTCCTCCATACAAGCTATTCTTCCTTCCTCCATGTCTGATGAAGATAAAAAAATTCAAAAAATTTATTTTTATTCCTATTAAATAAACAACTAAAAAAATAAAAAAAAATTGTCAAAAATAAAACAAAAATTATTTAATTTTTTCCCACAGCATGAGAGCAGTGGGGATCAAACCAAGATTACATGCCTGTGTGGCAAGAAACATTAAATGCACACAAAATAAAAAGGTTGAAAAATAAACTCACCTAGTCCATAAGTACTTTTCCCTTCTGCATGAGCTGCCCTTAATTCAGAAGCTAATTGAGCACTATCAAAACCTGCGTTGTCTGCTATAGTTATTGGGATCTACAACAAAGAAACAGTGTTAAAAAATAAAAGTTTAAGCAAGTTTAAATTGGTAGATATCTTGTTTGTATTTATTTATCCTTGATGTGGTAAGGTCAACTTAACAGTCTAAATATAGAGTAACATTTGTTACCCTGACCCAGTCTTAAGTTGACTTGGGAGTTTTAGATAGGCTATTAATATTCTAAATTGCTGAAAAATTAAATTGCCAGTTAAAAAATTAACTCAAAAAAAGAAAAATATCTTAACTGTTTCAGACTAGTAAAATAAAGTCCTTTGTGAGTAACAGAGTCCAATAGTTCAACTTAAAATAAGGTAAAAACAGGAAAAATAACTTCTTGATATTATGTAAACTACAACTTTAAACAAGTAAAATGCAAGGAAAATACCTTCAACCAAAGTTACAACTTACTTGCATAAGAGCTCTTGCAAATGATTCCATCGCTGCAGATTCCTTCCCAGCAGTTTTCACTGCAAGATTAAGAACAGCGTTGGCCATTAGAGCCTCACAGCAGCCTCCCCCTTTCACCGTCCTTGTCTCGGCCACGGTTCGTTGGAGAACACATAAAGCGTCGTGCATCGATCGCTCTGACTCGTCAAGAATCTGCTGGGTGGCGCCACGGAGCACAATTGTACAAGCCTCGGCTCTTGCAACACCTGAAATATTTTTAATAAGTTTTTTTTAATTTTTTAACAGAAATTTGTCTTTAAGTTTAGGCTTAAATTAATTAATTAATTAGCTCTTTAATTATGACTAATTAATCTTTTATTACCAGAATAGATACTTAACAGAAATTAATTAATTAAGCACTTAAATTGATACATTAATTAGCCTTTTTAAAAAAAAAATTATAATTTCACCAGAAAATTTGATAAGTTTATCCTCGCCGATCATAACCTCTTCTATAAGGTCACAATGTCCGAGCTGCACAAGGTCAGGGCGGTCAAAGGTCGAGCAAATCTCACCCCCGAGTACGAGAGCCAATCTTTCTACTCCCTCAAAGTCAGCGTGTTCTATCGCCATGACTCCCGCATCAGCAAATAATTGTTCAGGATAATTGTAGATCAGTTGTCTAAAAAAAGTTAAATAAAAGATAAAAAAATAGAATTTAATTTCTATGTTTTTTAAGGTCAACTTTACAGCCTAAACATAAAGTAACATTTGTTACCCGAACCCAGTCTCAAGTTGCCTTTTAGCAGTTTGGGATATTATAGATTATAATTGCCTGGTAATAAGGCTGTTGATTAAGTGTTAGCTCAGCAGGAGTTTATACCGTTTATACGGCCTTACTTAAAGGCGCTCCAGCATGGAGTGGTGAGGATTAAACTTAGAACTTCATGTAGTAAAGCAGTGTGTTTTAACTTCACAATCAAAAAAATTAATAAAATTCATTTTTTAAAATCCAAAAATCAATTACTTAAATATCTTAATAGTTACCTTAAATTAATTTGTGTAAGACTATTTTAAAAAAGATTTATTTAAACAGTTTTTAGTTCTTAAAATCTTAAAAAAAAAAAATATCAAACCTGTTAATAAAACAGTTAATTCCATGGGATATAATTTTCTCACATTTTTCTTTCATTTTCATTTTTTCAACTAATTCTATTTCAGCGACCTTAGCCACCCCATCTACCCTTACTCTTGATCCAAACACCTAAACAAAAATATTGTTTGATAATTATTGTTTGACCAGCCGGCAGCGTGGTGTAGTGGTAAGAACATTTGCTACACTACACATGAGGTTGTGGGTTTAATCCCACTGAGCTCATGCTGTAGTGCCCTTGAGTAAGGCACTATAAACGGTATAAACTCCAGCTGAGCCAGCACTTAATCAGCAGCTTAATTACCAGGCAATTATGATCTATAATATCCCAAACTGCCACAGGCAACTCGAGACTGGGTCGAAGTAACAGTTGTTACTCTATGTTTAAGTCGCGCATTTGACTTTCCCACATCGAGGATAAAGATATATATACAACTCTAAAAATAGTTGGCAATTAATAAAACATAAATTAAAAACCACCTTAATTTTGTCGGTATCCATTGAAGTATTCGCGATTAAAACTTTTACATTTTCTAATCTTTTAGGTTGATTCATTCCCACTTTTTTATCCAATAAAAATCCTTCTTCCAAGTAAGAATCAGTCATTGTACTTCCTAATTTCTTAATAATCTGAAAACAATAAACATTTGGTATATATATACATAGCATAAACTTAAATTAAGTTATAAGCTTCATAATATTACCCCAACATAGTCTCAAGTTGTACAAGTTTAAGATATTATTGACCCCATGATACTACCCCAACATAGTCTCAAGTTGTACGAGTTTAAGATATTATTGACCTTATGATATTACCCCAACCCAGTCTCAAGTTGTACAAGTTTAAGATAATATTAACCTCATGATACTACCCTAACCCAGTCCCAAGTTGTACGAGTTTAAGATATTATTGACCTTATGATATTACCCCAACCCAGTCTTAAGTTGTACACGTTTAAGATATTATTGACCCTATGATATAACCCCAACCCAGTCTTAAGTTGTAAAGGTTAAGATATTATTGACCTCATGATACTTCACCAACCCAGTCCCAAGTTGTACAAGTTTAAGATATTATTGATCTCATGGTATTACCCCAACCCAGTCCCAAGTTGTACAAGTTTAAGATATTATCGACCTCATAATATTACCCCAACCCAGTTCCAAGTTGTACAATTTTAAGATAAAATTGACCTTATGATATTACCCCAATCCAGTACCAAATTGTACAAGTTTAAGATATTATTGACCAAACGATATTTCTATAGATCAGTATTATCTTAAAATTCCTTTAACAAAACAAAAATTTGGCACAACTCCATAAAATTTAAAGCTTTTCAAATTAAAAACTAAAACTTAAAACTTAAAACTAACTTGAATAGCTTCTAGATTCCCACTTCCCTTCAACCTTAACACGGCATTTACTGCCATCTTTGCGAAAAAGTCTTTATGTTGAGTTAGAAGCTTGGAGCTTAAAGTTGTTCTTGCTACGTTGAGAAGATCTTCCCGAAATTTCACTTCATCCGATCTAAATAATAAAAAATACGCAATTAATTTTTTTTGTATACAACAAGATACAATCTTGCTAAAAAAAGTATTTTTTAGATAAAATTAAATTTCTTAGAATTTGCCAGTTTATTATTATTTGAAAGCATTATATTTATTTATAAAAAAATTAACTTAAAAACAAAAATCTTGATTAAAGTTTACAATAAGATATATATAATTTTAACAAATTTTTAAACACAAGTCGATAACTCTCAACTAATATTTGCCCTAACTCTCAACTAATATTTGCCCCCGCAACATAATAGGCAGTTTGAATTTATTTTAAAAGCCTACAAACTGGATAAATATCTTTCACTAAGCTTCACTATATATAAATATAAAAATAAATGAATTGTCTTCTATTTTTTTTACAATTTCAACGTTTTTATCTTATTTGCTCTCTAGTGCTACCATGCTGGCACAAAAAAACTAACAAGTTTTTTTTTCGTATATATATCTTTATCCTCGATGTGGGAAAGTCGAATACGCGACTTAAATAAAGAGTAACATCAGTTACTCCGACCCAGTCTCGAGTTGCCTGTTGCAGTTTGGAATATTATAGATTATAATTGCCCAGTAATTATGCTGCTGATTAAGTGCTGGGTCAGCAGGAGTTTATACCGTTTATATCGTCTTAGTTAAGGGCACTACAGCATGAGAGCAGTGGGGATTAAACCCACGACCTCATGTGTGGTGTAGCAAGTGTTCTTACCATGCTGCTGGTAAACATACAACACAATGTAATCAAGCTTAATAAGTAAACTCACCCATTATCGACTGCGCAGTTGTTAAGAGCTTCTTTAGCTGCTTCTGCTGCCTTCCTCCACCCTCTAACAATGATTTGTGGATGGAATTTCTGAGCTACCAGTTTTTCTGCTTCCTGTTTAATAAAAACTTTGTTACTGCACTTGTAAATGTTTGTGGAATTTTACTTTTAATTTTTTTGATATTTTTATTTATTCTTGATGTGGGAAGGTCGAATGTGCAACCTAAACATAGAGTAACATCAGTTATCACAGACCCAGTATTAAGTTGCCTTTGGCAGTTTAAGATATTACAGAATAAAATTAAGTGATAATTAATCTGCTGATTAAGTGTTGGCCCAGCAGGAGTTTATAGTGCCTTACTCAAAAGCGCTACAGCATGAGAGCAATAGGGATCGAACCCAGGACCTCGTATAGATGTCCTGACTACTACACCATGCTTTCAGTTTTAAAAAGCACTGAGACAATAAAACCAGGTCCATAATATCGTTAAAAAAATCAAGACAGAGTTAGAGTCAAAAATAGTAATTTTATGATTTGACAGTAATTTAACACAAACTTTTACTGATAAATAAAAATCCAACACAAAATAAAATATAATTTGTATATAATATAATTTTTATAAAGATGCAAACTAAAATGTTTATAATTTCATTTATAAGTTATGCAAAAAAGCATAGCAAATTTAAATTTAATTATAGTAAACACTTTTTATGCAGTGATAAAAGTACCTACCCTTAATAGCTCGGCAGCTAACACAGTGACAGAAGTAGTTCCATCTCCAACCTCATCATCTTGAACACGAGCCAAATCTAATTTCAAAATATATTACTTGGAAAATTATAGATTTTATTTATTTTTTAAATTTGGGTTTGGCACGAGTTAGGATAATTTTAATTGCCTTACTCAAGTGGGCTACTAGGTTGAAACAGTGGGAATAAAACTAATGACCATTTGCTGGTAATTCAAGGATCTACTAACTACACCAAGTGAATGTAGAACGAAGTGGTTTAGAAAAACTAAAAATATATATTTCAGATATTTTTAACCATGCCAGTTCGCATTGCGGTGTATTGGTCAGAACACTTGACTTTATTACATGAGATCCTAGGTTTAATCCACACTGCGCTCATGCTGTAGAGCCCTCATGTAAGTATAAACTTCCACTAAACCAATACTTAGTCGGCATCTTAATTGTTAGGCTATTATAATTTTAAATCTTTGCAAAAGGCACTTGAAACTGGGTTAGGGTAACTGACTTTATTTTTAGACTGTGAAGTTAGACGTTACCACATCAAAGATAAACAAGTATAAAAAAAGTTTCACTCACCAACAAGGATTTTAGCGGCTGGGTTATCGACTCCAATTCTTCTTAGAATAGTTGCTCCGTCATTTGTTACCGTGATCCCTGGTTCACCACCAGAGGGCCCATGACTCATCAAAATCTTATCCATTCCTTTCGGACCTAGCGTGCTCTTTACCAGATCGCCGATAGCAACCGCACCAACAAAAGAAGACTGAGAAAAAATATAAAATCTTTGTTAGAAGATTACAAAATTTAAAAACATTTAATATAAAGATGAGCATTAAACTGAAAGATTATAAAATAAAACTAAAAATAATTTTAAATTTACCATTCTTGCAATTTCCGCTCTTTCTTCATCAGCTCCATGATTATAAATCGAAACTGGATTTAAAGACATCTAAATCAATTTAATATTTTCGTTAAAAAAACAACTGAGAAAATTTTTTTTTGTATATATATAAATTTACCCTTGATGTGGATAGGGTAAATGCCGACCTAAACATAAGGTAACATCACTTACTCCGACCCAGTTTCGAGTTGCCTTTAGCAGTTTGAGATATTATATTAATTATAATTTAGTAATAATTATGCTGCAAATTAAGTGTTGGCTTAGCAGGAGTTCATACTGTTTTTGGCGCCCTACTTAAGGGTGCTACAGAATAAGAGCAGTGGGGATTGAACCCATAACCTCATGATGGAGTAGCAAGTGTTCTTACCATTTTTTTAAATACCGTAAGGTTAGATTGCATGTAGTTTTTATTAAAATTGCAATAATAAACACAAAAATTTAAAAAAGTTGTTTAACTTACCATTTTGCTGTGTTTTGTGAAAAAAATATCAACTAGAAATAAATTTAAATTACACTAATGTGTGATTCTATTATTAACAAAATCAACAAACTAAAAAAAGAGATAGAAATGATTAAAAATCTAAATTTGTTATAAAAACCTTACCCCTATCTTGAAAAATAAAAAATATCCCTAAAATTTAGTTTATTTAAACTTTATTTAGTTATAATTAAGGAATGTCAAGTCACCATATATTAAGTCCTTCCCACAACGGGAAAAACTGAAAAAGGAACTCTAGCGTCGTCTGCCCAGTTTATAAAATGCAGAATGGACGGAACTTTTATAACTTTACCCTAATCTTCCATTGTACATTCCACCCTTTCCGCATTTGTTTTAATACTACTTGTTCAAACCGGCGGACGACGCTAATAAAGATCCGAAAAAAAGCAGAAAAAACCTCCTAAAGTATAAAACCACACAACAACGTTTTACGGTTGCCAACCACTTAACTTAAACTCAGAAAAAACTTAAATTTCGAGCTCGCTCTAGAATCTTCGAACTACAATCACGTTGAAATCAACCAACCATAAATCGTTTAATTTAAAAATATTATTTCAAGCTGTTTTTTTCTTACTGTATGTGATTTATAAAAATGATCAATTAACAGTAGTTAAATACTTCACACTACTTTTCACATATATTTTAATATATAAAAAATTATTTATTATAGTTGAAAAAACTTAAAAATATAAATGTTTGAACAAAACAAATTTTTTTCGAAAACATTTACAACACTAAAGGCCTGTTCACACGATAAGATAACGTAGCGTTGCGCTGCGTTGCGTAACTTTACAAGTTCTAGGGATTTCTTTTTAAAATTTCAATAAACAATACCGAATAAAAGTATACCGCTCATGAATTCTTGGGTAAATTTCGCTCCAGCCACAAAACTTTACGAAATCTTACTTAACTTTCGCAAACTTTCGTATGTGTGAACGACTCGGTTCATTATAAATAGTTGCCCAATCTTGCATTACGTTGCCTTGCGTACGACGTGTGAACGGGCCTTATGACTTAACCCGTAAAATGGACAAGAATAAGCAACTTGTAACCAAAAGAATCCCCAGCTAATTAAAAAATTTACAATTGTTTTGTATTTAGAGTGCATTAGTAATACGCAAAGGTATTTGTCAACAATGTAGGCTGCCAGGGAGATATTAACACAACCAAACGAAGGAAAACTGAATTATTTTACTTGCTTAAATTTTATTTAAACTTCTTTATTTTAAATATCGAAAAAAATATAACAAAGTTTACAGTTTACTCAGTATGTAACAACAAACTTTATTGCACAAAATATAAATAAATATATTTAAACCTTGTTAGTAAATATTTAATATGTTGGGTAGAGTCATATAAATATTTAATATGTTAGTTAAAGTTATACATTTTGCAAGTATTTTCTTGTAAGAGAAATAAACAAACTTATTTAACATAACATAATATCCTATTTGGTCTAATTCAATTTTTTTTAAAACCAATACTGGCAGCCCGGTGTAGTCAAAACACTTTTCTTCCACTACATAAAGTCTGGGTTTGATCCCCAGTGACCCCATGCTGTAGCGTCTTTTAGTAAAGCGCGGCAGACAACTCGAGATTGGGTCAAGGTAACTGTTGTTATTCTATGTTTATGTCGTGCATTCGACTTTCCAACATCGAGGATAAAGATTTATACAAAAAAAATAAACACACAAATATAATATATTTAAGCAATGATCTCTATTAAATTTGTTTTATTTTACGAAAATATAATTTCTTGGTAAAGATTTTAACAAACAAAAAGTTAATTTTAATCATGGTCCCAACATTTAATTTTGTTTTTAATCCAAAAGATTTTCGTTCTAGCCCTTTTGTTAAATCTTCTACTAAAAGCTTTAAAACTAAAAGTTGTTTTTTATAAAGAACTTAACTTCCTTATCTTACGTAATACAACCGGTGTTTTAACAGAACAATAAAAAAATTGTTTTATTTTTAAGTAATTTACTTTTTAACTAAGCGAAAGTTTGTTTTAATCAAGCTGCCAGCTTTAATTATAAATTTATAAATGCTATAAAAGGAATATATTTTATCAAATATCGTATTAACTATTTTACACGATATAGATATAAGTTCTAAGTAAAAATTAACCTGTCTAACACTTTAGAATGCTTTTTTTAGTAGGTTAAAAACTTAAAATAAATGTAATAAAATGATTTGGAAAGTTATTTGTTCAAGTGTTTTAATTTTGGTTGTTGTTCTAGCACCTTGTAGAGGTAAGAAATTGTTAACAATTGTGCTATTTATCAAAACAATAATCCATATGTCATATATATATATATCTAAGTATGGATGCATGTCTTTGTAGACCTTAGTAATAAAATTCCGTTTGTAAACAAATTACGACGAGCAATGGAGTTATAAGTTTGATTAAGGTACGACAATTAAACAAAAGATTTAATTGTAACCTAACAAATAAAAAATATTCAACAATCTAAAGTGTTAAAATATATAAAAAAATTTGCGGAAAATCTAAATTAAAAGATCAAACCTTAAATGAAAAATAAGTTAGGTAGGGTCAAAATAGAAGTATTAACAATTAGGTGTAGTTAAAAGATTATCGAAAATAAATTATATTAATTGCTTCAAATTTTCGTCCCTCGATTAACGATTTACAACAAAAAATTATTAATAAAAAATTAGAAAAATTAAGCCCAGTACCGTGGTAGGCCAGCCATGGCAGCAGACTATGACCCAAAAACGTTTTATGTTTAAGCCGCATCAAAGCCACAATATTCGCCCTTGAGTTTAGCAGTTTTTAAGTATATTTTTGATTGCTTGCAATAAACAATCTTATCACACATTTGAATTACGCTGCCATGTATAGCAATTTCTACGAGTCCTTGTGTCGAATATAAATATTTATTATTGTAATAAAATATTTTGCAATCACTTTGTAAAAACTAGTTTTTTTTTACAGCAACCAAAGCCGATGCAGTGATAATCCACAATGGATATGAGATCAGTTTTTACAACAAAACACATTATTCATACCAACATCAAGCTGAACAAAAATGCCAGGAAATAGGGGGAACTTTGCTCATAATCAAAGACCTACAAACTCAACAAGTTGTTGAGACTCAACTTTGGGAATGGGAAAAACCGACAGGGGGTTACGACTCTGAAAGTTATTGGCTTGGTGCAAGTGGTTACTCCTCACCATATAACTGGACATGGTTCGATGGTACACCAATACCACAACGTGGTTCTAGTACAGACAAGAGATATGAAAATTGGGATAAATACCAACCAAATAAAAATCCAGGTTATCTTACAATACAAGCAACAAATAAAGTAGAAAACTTACCATTAGGAGCCTGGTCTGCCAAGAGTGATAATCAGCAATATGGATTAGATTTTATCTGCCAAAAAGGTAATTATAAACTATATTTAATTTATTTCAACATCCACAGAAATTTTCTTAAACCATTATCAACTTACATAACAAAATAAATAAAAATAAAAAGGTTGTACGTACTAACTGTTTTTAATTATATAGCATTTTGTTGTATCGCTTACTATATATTTTTATGTTTAAAATTTAAAAGAAATTAATCAAATATTTTTATTAGAAATTTGCAATAGTGAATACCGATGCAGAAATGAAAGCTGTACTAAACCTTGTGAAGTACAAGATAACGAAACTTGTTTGTGTTTTTGTAAGCCTGACTACATACAAACTACTGAAGGGTGCGAATTAAGTTAGTTAATTAATATTCAGAAATTTGGTAAATAATAAATGTTTATAAACAATTACTTAAAAATATTAAATATACTAAACTTATATAACCATAATAATTTGTAACACTAACTTGTTTAAAAATATTTTTTTAGATATGTGTAAAGAATCCAACCAAACCTTCGTTGATGGAGAAGAAAACCTAATTCTTACATTTCCTGATACATTAGCTGGTTACCGCGCAAATACAGTTCAAACTTGTCCTTTAAACACCCCAAACGGTAAGCAAATTAGACCTGTATGAACTTAAAGTCATTTTTATAGTATACTTTTTTTTAAATATGTCAGATAAACATAATTTAATTAATATTTTCATTTTATAAATTTTAAGCGGGAATTTCTTATGGAAACAAATTTTGTGATGAAAATGGAAATTGGAAAGATCCTGTCTTTATTAAATCATGTGATCATTCTTTGGAGGTAAAATTTTTGTATTTTATATCATAACCTTTGTTTATTAAAGTTAAATTGGTACAAATTACTAGAAATTATTAAACTTTTTTTAGAATCTTGAAAGCCAGCCGATAGCAAATGAATCACAACGTGTAGAAGTTGCTAACAATGTCCAGGTTTTAACTTCTAACCCAGAAAACATTCAAGCAAAAAATGTGACGTCAGCTGTTGAGGTTTTGGAGAATATCGTAAACACTTCATCTTTATCAACAAATGTAAGATATTTGTTCACTTTTCTTAGGAGTAACTGAATATAACATTTTGTTTATTTTGTTTAACACACTTATATTTAAATAAAAAATATTTTAAAGGTGACAAATTCAGTTGTTTTGACGTTAAGCAACTTGTTGGAAGTTTCTGAAAAGGAAATAATCAAAAGTAATTCACCGCAGAGGTTATTATATTTATGATAAAATGTTTTAGGCTAAATATGTTTAAACTTTTGTAAAATAAATTTAGATATTAGTCTTAATTCTATAATAATTAGTGTGAGTAATAAAATTACTTTTATTTTATTATCAAAAAAGTTTTTTACAAACCGAATAAAATATTAATTTACGTGATTTATTATTTAGAATTCTAGAAACATTGACCAAGGTTGGTGAAAAAGTTGAGCTCAAAGAAGGAGAAACATATGAACAAGTTGGAAACAACCTTGTCTTTGCTGTTTATCAACCAAATATAAAAGGTTTGTTCATGTAATTGCAGCTATAAATTTTAACGTAATCTTTTTGTAAGTTATTGTAGAAAGGCAAAAATAACCGTCAAAAGAAGGTTATTAAGCCAATAACTTAAAAAAAAGTTTAAAAACATTTATTCCACCAAATGAAAGTAAAAAAATGGGATCACTCGTATTTAAGAGCTTTAACGATCCTATTTTTATTGTTTAAATTTTGAAAAACAAAAAGTACAAGTGATCCAAAGTGGTTTTTAAAATGCATTTCTTAATTAGATTACTTTATTCAATTTTTATTTAGAAACAGTAAAACGCATTGGTTTGCAAGTTATTTGGAATCAATTAGTTGCAGAAAAAAGCTTCAGAAGCGACCAAGCAAAAACATTTCGTGGCCATTCAAGTTCAAACTCTTACATTCAACTTTTTGCAGGTTTGTATTAGTTTTGATTACAATGACTCCTAAGTAAAATTAAAGTTTGCAAATTGAATAAAGCATTTTATTGTAGATGTTAGAGTGAGTTTTTATGCAATGTTGAACAACAAATTGTTCATTAACCCAAGTTTAAATGGAGAAGTAAACTCTCACGTTGTCCTTTCTGCAACATTGATTGGCAATCAAAGTTTAAAGAAACCTGTTTTAATGAAATTTGATCTAAACCAGGTAATATATAAGTTTTTTAAGTTAAATTGACAGTTTTTAATATGTAACATAACAATATATTTGTCTTGGTTCTTTAGATTTTAGTAATGTTTTATCTCGTTTTATTTCTATAGAACTTGACAGCAGGCATGGAAAATCTTACCCAATGTGTATTTTGGGATGAAAACATCAACGAATGGTCTTCAGAGGGCTCAGAAATTATTTCTCAAACTCTAGAATATATTGAATGCTCGTTTCAGCATTTAACCAACTTTGCAACTGTTTTTGTAAGTGTTTTTGAGTATTTTTTATTTAATTAATACGTTTTGTAAGCTATGCATATATTACTATGTTAATAAAATCTATAGCAAGGATTAATTTAAAATTAAAACATTGTTTATTTCAGTATTACTCTGACACTGATGACATGTTACACGAAAACCAAATTCTTTCAACGATTACCTTGGTTGGATTATGTGTCTCAATTCTTGGTCTTTTGCTGGCAATATTAGCCAACATCTGTTTAAAGTAAGTGTTTTACTATTAGTATCGTTTTTTTTTAACCCTAAACTTGGTTCACCTTTATAACCAAAGAACTAACATCATCTATACTTCTATATGTATGGTCATATGCTGATCCATAATTCTATGCGGGCAATAACTGAACTTCCATAATATAACATAGTTAAATTCTTCGTTATTAACATACAGTATCTAGACGTTATAAAATGTTAAATACTATTTCTAGGGGCCCTAAACAGAAGAGCAAAAGACGCGGCACTTTTATTTCCACTAATCTTTCCATCTCTCTTATACTCTTGAACACAAGTTTAATCGTCAGTGAGCAAGACATTGTAACAACATCGGCTCAAGGTTGCTTGGCCTTTGCTATTTTGATTTATTATTTCCTCTTTACTAGCTTTGGTTGGATGGTGGTGGAAGCAGTTATGGTGTTTATGGCAATTTACTTTGTAAGTAACTGTTGTTTTTAAATGTAATTACTTACAAAACATTTTTTTATGTATTTTAAGATACTTTTTGTTAAAAAACTTTGAAATTTTACTTCAAAATATTTTTTAAATTGTTTTATTTTTAGCCCGTCTTCGTCAAAGTGAAACTGAATTGCAAAAAGCTGTACGTTAGTTCGACGATTTGGGCTTGGTTGGTACCTGCTGTTATGACCTTGGTTCTTATTTTTGGCAGAGAAAAATACCTGAAAAAGGATATGTTGTAAGTACAGAACCAAATTAACTGTAACTGGTGTAAGTATTATTTACTCAATACATATGATATGCATTTTAGATGCTGGCTAAAACGTGAATATATCAAGTACTTTGTGACGATTCCTACTGCTATTTACATCGGCATCAACTTGATCATTTATCTGGCAATTATCTACAAGTATGTCTGGAAACGAAACAGAAATGCTATGGTAAATCAAAATTTTATTTTTAAATCAAGTTCACTCAAATTGTAAACAACATAACATTACTTAATAACTTATATGTAGCTTAAAGTTTAAATTTCAATTGCATTTTGTTGGGTTAAGGTGAAGAAGAACCGAACAAGAGATGCCTGGTTCTCTTTGACGCTGTTTGTTAGTTCGGGAATCCCCTGGATATTATGGTTCTTTGTGTCAAAAGGAGGGTTGGTACTTGCGATTATATTTGCTGTATTCATTTCACTTCAGGGTAGGTTATTTTTATATTTAGTTTAATAACGATCCTGACCTCGCTGTAGTAGATTAAGTAATGGTAGATGTTGGCTCAGCTCGGTAGCACTTTTACTTCCATTTAAGCTAGTATTCAGGCTAAAGATTGCAGTAAAACATTGGTTTAACTAGTCGATAGCCTTCTCAACGGTCAGCATTTTAATTGTCAAAATTTAAAACAAATTATATTTGTCTGCGATAATCAACCTGCGCATCACAAACGGCAGAGCCGGGAGGTTTCGGGTACAAGTCGCACCAATACCATAATATTCGCCCTCAAATGCGGCGTTTAAAACAAGACCGGCAGCGTGGTTTAAAACAAGACCGGCAACACTTGCTACACCACACACGAGGTCGTGAGTTTAATCCCCACTGTCCTCATGCTGTAGCGCCCTTGGGTAAGTCGCTATAAACAGTATGAACTCCTACTGAGCCAGCCCGTATTCTGCAGTATAATTATCAGGCAATTATAATCTATAATATCCCAAACTGCTAAAGGCAACTCGAGACTGGGTCAGAGTAACAGTTGTTACTCTATGTTTAAGTCGCGCATTCGACTTTTCTACATCGAGGATAAAGATGTATACAAAAAAAAGAGCTTTAAACACGTTCCAACAGCGCACCCTTATCACAATAAGCTGATACGTAAAAGATAATAAAGAAATTATCCAAAAGTAATTACCAAACTGTTATTTCAGGTTTCCTGATCTTTTTGTTACGTTTTGTTCGTGATGCCGAAATAAGAAACGAAATCAAGTTGGCAATAAGAAACAACGAAGTTCGCTTGGCGGTCGTTAACGCTAATGACAATTCTTAAAGTAGTAGTGCTTTCAACTATGTAGTAAAAGTCGTCTTATCTGTTTATTCTCTACTATTAAAGAGCCCTTTATAACATGTATTTAACATGTTGTTGAATTGTAGTTCGACTTATTATTAAGATTCCGCCTTTAACTTTAACTTAATATAATTCTGCCTTGTTAACGTTTATGTTTGCGCGACTTAAACACAGAGTAACATAAGTTACTCCGACCCAGTCTCGAGTTGCCTGTGGCAGTTTGGGATATTATAGAGACTATAATTGCCCGGTAATTAAGCTGCTGATTAAGTGCTGGCTCAGCAGGAGTTTATACCGTTTATAGCGCCTTCCTCAAGGGCGCTACAGCATGAGATCAGTGGGGATTGAACCCACGACCTCATGTGTGGGGTAGCAAGTTTTCTTACCACTACACCACGCTGCCGGTAACTTTTATAAGTATGGTGAATTACTTTTATTTAATATTAACATTTTTGGCCTAAACTCTTGGTAGTGTCACTGAAATAAAATATAGTTTTTTGTGTTGTAAATTATGATTTGATTTTTAAGAAATATTGGGTAGCAAAATTGGCTAATTTAAACTAGTAATTACGCGAATTATTGTAAAATACGCGGTCCAGAATTAATCTTTTTTTTTACTATACTTATATGACATAAATTTTGTCTAACTTCCCGCCTTCATAGGCCTAAAACTTTTTTGGTATAGTTAAGTTTAAAACAACGATTTATACCTAAAAAAACGTCATAATCAGTCACGTGTCCAATGTAAGATGACAACCTTACAAGGTGGCCTCCCCTTTAACAAATCAATGGTCGTATATACATTGAACAAATGTATTTTCTAAAATATAAGTTATAATGTTTAGATAGAGAAATAGATTATATTTAAACTTGTAATTTTCAAAATTAGCAATCAGTTTAGACCAGTGTAAATTGTATATTAGGCCTTCCTCCATTTGTTTTTTAAAGAACTGAACCAAGAGATTCTATATGGGATTTAAATTTTATCATCATTTTAACTTGACAATATTTTAATTTATTTATGCAAAATAACAAAATCCATTTCAAAACCCAACAATAACTGTATGAAATTATGGTTATAGATTAAATCTGGATTTTAATGGTTGCAAATTTAAATAAAAACAACATACCTATAACATGAAAATTTAAAAATTTAAAAACTATTAATAGTTGCATAATTGTAGTTAATTTTTTTATATATACAGTAATAAAGATGCCAAAAAGTAATACATTAAAAGAATCAGAATTGTCTTTATATTACATTTGAATTTTAAAACACAAGTTCCCTATCCAAAATTTGAGCCTTTGTACTATAAGCTCCAATCCTTAAATTACTGGCAACTGGGCACAAGTCCGTATTACACCACATTACTGCAGCATGTACGTCTGCCTTAGTGGCACCCTCCCATGCTGCATGTTCTACTAATAACATAGCTGAGTAAATGCGAGCTAGGGTGTAGGAGAAATCACGCGCTGATAAGAACATTGTTTGCGGATCCATTTTCGAAAATTGGCTAATAAAAGCTCTTAGGTCACCGGTTGCAATCTGAATTTTAGCTGTTGGGTTTCGCAAATCTTTGATGCCACGATCACTTACATTGCCTAAGCGTTTATTTATTTCCATAAAAAATGAATTAAGTACCTCACCTTTTGATTTAGCAACTGCACGTAAGGTATCTAGAGATAGAATATTAGTCGTACCTTCCCATATACTTAAGACTTGTGAGTCTCGCAATAAACTAGGTAGTCCGGTGTCTTCTAAATACCCTGCTCCTCCAAAGCTCTCAAGACCTTCAGATATCATAGCAATTGATTGCTTGGCTGTGTATAACTTACACACTGGTGTTAACAGTCTTAGAAGATCAGTATCTTCTTTGGTAGCTGTGTTGAGTTCGGTTTTACCGAGTAATAAAACAGTCTCAAAAGTTAGCAAAGTTGCAGCCCTGCTTTCCACATCAATTCGTGCCAGGGTTTGCACATGTAGTGGATGGTCAACTAACAATTGACCAAAGGCCTTACGCTTAGTTGCATAGTCCTTGGATAAAAGTAGAATTCTTCGTATTGGTGCAGCAGACATGATCGAATTATGAATCCTAGTTAAAGTTAACATTCCTGATATCAGTTTAATTCCCCTACCCGGCTGTCCTATTAGTTGTGCTTTAGTACCATCTAATATCATTTCAGCTGTTGGCAATTGCCTTGTTCCTAGTTTATCCTTAAGTCTTGTTAATTGTAATCCATTCAAACCTGACACTTTATTTGATTTATCTCTAGTTTCAACATAAAATAAAGAAATACCTTTTGTTCCTGGTATGGTGTTGTCATTTTCATCTACAATTCGAGCCAATGTGAGAGCCATGTCAGCATCAGTTGCCGATGTAAACCACTTATAACCATTCAACTTGTAACTACCGTCTGGTTGTTTGTACGCAATTGTTTCTGTGGCATTCGCAACATCCGAACCTCCCTGCTTTTCTGTCATCCACTGACCAGAAGTCCAAAAATCATTAGGGTCCAAACTTGTTAGTTTATTAAATGCAGTCTGGAGTTCACTATCCGGATTGTCTTTTAATACATTTTCCAAGACTTTTGCAGCACCATCTACCATAGCTAAAGGACAGGAATATAAACCTGATGAAGGAGCAAATATAAACAATTTCATCATTTGATAAAGTCTACTATATTCTCCATATTTACGTTTATAACCATGCCCAACTACTCCTTCCTTTGCAGATATTGATTTCATTTCTTTCCATGCTGAGCAGGTATTAACTTCATCAATTCTATTACCCCATGCATCGTACTGGGTTAAGCTTGGTGGATTTAATTCACATTCTCTGCCCAGATCATTGATTTTATTCGCAACTTCATTCCCAAGTCTAACAAAATCTAATTCTATTTCCTTAAAGAAGTGTTCGGGAAAATGACGTTTTGCGAAAGATTGTAAAAATTTATCACTGGTATATGGGTTCTTTAAAACAGGTAAAACTTGTGTAAAATCTCCTGTATTTTCGTGTTTAAATTGCTCAGATTTCTTTAAATTATTGCGATTTGTTGATTTTGTAATCTCTTCATTTGCTATAACTTTAGTTGAATATTTAAAGCTCTTACAGTTATTTGTAACTTTCAACGAACTTCTTTTAAGAAATAACATTCTTAAACTACATTACAAAACTGCAATGTCAGAATGTTGCAATAGGATTAAGATCAGATGATATCCCATAAAACAAAACGAAGTTAAAGTAAATATGACCTTCCTACATTACAATTAAACATTAACTAAAATCCGGATATGTCAAAGCACAACGTTCTGACGTTTGTAAAACGTTTGGAACTAAACAGTTGAATTAACAAACTGCTAACTTATTTTAACAGTTACCCTTTTAGAAAAAAATATCATAAACCGGGTTAGGTTATTTATTAATAAAATAAAAATTTTTTTAATAATGAATTGCAAAAGTGAATAACTTAATTTTTTGAACTTACAAGGATGGAAATAAGGATAAATTTTCAAATTAAATTCTAGTTTTAATCTTAAATTTGGGGGATCCCCCTTGCATAGTAAACATTGTCCACGAGGTTAAGGCAATGACTTCATAAACTCACATGACGTAACAATTAGCGTAGTTTATTACGTCATATTTATAAAAAATGACGTTACCTTTATCCCACAGTAATTTGTGCAGTCCAACTTCGAAAAGTGTTGATAAAATTACGTTTGAAAACAAAACAAGGTATGAAAATGCTTATCTACCAACTGACCGAGATTTCATGTAAAATACTGGCAGCGTGGTGTAGTGGTCAGAACACGTCCTACACTATGTGAGGTTCTGGGTTCCATCCCCAATGAAATCATGCTGTAGCGCCCTTGAGTTAGGTGCTTTAACAGTGTTAACTCCTGCTGAGCCAGCACTTAATCAGTCAGCAGCATAATTATCGGGCAACTATAATCTATAATATCCCAAACTGCAACAGGCAACTCGAGACTGGGTCGGAGTAACCAATGTTACTCTATGTTTAGGTCGTGACGTCGACCTTTTCACATCAAGTATGAATAAATATGAAAAAAATTATAACCTTTACTCAGGGTTTTTTTAATAGTTGTTAATTAATTTTTTAATTTTATTAGGTCAATGAGCAATGAGAAAAAATACGACATTTTTAGGGATTCACTGTTGAGATATTTAGGTTGGTTTTATTTATGACTTTTATTGTACATTAAAGAAAATGTGATTTTTTTATATTAAATAAAACAAGCAAAAATAATATTAGGTTTGGTGACCATGCCATAACATACTTAAAATCTTTATATAAACATTAATATTTTTGGCATGTTTTAAATCATTAAATTGATTTTGTCATTTTTTCCCGCCGCATTGTTGTAATATTAATTGTATATCTTACTTATTATTTTCTTTTATCAATGCACGAAAAACCCTTTTTGTTTAAAGAATTATAAATTTAAAAAATAAATCTCCAAAAAAATGATTTCAAAACTTTTCTCAATTTTCGTTGTTTTCCAGGATATGCAAATGAGGTGGGAGAAGCGTTTCGAAGTTTGGTTCCAAGATTTTATGTAAATGGAAGTTATGTGGTGGCTAGTTCTTATGTTGTTGCAGATGCTTTTCATAAATATCAAACCACACAAGAACAAGTGGAACTAATAAAGGTTAATTATTGTTTTAAATTTAATTTTAATTTTTTAATTGCAATTCTTTTTTTAAATTTAAGCTAGTATTTTAATATAATATTTAAGTTCTTATTTATTATTTGTTTTAAATATGATCTAATTTATGCATATGCTTTTTTTATAAAATGACATATATATATATACAATTTACCGACAGCGTGGTGTAGTGGTAAAAACACTTGCTACACCAAAGGTTGTGGATTTAATCCTCACTGCTCTCATGCTGTAGTGCCCTTGAGTAAGTCGCTATAAACAATATAAACTCCTGCTGAGCCAGCACTTAATCAGCAGCATAATTATCGGGCAATTATAATCAATAAAACCCCAAACTGCTAAAAGCAAATCGAGACTGGGTCGGAGTAACTGAGGTTAGTCTATGTTAAGGTCGCGCATTAGACCTTCTCACATCGAGGATAAACATATATATAAAAAAAGATATTTAAAGTTGATTTTTTTGTAAATGATTACAAATATTACAGTTGAACACCCTTTTTTTTTTCTCAAATTTTTATTTTCATATCTTCACCTAATTTTTTATTTAAATTGATTTTATAGCAAGGTGAAATAGTATCTAATCCTCCTCAATTTTCTCCAGTTATTTCTGGTGTTGATGCATTGATCTGGCAATCTTTAGCTTCAGTCATTATTCCAGGTAACAATGAGTCTTCTTTGTATAATAAAGGCAGTTTTAATAATTTTATTAAGAAATAAAATAACAAAACAATAAGTGCTCATTAAAACTTAAGCAACCCATAACAACGGTTTAAGATGGCCTTTATTTTATTTAGAATAAATTTAAAGTGCTGGGCTAAATCCCAACTGCTTTAATGTTGTATTATGCTTAATTATGGCATAAAAACTGTATACTCATGTTGAGCTAAAAACCAATTGTCAAATTAATTATTGATATTTAAGCATTTTTTGAATTAAATACCTGCAAATCTAACTGTTTTAGTAGACGCTATTTGATAACCTGCTTAATTGTCGGATTTTTTAATTGTCATATTATGGTTGCAACTCTCAACTAATATTTTCCTGAGATACTTTTTTCACAAATAGAGCACATTACAAATAGTGGTTTTATTTATTTTGTAGGTTTATCAATTAGAAATGAATATATATTTTTTACTAAGCTTTTTTATATATAGATGAAGTTTGAGGTTAACTGCAGTTCATTACAGTCTACAATATATGACACAGCAAAATTTTCTTTACCATTTTAATGACACATAAATTCTGTTGCGATACTTATTATTTACTTAAATTTTTAATACTTAACCAAGGTTAATTATTTCTTTGTTTTATAAAATCTTTTGTTTGTTTTACATTAAAACTAAACCTTTAAACATTACAGGTTTTACAATAAACAGGTTGTGCGCTGGTTCTATGTTTACTCTGCAGAAACTTTCTAGAAAAACTTCAAATTCTTTTAAAAAATGGACTGTTACAGCTATAGGATTGCTAGCAATACCATTTATTATTAGACCTATAGATGAGTAAGTTGATATTAGTTAGTAAGTTAAAAAATTTTAATAATTAAATTTTACTTAAAACTTTAAAAAAAGGTAATTTAAAATTGCTAGTTTTTTGAACTAATTAAAAAATAAGATTTTGATAAGCCTATAGTGATTAATATCTCTATTTTATAACTTTATATATGGTATAACAATTTACATTTTATCTTGTTTTGGAATGACAATTAATTAAAAAATTGTATTTTCATAAAAACCCGCAGCGTGGTGTAGTGGTCAAAACGCTTACAACAATACATAAGGTCCTGGGTTCGATCCCCACTGCTCTCATGCTGTAGTGCCCTAAAGTAAGGTATTATAAACGGTTTGAACTACTGCTAAGTCAACACTTAATCAGCAGTATAATTATCGGGCAATTATAATCTATAATATTTCAAACTGCCACAGGCAACTTGAGACTAGGTCAGGGTACGGTTGTTACTCTATGTTAAGGTTGTAAAGATGACCTTCCCACATCGAGGATAAAGATATATATTAAAAAAAACTTTTTATTTTAAGGGGTGTTCATTTATTTATGGATGGTACAGTTAGAAAAATTTACAAGAAAACAAAAGAGAATTAAAAAAGACAAAATATTTAGAAATTTATAAGTCCTTAAAATATTTATTTTATTTCATTCTGCAACCATTGCTACCCCAAATTTAGTATTTATTTTTATTTTATTTTTTTCTTGGTTTTTAGCCTTTAAATATTACAAAACTACTTATATGATTTAATTTATTTATATTGTTAAGTTAATAAAATAACAATCTTTTTGTTTGTTTATAAAATTGTTATTTTTTTTCTTATAGATATTAGGGTTTTTAATTTTAAAAATATCAAAAAAATGCCAAATTTGTACGGTAAAGTTTGTCTGGTAACTGGAGCCTCAAGAGGACTGGGAAGAGGAATTGCAATTCAACTTGCAACAAGTGGAGCTACTTGTTACATCACAGGAAGAAACAAAGACACACTTGTTAAAGTTCAAGAGGAGGTTTGTTGTGTCATTATTAGGTTTTATAACAGTTAATTATATCTAATTTTAATAATATTAACTATCGATATTTTAAGGTTAAATCCCGGGGCTCTACTGGCAAGATAATTCCAATAGAATGCGATCATTCAAATGATAAAAGCATTGAAGAACTTTTTGCTCAAATAGCTCAAGAACAAAATAAACTGGACTTACTGGTCAACAATGCTTATGCTGCAGTTAAGGTAAAATATATGAGTTTTAGTGTGTTTATGTTTATTATTTATTTATTCTCAATGTAAAAAAGTCAACTTCACGCTAAACATTACACTTCAATATATAAGGTCTTTTCCCACTGCTTCCACGTTGTAGCATTCTTGAGTAAGGTGCTATAAACAATATAAACTCCTGCTAAGCCAGGACTTAATCAGCAGTATAATTATCGGGCAAATATAATCTATAATATCCCAAACTGCCAAATATTAACTCGAGACTGGGTTAGAGTAGCTGATGTTACTCTATGTTTAGGTTGTGAAGTCGTCCTTTCCACATCGAGGATAAATAAATAAATAAAAAAAACATAAAGCAACTATTGTTACCCCGACTTAGCCTCAAGTTGCCTTTGCCAGTTTAAGATATTATAGATTGTAATTGTACAAAAATGAATCTGCTGTTTGGTTTTGGCTGGGTAAGAGTTCATACCATTTATAGCAATTAAAAAACATAGAAGCAGTAGGGATTAAACCACTTTATGTAGTAAAGCCAAGTGTTTTTACCACACCACTGGTATTGTGTTTAACCATAAATATTTTCTAGTATATAATGGATGAAGCAAAGAAGCCTTTCTGGGATCAACCAACAGAAGGCTGGGATGCAATCAACAATGTGGGATTAAGGTAAGGGATTATACTAAAGTTAAATATTAAATATATTTCATAGACTAAAGACCTAAATGTTATGCGAACCCTTACAATGTTATTTTGTCTGTAAGTAAAGTGTAACTAGTACCTTCTAGTAAGAAGACTTTGCAAGAGTAAATATGTATGTAATGTTTAGACTGTAGACTCCTTTTTTTTGCATTATGTTGTTTTATTTTAAACATTTTATATAATTTATTGTATTCATTTATCATTGATGTAAAAAGTTAGTTCTTTCAAACTTAAATATAGAGTAACAATTTATACTCGGACTCAGTTTGAAGTAGTTTTTGTCAGTTTCGAATATTATAGATTATAACTGGCTGATAATTAAGCTGCTGATTTAGTGTTTGCTTAGCAGGAGTTTATACCATTTCCAGTATCTTACTAAAGGTAACTACAGCATGTAAGGAAATCCCAAGAGCTTATGTGGTAAAATCCAACAAAAGTTATCTATTTAACATAAAATTGTTTTTAGAAACCATTTCTTGTGTTCTACTCATGCTTCTAGAATGATGGTGCCCAAAAGAAGTGGATTAATTGTGAATATCAGCTCAGTTGGGGGAGTTATTTACTTTCAAACTCCAGCTTATGGGATAGGAAAGTCTGGGGTAGGTTATTATGAGATATTAAAATAAATGATCAGTATTTTATATAAGCAAATATTTTTCTGAAAATCCAAACTTATAGTCTTTTTAAAATCAATTTGGGTTATGAAAATTATGCACATAAAATCCTGAGTTCGATTCCAACTGCTCTCATTTTGTTGTGCTCTTCAGTAAAGCGCTATAAATGGTATAAACTCTTGCTCTTTAAAAAGACTGATTACCAGCCCAATTTCCGGGCAATTATAATCTATATTATCCCAAACTTTCACAGGCAACTCGAGACTGGGTCGGAGTTACTTATGTTACTCTATGTTTAGGTCAAGGTTGACCTTTCCACATTGAGAATAAGTAAATATGAGAAAAAAGATTGAAAACTTATATGTAAAATAATAAAAAGAATATTATAAAAATTACTAAATTCAAATATTCTCTCACAGAAAGACAGAATGGCAAAGGATTGTGCCAAAGACTTGGAGAAATACAATGTGGCTTATATTTCTTTATGGCCTGGTCCAGTAAGAACAGAACTTATAACTGAACTTATCATGAATGCACCGCCAGAAGAAGTACAAAAACAAGCTAATGTAAGTAAAATGTAAAACTTTTTTTAACTTTTATTTTGTTTTACATAACATGCTTTTTTATGTATTTATTTATACTCAATGTAAGAAGGTAGACCTTACAGTTTTACATAGAGTAACATTTGTTACCCTGACCCAGTCTCGAGTTGCCTGTGGCAGTTTAGGATATTATATATTATAATTACCCGATAATTATGTTGCTGATTAAGTGCTGGCTTAGCAGGAGTCCATATCGTTAAGCCCCTCACTTTAATGCCCTACAAAATGCAAGCATTTGGAATTAAACCCAGAACCTTAGGCAGTAAAGACAAGTTATAATATTGAGAACACTTAAAATCTATTACACTCTTATTAATTTAATTTTCAGTTAAACTGGCTATTTGAAAATGGTGAAAGTACAGAATTTTCTGGAAAGTGCATCTCCCATCTTCTGCTGGGTAAAATATTAATTTATATATAATGTAGATTAGTGGACTATATATATATATACTTATAAACATAAGTGGTATAAACTTCTGATGAGCCAATACTTAACTAGCAGTTTAATTATCAGGAAATTATAATCTAAATAATATCCTAAACTGCCACGGGCAACTTTAGACTGGGTCGAGGTAACTAATGTTACTCTATGTTTAAATTGTGAAGTTAACCTTCCAACATCGAGGATAAAGATATATACAAAAAAAATATATATTTATGTATGTTCAATTTATAAGCCTACAAAATATATTAAACTGCCATTTGTGGTGTGCAGGTAAATTATCACAGGCCAATAGTAGTTAGGAGTTGCAACTATGCTACGACAATTAAAGCCCCGATTCTAGATCTAGCCATTAACTTGTATGTTACAAAATATTTTATTTTTGTTATCTTATTTTTAAGATAAAAATATAATGGATAGAAGTGGTCAAATCTTATGGACAACTGATCTAGCAAACGAATTTGATTTTAAAGACATTGATGGTATGTTAAAATTGTGATGCAAAATAAATGTAATTTTTTTGATTGCATTGTTATGGTTTTATGTTGTAATACTTTTAGTAAAATATGTTTTATATAAATTTTCATACATAGTTAATGTAAACCAGCAGCTTGGTGTAGTGGTTAGAACACTTGACTTCACTACATAAGGTTATGGGTTCGATTCCTGCTGCTTTCATGTCTGTAATGTCCTTTAGAAAGGCATTTTAAACGGTATAAACAATTGTAATCAAATGCCGGCAGTGTGGTGTAGTGGCAAGAACACTTGCTACATCACCCACGAGGTAGTTGGTTCAATCCCCACTGATCTTCTACAAACGGTACAACTCCTGCTAAGCCAGCACTTAATCAGCAGCATAATTATTGGGCAATTATAATCTATAATATTCCGAACTGGCACAGGCAACTCGAGACTGGTTTGGAGTAACTGATACGCATTCGACTTTTTCACATCGAAGATAAAGATATAGACAAAAAAAAATGTTAGAAGTTTTTTTAAAGTTATGCTTATATCTACACCATGCTGCCTTTCTGTTTAGGACGCAATCCTGTTAGCATGCGATCAGTTAAAAGCATTATGGCTGGTGTTGGTTTGCTTGGTTTAAGTGGCTACATCCCATCATGGCTTAAGTTTCCCTTATGGTTGTTTCTAAGCATGGCTTCCCGACAGAAAGTTAAACAGAGAAAAGAGCAAAGCAAATATGAGTAAGGGTTTCTTTTTAATTTGTAAAATAATTGTTTTAAGAAATGTTTAAGCTGTTAATTATGCTTTTAACTCGTTTTAATTTATTGTTAATTTTATTATTTTAATAACACTGTAACCTATGTTAAGTTGAAATCTAAACTTATAATATTTTCTTATATAGCCTATATAATACTAAACTTTAATAAAATTATTTTTTTAATATTACCTAAATTACAAAAAATTAATTAGTGAAATAATTTAAGTTATTTTTTTAATTAAAATTCTTAATTACCTCACTTCTATTAATCAGTGTTTAATTATTTAAATAAAACGTACTAACAACATTATTAAATATGCAAGCAATATGATAATTTATTTAAATTAACTCACAATGCATTTTAAAATGTACATGATTAATAAATTTATTAAAAATATACAAAATTGGAGAGAATTAAACAGTGGGGTTGTGTATATAGAGTTAAAACCATTGTGTATAATTCAAAACATAAAACTAAATGTCAACATTGTTATATACTGAAAAATGATTTAAATAAATTAGTGACATAAACATTATTACTTTTGGCATGTTTTAAATTATTAAATTGATTTTGTCATTTTTTCCCGTCGCATTGTTGTAATATTAATTGTATATCGTATTTATTATTTACTTTTATCAATGCGCGAAAAACAAAAAAAATAGTGACATAGTATCAAAAACAAGTCTATTAAATGAACATTTTGAAAAAGTGCCATTTTACTGACAAAAAGCCATTTTTTATTCACCCCATTTTACCCTTACCCTTTCTTATAAAAATGCCCTTTAATTACAAAAAAATGTTAACCTAAATTTAGGTAAAATGCTGTTTTTTAAATTTTGTTTTCAGAAATATGTTAATTTGGTCAAATAGCTTTCGGTAACTTGGGCAAAATACCATTTTTAACAGGTTAATAATTAAGCATTATGTTGCAGTTGTTTAAATATGGTGCAGAATTATTTTGTCATAAATATAATTTAAAAGCATTACAAAAATAAATCCAATAAATTACGCAATTTTTTTTAGAAATAGTTTAAAATATAAATTATGTATATATAGCATGATTATAAAAAAAGCTTAACATAGGTGGAAATTTATATGAAATTTTAATACCTAATAATATATGCCAACTAAAGTATTAAATCTAAAATATTTATAAAACACCAAACTGTAATCTATGTGTATGCAACAAATATCAAAAATTTTAAGTTTATTTTAAATGCAACAACATTCGGTTTGGTTCCTCTAAATAACTCTTTAAAGTATTTGAAAACCTGGCCATTGTAGCTCCCTCAATGACCCTGTGGTCCCCAGACCAACTAAAACACATGATATGAGCTTTCTTTACTTCATTGTTGTGTGTAAAACGTGGCAGCTCCTGTGAATAAAAAAAAAATATAAAAGTTTAATATTTTGATTTATGGTGCAACTTAGGTTTAATCCCATTGCTTCAATGTTTTATTGCTTTTAGTAAGGTGATATAAATGGTATAAACTTTTATCGGGCCAGCAGTTTTTTAACAGATTAATTATTGGGTAATTATTTTTTTACAATATCACAAACTGCCAAAGCCAACTTAAGACTGGGTTGGGGTAACAATTTGACTTTCCAATATATAAAAAAGGGGTTATAATCAAGTTTTTTTAATACACCCTTATAATAAATTGTAAAAAGGTGCAATTTCGGCTAATATTACCCATTTTGTGCCTAATATAAGGCATATGATTGTAATATAAAGGGCCTTTATATGTGCTGCCACAGTATTTATAAAAATAAACAAACATATTAAATTACAAAAATGGTAATATGATATTTTTAAATAAACAATAGTCTACAATATTAAGGTTTGGTATTTAAATATGAAAGTTAATGTATTTTACAATTACAGTAAAGTACTATGCTACTATGATATAAAAGTATTATTGTTGTTTTTTACTTTAATGAAATTTTTTTTAATTTTATCCATATTTATATTAAATAAATTTACACAAAAATGTCAATAACTTGTATTAAAATACCTGTATTCTTCCTAAAGCACCTATAGCCACTTGGGGTGGAAAAATAACAGGTTTTGCATAAGTTCCTCCAATCTAAAACAATAATTAAGTTTTAAATTAAAAATGATTATTTTAGGTTAATTATTCAAATAGTTCAATACATTATTTATATGCAAGGAATTTAATTAAAATTTATTCATATTCTAATCCATATCAACATATTAACAATTTGCTTTTATAAAAGTATGACAACTATCTGTAAAAAAAACAACTGATATAAAAACTTACATTTCCGATATTAGAAAGCCCAAATGTGCCTCCTGTTAAATCATTCGGAGATAATTTATTATTCAACCCAGCTTCAATTAGTCTGTTTAACTCAGATGCTATCTCTAATATAGAAAGCTCCTGGCATTTCTTTACACAGGGTAGTAATAAACCATGAGGTGTATCTGTTGCTATGCTTATATTATGATCAGCCTAAAAACAAGAAAAAACGAAGTTATTATGCATTGTTAGGTTAGCTTTTAATTTAGTATAGTAAAGTAATATAAAAATCCATATAATATGATATTTATTATTACAAGTTGCCCTACGGTAAAGATTTTAATTGCCGTAATTTGGTCACAACACTCAACTAATATTTGCCTGTGGTAATTTACCCGCACACCACAAACAGCAGTTTTTTTTTATTGTATAGGCCTATAAATTGGACATATAGCCACTAACCTTTATTATTTATAGATTGCATTAACTTAATTATAACTGAATAGCAATTTTTTTAAATAAAATTTCGACTAAGAAATTGAAAAAAAATCATATTTTTTAAAACAAAATAGGCTACTGTATAATTACACTTATACTTACTTTATAAATAATATTATCCCCGCTATTATCAATCTGTGAATTGAGAATTGGATAATCGCATAAGGCCAACGATGTTGCTTTCATTATAAAAGGCATGTACGTTAACTTAATTCCTGTGGAGTGTTTAACTTCCTTCTTGAGTTTGGATCGGAGATGGACTAATTCAGTTAAATCATATTCATCGTTGTACCCAAAATGTGGAATTGTTAACGCTGATGTCATGCTAGTGAACATTGCCTAATTTGTGAGGAAAATAAATTAAAGTATTATTCCATGTCTTAAGCATGCTTTCTTTTATTATTTACGTATGCATTTATCCCAACTTGGGAAGGTTAACTTCATGGCCTAAACATAGAGTAACAACAGTTACCCTGACCCAGTCTCGAGTTGACTTTGGTAGATTGAAGTATCAATTATAGTTGCCCAGTAATTAACTTGTCGATAAAACCTAATTTTTTCCTTTTATATTCAGTTTGACAATATATATTTTAACATCGAGTTACACCAAACAGTAAGATAATTAGCAAAATTTAAAACAATTTTGTAAAATTAGGTATTGAATTTACCTTTCTTATTCCCCTGATCGGTTCAACTTTATCACTTTCTAATCTCTCCACTTTAACAACTGGAGTAGGGGGTTGGGTTGGGGTAATATGGGATAAAATATCTTCTTTCAATACCCTTCCATCTTTCCCTGTACCCTGAATGGATTATAAAAATTGTAATTTGTTGTATATAAATTTAAGATTATTTATAGTTTTAATTTGTTAATGCCATATACTGGGTTAACATTGCAGATATATTATAAAATACAAAAACTTTTAAGTTTAGTTGGTTTGGCACTTTTATTACACGCTAAAAACAGTAAAAACTCTTGCTGAGCCAGCACTTTATCAGCAGCATAATTATCGAGCAATTATAATCTATAATATCCCAAACTGCCAATCAAAACTCGAAACTGGTTTGGAGTAACTGTTGTTACTCTATGTTTAGGTTGCGCATTCGACCTTCCCACATCGAGGATAAAGATATATACAAAAAAACTTACTTGAATAGTTGCTAAATTGATGTTGTTTTGTTTTGCTATATGTCGTACAGCTGGGGTGGCAAGTACCTCAATACTTTGACTGGTTGTTGTTTCTACTTTTGTTGTTGTCACTTCTGGTTCAGCAACTACTTCTAAGAAAACAAAAACAAATTTGTTTTGTGGTTGTTAGTACTCTATAATATATAGTAGTACAAGTAATCATTTGACTAAATGGCCGTATTTCTAAAAAATTAAAGAATTTTTTTCAGAGAATGGGGTAGAGGTAGGAAGATTAATAAAAAATGAATATTGTCAAAAAAAGGCATTTTATTTTCACAATTACTGACTCTCTTAATATGTTATCTATCACCCCAATTGACATAACTTTCTGTAATAGCAAAAAAAGGTTCAAGCGATAATAAGCATTTTAAATGTACTAAAAAAACAACCCTATGAGCAGCAATTAAGAATCTAACCTTCTTCCTTTTGTTCAACTGCTGCACTACCTTCTTCCCCTTCTACCTCTATATCAACCAGGGCATCTCCAACTTGAGCAATGGCCCCAACATCGAAATAAAGATTTTTAATCACTCCATCATATCGACTTGTGATGGTAACTGATGCTTTGTCACTTTGAACCTTTGGGGTAAAGAAATTAAATTTGTTAACTTGTTTTTTATTGTAATTTAAAATAATACCCTTTATGTTGGAAGGTTGACTTTACGTCCTAAACATAGAGAAACATAAGTTACCCCGACCAAGTCTTAGGTTGACTTTAACACTTTGGAATATTATAGATTATAAATTTCTGGTAATTTTTTTTATTAAGTGCAAAATAAGGATAAAAATTGTTCTTGCACATATTAAAACAATGCTAACCTCACAAATTTCATCAAATTGTGCCACATCATCCCCAATATTAACGAACCATTCTTTTACTTCAACTTCTTTAATGCCCTCTCCTATATCGGACAACTTAAATGGAATTAATCCACAACATTTAGTAGAAGTATGAAAACATGCTGAACTTGTCAGTTGGGTTGATGTTTTAAAGCTAAATTGGTTAAGTTTTCTTTGTGTGTTGTATTTACGAGTTTGTGGTAATATACGACTTTGCCTTAGCAAGATTGGTCTTCGTATTTTGCTTTGAATGCACAACCTTATGTTCGGAATTTTAGACACAAACATTTTCTAAAAAATATAAAAGATTTAGTCAAAAAGTAAATGGTGATACTAAATGTAAAACCCATATAATTACCCCCGCTTAGTTAAAGAATATAGGGTAAGGACAAGCAGGGCATATGTCAAATTTATTAAAATGTTCTAGTTTGCGATTAATTATGATTTTTTAATCTTTAAGTTTGGTACAGTTTATATTAAAGTTAAATTGTGCTATCCTGCTGCCAAATTTTCTTTTAAGCTATCTCATTAATTCGTTTTTTTTATTTTGCAAAGTGCAAATAAAAACAGAATGTTAAACGAGATAAAATACGTGTTGACATCATCACGCTATGGTTCAGTGGCCATTAATTTAACCTTTTGATTGGTCACGCGAGAAGGCGTTCACTAAATACTCTCAATAAAATAAAACGTAATGATTACATAATTAATTTGATAATTAACGACATGGCGGTTTCGACGCTTGTGACATGTCTCCTACATGGTCTAGGGGTTAGGATTCCTGGCTCTCACCCAGGCGGCCCGGGTTGGATTCCCGGTGTAGGAACATCGTTAAAGCATTGGTGGTTCAGTGGTAGAATCCTCGCCTGCCACGCGGGGGGCCCGGGTTCGATTCCCGGCCAATGCAATTTTTATAACGTTATTATAACATTTTTAATTTAGTTAATGACACAGCGGATTTATTTTTTTTTAATAAAAAATTGTCGTATACATAAGCGAATTTTAGTCGGACAAGGCTGGGAAATACCCTAGTCTGGAATTAAAATTGTTGCATGGATAACTGAAATAAATTTTCGTGACGTTATTTAATTTATTTCGGATATTTAAACAGTAACTTCATATTTTTATTTAATATTTATAACTCATTTTTAAAATTTACAACATGGCGTAATGGTTTAAGGACTTTATGGTTAAAACCCAATGCAATTTTACTGCTAAGTAGTCAGAACAGAGAACGGGACTAGCTGACTAGTGACTACACGAAATGACACGAGCAGGCAAGGTTCTGGGTTCGATCCCTACTGCTCTCATGCTGTAACACCTTGAGTAAGGCACTATAAACATTATGAACTCGTGCTAAGCCAGCAATTATTTAGCAGCTTGATAACAGAGCAATTATAATCTATAATATTCTATATTTTTTATTTAGTTTTTTCATAAACTTTCATTAAATATGAATAAACTACAGTTACTTCACACCACAATTTACAGCTCAGCTACCTCAAAATGTGGCAACTATCTTGCCGTTGGAAACAATTTTGGGCATATTTCAATTTTTAACATCTCAAAAATTCTATCAACAAACATAAATGAAAATGATAATAAACCTATTTTCACATTTCAAGCACACCCAGGACCTGTTTACTGCATTCTTATCACATCTGAGTTGTTAATAAGTGCTGGGTCTGGCCCAATCTGTATTTGGAAATGGTCTGATTTAATAAACAACAAAGCCAACAAAATTATGAATCTTAAATCGGAGAATATTAATGAAACAAAATGTGATAATGTGAACAGTATTTGTGTAAGTACAAAAGAAAATCATCTTTTCTCAGGAGGTGATAGTAACGATATTTTAATGTGGGATTTGAAGACAGGAAAATGCTTGGATGTGTTTAAGGGTCATGATGATTATATTCACTGCGTAGACTACACTGATTCATTCATAAGTTCAAGCAGTGAAGATGGTTTTGTTAAACTGTGGGATGCTAGAACAACTCAGTGCTCTAACTCAATTAACCCAAGTAAAAACAAGAAGTTAAAACGAACTGATATCGGAAAATGGGTTTCAACTGTTAGTGTGGAATCAAATGGGGATTGGTTAGTTTGTGGAGGGGGACCCAAAACTTCATTATGGCATCTTAGATCAATGAGCATGGTATCATGTCTTGATAATGCTCAAATCTCGAAAACCTCAAGTTTTTCAGCAAATGTGATTACTTTGTTTGAAGATGAGATAATCGTTGGTGGAACCCAACCTTTTCTTCATAGGTGGAATAGAAATGGAACCCACAAAGCTTCAATTCCATGTGATATTAAGAATATATTTAGTTTGTCGTTTGCTGGTGATGGTTTTGGTTCGAAAAAGTTACCATTAGCTTCCACTGGTTGTGGTGGTTTTGTGGGAATTTTTACCAATCTTGGATATCAGGGAATGAAACTTTCTTTAATTTAAAACCAAGCACAATAAAAAAAAATTCAAAAACTTGCGTCGATTAATATTTTGTTTACTGGATTTACAACAATAATAAAAAAAAATAGATTTTTTGATGTTACCACCTAAAAAAAAATAAAAGTGTTTTTTTAATTAAATTTTTTTACACTGCCAAAATTAATATTTTTTTTGTATTTTTAGCAAAACTTATTAGTATAGTTGCATTAAAAACTTAAAAAACTAAGGTTTTTTAAAATATTTGTTAAAACTTTTTGTGCTTATTTTTTGTGTTGTAATCATAAGCCCAAATTTGTTTTTTTTACATTTTGTGATATGTATTTTTTTAAGCAACTAACTTTATCATTTAATTTGTAGAAGCCTTTAAACTAACTTGAATCATAAGAAAAAACACTGACATAGTAAAATAAATAAAAAACTGTAAATTAAAAATGGAATCTGAAGAAATAGAAAGACCAAGACTAACGACAGCAATCAGAGAATTTGGGGGAATTTCAAGATGCTTTGAACCAGTAGAAAGCAAAGTAAACTTAATTATAAATATTGTACTTGTATCTTTTTAACCTAAGATTAAGATTAAATTTGTAATTTTTTTAGCAATATATATACAGTTTAACTGGCAGTGTGGTGTAGTTGTAAGAACACTTGCTACACCATCACGAAGTCGTGGGTTCAATCCCTACTGCTCTCATGCTGCAGCGCCCTTGAGTAAGGCGCTATAAACGGTATGAACTCTTGCTTATCCTCGATGTGGAAAGGTCAAGTGCGCGACTTAAACATAGAGTAACATCAGTTTCTCCAAACCAGTCTGGAGTTGCCTGTGGCAGTTTGGGATATTATGGAATATAATTACCCAGTAATTATGCTACTGATTAAGTGCTGGCTCAGCAGGAGTTCATACCATTTATAGCGCTTTACTCAAGGGCGCTACATCATGAGAGCAGTGGGGATTGAACCCACGACTTCGTGATGGTGTAGCAAGTGTTCTTACCACTACACCACGCTGCCATTAAAATTGACATAGAACCATAAAAATAATTTGTTTAGGAATGGTGTTTAAGTTACTTCACATTATAACTAAAAACTGAATTAAAATAATTTTTTCTACAGAACATCGTTCATAATGGACAAAGATTAACCTGGGAACAACTACAAGTTATCTTCAGAAAAAATTGTCAAGCAAAAAAGAATTTACAAATTATTAAACAATGTTCAAGAAGCCTTATTGAAGAAGCTGGGTTTATTGGTAAGTTTATTTTTATGTTTTTTTAGTGGGTATAAAACAGCACAAAAACACCAATTTTTAATAATTTAGTTATTTTTAGTAAAATTTAAAGCACACTGACCTAAGAGTGTATTAGGTTTATGGTTTAAATAAAGCATGTTTGAATTTTTGTAAAGCATTTTTAATTCTATTTTGTTTAACAGGTTTAAAAAAAAAACAAATGATTGGGTCAAAAAATAAATAGTTTTCTACTGTTATATATATTTAACTAATACTGAGTGAATATTATTACTTATTTTAATCATTTTTATTTTGTTTTTAAGTTGGTAGGGACGAAAGTGTAAAAGTGAAAAGAAATGCAGCAGTTGATTTATTTATTAAGTTTTACGATGAAGATCAACTTACCCAAGATGTTATAAAAGATATCAAGTAAGTAAATCAGACAACAGCAATGTGGTAAAGTGTTAGAACACTTCGTCTTACTACATGAGGTCTTGGGTTTGAATTCAACTGATCCCACGCTGTTGCACGTTAAAGTAAGGTGCTATAAATACTATATCAGGCAGTTATAATATATAATATTCCAAACTGTCAAAGGCAACTTGAGACTGGGTCGAAGTAACTAATGTTGCTTTATGTTAAGGTCGTGAAGTCAACCTTCCCACATTAAAGTTAAATGTAAAGTAATGCCTAGTGTTTACCCACAACCATGCTACCAATTATAACATATTTCAAAATTTATTGAACATAAAATAATGAAATACCACCGGCAGCGTGGTGTAGTGGTAAGAACACTTGCTATACCACCATGAGGTCGGTGGTTCAATTCCCACTGCTCTTATGTTGTAGCACCCTTGCATAAGATGCTACCAATTATAACATATTTCAAAATTTATTGAACATAAAATAATGAAATACCACCGGCAGCGTGGTGTAGTGGTAAGAACACTTGCTATACCACCATGAGGTCGGTGGTTCAAGTCCCACTGCTCTTATGTTGTAGCACCCTTGCATAAGATGCTATGAACGGTATAAATTTCTGCTAAGCCAGCACTTAATCAGTTTAGGTCGCGCATTCGACCCTCTCACATCGAGGATAAAGATATATACGAAAAAAAGAGAAATTTAATAAATATTTGATTTAGATCAACATTTCGAACTAGTGAAGTTCGAAGTATTAAACAAGCTTTTACAATTGTACAAGAAATCTTACTTACTGTGAATGAACAGGGGGTTAGGGAAATTAATTATGCTGTTAAGACGGATCCAAAATCCAAAGAATTTGGAAGAAAACTAAAGGTAATGAAAATAGAAAATTGAAAAATCTAATCTTGTTTACCCTATGTTTCTTGCTGATTCTCTCTTGTACTTTACATTCTTTGCTGATTCTCTCTTGTGCTTTACATTCTTTGCTGATTCTCTCTTGTACTTCACATTTCTCGTTAATTCTTTCTCATACCTTACAGTCCTTGCTACAGTTTTAGCTAATTCTCTTTCCTGCTTTACAGGCCTTGCTAAGTCTCCTTCGTACTCTATGATTCTTGCTAATTTTCTTCCATATTTATTTGCCAATTCTTTCCTGTACTTTTTGCTTATTTTCTCTTGTACTCATGGTTTTAAATTTTTTGGAGGACCATAAAGTACCAGTGCTCTAGTTGTTTAAAATATCAAATTTTAATTCGGATGTGGATTGAAAAAGTAATTAAAATATTTAACGATTATTCTAAGTTCTAATATTTTTAATTTATATAATTTTTTTAGTTGTCCATGGAATTACCAATATTTCCCAGTTATGACTCCTACTCTGATTCAGACTCGGAAAACGAGGGTTATGACATTGTTGGAAAGTTTAGGGAGTTCCATAAAGATCATATGAAGAAGAATAACAGTGATATCCCCTCCTCAAGTAAAGTTCCAAGTAAAATTGTGACTGATAGAAATAAGGAGGGATTGCCTTGGCTAAGACAACAAATTGCAACGTAAAAATTTTTAAAAAATTAAGAATTTTTTCTTGAAACCAAGTTGTTACTTAGGATTAGGTTTGTCAAGATAAGAACCACGCCGACAGCGTGGTGTAGTGGTCTGAACACTCTCCTATTCTACACAAGGTACTGGGTTCGATTCCTAGTGATCTCATGCTGTAGCGCTCTCGAGTAAGGCGTTGTAGTGGTTTGAACTTCTGCTGAGCTAGCACTTAATTAGCAGCTTATTTATCAGGCAATTATAATCAATAATATCCTAAATTGCCACAGGCAACCTGAGACTGGGTCAAGGTAACTGATGTTACTCTATGTTTAGGTTGCACATTCGACCTTCCCACATCGAGGATAAACAATCATAAAAAAATGTTAATTAATCAAGGCTATGCACCACCAACATAACGGTTTTGTGGTTAGAACACTTGACTTCACAGCATGTGAGGTCATTAGTCCAATTTCAACTGTTTTTATATTGTAGCATTTTTAAGCATAAAACCAATCAGCAGATTAATTATTGGGCAAATATAATTGATGAAGTTCTAAACTGCCACAGGCAACTCAAGACTGGGTCAGGGTAACAAATGTTACTCTAGGTTTGGGTTGCGCATTCGACCTTTCCACATTGAGGATAAATAAATAAAAAATAAAAATCTAAATTCATTTTTCAGCAACTTTAACAGTGAAGATTTAGTTGAACCCACTTTAGTTTTATTAAAGTCGAATGACTCTGATGAACAACTTCAAATGGGAGTAATTATTTGTTATTGTTAAATAAGCTAAATATTTAGATTTAAAACAAATTAATTTTGTAATTTCCAAAAAAATTTTCGAAATATTTATTCTCAATAAAATATCAACTTCATGACCAGAACATAGAGCAACAATCATTACCTTGACCCAGTGTCAAGTTGACTTGAGCAGTTTAGAATATTATAGATTATAATTTCCAACTTTGTAAACTGCTGATTAAGTGCTAGCTCAGCAGGAGTTTATACTGTTTATAGCGCCTTACTCAAGGGTGCTACAGCATGAGAGCAGTGGGGATTGAACTCAGGACCTTATGTGGTAAAGCCAAGTGTTCTAACCACTACACAATGCTGCCATTACTATCGGTAATGTTTACTATACAATGTATTTATTTTTAGTTGTGTGAATTACTTGGGTTTGACAACATTGAGCTAGTTGGTGAAATATTAAGAAAACGTCAGTCATTACTGTATGATGACAAACTTGTAACATCACATGGAATAAGGGAAATGAGTAAGTTCAATTACTAGTATTTCAAAACCTATATAAAAAGAATTAAATTGTTTGCACTTTATACTAGTTAATACCCCTTTTCTATTTGTCATAATATGGTCGCAACTCTTAACAATTATTTGCGTGTGCACCACAAACGATAATTTTATTTATTTTAAGAGCTTACATACATATATGTATATCATCCTCTTAAGCTTTTTTGTATCTAGATATAGCTTATGTATTAAGATTATTTACAAAATTTTTGGCTATTACTTTACTAATTTTAGTCATTTAATATTTTAAAATAATTTAATAATTTTTTGATAGTTTTGATAGTTATTATTTTAAATTTTTTGTGAGTTTTTTTATATAAAAAATTTAAAAATGTACTGCATTATAATCATTGGGTTAAATTAAGGCTATCCACTCTTTAATTTATTAATTTAATTTCCCCAAAATTAAATCAAATTTGTTTTTTAGGTTTACACCAAGAAAGAGACATGACATCTAACTACGGTTGTCAAGTGATCGTTCAGGTTAAATATTTAACATCATTTTAATAAAATAAATTTTCCAGTTTAAATATTTATAAATTTTTGATTTAAATTTAGACTGATGCAGAAAAGCAAGTTGCTAAAGCAATTAGAAAAGAAGAAAAAAAAGCAAAAAGATTGATCGCTAAAAATGATAATTTCGATCAGTTTGATCCAGTCTTAATGAGAGAAAAAAGGTATTTTAGTTGATTTTAAAATATTCAGGTGATACTAAAACATTTATTTATCAGCGAATTGCTTGTTTTTGGTCAATGGCCTGATGGTATAGCAGTTTATAACTGCATGGAAGCAGTGGGAGTCGAACCCAGTACCTCATGTGTTAATGTCCAATGTCTCTAAGTACTGTTTTGCTGCTGGACTTAATTTAACATCTTTAAAATTATGCAAAAACTGTTAAAAACGGGCAAATAAACAAGTCTATATTATTCTATATATAATGTAGCTTAATCAACAATGCATAAGTATGTATGTTCAGTTTATAAACTTTAAAATAAATAAAACTGCTGTTTGTGGTGTCTGTGAAATCACTTTTTAAAAATGAGCAAATTAATAGCAACTGGCTAGTTGTTCTTTACATAAAATGCATACTGTAGGTCACTTACTTAACTTTTATTTGTTTTTAGAAATAGAGAATTAGCTTTAGCAGCATCAGCCCCTCTCTTCTCCCAGCAATATAAAACTGGGGCAGCTAAGAAAGAATATTTTCAAAATGTTTACGATTCTAAACTTGCTGCTCAACAAACTCCTTTATTTGCTGGTGGTATGAAGGTAAATTTATTTTGGTGATATTTGTTGACAAGAAATTTGATTCAGAACTACAAAAAATTGTGCTTTTTTAAAGAAGATTTGTGTTACATACAACATATAAAGTGTTATCTAACATCTTATAATATATATTTATTTTAACCATTTTTTGCCATGGTTAATTCACGCATGAACCACAAATTAAACCCAAAAATTGAACATTTTTTTGAGCTCAAATATTTTTGCAAATAGCAACACTTTAGTGTGAATAATTTTTGTTTTAATTTTCTTTATTTTAGATGTCTCTTCCAGAAGGATGTGAAATTAAGTCAACGAAGCAATTTGAAGAAGTCAAAGTTCCTGCCACTAGAGGGTACTTAGAGCAACCTTGGCCCCTCGTTAAAATCAGTGAAATGCACAAGGTGATTTTTCTTTTACCAATAAAATTTTTTTTTTAAATTTAATTTTTTTTTGTATTCTGGAATTTAACAACTGTTTATTTTTTTTAATTTTGTGATTTTTTTATGTTTAAATTATATTAATTATTTTCTAATTATGTAAAATTTTAAATCTAAGAAGGTAAAAGGGGCATTTGTTTTAATTTATTATCTTTTTGATTCATAATATTAAATTTTACGAAGTGGTGGTAAGAACATTTGAGCTCTCAGCATGACATTGTTGGTTTGATTTCCACTGCTATCATAATGTAGTATCTTTAAGTACTTGTAAGGTCCAATCCAATCAGCAGCTTATAATTATCGGGCAATTATAATCTAAAATATTCTAAACTACCAAAGGCAACTTAAAACTGGATTAGGGTAATGGATGTTACTCTTTGTTTAAGTCGTTAAGTCGATCCTTCTCACATTAAGGATGAAAATAAAAAATATAATATTAAGATAGCTGGTTATTTGCATTAAGTCTTATGCTAAACATATTGAACTTCTTTAACAAATTTTACGCTTTTTCTACAGATTGCACAACTTGCGTTCACTGGTATAAAGTGCCTCAACACCATTCAATCTTGTGTATATAAAACAGCTTACCAGACCAATGAGAACTTGTTAATATGTGCTCCAACTGGTGCAGGGAAAACCAATGTTGCTATGCTTACTATAGTGAAGGAAATTATGAGGAATGTGGTATCAGGGGTTATACAGAAAGACAAGTTTAAGGCAGGGTTGTTTTTAGTTATTTAATTTAAATTTAAAACACTTTTACATTTTAGAGGTGACTTTAATTCTTTGTTCGATATAAATACAGTTGATAAATATCATTTTAGGTTAATTTAAGTGTTAACTGTTTAACTTATTATGTGTGAATAGATGCACTGGGTGATTATTACTTAAGGGCCTTAGGTTTAATTTTCACTGTTTTTATGTTAAAGCGCTCTTAAGTAAGATGCTCTTAAATAGTTGAATGGTTTCTACTGGTAAGCTAAAAACCAGTCAAAATGTTGATAATCTTATCAACTTACAGAAACAAAATGTCACATTTAAAATTGCCAAAAGCAACTTGAGACTGGTCTAGTATTATAAAAATGGGATCATTTGTGTTTAAAAGTTCTTGCTAATTCTCTCTTGTTCTTTACGGTCTTCACTGATTTTCACTTGCACTTTTAGTCTTAATTTTTTAAGGACTGAACTTTAACTTTTAGATTGTTTATGTTGCCCCAATGAAAGCTCTGGCTGCAGAAATGACTGAAAACTTTGGTAAAAGATTAAGTTCTTTAGGAATTATTGTCAGGGAATTAACTGGAGATATGCAACTCAAGAAATCTGAGATTATGAGCACACAGGTACATAAAACTGTTTTATAAAAACTATAAAATAATTAAGGGATTATTAGGTTAGTTTACACAAGTATTTGTAAGGACAGTGTTTACCAAATATTACGACGTTATGTAGTGGTTAAAAAACTTGGCTTTACTACATGGGGTCTTAGGTTCAATCTTCATTGCTTTTATGCTATCTCTAGGTAGGATATAAATGGTTTAAACTACTGTTGAGCCAATACTTAATCAGCAGCATAAATATCTAGCTTTTATAATTAATAATATGGGCAATTATAATCTATAATATCCCAAACTACCACAGGCAACTCGAGACTGGGTCGGAGTAACTGTTGTTACTCTATGTTAAGGTCGTGAAATCGACCTACCCACATTAACTACAGGCTTATTTAAAATTTTTAACCACAGACTTATTTAAAATTTTGATATTTTAATTAGATGTTAATAACCACTCCTGAGAAATGGGATGTAGTGACCAGAAAATCAACCGGGGACGAAGCTTTATCAAAACTTGTGAGATTGTTGATTATTGATGAAGTTCATTTACTTCATGATGAGAGAGGTCCCGTACTTGAAACATTGGTGGCCAGAACTTTAAGACAAGTGAGTTATTTTGATTTAATATTAATGTAAAATTTTGGTATAAATTTAAAATACTGATTACAATTAAATGAAATAAGGAATTCAAAATTTAAGATTTACATTTCCTTAAAGTTTAGGTCAAAATTTGTTTGTCTAAATTGAAACATTTATTTAGCAAAATGTTTTTTTTTTCTGGTATAAGTCCGTAGTATTACTTTTTTATTTTAAACTAATTGTTTTTTATTGTATTTTGTCTTAGTTTTTAAAGTCTGTTTCAATTTTTTAAATTAATTTTTTATTGTTATCACTACACCTAAAAAAAAGTATATATTTAAGGTAGCAAAAATACTAGTTTTTTAACTTGGGTTATGTGAAAAATACAATAAACAATATATACATTATTATTATGTTTGTAAATAACTGTTTAAAGTTCTTGTAATTTATTTTAAACTGATGATTATGTATAATGTATGTTTAGGTTGAAACCCAGCAAACAATGATCAGAATCGTTGGACTTTCAGCAACTTTACCAAACTACACCGATGTAGCAAGATTCCTGAGGGTCAATCTGTGAGTTTGTTTTATTTATTTATATTGTAGGAAGGTCAACTTCAAAGCCTAAAAAATGGAGTAACAACAATTACCTTGTCCCAGTTTTCAGTTGTCTTTGACAGTTTTAGATATTATAGAATATAAATAACCAATAATTATGCTGATTTGTAAGTGCTGGCTCAATAGGAGTTTATATCATTTATAGTACCTTACTTAACAGCATACAGCATTGGGAATCAAACCTAGGGCCTTATGTAATAAACCCTAGTTTTGTTACCACTATATAACATCACCAGTACATAAAGCAAACAAACTAACCTAATTTAAAATAATCTTTCAGGCAGAAAGGATTATTTTTCTTTGATGGCCGATTTCGACCCGTTCCCTTACAACAAACATTTGTTGGAGTAAAAGCAAAGAACTTGATGATGCAGAGAAGGGATATGGATGAGGCTTGTTACTATGCTGTAGTTGACAACTTACGTAACGATGATCAGGTAACTTATAATGTTGTGTTTTTATATTTATTAATTTTCGATTTAGGAAGGTCAACTTCACAGCCTAAACATAGAGTAACATCAGTTACCTGACCCAGTCTCAAGTTGCCTTTAGCAGTTTGGGATATTATAGATTATAATTGTCCGATAATTATGTTGCTGATTAAGTGTTGGCTCAGCAGGAGTTTATACCGTTTAGGGCTTTACTCAAGGGCGTTACAGCATGAGATCACTGGGGATCAAACCCTCGGACCTCATGTAGTGTAGGAAGTGTTTTGATTACCACACCATGCCGCCAGCCTAAAAAAGTTTAGTAGCGATTGTCATCAGGCTTTTATTATTTTTTTGCAACAAATTTAAACCTCAATTAATTCTATTTCTGAGGATTTTGAAAAGATTTTTAAAAGAAAATAAACATTGTTTTAATTTTTAATATATATTTTTTTTATTTTAGTGGTTTTGGTTAATTTGTTATACTGTATGTTAATTCATACTAAAATTTGCTTTTAAAACAACTAATTTTAACATTTCAGGTTTTAGTTTTTGTTCATGCCAGAAATGCCACCATTAAAACAGCTGAAGCTTTGTTGGAAATTGCCCGGGAAAATAATGAGACAAGTTTGTTCAGTTGCCAGGATAAGGAGGAGTACACACAAGCTCAAAAACAAGTAACTTAAACATTTTTGTTTTATTTAAACCTGCAGCATTGTGTAGTAGTTGTAGCACTTTTGTAACGGGCTTTATAGCATAAGGTCTTGGGTTCGATTCCCACTGCTTTATGTCTTATTTATTGCTCTTAAGTATGATGCTAAATCGGTACAAACTCTGTTGAGTCAATTCTTTATCGGCAGATTAAATATTGGTCAAATATAATTAATATTATTTGAAACTGTTGAAAAAAAACATAAGGTTAAAGTGTTAATTAAGGGTATTAATATTTATCCTGTTATTATTTACTAAATTGTTTACAAATTAAATATCTGTGTGCTTATAGATGGAAAGATCAAGAAACCGAGAATTAAAAGAATTATTTCGCTCAGGTGTTGGTTGCCATCATGCAGGTATTTAACTTTCTACATTAAAGTTATTAACACTACTTCTTATACTTTTTATACCGAATGTCCAAAAGTTTAAATTGGACATTTAAAATATCATCATTGATTTTGCCAAGACTTTAGCTCTGACTTTTCTATTTTGGCATACAGTTGATTACTTTCAAAGAATGTATGTCTTTTGACTTGTTATTTGGTGCTTAAAGTGTTGGTAGTAATAGTAGTAAGAACACATAGCTTCACTACATACAGTATTAGGTTTGTTTTCTACTGCTTTTATGCTATAGAGCTTTTAAGCAAAGTGCTATATTTTAAGCCAAAAAAATATTCAGCAGATTAATTTTTGGACAAATAGAATTCATAATTTTCCAAAATGTCAAAGGCAACTCGAAACTTGGTCAAGGCAATACTTGTTACTCTAAGTCAAGGTAGTAAAGTTGACCTTTCCACGTTGAGTATAAATAAATAAAACTTAGCATAATAACTTTTTAAATGTTAAAAAATAGCAATAAAGTTTAACTTAATAAAATATTATTTTTTCTATTTACAATAACAGGCATGCTAAGGAGTGATCGTACAATGGTAGAGAAATTATTCTCCAAAGGATTAATCAAAGTTTTATGCTGTACAGCAACCCTGGCATGGGGGGTCAACCTTCCAGCACATGCTGTTATTATAAAGGGGACTCAGGTCTATAATGCCAAGCAAGGTGCTTTTGTGGATCTGGGTATTTTGGATGTTATGCAGGTATAACATGATTGTTATTTTACTGGTTATCAGCTAGTAATACTGGCAACATGGTGTAGTATTAAAAACACTTGGCTTTACTACATAAAGTCTTAGGCTAACTTTAACTGATTTTTATATCGCATTGTTTTGACTGAGGTGTTATATCGGTTTTAACTTCATGGTGTAAATTATTAAGAACACTTGGGTATACTACATGAAGTCTTGGGTTTAATTTCCACTGCTTTTATGATGTAATCTCTTCAAGTTAGTTGCTAGAAAGAGTTTAAACTTCTGCTAGGCAAACAACCAATTGGCAAATTAATTTCAATTATAGGCAATAATTAACCTTACTACCAAGTTAACTCATAGCAGATATTTTAATGTTTTGATTAAAAAAATATTATATAATATATATACTAAGCTGGCAGTGGCATTTCAAAGACTAAGTCTGGTTAAAAACACTCTAAAATTTAAAAACACTTATAAAGTCGACCTTACATTAGGAATAAATTAAACAAGTTGAGGTTAAACCAATTAAAAATACATATTGAGGATAAACAATTAGAAATTAATCACTGAAAATAAAACTTCATCAATTGAGGTTAAAATTAACTAAACTATTTATTTAAGACTAAAAAGTAATTGAGAATAAATTAAATTAAATATTATTTCTAGATATTTGGTCGTGCTGGGAGGCCACAATTTGACACAACCGGAGAAGGAACAATTATCACCACTTATGACAAGTTAGCTCGTTATCTTTCACTTATGACACGACAAAACCCAATTGAAAGTCAATTTGTTGATTGTTTGGTCGACAATCTAAACGCTGAGGTAAAAAGAATTTGTAATTTTTCTACAAAATTTTAGCTTTTGCTATGTAAATATGATTTTTATTTAAAAATAATAAAAACTAAGCATTTTAATTGGCTGTGCAGTTGTAAAAGGCATTCGGTATCTCTACATAAGGTTTTGAGTTCAATTCCCATCATTCTAAATTAAGCAGTATTGTTTAATTTAAAGTTTTGGGTTTAAGTAGTAATTGTTAAAACACTTAGCTTTATTACAAGAGGTCTTGGGTTCAATTCCCACTGTTTTTATACTATACTGTCCTCAAATAAGGCAATATAAACAAATAACGCAGTCATATATGGGGCTAAACATTTTCAAAATGTTATTGTTTTCTTGTATTTTTAGATTGCATTGGGCACAGTTAATACAGTTGAAGATGGAGTAAAATGGTTGTCTTATACTTACCTGTATACAAGGATTAGAAGAAATCCACTCGTATATGGAATTAATCATGCTGTGATTGAGGTTAGAAATACTTATTTATATAACTTGGTCATACTTAAGTTTCTGGGTTTGATTTTCTTATTTTCTGTCTTTTAGGGCCCTTAAGTAAGGTATTTTTAACTGTATAAACTCCTGCTGTGACAACACTTAATCAGCAGCTTAATTGTTGGGCAATTATATTAAAAAATATCCCAAACTGCTACTGGCAACTCAAGACTGGGTCGACGTAACAAATGTTACTCTAAGTTTAGACTGTTAAGTCAACCTTCCCACATCGAGGATAAATAAGTATTTATAAAAATATTGTTAACATAATTAAATGTACAGATTAACGAAAATGTTTTTTTAAAAATTTAAAAACCTTTTGCTTTATTTGTTATAGAAAGACCCAGACTTAGTGGGATGGCAACATGACCTTATAACCCTAGCTGGGAAGAATTTGGATAAAACAAAGATGATTAGATTTGATCAAAGAACTGGTAACTTAAAATAAATTATAATTTAAAAAAAAAATAAAAGTAAAAAAAGATAAAAAAAATTTTCCAATTATGTATTGTATTTATTTTTAGCATCTTTTTAAGCCTATTATCTTTGCCTTTAAAATTTTAAAATAACAACTATTTTTAATTAGACACAATTTGGATTACTGTATGTACTATTTATAAGACTTTATTATAAAAAACTGTTGTTTGTGGTGTGCAGGTAAGTTACCACATGCAAATTTTTGGTTGGGACCAAATTATGACAATCGTTTAAAAGCCATTGGTCAAGTAGGCAAAAATGCAGCCTGTAAATCAAGTAAAAATAATTAAATTTGATTTTTAGGTTACTTTTATTCCACTGATTTGGGACGAACTGCTTCACATTTTTACATCAAATATAAATCAATCGAAGTCTTTAACGAATGTATAAAAGCTGAAATGGATATTGGAGCAATTCTTTCTATGATTTCCAAATCTCATGAGTTTGAGCAAGTGAAGGTAAAAATATATAACAAAAAATTCCTTAAAATTTTTTTTTATTAGTGAGAATAAGCTAAAGTAATAAGAAATAGCCAATAATAGTTATTGATAATAATTTTTTTTGAATTTTTTAAAATTTATAACTGCAAAAATTAATCATTAAGCGCATGATGTAGTTGTTAGAACACTTGTCTTCCCTACATAAGAGCCTGGGTTTGATCCCTACTGCTTTTATGCTGTAGCACCCTTAGGTAAGGCTTTAAAAAACCGGTATAAAACTTCTGCTGAGCCCAAGTTTGGCAGAATAATTATTGACAAAGTTAACTAGATATAGGGTTGGGTAACAAACAGTATCTGATATTTAGGCATAGCCAGGAAAGTTGGCATTTTTCATTGAGGATAAATATTCACAAAATACTAAGTTAACATTGGATTTAGGGGCCTTGTTATGATATTTAGAAAAAAATCATGTGCAAACTTTACTATGTTTTAAACATAAAATGCTGTTTTTTTTCAATAATTATTTTTCTATTTGTTGTACCATTTAAAATTGTGTTGTAATAGGTACGTGAAGATGAGATGACTGAACTGGACAACTTATTAGATGAATATTGCTTCGTTCCCTTACACTCTGGACCTGAAGATACTGAAGGAAAAGTTAATATTTTGCTTCAAACTTTTATTTCAAGTGGAGATGTGAGAGGATTTTCATTGATCTCTGATCTCAATTATATTGCTCAGGTGAGGATAAAGTTCATTTTATTACATGATTTTTATTGTTATTGTAGCTCTAAAAAATATTTGCCTGAATTATTGCAATTACCTTTAATGGTGATTATGTTGAACTTGTTTTAATGAAACCACTACTAACATAATGTCCTGGGTTCAATTCTCATCTCTTACAAGTAATGGCATTCTTTTAAACAGTGTGAACTCTTGCTTAGCCAACACTTAATCAGCAGTATAATTATCAGGCAATTATAATCGATAATATACCGAACTGCTAAAGGCAACTCGAGATTATGTTGGGGTAACTGATATTACTCTATGTTTAGGTCTAAAGTCAGCTTTCTTACATTAAGGATAAATTAATACAAAAAATACACGAAACTTTTAATTTAAAAGCTTACTTACTATAAAGTTTAATTTTTCATTTTATAGTTTAAATACTGTAGTTTTCGAGTTACATTTTATTGTTTAAAATTATTTTTAAATTATAAAATTAATATTGTCAAACTATATTTTTATTTTAATATTTTTAGAATGCTGCTCGTATAATTCGTGGTGTATTTGAAATAGTTTTAAAGAAGAAGATGACCCGACTCACAGGTCGAATGTTAAAGTTGTGTAAATGTGTAGATAAAAGGTTGTGGCCCCATAATTCACCTTTAAGGCAATTTGGGGCTCGGTTAAAGAACGATATTCTACGAAAAATTGAGGATAAAAGATTAACATTGGATCAGTTGAAAGAATATTCTGCTAGAGACTTAGGTATTTACAAAAAGTTTTGTTTTGGTAATTTTTTTAGCTTTTTTTTAAAAACTTGTTTTGCAATGTAAATTTTTTTGTTATATTTTTTGTAAGATTTTTTATATTTTTCTGATATGAGGTAGTTTATCTATTTTTTATATTAATTTATCTTTGATGTGACAAGGTCAACTTTATGAACTAAACATAGAGCAACATTTGTTAACCTGACTCAGTCCCTAGTTGACTTTGCTAGTTTTGAAAATTTTTAAAAACGTCAATTTATAATGAACCTGTGGATTGGTTTTGGCTTAGCAAGAGTCCATATCATTTATATGACCTTACTTAAAGGTGCCATAGCATGGAAGCAGTGGGGATCAAACCCAAGACCTTGCCTAATGAAGTGTTCTGACCACTACTAGGGTTTTAATAATTTTGTTTGATTTAACTGCTGGTTTCTAAGATTTCAACTAAAAAAGTTTGTCAAAACTACTTTATTATGCATCATACAAAAATGAAATTTCAATATTTTAGGCAGTTTACTAAGAAATCCACATGCTGGCGATAAAGTGATAAAATGTTTAAACGAAATCCCGGTCGTTCATCTTGAAACTTCCATTCAACCAATAACCAGAACTATTTTAAGAATTAAATTAACAATAACACCAGAGTTTAAGTGGAATAATCATGTAAGTTGACTCTTTTTTAATGATCTGCTATGGATATATTCTTGAAACCAGGAATTATAAAAACAACATTATGTTAATAAATAGTAATATAACATCATCAATCTGTATCATACATGGTGAAAATAAAATATAAAATGGCCAAGAAACACTTGGGTGTTACTTTGTGTTAAAATGTACTGGCAACATGGTGTAGAAGTCAAAAAACACTTGGCTTCCCTGCATGAGGTCCTGTGTTCGATACCTACTGCTCTCATGCTGTAGAGCCTTTGAGTAATGCGCTATAAACAGTATGAACTCTTGCTTAGCTAGCACTTAATTAGAAGCCTAATTACCAGGCAATTATTATCTATAATATTTCAAAAAGCCAAAGGCAACTCGAGACTGGGTCGAAGTAACTGATGTTTTTTCCACATCGAGGATAAAGATATATACAAAAAAAACAGCATGCAAAAAACACTTAAAATAATAATTTGTGTTTAAAATGTTTAACTATTAAGGTTCATGGAGCTGTTAGTGAACCATTCTGGATTTGGGTTGAAGATCCTGACACTGATGATATGTACCATAGTGAATATATTCATGTTACTAAGAAACAGGTAAGCACTTTTTAGTAAACACTTTTACATGTAGCAATATTATTTTTGTGAAAGTTATTCTGGTAAGTTAATAAAGGTTAACTTGAGACTTAGTTTAGGTTTTGTAAGCTTTAAATTGTTAAGGTTGTGTAGTCAATCTTCTTACATTAAAAATATGTAAAAAAATCTAAAAAAAATTTTTTTTGCTACTAAAAAATCGATATCAAAACTTGAGGTTTTGGCTTAATTTCCACCACAGTTTCCTTGAGTAAGGCACCTTGAGCAAGCAAATATAATCTTTACTTTTCAAACCACCATAGTCAAATCAAGATTGGGTCAGGGTAACAAATGTTACTTCATTTTTAGGTGGTCAAGTCAATCTTTCCACATCGAGAATTAAACTATATAAAGAAGCTAAAATCTAAGTTTCAGAATCCAACTAACAAATTTTAAAGACATTTTATTCATGTTTAGGTTGTCAGACAAGAAACCCAGGACTTAGTGTTTACAATTCCCCTTGCAGAGCCCCATCCAAGTCAGTACATGGTTCATATGGAGTCTGATAACTGGTTTGGTTCATCAGCCGTTTGTCCAATCTCATTTCAACATCTGATATTACCTGAAAGACATCCACCACATACTGGTAACATATTTATGTCGGGCAATTAAAATTTATAATATCCCAAACTGCCAAGGTCATCTTGAGACTGGGTCAGGGTAACTGATGTAACTTCATGTTTTTTTTAATTTATTTAACCTTGATGTGAGAAGGTCAATGTCACGATCTAAACATAGAGTAACATTTGTTATTTCAATCTTTTATATTGAAGTGGTTAAGTCAATACCGACAGCGTGGTGTAGTGGTAAGAACACTTGCTACACTAAACACGAGGTCGTGGGTTCAATCCCCACTGTCCTCATGCTGTAGCGCCCTTGAGTAAGGCACTATAAACGGTATGAACTCCTGCTGAGTCATCACTTAATCAGCAGCATAATTATCGTTTTTTTTTATTATTTTTTTTCCTAATGTGCGAAAACCAACTTCACAGTCTTAACATAGAGTAGCATCAGTTACCCTGACCCAGTTTTAAGGTTGACTTTGCCAGTTTGGGATATTACTCATTACAATTTTTATGATAAATAATTTGTTGTCTCTTTTAAAAATTAGTTGTCGTTTTAACCATTTTTTCATTTTTTGCAGAATTATTGGACTTAGATCCTCTACCAGTTAGTGCCATGCAAGATACCAAGTTTGAAAGTGTTTACAGTTTCACTCACTTCAACCCGATTCAAACCCAGATATTTCATTGTCTATATCACAATGACTGCAATGCTCTGATTGGTGAGTTTGATATTTAAAATAAAGAATTTATTATTTGATTAAGCTTATCTTCTAGTTATTGCTAAGAAACTGATTACAAGTTAAATTTTATTATGAAATTGGAAATTACCAAACCAAATAATAAATTAATTAAAAGTACCTATATACTAATGAGAAGTAATAAGAGCTTGTTGATTTTTTTTAATTCAAAGACCATTAAACAACTTTTATTTATATTATAGTTTTTTAATTTCAAACTTAAGGTCCTATTAAAATCTTACTAATTCTTGTTTAAACAGCAGTTTAATAATTTTGTAAGCAATAAATTATACATACATTTTTAAAAATATTGGGTACTAAGACTTAATATATAACCGGCAGCGTGGTGTAGTGGTAAGAACACTTGTTACACCACTATAAGGTCATGGGTTCAATCCCTGCTCCTATGCTGTAGCGCCCTGGAATAAAGGGTTATAAGGGGTACAAGTTATCGGGCAATTATAGTCTCTATAAGATCCCAAACTGTCACACAGGTAACTCGAAACTGGGTCGGAGTAACAGTTGTTACTCTATGTTTAAGTTGCACATTCGACTTTTCCACATCGAGGAAAAAATTTATATATACAAAAAAAATATATATATATTATACAAATTGTAATTTTTTTGTTACTTGATTTTTAAATTTGTTTCTTAGGAGCTCCAACAGGATCAGGAAAAACTGTTGCAGCCGAACTCTCGATCTTCAGGATGCTGCGGACACAACCTGGATGCAAAGCTGTTTATGTTGCTCCTTTGAAAGCTCTTGTTAGAGAGAGGATAAAGGATTGGAAGAGGAGGCTCGGAGATAAACTTGGATTAAAGTAAAAACTGCTTAAATTATTTACAAAAAACATTTTAAGTTTCTAATTTTTAAAATAAAGAAACATAATATTTTTTTTTTAAGTTAAAATTGATTATTCTATAAAAGATTTTAAGCTTAATTGAATATTTTAATACAAAATCACTATTACTAAAATAAAAACAAGAAGGGTTATTTTAAGTTTTTGATTATTCAAAAATTCTAAAGCCATAAAGGTAATAAAGTTTGATAAAGATTGTGAAGTTTGTAAAGTTTAAAACCATATAAGAAACTTGATCCAAAATTAAGAATTATAATTTACTAACCTTTTTTACTAGTTTAAAAAAGTAAAAAAATTTAAAATGTTAAAAAAAAAGAAAAAAATTTGAAATTTTTTAGATTGGTGGAGTTAACTGGTGACAATGCACCAGACATGCGAGCCGTGGCACAATCTGATGTCATCATCACTACTCCGGAGAAATGGGATGGCGTGTCACGTAGTTGGCACACGAGGGGGTATGTCCAAAAGGTGGCGCTGTTGATTATCGACGAGATTCATTTACTAGGTTAGTAAATAATAAGAAGAATGCAAGTTTTTTTAGTAATTATTTGTATTTGGTTTTTGTAGTTATTAATTTTGATAATGTAATCTAAAACTTAAATTTAAAACTAGTTTTTTAACAAATTTGTTGAAACTTTTTTTAGAATTTGCATCTTTTTTTGGAAACTTAATAGAAAATATTTAAAAATTAACAATTTTTAAAAAAATTTAACTTTTGCGTTGTTTAAAACTTAAAATTTTATTATTTTCTGTAACAGGTCATGACAGTAATTGTTTATTTTTATGTTTATTAATTTTAATAATATAAGCTAAAACCACAATTTAAATTTTTTTTAGTAAAATTCTTTTTTTTAAATCAACTTTTTAATAAAAAAATTAAGTTTTTAGAAATTTTTAAAACTTAGTTTCTAATTATCTTATAACAGGTCAGGACAGGGGTCCAGTTTTAGAAGTGATTGTTTCACGAACCAACTTTATATCATCCCAAACTGAAAGAAATGTCCGGATTGTCGGACTTTCTACTGCACTTGCTAATGCTAGAGATCTTGCTGATTGGCTTAATATTAATCAGGTTTAAATTAAAGAATATTCTCTTAGGTTGACATTTTTTATTTATTTATCTTTAATGTAAAAAAACAGATTTTGTGTCAAAAACATAACATTTTTTGGAAACTTTTTAAAAAACTTGGAGATTTTATTTTTTTGATAAAATGTTTTTTTCTGATATACATTGTTGTAAGAAAGTCGAGTTTGCAATCTAAATATAGAGTAGCATTTGTTACCTCGACCCAGTCACAAGATAACTTTGCCAGTTTGGGATATTATAGAAAAACGTGCCCGATAATTAAAATGCTGATTACGTGTTGGCTTAACAAGAGTTAATACTGTTTATAGAACCTTACTCAAGGGCATATTAGCACAGAAGTAATGGGAATTGAACCTAGGACCCCATGTAGTGAGGCCAAGTGGTTTGATCATCACACAATGTTGTCTATTATTGATCTATTTTAAGGAAAAATAGAACTTCAACAAATTTCATTTATTTTCAGCTTGGTTTATTCAACTTCAGACCATCAGTTCGACCCGTACCAATGGAAGTTCATATTCAAGGATTTGCAGGGAAGCATTATTGCCCTCGCATGGCTTCAATGAATAAGCCAGCTTTTCAAGGTAAGATGTTTTATATGTTTTACACATTTGATAAATTTTGTGCACAAACCTATGACACAAAACTAGCTAATTTACAATTGTAATTGGTGGCAAGTTATATTGGTTAAAACATCATTTTACGTGAGGTTTTAGGTTTGATCCTTACTGCTCTAATGCTGTAGATGATGATTGATCTTATGATATTACCTTAAACAAAGTAGAAACTATGATTATAAAAATTTAAGCAAAAGACAACATTAAGTATCGAACTCAAGACCTTCTATATTTTAATTTTTTTAAATTGTTTTGAAATTATTTTGCCCTCTTTTTGTTTGCAGCAATTCGAACGCACTCACAAAAGAAACCGGCTTTAATATTTGTGTCGTCACGGCGACAGACGCGCTTGACTGCATTTGAGCTAATGTCACTTCTTGCTGCCGAGGACAACCCAAAACAATGGCTTCATACGGATGAGATGGAGGTATTGTGATGTTATAATTTCTACTTGTTTTATTGTTTCCTATTTTTTATTGTGTCTTCATTTATTTGACTTTTCAATTCAACAGTGATTTTTTTACATATTTTTATTGTTATTGTGCAAAGATCGACTTTATGATCCTAAACATAGAGTTACCCCGACTCAGTCTTAAGTTGTGGCGGTTTAGGATATTATAAATTATAATTTCTCTGATAATAAATCTGCTGATTAAGTGCTGGTTTAGCAGAAAATGATACTGTTTAAAAATCCTTACCTAAGAGCAATAAAGCATAGATAAACATTAATTCAACCAGTCTAAAACTTGAGATATTAATAACCAGGTGGTAGTGTATGTGTATTAATCTGCTGATATTTAATGGTATTTTAATTTAATGCTTAATTTAAAAGGAATAATAAACACACATTAAAATTCTTTTATATTTCACATTTTTTGAACTTGGTATAAAACTATTCTACCCACCTAATTCTAGTTCAAATAAAATCTTAACTTTAAGATGGAGGAATTGACCCATATAGTGCGAGACCCAAACCTTCGTTTAACTTTGGCTTTTGGAATAGGAATCCACCATGCTGGGTTGGTTGAAAAGGATCGATGTTTAGTTGAACGGTTGTTTGCTGATACCAAGATTCAGGTAATTTATTATATTCAGGTATTTGTGCATTAACAAAAGTATTTAAAAAGATATACAATAAATATTACAACAGTGTAAAGAAAAAAAATGACAAAATCAATTTAATGAAACATGCCAAAAGTAATAATGTTTACATAAAGATTTTATAGTATGTTATGGCATGGTCAACAAACCCGTTTTTCTTTTATATTATTAAATGTTTAGGTGCATTTTTATTACTTTATAACTAATGTAAAAATACAGACTTATAGGTTCACTAAAAGGTAACGCACATTGCCAATATCTAAGAATACATACTTGTTCTTTTATCAGTGTTAGGTAGTATTGATCTATTGGAATTACCTGATTATTGATTTGCAGTTTGTTATTGGTTGGGCAGGGTGAATGCTTTTATTGCTTTACCAAAGGGTGCTACAGCATTAGAACATGAAACCGGCAGCGTGGTGTAGTGGTAAGAACACTTGCTACACCACACATGAGGTCGTGGGTTCAATCCCCACTGATTTTATGCTGTAGCACCCTTGAGTAAGGCGCTATAAACGGTATAAACTCCTGCTGAGCCAACATTTAATCAGCAGCATAATTATGGGGCAATTATAATTTATAATATCCCAAACTGCCAAAGGCAACTTGAGACTGGGTCGGAGTAACTGATGTTACTCTATGTTTAAGTTGCGCATTCGACTTTCCCACATCGAGGATAAAGATATATACAAAAAAAACAAACATTGGAGATCGCACCCAGTACCTTATATGCTTATAATCTGTGTTTTAACCTTAACTGAATGTTTAGTTAAAAATGTTGTATTACAGGTATTGATAGCAACCTCCACTTTAGCCTGGGGAGTTAACTTACCTGCCCATCTTGTTATTGTAAAGGGGACAGAATATTTTGATGGAAAACACAACAGATATTGTGACTTTCCCATCACAGGTTAGCTTACTATGTTTTAGAGTATTTACTATATTAAAAAGCATTATTTCTTGTGAAATATTTAATAGTTTGTAACAAAAACCCTACATTAAAGTCTAGTTAGAGTATATTTTGTTGTATTGGCCCTTAGTCTTAAGTTGTCAGTGCTAATTTTGATATTATTGACTTTGTGAAATGCCTTATTATTAGTTTGTCTATTAAGATGTCAGTGTCTTGATTACCTTACACTAATTGCTATGACTAAGTGAAGATTTGAATCTTTTTTATTCTTACAAAACTGAGATTAATACTGATATACCAACTTTTTTTTAGTAGAAATGTTTTAATATATTATAAACTTTATTAACTATGTTAAAAACCTTACAACATCAAATTACCATAAACTACTTTTTTGGTAGAAATGTTTATTTAATTTATAATAACTTAATTCAGATGTTCTACAAATGATGGGCAGAGCTGGTCGCCCTCAATTTGATGACAAAGCAGTTGCAGTTATTCTAGTTCATGATGTAAAGAAATCTTTTTACAAAAAGTTTTTGTACGAACCTTTTCCTGTTGAATCTAGTTTATTAGAGGTTGGTTTGTTTAAAATATTAATCTATTTATTTTAATTTTCGAAAAAAAAAAGATTTTGATATGGAAAAGTTTACTTTACAACCTAAACATAGAGTAACATTTGTTACCCTGATCCGGTTCTAAATTTCCATCAATAGTTAAGAATATTCTTGGTTATAATTGCCTAATAATTAATCTGCTAATTGTTTTTTTTTTGTATCGTTTATAACGTTTTACTCAAAGGTGCTACAGCATGGAATAGTGGGAATAAAACCCAGAATGTAGTAAAGTCAAGTGTCCTAACCACTACACTAAGCTGATGGTTATATCACATTGGTTGTCTCGAATTAGATTTTTTTTGACAATTGAATAAATAAAATAATGATGCAAAAGGGGAATAACGACTAAATCAATTTTATGTTTTAAAACAGGGTCACTAAATCAAAAAACTACTAACTTTAGGACATAAATTGTAAACCTTATCGTTTATCTTACTTATTTTTTGAAGGTTTTACAAGATCACTTAAATGCAGAAGTGGTTGCAGGCACTATAGCCAATAAACAAGAAGCTTTAGATTATCTTACTTGGACTTATTTCTATCGTAGATTATTAATGAATCCAACTTACTATGAACTACAAGATACCGGTAATAAGAAAAAGTTGTTTTTATATAATCTGTATATAATAAACATATATAAAAAAGATGTTCAGTTTATAGCCCTGTAAAATAAATGAAACTTCTGTTTGTAGTGGGCTGGTAAATTATAACAAACATTAGTTGAAAGTTGCAACCATACACAATAATTAAAAAAAACTGACTAGTTATAAATTAATAGGTCTTTACTATATCATTGTATAAATTGTGAATATATGCATTAGTCATATTTTTAAATACTCTTATTCTGGGTTTTGTAATAATGTATGTATGTTTAGAAGCTTTTTGTTTTGCTTTTTTAATTAGATTGTTTGCGTTAGTTTTGGCAGTTTTTTTTCTATTAGTTTGGTTCTTTTTATTTATATATACTAGAATTTTTAACAATTTATTTAATATTTTAGACCATTCTATATGAGGAATATATTATTATAAAAAAAACTCAGAATTTAAATATATATAAAGGTTTTAACAACTTGTTTGATATTTCAGATCATGATTCAGTGAACAAATTTCTCTCCAAATTATTAGAGAAATCAATCTTAGATTTGAGAGAATCAGGTTGTCTATGTTGGGAAAAAGAAGAAGGGGAAAGAGAGTTAGAGGCCACCAATGCTGGCAGGATTGCTTCGTTTTATTATCTCAGCCACTTGACCATGAGGTTAAGATTTGTTGTTTTTTAATTTTCTTTATAAATCCTTGCTGATTTACTTTCTTAAAGTTAAGCCAAACCGGCAGCTTGTTGTAGCGGTCAGAACACTCTTCTTTACTACATGAGGTCATGGGTTCGATCCCCACTGCTCTTATGCTGTAGCGCTCTTAAAAAGGTGCTATAAACAATATGAACTCTGCTAAGCGATCACCTAATCAGCAGCTTATTCACCAGGCAATTATAATATATAATATCTCAAACAGCCAAAGTAAACTTAAGACTAGGGGTAACTGTTGTTACTTCATGTTTAGGCTGTGAAGTTGACCTTATCATATTGAGAATAAAAATATATAAAAAATGATGTGTTTTTTGAACGATTTTTATATCATAAACTACTATTCAAACAGAATGTTAGCAGAGAAGATGCATGGTGAAATGACAATTGAAGAAACTTTAGTTTTACTCTCAGATGCACAGGAATATCATGAACTTTCAGTAAGACATAACGAAGATGGAATTAATAGGTAAGAACTATGACAATAACTTACTTGTTTAAATTCACTTTTAGTGGTTGAAACACTTAACTTTTCTTGACGAGTTTTGGGGATAAGATCACCAATGTTTCAATGCTGTAGCTTCCAAAAACATGGCCCTATATAAATTATACAATCTACTGCTAATTAGTTTATTTCAAACTAGCAAAGTTAACTTTAGACTGGGTTGGGGTAGCAAATGTTACCTTATGATTAGGGTGTGAAGTTGGCTTTTATAAATAGACGGTTGAGTTAATACCAAAACTTAAAAACTTGAAAGAATATCTAGAAAATTGGATTTTTAAACTAAGTATTAAGTTCTATATATATATATATTTTTTTTGTATATATCTTTATCCTCGATGTGGGCAAGTTGAATGTGCGACTTAAACATAGAGTAACATTAGTTACTCCGACCCAGTCTCGAGTTGCCTGTGGCAGTTTGAGATATTATAGATTATAATTACCCGATAATTAAACTGCTGATTAAGTGCTGGCTCAGCAGGAGTTCATACCGTTTATAGCGCCTTACTCAAGAGCGCTACAGCATGAGATCAGTGGGGATTGAAACCACGACCCCATGTGTGGTGTAGCAAGTGTTCTTACCACTACACCACGCTGTCGGTATATATAAAAGTTGTTAAATTGCTTTTAATTTTCAGCGATTTATCGCGAGAACTTCCCGTTCGAGTCGACCAAAATACTTTCGATTCCCCGCACACAAAAGCCTTGTTGCTCATGTATGCCCACTTGTGTCGAGTTTCTCTGCCTTCGACTGATTATGTCACGGACCTAAAATCTGTGCTCGATCAAGCAATAAGAGTTTTGCAGGTTTAAAAATTTATTTTTTGGAAAAAAAATATGTGGCAAGGTCGACTTCACGACTTAAACATAGAGTAACATCAGTTCCAGTCTCAAGCTACTCCGAACCAGTCTCAAGTTGCTTTTGACAGTTTGGGATATTATATAGATTATAATTGCCCAGTAATTATGTTACTGATTAAGTGCTGGCTCAGCAGGAGTTTCTACCGTTTATAGCGCCTTACTTAATGGTGCTACAGCATGTAAACAGTGGGAATTAAACTTAAGGCATCCTGTAGTGACTCCAAATATTGATTAAATATAATTTTATTTGTTTACTTGTTTTTAGTCATTTGTTGATGCAAGTGCAGATCAAGGTTGGATTGTGACATCACTGAGGTCCATGCATCTTATTCAAATGATGTCACAAGCTTGTTGGTTCAATGAAACTTCATTGTTAAGTCTGCCTCATGTGGAGAAGAATAATGTTCATGTGTTTGAGTAAGTTTTATATTAAAAAAAAATTTAAAATAAAAAATTTAAAAACCAACATTTTGTTTGTTTAGATCAATGTTATATAAAGGATATAAGGTTGAAGAAATAAATGAATTGGTTGCACTATATAATGATGATTCCCATCTTGTTAGTAATAATCTACATCGGATATTTAATCAAAACGAAGTCAAAAAGGTATTACATTTTGGTTATTTGTCACCCTTTTAACTGTAATTTTTCAAATTTAAATAAATAAATTATTGCTTGAATTTACTTAATGTTAAGAAATTGTCAAGTTTTTTTTTATTTATCCTCGATTTGGAAAGTCGACTTTGCGACTTAAACATAGAATACCATATGTTACCTAGATCCAGTCTCGAACTGACTTTGACAGTTTGAAATATTATAGATTATAATTGCCTGACAATTAAGCTGACGATTGGTTTTGGCTTAGCAGGAGTTTATACTGTTTAAGGAGGCCTTCTAAAAAAAATATGGCAGCAGTGGGAATTAAACCCAAGGCCACATATAGTAAAAAATCCAAGTGTTTAAAGCATCACAGGTTGATTTAAAGTAACCTTTGTTGGTATTCTAAAAATTTTAATTTAAAATTACATTTTGTAAATTTTAACAACTTTAAAATGTATTTTTTACCACAGATATGCACTCATATATCTCAGTTACCACAGATTAAAGTTGAACTTAGTGTAAGAGGCTGGTTTGAAACTAATCCCAATAAACAACTTGAAAAATCTGTTCCTTATAACTTTGGTAGGTTTGTTATAATTTTTTTTAATATAAATATTCTGTTGTTTTTTTAAAAATTTAATTTTATTTTTTTTAAACTCTGTTTATATTAATCATCAAATGTTATAATAATAAGTTTATTTTCATAAAATTATTTTTTCATAAAGTAACAATTGTAACCCTGACCCAGTCTTCAGTTGCTTTGGCAGTTTGGAATATTAATGATTATAATTGTCTAATAATTAATAGCTAATAATAAAGTGGTGGCTTAGCAGGATTTTATATTATTTATAGCACCTGAATCAAGGGCGCTATATCATGAGAGCAGTGGGGATCAAACCTCATACCCTATATAGTAAAGCCAAGGGTTCTGACCTGTTAAAATGGGGTTTTGAATTATTCTTATATATAATAAATTGTTTTTTTAGTTATCAACTGTAATTACTGTTAATTAAAATAAACCAATTTATTAAAAAAAATCATCTCAAACCAAAAAAATTAAAAAATTAAATTGAGCAGATAAATCTGTGAGAGATTCTTCAACATGGGTTGAAGTTCATTCTGATCAGGAATATTTTATCTCAGTTCAACTTAAACGAATAAATTTGAAGCAAATGGTAAGTAAATACATATTAGGCTTTATTTTAAGTCAGTTGTTATATATTATGGGTAGTATTACTAAATGTTTTCATGTTAATTTTATTTTAATGTTTAGTGTAGTGGTTAAAAGATTTGGTTTTACTATAGAGGTCCTGGGTTTCCTGCTGCTTTTATACCCTTAAGTAAAAAGCCTAATCTCCAGCTGAGCCAACACTCGATATGCAGTTTAATTTTTGGGCAATTATATATATATATATATATTTTTTTTTTGTATATATCTTTATCCTCGATGTGGGAAAGTCTAATGCGCTACTTAAACATAGAGTAACATCAGTTATTCAGACCTAGTCTCGAGTTGCCTGTGGCAGTTTAGAATATTATAGATTATAATTGCCCAATAATTATACTGCTGATTAAGTGCTGGCTCAGCAGGAGTTCATACCGTTTATAGCACCTTACTCAAGAGCGCTACAGCATGAGAGCAATGGGGATTAAACCCACGACCCCATGTGTGGTGTAGCAAGCATTTTTAGCAATACACCACGCTGCCAGTGGATTCTATAATATTTTAAATTGCCAAAAGCAACTTGAGGCTAGGTTGGGGTAACTGATGTTACTCTATGTTTAGGTCGCGCATTCGACCTTTCCACATCGAGGATAAAGATATATACAAAAAATGGGTTTAACATGTTTGTAACAAAATTCACCAGTTTTAAAATTTTACCACAGAAAAATGACGACAAGGCTCTTACTCCCCGATTCCCAAAACCCAAACTTGAAGGTTGGTTTCTGGTGTTAGGGGATAAAGAAAAAAGAGAATTAGTTGCACTTAAACGAGTGAGTACTTTAAGAAGAAGAACCACGGAATCAGTTTCCTTTATAACTCCTATTCAAACTGGAAGGTAAAAAAAAGTTTTTTTGCAGAAATTTATGTTTAACAATTTAAAATTATTTAAACTTGCTTATTTGCAATTATATAAACGTCTTGAAAAGTTTTTTACAGATTTACTTAATGGTATTTCACGCCAGAAACTTATTTAAAATATATTTAAGCTTTTTTAAACAAACTTTAGCTGCGAAATAACAAAGTTTTATAAATTTTTTGGGGGATATTTTAATAATTAGAACCCCTTATTTAACTTTATTGTATAATTTTGATTTATATTTATTTTTTTATTTTATATGTTCGGGCTGTTAAGTCTAAAATCTTTAATTAAATTTTTTTACAATTTTATTTTTTTAATTAACAAAACTTTTTTTTTAAAAACTTTTAGAATGGTTTTAACTTTATGGTTAATCTCTGATACTTACCTGGGATTGGATCAAATATATGACGTCAGACTTGACGTCATAAACAAACTAAAATCTCAAGATAATGAAAATGAAGAATTATAATAAAAAAACTAAATTTTAATTGGTGTAAATTAATAGTTTTTAATTTTTTGCTGATTATAAAATATTTAGTTAAACTGTTGCTTGAGTGTTGTTATGGGATGAGTTAAAGGTGCAATCTTATTACTGTTTTTTTTGCAAACGTTTTTTATTGGTTTCAACTTATTTTTGCTATTGTTAAACTCTTAAAATCTCATTTAACTAACCTTAACAAATTGGGTAAAGTTTATATCGTCCTCAAAGTTTCTACTGGTGTTACATTTTAATTGATAATTTATTTGGTTTATTTTAAGATAATTTATTAAAATAAAAAAGTAAACAAAATTTAACTGATTTTTTTCATTAATCGTAAAGTTAAAAGTTTAATTTCAATTCAACTTGTATTAAAAAGCTGTGTTTATTTAAAAGGTAAGTTGTATTTCACATTTAATTTATATTCAACATTTCATTCTCTTAAACCTTGTTTTCTTATTCTCTAGGTGCTGGTAAAAAGCATTCCCAGTTGAAAGTTGACCTTTATGCTTGTGTGGTATATTGTTCATAATCCTGCGTGTTTGAAGGTTCGAGTTGTGTCATATCAGTCAGTGTCACACTATCAGTCCTTTAGCCTCGCGTTTATGAATAGCCTCCACCACGTTACATCACCTCACCTTTTCCGAATAAAATATAAACAATATCATCTTAAGGTTAATATAGGGGTACTATAAAGAAGATTAGCATGAGACTGATTGGTATGATATTGCATTATATTCTAAAAAATTCAATATTTAATCTTATTTGCATTTAGGCTCAACATTCGTAGACTGTCAAACATGTTCTACTTGCATCGCTTTGAATATCACTTAGAAGAGTTTTTGTTTTTAAATAAATTTTGGGTTAAAATATTTCCTAGAAACAACAACATTTTTATTCCATCAAGTTAAACCTTTATTTACTTAAAATAACATGACGTTTTTTTGGATTCAAAGATTTGAGAAAAAAAATTCAACACAAGTATTTTTACATACTTTAATAATAAGCAAATCTAAGTTTAAATGATATAATGAAATAAAAAGGGTTATAGCTTAACACAAAATTGAAACAAAATTATTACATGCAGTTTTTATTATCGTCTATTTTAAGCAACACCTACACTTTTCTAATACAACGTTAGTTTAGAATGATGATAAGCGCACTAAAACCATATTTTAATTTTGTTTAAATTGTGTTATCTACAACAACTAAATACTTAAATGATATTTCTCAGCTTAATATAACTTTATGTAAAGGAATTGAGCGTATTTGCGGACAACACACCACAAGAATATAAGGAAACCTGAAACAAAATTGAGATTTGTTTTATTATTTATGTTATTTCAATTCATATTTTTTATGAAAATCGTTGGACTTGAAACAATAACCTCGTCAAGCAATGTATATACTAGAGGTGTGGTGTAGTGGTAAGAATAGAGATAAAGGTTTAATTCCCACCGCTTTAATGCGACAGTCGGGGGTTACCTTTTCCAATATAATAGTAAATTGCCTTTTTATCCCTACCTATATTAACAAAATATATAAGCTCTTATCATGCTAGTTTAAATAACATATGTGATTGTCCATTATATTTTATTGTATTTACCCAATATTACATTTGTTTGTTTTTCGAGTTAGCATTGGCGGTAGCAGTTTAAAGTACTTGTAAAACAGATTTATTAACCTAACATGTTTCAAATACGATTTTAAAGTGGTACATATGTTGTTATATCTATTAGCCTTAGTACACAAGAAATTAAACCGAAATTGCTTTTTCTAATAAGTAGGTAAATACGTAGGTTTTATTGTTAACATCATGTTTCATTTAAATATTTAATATGGGTTCTCTTATATTAATAAATCGAAATTTCTAACTTAACTGTATTTTACAATAGCGTTTGTGCAGCAAGTTTACTTAAACAAAACAACATGATGATGTGAAAAAGCAATCCACTCTAATCATAAAACAAGAGTTATCACAAACTAAATAAATAAGAAAGCCCCTGGATTGGATAAGAGTTATATACACGATTTTACTTAAGTCATTATAAATATGAACTTATGTAAGTTAGGCTTAATCTATTTTATTTTCAACTACCTTATTAAATATTGAAACAACACGTTTACTTAGAATATGAATACACGTTTAAGGTTTACTTAGAAATTACGTATATGACATATTTAATAAACATGTTCGTTTTAATGAATTACACAACAAAATAAATAGGTTAAATATAGGCACAAATAACATCCCAATAATTTTATTAAATTGTATATATTTACGAGCTATTTTGAGCAACATATACACGATATATATTTACAATGTTGACTTGTAATAATATTAGGCGCTTTAAAACAATATTTTAATCAAAATTCGTACAATTTTGTTATGTATAATAATTAAAATTCGATTTTTAAGATATATTTTTTAAACATTACACACTATTAGGTGGAAGAATTGAGTTTATCCATCGATGATTTCACATTTCTTAATTCCAACTTGAGTTCGTTTTGTATATCTTTGTTGCGGACAACACACAACAAGAATATGAAAAAACCTGAAACAAAATTAAGATTTGTAAAATCGGGTTCGAAGTAAAGACATAATATTAAGTTGTCTAGCAATGTATATTGTGCTGTACTAGTTAAAACACTGGGCTTTATTGCATAAGTTAATAAAATTAATCGAAACAGCTTCCATGCGATTGCATCGTTTAATTTGACGCTATAAACGGTACAATCTCCTGCCTAGCAATCTTACACATTTACTTAACAAACTATAAAATGTAGCTTATGTCTTTCTAATACAACGATAACTTACCCTGAAGTGAAGTAAAAACAGCAAAAACGATTGCCACCACTAGCCCTCCTTTTGTCACACAGAAACCTAATATCCAGGAGATTCCCAAAGTAACAAACACTGTAAAGGAAAACCAGACATCTTTGGATTGGTTCTTCTTAACCTATACCAACAAATGCAATATCTTTGCTATGAAGATTTTTGAAAGTTTTTGTATTAACTTTACAAGTATGAAGTAATCACTACAACACTTATATTACCAATGCAGTTCTGTTTCGTTTCCAGACATACTTGTAGATAATTGCCAAATAAAAGATCAAGTTGATACCGATGTAAATAGCAGAAGGTATAATCACAAAGTACTTAACATATTTAAGTTCGAGCCAGCATCTACAATGTACAACAGTTGTATTAGGTAAAAAATTTGCAAGTCATTTACATTAAATTTGGTTCTGTACTTACACAAAATCTGTTGTTATGTAATCTTCTCTGCCCAAAACAAGAGGCAATGTTATCAAAGCAGGTACAAACCAACCCCAAATCATCGAACAAGCAATCAGCTTTTTACTACTTAGACTTACTTTAGTATAGATAGGCTGAAATTTAAAAATAAGATTTAAATTTACTTAAAGATTTAATAATGTAAGTATACTTACAAAGTAAATTGCCATAAACACCATAACTGCTTCAACCACCATCCAACTAAGGCTACTAAGAAGTGAATAGTAAATCAAAATCGCAAATCCCGAGCAACTGGGAGCCCATTCTATTACAATGTCTAGCTCACTTACAATTAAACTTATGTTCAAGAGCATTAAAGACATTGATAGATTTGTTAAAAGGAAAGTGCCACGTCTTTTACTTTTCTCGCGCGGTGCTCTGAATAAATTTAAACAATTTGTTCAATATTTCTACATTGTTAATAAACAGTAGAGTATACATAAAGTAAAATCAAAAAAGGTACTTTAAGCAAATGTTTGCTAATATTGCCAACACCAGGCCAATAATTGACACACATGATCCAACCAAACTAATCGTTGAAAGAATTTGGTTTCCAGGTAACATATCATCAACGTCAGAATGATACTAAATGTAATAATCAACGTTTTAAGTTGGCATCAAACCTTGCTATAGATATTAAAAATTTAGCAATATATACATAGCTTATAAAACGTATTATTTAATAGAAAATTAAAAAAAAACTCTTACAAATAAAGTTGCAAAGTTGGTTAAATGCTGAAACGAACATTGAATATATTCTAGAGTTTGAAAAATAACTTTTGAGCCCTCTGAAGACCATTTGTTGTTGTTTTCATCCCAAAATACACATTGTGTTCCATTTTCCATGTCTGTTGTCAAGTTTTTCTAAAATTTTGCACTTTATCGATTATAATTGTTGAACAACTATTTTTGGTTAAAAAACTTGAGAACAATAAAGTTAATATTAATTTACATACCTGATTAAGATCAAATTTTATTAAAACAGGTTCCTTTAAACTTTGATTGCCAATCAATGTTGCAGAAAGCACAACGTGAGAGTTTATTTCTCCTTTTAAACTTTGTTCAATGAACAGTTTGTTGTTCAACATTGAATAAAAACTCACTCTAACATCTAAAACAAAATTAATTATTCAATTTGCAAACTTTTATAGAAGTGTCATTAAAATCCGAACCAAATCAGCAGTGTCATTGAAATCATAACAAAAACAAACCTGCAAAAAGTTGAATGTAAGTGTTTGAACTTGAATTGCCACGAAATGTTCTTGCTTGGTCGCTTCTGAAACCTTTTTCTGCAACCTCTGGATTCCAAACGACTTCCAAGCCAATTTGGGTTTCAACTTCTGATTAAAAAAAACAAGTTATTTATTTTGTCAAATTTTACATAAAACTTGAAAAAAGCTTTTATTGTTCTTTATATTAGATAATTTAACTATGTTTTTAACCCTGTATATTACATTGAAGGTCTACGTAATTTATTAATTTAAATTTGTATCAGGTTGATAAACCGTTTTTATTCGGTTGATAGACAGCTAAGGCAAGGTTGCTTCCAACTTGTTCATATGTTTCTCCTTCTTCAAGTTCAACTTTTTCACCAACCTTGGCCAATGTTTCAAGGATACTAAAAAAATGTTTTTTAACAAATATTTTAACATAATATTTTTATTCTCTATACACAAGTAAATATATTTCATAAATATGAATATTTTTGTTTTTTGAACCCAAACCAAACCTTGGTGCAGAGTTACTTTTGGTTATTTCCTCTTCAGAAACTTCTAACAAGTTGCTTAACGTCAAAACAACTGAATTTGTCACCTTTAAAATATCAATAAATTATGTTTTTAAAAAAGAATTTTTATTTATTTTTGTGTACGTAAAAGTTAGGTATTAACGTGTTGAATAATAACGTGTTAAAAACTAAACAAAATTGTTATACAAGTCACCCTAAACGAATCTTACGTTTGTTGATAAAGATGAAGTGTTTACGATATTCTCCAAAACCCTAACAGCTGACGTCACATTTTCTGCTCGAATGTTTTCTGGGTTGGAAGTTAAAACCTGGACATTGTTAGCAATTTCTACACGTTGTGATTCATTTTCTATTATCTGGTTTTCAAGATTCTAAAAATAGGCTGCTGTTAAATTTAATCCTATAATTTTTTTTCAGTAATGTTAGGTAGGCTACTTTAATCAGTTTTTAAGTTACTGATTACAGTCATATGCGATAAAGTCGTGTAGTGGTAAGAACACTTGCTACGCCACCAAGAGGTCGTGGGTTCAATTCCCAGTGCTTTCATGCTGTAGCGCCCTTGAGTAGGGCGCCATAAACAGTATAAAATCCTGCTGAGCCAGCAATTGATTAGAAAAATTATTACTGTGCAATTATAATCCATATAGTATCTTAACTGCTAAAAGCAACTCGGGACTGGGTCGGGGTAACTAATATTACTCTATGTTTAGGTCGCGCATTCGACCTTCCCACATCGACGATAAAGATATATACAAAAAAAGGTCTTTGCTAAGACATGATTTAAAAAAATTACCTCTAAACCACTATCACAAGACTCAATATAGACAGGATCTTCCCAGTTTCCAATTTCATTACAAAATCGATTTCCATACGCAATTCCCGCTAAAATAAACCATTTAAACGTTATCATATAATAAAAAGGCTATCTTTAATCTGGGAAAAGACAAAATACAAAACACAGTAAGTAAAAGTGTATGCCAAACATAATCTAAGTAGTTTTTGTCATAAAAAATAGTTACCATTTGGGGTTTGTAAAGAACAAGTTTGAAGTGTATTTGCGCGGTAACCAGCTAATGTATTAGGAAATGTAAGAGTTAAATTTTCTTTTCCATTAACATTGGTTTCTTCACAAAAAACTAGCACAACAAAATAATTTTTTTTTAAATTAAAGTATTATTCGGGTTACTTATTTAAAAAAAAACTTTTTCTAGCGTTATAAGAATACATAGGAATATAAAACATTAATTTATACCTAATTCACACCCTTCAGTAGTTTGTATGTAGTCTGGTTTACAAAAACACAAACAAGTTTCGTCATCTTTTTCTTCACAAGGTTTAGTACAGCTTTCATTTCTGCATAGGTAGTCATTGTTGCATAATTCTAAATTAATTTTTTTAATAAAATCTTGCTTATTTTAAACAATTAACATTTAGTGTTTTAATGACAAAGTCTATAAAACTTTAAGTTAAGAGAAGTTTATATGTATTTTTAGTAATAACTATTTGTTAGTTGGAGTTGGCTAAGTAATAAAATTTTATTACTGTCATATTAAATAAAGTATAAATTATAGTTACGTTTTTGGCAAATATAACTTAATCCTCTCAGACGGTTGTCTATACCAAACCAATCTCCAAGGGCCAGGGTACTTCCTGTCCCATTAGTTACTAGTATTGCAAGGTAACCTGGATTTGTATGAGGTTCACCGTTATGCCAATTTTCATAATTCTGGTCAGTACCAGAACCATGCTGTGGTATAGGAGTACCATCAAACCATGTCCAGTTATATGGTGAGGAGTAACCACTTGCACCAAGCCAATACCAGTTCCAACCACTGATCTCGCTTTCCCATTTCCAAAGTTGAGTCTCAACAACTTGTTGGGTCGAGTTATCCTTGATCATGAGCAAAGTTTCCCCTCTTTCCTGGCATCTTTGTTTAGCATTAAGTTGGTTAATGAGAGTGTTCTTGTAAAAACTGATCTTATATCCATTGTGGATTATCACTGCATTTCCTTCGTTACCGAAAAGTGATTGTTATTTCAATATTGAAAAAATAAATTAGATAACCTAACGAAAAAATATCTTAACTTTTTTATAATAATTGAAAGTTTAAACTTACATAAAATATCAATCAAATCTACATAGTTAAATATTTGATTTTAAGTAGGTAAACAAAAAAAAATAATAATTTTTTATATAAAACTTTATGTTTGTTCTGGTAAAAAACTTAAGCTTTAAAAAAAATAATCTTTAATAAATTGTGTTAACCTTCACAGGGCCTTGTTGTATTGAAAGTAAGCATAAATACATACAAATATATTTCCAAATTACTCTCAACTTAAAATATGAACACATAAATAAACTCATTATTTAAAAAATCTATAGATATATTCAAATAAAATTTATACGGAATTTTTTTATGATTAGATTAATTTGATACTTGAAATATGGTTGGGAATCGTTTAATCTTTTTATAAACGTACCAAAAAGGATTAATTTGTACTATTTAAAGTATAATTACATTAGGTTACTTTATTTGTTGTTAGATAAGGTTTTATATTTTAAAAGTTATCTGATGTAAACAATTTGAATATAAATTAACTTACTTAACTCGCATCCATCAGCAAATTGTACGTAGTTTGGTTTACAAAAACACAAACAAGTTTCGTCATCTTGTGCTTCACAAGGTTTAGTACAGCCACCATTTCCGCATAGGTAGTCATTGTTGCAAATACCTAAAAAAAATATAAATTTAGAAGCTAATAGTACGATACAGCATTAATTTTTTGTTCACTGTTTTTATATCTTAGTTAAGATAGGTAGGATAAACTTTTTGTTAATGTTATAAAAGATAAACGAAAAGTTTAGTTACGTTTTTGGCAAATAAAATTTGATCTTTTAGTTAATTTGTCTCCCGCAAACCAATCTCCAAATGCTCCTATATCTAGTTTATCTGTTGCTTGTACCAAAAAATAACCCGAATTAACATACGGTTCACCCAAACGCCAGTTCTCATAATTCTCATTAGTACCAAAACCATGTTGTGGTACTGGTGTACCATCAGTCCATGTCCAGTCATATGGTTCTTTGTGACCACTTGCACCAAGAAAATAGCTGTCGAACCAGCTTCCTGTTGTCTCACTTTCCCATTTCCGAAGTTGAGTCTCAACGACTTGTTGGGTCGAGTTGTCTTTTATCATGAGCAGAGTCCCACCTATTTCCTGGCATTTTTGTTCAGTTTCATAGTGAAACAAAAGAGGAGTGTTGTTAAAGAAAGTGATCTTATACTCATTGTGTAGTAACACAGCAGAAGCGTTGTAACCTAACAAATACTTGTAAAGTTATATTAGCAATAAAATCTAAGTTATAAAACAATCTAGAAATTTTAAAACATTTTTATTATAGTTGGTGGAAGGTTATCATGGCAATATTTCCCGAAAATATTTAATATTAAGTAAACTAATAAAACTAATACAAACACGATTTATATAACACTTTTTATTGGGCCAAAATGTCTACTTTTTATTTTACTATAAAATAACTGTAAAAACAAATTGTATTTATCTTTACTTGATGTGTTGTTAATAAAATAATAAGTAACGTTCTACAAATATATTGTATTTGTTGTATGATAATTTGTTATTGTGCAAAATTAACTAATGTAAAAAAATTTATCAATTTAACCCAGTAACTCACATCCATTAGCAGTTTGTATGTAGTCTGGTTTACAAAAACACAAACAAGTTTCGTCATCTTGTGCTTCACAAGGTTTAGTACAGCCACCATTTCTGCATAAGTAATCACTATTGCATATTTCTACAATAAAATATTTTGTTAAAAATGTTCAATTTTTACACTAGGAAATAAGTAATAAGTATTTTAAACAAATCTATAAAATCGTATGCTGAGAGTACGGTATCAATATAACATTTTTATTTTTACATTTTTTGTGTAAATTACAAATTGCAAATTTTAACTTTTTATGTTATAATAAAATTTGTATAATTTATAATTACGTCTCTGGCAAATATAACTTGATTCTATATCATATTTGTAAGAACTAAACCAATCTCCGAGTGCATAGTGCGAATTATTCGCTGCTTGTATTGCAAGATAACCTTGAGTTCTAAAAGGTTCACCTACATGCCAATTTTCATATTTCTCATCAGTACCATTACCATGCTGTGGTATAGGAGTACCATCAAACCATGTATAGTTATATGGTGTTGAGTTACCACTTGCACCAAGCCAATACCTGTACCAAACTTCACTGATCTTATTTTCCCATTTCAAAAATTGAGTCTCAACAACTTGTTGTGTTTGCACGTCCTTGATCATGAGCAAAGTCCCCCCTATTTCCTGGCATTTCAACTCAGCTTCAGGATTGGTAAAAGAAGGTGTGTTGTTATAGAAACTGATCTCATATCCATTGTGGATTATCACTGCATCTGCTTCGTTTCCTGAATAAAATTAAACGACAAGATTTTATATCGATTCAGAAATCTAAATGTTTTTTATTATAATTGCCTAAACTTATAAAAAAACATTTTAAATTACATAAGATCATGTACCGTTTTTTAACTATTAAAATAACGATAAAAACCTATTGAAAAATGTAACAAAATTTAGTTACCTTTACATGTCGTCGTGGTACATAAAGTTATAAGTAAAGTCAAACAAACATATTCCCAAATCATATTTAATTTTAGATACAAATAACTAAGACTAACCTAAAAAAATATTAGAACAATTTATACAAGATTTTAACTTAATTAATTTGAGAATACTTCATACTAAATCGTTCTAACTGGCCCACAAAAGTATTTTTTTGTGGTTATGAACTGAAATCTTAGATTTTAAAACATATTGTTATTTCTTTATTGAGTTCTACTCTCTACATTGCACTAAGACTAAATGTGGAGTTACCTAAAATAAGGAAACATATAAAAAATTAAACCGAAACTGCTTGTAAATGCAAAGGTAAACATTGTAATCGTGTTGGTTGTTAGATACGGTTGTTAAAATATATTGCGTTTTATCTGAAATTAAAATATGGGGTTTCTTATATTAATAAAACAGCCTTAAATTTCTAACTAAAATGTATATAAATTACGTTTTTGTATGTGCAGTTACTTGAATATAAATAACAACATAATGCTGAAAAAAACTTTACTCTAATTATAAAACAAGACTACCAGATTTTTAACAAAATTTTTTTTTAACAAAAATTTTTTTTTATTTTGGTTTTTCGAACATTGATGAAAGTAAATAATAAATATGATATACAATTAATATTACAACAATGCGACGGGAAAAAATGACAAAATCAATTTAAAGATTTAAAACATGCCAAAAGTATTAATCTTTATACAAAGATTTTAAGTATGTTATGGCATGGTCACCAAACCTATATAAATTAAATCTTTATCAATTACGATAAACATAAGAATGAAATATAATAAAGAAGTGAATAAAATATATAAAAATATATCTTAAAACATAAAACTGCATTTTGGGCCTACCTACAAATTTCATCAATGACGTATTTAATAAACTTGTTAAATTTAACGATTTACGTAACAAAAGAAATATCTTAAACAGAAACCTATTGATTCCAGGAATATGCTATAAACTTGTTTTAAGGTAACTATTGTTGTCAGCTATGTAAAAAGGTTACAAATAGATGGTAAAATTTTATTAACTTTACAAACAAATAAAAATTTTAAATTTTACCGCGTGAAAATTATAAAATTAAAGCTGTAAAGTTGTCCTTTTTACATTGGACATTAAAAAAGTTCAAACATTTATGCAACAACTTTTGTAAATATTTAGTAAAACCGTTTTTTAAGTGTTGTTATGTAATAAATTCAAGATTAAAGTTTGTGCTTTTCTTTTTGATGATTTAAGCTAAATTTTGTTTCAGTTACAATAAACAGATGATGGTAAAGTTTTATTTATTTCACAAACAAACAAAAATTAATATTCTACTACAATAAAATAAAGCAATTTCGCACTATATATGTGATGCAAGGCACTTTGAATAAAATCATTATAAATGGATGATATATTATAAGTATGTCTTTACATTAACATTACATTATATTTGTACATTCAAATTAAATGGCTTTTGTTCCTGTATTATATAAACGTGGTATAATATTGTGATTTTATGTGCGTTATTAAGTTAGTGATGTGAAGTGTGTTGACGTCGTATTACCATATATGGTGTAATGAGAAAGCAGATTTAGTATGCAACATCATTGGATCCCGGTTACGTATAATGTTAGTACGGACTAATATTATGTACGTTATTAAAGTACAATTAAAATGCAATTTATTAAATTTAATTGGTTTTTAAATAAGCAAACAAAACAACATCTATTGGAAAATTATTTTTAAATTTTGCAGAACAAAAAATATACGAAATTTTGTAAAGAATAGCCCTTAAATTGATATGTTACAATTGAAAAATTATTTAATTTATTAATCAATATTAAGAGGTTGTTATACATATACAAAAACAACGAAAATATGTTATGGGTTTAACTGCAATTTATTCTTTTAAACTGTACAAGAATTGCATTTATTTTATGAACAAAAAACCGTCCAATTATTAAAAGTTTAACATCTACGTAGAGTTGTTTACTTCGCGTTGTATGGCTTGCATTTCTGGCTGCTGAAGGTAATCTATACTTCCTGAAATTTTAAATATAATTTGTTAGTTTACTTTTTTAGTTAAAACATTTAATTTGCAAATTCACGACTAGGCTTATAATGTTTTTTCTTTTTATATATTCTAGATGTTGAAAGGTCGACCTCACGGTCTAAACATAGAATAATATTCTTTACCCCGTCCCAGTCTTAAGTTGACTTTGCCTGTTAAGTAAACTATGGACCATAATTTACTGGTTATTAAACTTTATTTGGTTCTTAAACTTGGCAGAAGTTCATATGGTTTTTAAAGTTTTCACAAGTATTGGGGCAGTAGGAATCAAACCCAGGACCTCATGTAGTGAAACCAAATGATTAAACCTTCATTTATGGTTAAACCTATAGGCTTGAAATCGTTGTGTGTAGATATTACGAAATGAAAGAAATTTAACTTTGATAGAGCTGGACTAGGCTAAGATAACAAAAGTTATCAATTAAGTAGGCTGTTATAAATAATGCCTACAGCCTATAAAAACACCAAATTCTGCTAAATTTAGTATTAAAAGTCTTTATATATTTGTAAATCCTTTAAAAAGGTGCAAATTTTAACGTACCTGTCTCAGCAGTTTCTTGCATTAGCGCACAACAGCAGCAACAACACCATAGCGCAACGTCGATCCAGAACGATCCTTCAATCCCCTGTAAAATACAAGTTATATTTAATTTATATAACAGTAGCGAATAAACAACGATAATAATTCTATGGTAAGGGAAGATTAGGGTTTTGAGCACGGCGTTTCCAGTTAGCTTAAACACGTTCCAACAGCACACTCTTTCTAATAAGAATACGTAAAATCTACCGCAATACGAGTAAAAAAATAATAAAAATCGAAATGCTAAAACTGCCTTTTATGGCATATATTAGTTAAAAATTAGAACCATATGACAACAATTAGAATGCCGACCATAGAGCGGGTTATCGATTAATTGCTTAAAAAAATGGTCGAAGTCAAAATCCAAAATATTTTGAATAGTGGGACCAATAACAAAACCTTAAAACTGATTAAAAACCAACAAATTTAAACAAATAATAGAAACTGGTTTTACAAAGGCTTATATAAACAAACATAGTAGTACTATAACCACAATGTCAACAAAACTTTAAACCTTTTCAATAACAATTTATTTCCGAAACCAAAATAATAAAAGTTACGAGCGTCCCTTATTCTTATTTAAGGTTTTAGTAGCTTGCTTGTTAAATAAATAACGCTGTAGAATGTTGTTAAAGCATTGCAAATAGAGCATATCGTTTTACAATACAGCTCTTATGTTGTCCAACGGGGTTTAGATTAAATAAACTGGGTTTAAAGTTATAAGGGTTTAATAACACTGGCGTTCATAAAAAGAAAAAAATTTTTAAATAATTACGAAATCAATGTTAAAAAAAATTTTTAAAAATACTAAAAACAAATGTATCTGCAAATCTTATATTTTGAATCGTAAAATTTATTATTTTTAACTTATTTTTTAGATTTAATTTATATTTTTGGAAAAAAATATCATTCTATCAGTAATATAACCGGCAGTGTGGTGTAGTGGTAAGAACACTTGCTACACCACCATAAGGTCGTGGGTTAAATCCCTACTGCTCTCATGCTGTAGCGCTCTTGAGTAGGGCGCCATAAAAGGTATGAACTTCTGCTGAGCCAGCACTTAATCAACAGCATAATTATCGGGCAATTATAATTTATAATATCCCATACTGCCACAAGCAACTCGAGACTGGGTCGGAGTAACTGATATTACTCTATGTTTAAGTCGCGCATTCAACTTTTCCACAACAAGGATAAATATATATATCAAAAAAAAATTACAACAAAAATTTGATTTTTAAATTAAAAATTAAACCAAAATAAGCCCTCCCAATGTTTTACGCCTATGCCTTATTTTTATAAATCGACGAAAAGTTCACATGGGCGTAAAAATTTTGAGTATTTATGTTAAACAGAGCATACCATGTTATAAAAATATTCAAGCGAGTTAAATAACTTTAACATTTTCAACAGTTTATTATACGATATATCATAATACTATTATTATGACGTAATAAAAGAATAATTAATTGCAATGACGTGTGACATTTTAACGTAATAAAAAATATCAGTTATTTATTGGGTGGTTGTTGTAATTGTTTTATTGTGTTACGAATGATCCCCGATTTACGTCATTATTTAGGCTTTATGACGTTATAAATTGTTCTAATCACGTGACTATTGTTTTAATTATTTTAACATTATTAATTTGTTTTTTAATTAGAGTGATAAACAATAAAATGTATTAAGTATTAAAAAATATACTATTTACATAATTACCATACCAATTATTTAAAAAAAATTACAGATATTAGGTTTAACATTCTAAAGATTTTTTTTGTACATATCTATATCCACGATTTGGAAAGTCGAATGCGCGACTTAAACATAGAGTAACAACATTTACCCTAACCCAGTCTCGAGTTGACTGTGGCAGTTTGGGATATTATAGATTATAATTACCCGATAATTATGCTGCTGATTAAGTGCTGGCTCAGCAGGAGTTCATACCGTTAATAACGCCTAACTCAAGGGCGCTACAGAATGAGATCAGTGGGGATTGAACTTACGACTTCATGTGTGGTGTAGCAAGTGTTCTTTTCACCACACCACGCTGTCGGTCAAGGATAGATACACAGTTTAACAAAAAATAACAAAAAACTAAATTAAAAAAAAAGTTTAAAAGTTACCTTATCTTTTCTAACCAATCCTCGGAGTAAACCACCAGCAATACAAGGTGCAGACGATACTGCAATCACCCACAAAACCGAGTTTGCTTCCCCGACAGCTTCCGCGTTTTTACCAATCGCTAGAGGCGCTACACAGCACGCAATCATCGACAATCCAATGTTGCTAAAACATCCAAACAAGCCTTGCTTCCATGCCATAGTTGAAGTTGTTTTGTTGGGTTTTAAAGAAATAGTTAAATAATCATACAAATGTGATGCTGAAATATAAAGTATCGGTTAGAAATGCAAAAAATTTTAAAGCTTTAACAGCCGAATATTACCATTCATTTGCTAGTCTTATAACCATTTTTTTACTGAAAATTCCAACTAATATTTGCCTGTGATAATTTACTCGCGCACCACATACAACAGTTTTTTAATTTAAAAAATTATATAACGTAGACATACTTATAGATAATTTATTGTCCAGTTAGCTTCATTTTATTTAGATTCACAGGTCATATATTTTTCTAATTTTAAAGAGGTGGTAAATTTTTTTTTATTGGTACAATAAAACCTACGTAGTGGTTTAACATGCTACCGATAATCCATCATAATTTAATGTGCTTTATTAATCGGACATAATGAGTAATTCTTCCGGTTTAGAATATCAACTGAAACCGGATCGGTGGTTTAAAGTTTAATTTACTTGTTCATATATTTAATTAGCGTGGTATGTAGTTGTTGGAACACTTGCTACACTACATGAGGTTGTAGGTTCGATCCCCACTGCTCTCATGCTGTAGCGCCTTTGAGTAAGGCACTATAAATAGTATGAACTCCTGTTGAGCCAGCACTTAATTAGCAGCATAATTATCGGGCAATTATATTCAATATTATCCCAAACTGCCGCTGCAACTCGAAACTGGGTCGGTAACTGATGTTACTCTATGTTAAGGTCGCGCATTCGACTTTCCCACATTGAGGATAAAGATATTAACAAAAAAAAAATTAATTATTAAAAAATAGTTTTTTTAAGTTTTTAAAAACTACCTCTTTAATCAATATACAGTACTATCTAATTAATATTTAACTTCATTTCTTTCCCTACTTGATTATATTTACTAAGATGATAAGAACATATACTTTTATATTTCATTCTCTCTTTTGATTTCTTAGTAAATTTCTACTCTGTTATAGCCGCATATATTCTATAATAACACTATAAAACACACGCTGGATATCGCCTTTATAAAGTCATAGTTCCAACCCAATAAGCACAAAATGTAACGCTTTTAAGAAGCACTTAAACCATGTTGAGATTTCAGAAAACGCCACGTGACCAAGTTTTAAAAAACAACAAATGCGTTAAAACAACCGAGTAAATAAAAATTCTAAAAACTTGCTAATTTTCTCGTTTCTTGTACAGTGTGATATCCTATGTGTTATACAGGAAAAAACAATCAAATTAAAACGCAATTTAACCGTCCCATATATTATTTATGGGCCCTCGAATATGGATGCAAAACTGCTGTTTTATATCTGTAATACTATTCTGTCTGCGTAGATAAAATATTAAGGTTAAAAACGTCATTCAATAAAAATATTTTGAATATTTAATTTAAAACTCAAAATTTTATATAAGTACTATTATACATAGGAGTTTAAGTTCACTGTTCTGCTTATGTTTTAACATACCTTATTATATAAATAACTTCTTCTATAAATATTACATAAAAATTACTTTATTTAAAGTTTTAAATTTATATTTTAACAACCTAAGTTCTACTTTTAAACAAGTTTTATTTTATTTTTGTTTGTGTCTACTTTCTCACAATATAAAATGCTGTCAATTTTTCAACCGATTCACCCATCTCTACCCACTTTAATACTGAACCCAATTTGTGGTAAAGGGCGTGCCGATAGCCGACAAAAGTCGACCACGCATTACCTATTACGTCACAATCTAACCACGTATTTAAATTGCAGTGCGCTCTATATTCTAGTTTTATTTTTTTGATTCGAATAAAAAATTGTCATTTAAGCTAAAACCGTTAACTCATCGTAAATCATTGTTTTAACTCTTTACCGACCTATGAGCTAATATACGCGTTATATTAAGGACATGGATAAAGTATGGTCGTCGCTGAAGGGTTTTGTATCTGAGTAATAGGAAATGAATTATTTTCCCACTGGCACAGTTGTTTAAACAGTTTATAAATCATTACAAATCGAAACAAAACCAATCGTTTTTAGAAGGGCGTTACATTAATTTAAAACAGCTGTCTATTAAATATAAATCGGTTTGATCAATTACATTTACACCATAACGTTAAAATGCTTGCAAAATAGACAAAACTTGCTAATATTTTAAATATTTAGCATTATTGCCATGTTAAACAAACTTACATGATTTACTATTTTAAACGAAACCTAAATTCCAATCTACTAATTTGTTTTATATTAAACGATATAATTTACTACCACATACCAAAGTATATTTACTTTAATCTTACTTTTTATAGCACTAGATTGAATGAACTTAATAATAAACTGAATTTATTATAAAATTTGATAGTATATAAATTGGTAAGGCACTATCTCATGCTGTTTTTTAGATTTAAAAACTTAATAAAACCAACTTTAAACATCTTAAAATTCATCCAAATTTATCACTATAAAATAGATTTCTTCATACTAAACCCATATGTATTGCGAAACCACATTTTTAACTCACCTATCTATCCTATCCTTTATAAAACACAACCAAAGCTAACCACAATACTTTATTTAATCAACTTACACATTTATCACAAAAGGCTGGTCAATAAAGCGGCCTAATACCTCAGTATTAAAATGACAGCTTTTCGCCTTTTTTGTTTGACTTACAACTATTTTAAGCACAAACTAAGAGCAAAGACCAATGATTGTAAGAATGTTTGTATTTCAAACTTTTTTTTATGTGTTAAAACAAGCTAACTCGCATATAACTTTATTTTCCTAGTCAGCAACTTCAACTTAATTTACGTATTTCCGTTTTATCGTTTGCAGTGCAAACGGGTTGTGCGTTGTTTATTAAAATGCACATAATAGACTTTTAAATTAGTTTAACACCTATCTTTACCTTCTGTTGTTATAGTAAACTTATATGTTTTTATGTATTTTATTAACCATTAACTTTATAACGTAACTAAATAGGTAACATTTTTACTATACCTTATGTTTACACTTCAGCAACTACATGTGGTAATGTATAATAACATATGTGTATATATCTGTTCTTAGGCCTATTTTAAAATTAAGCCAATATTAAAATACAACATATTTTCGTATTTAGTTCAGTTAATTAAACCAATTAATTCTAAAAATTAATTAAATATCGTTTTTAATTAATTTTAAATTAACAACTTGCTACCTTAGTATGCCATAACTCATACAATAAATTTCTTGAAAATAACTTTCTAAAATCACTATAACGTCACCTTTACATTTTCCCATTTATTAGTTACTAAAGTAATATAATACTCCGTACTACGAACCCCCCCAGGGCTACAACCGGCATTTTAGTAAAAGTTAAAATATTATCGAAATGCCATCGTAAAACGTTGTTTACACAGCTTGCAATTTGTTTAAAAAGAATCCAAACTGGATTAGTAAAATGTAAAATTGCTTATTATGTAAAAAACAATGTAATTTTTGACTTTTTTATACAGAGTCTATATTCAAATATATATTGTAACTGTTTTTCTTATATAGAGTTAAATTATTTTTCTGAGTTTAAATTAATTTTATTTGCGTCTATAAAAGGCTCACAAAAAGTTCTATGACGTAACTATTGTCCTACTTTGTTTGTTTACTGACTGGACGAAGCTATTTTAATAAACCCCATGAGATAACAGCCCTTAATGTTTGGAATAGTTTAACTGATTGACATATCGCAGACACTTAAAAAACTTTTGTCCTTTCTCTAAACATTTAATATTAATTTCAAAGTAAAAAAAAACATAATAAGCCTTTATAGAGTACATTTTTGCAATTATTTCTATAATTTTTGCATTTTTAATTTTTTTATATTTTTAAATTTTTTATGCCTTTTTTTTACTTTTTAAACATAACACAATTATGAATTGTTTAAATTTTAGCCATTTTATTGCATCATATTTTTATCAATGATTTCTTTAACGTTTTCCTTTTATTTATATTTCCTTACCAGACCATTTGAAATCTCTAGTAGACCTTAACTCAAGTTAAATAGTTGACATTTTTTCAGCTTTATTTAGGCAGTTAAGCCTTACGTTCTACCTTAACTATGAATTAGAGTTATCCGCGTGTTATATTATAACGTTGTTACTAGTAATTTACGCTAAAAGAAACTTTTAGATGGTTATATTCTATATAGCATCGATTTTTTATAATATACAATATTTGTATTTTTTAACTTTTTTTTGAATTTTTTGTTTAAAATTTTTTTACATTTAGAATATTTTTTTTTGATTTATTTGTAATAAATATAAAAATACGTTTAAATGGCTTTAGCATTAAATATAGCATAATTTTTTTATAAAATACAATATTCGTATCTCTAAACTCCTTTTCAATTTTTTGTTAAAAATTTTTTGAAATTTTTTCAGTTAGAATATTATATTTTTAAATTATTTTTAATATATATATTTATACACTCTTTTAACATTACTATTAAATATAGGTTTGATTTTTTATATACAATATTCGTATGTTTTTATAATTTTTTTTTATTTTGAAACATTTTTTAATTTTTTTAAATGAGTATAAAAATAACTTGTATAATTTTTAAAGGAGAATTAAATATATTGACGTACGTTCAATTTACGTGGGCGTTCATTCCATTCATTCAAACTTCAAATATTTTAAACTCGTTTGTTATTTAGGAATATAAGTGTGTGGGTGAATTTAAACTATTAATAACGAAAGGGCAAATATTGCAACATATTTTTAAACCACATCTTTGGAATTTTTAAGGAAATGAAATAGTTTTTTTAGTTTTGTAATATATTGACGTGGGTGGGAATGCTGTCTAGTTATTTTAAATATTTATTAAAACAGATAAAAAATATAATTTAAAATTTTTTTGTTTAACTTATTATATTTTAGTAAATAAAATTATTTTTAAAATATTTAGCCAACCAGTTATAGTTATATTGACTAAGAGGTCACGTGATTTAGATTGTGACGTCACTTTTTTGTAGTAAAGTTTTAGCATTGAATATTTTATTATTTGTTATTCAATAGCGCCATGGCGTGGTCAAACTTTTTTTTAAAAGTAAATTTTTTAAGAATTATTTTATAAATATTAATTATTAAAAATTAATTCTAAATTAAAAGTTTACGCGTAAAAAAATCGTTATTTTAAATTTTGTTTTTTTTACATTAATTTTCAGTTTAAAAACTGTTTTACTTTATGTTATAGTTTATTTACTTTAACCTTAGTAGTCTAAGACTTAAGTATGTAATATAAGCTTTTAAGGTTAAGTTAGATTGATAGTCTGTAATAAGCCATAAAGTTTAGGTTTTAAGTAATATTGAAAAGTTAATTTTAGAACAGAACAGTAATGTTAAAATATTAATTTTATTTAACATTTTTTTCAAAAAAAAATTGTGATTTTGTTTTTATATTTTTATATTAATTTTTAAACCTATTTTGTTATATAGAAATGATATAACTTGGTTAATTTTTTTGGTGTATTTTATAACGTTTTTCATGCAAGATTTACGTTTACAATTTAAGCGATTCAATAAACAAAAAAATATAAATTGCCGAAAATTTCAGAACAAATTTTTTAGTTTTTAGAATACAATAAACGGCTAGTTATTATATTTTTACATATGTTAAGTATATCAAAGCAACCCATTGTCACCAAAATAAATTTAACTTATTTAAAAACAATATTTTTCGTTGTCTCAAAAAAAATTAAACTGGGTTTGGTGACCATGCCAAAATTTAACGTACAATCTAATATAAACATTAATATTTATGGCATGTTTTAAATCATTAAAATAATTTTGCCATTTTTTTCCGTCGCATTAATGTTATGTTTGTTGTATATCCTGTTATAACTTTCAATTATGCGCAAAAAACCAAATAATAAAAAGGTGATATCACGTAACTTTCAGACTCGAAGTAATTTACTAAAATGAAATTCAATCTCTCTCTCGTTTTTGAGACAAGTTCTCTCACATTTTGCCAAGGTTTAAACCACTAGACCTTTTTCTTTCGTGTTGTTGATTTGCCAGAAATATTGAAAATTGAAAATCATATATTTTAAATTATTTAGTTGTTTGTGATATTGTAGGCTTCAAGATAGGTAAAAAACAATTAATGTTTGCTTTTTGAAATGTGTTGCATTAGGAATTATGTTTAGTCAAAGTTTTAAAATAGAAAAAAACTTGATTTATTAAAAAAAGGTAAAATTTATTATTGTTTTACTATTAGTATTGCTCAAGTTCGACTTCGCATTGTAATTATCCACGCAACAATGGAGATAAATGAATATATAAAACAACAATCAATCGATTGTTGCAATTCGTTTCATTCAGAGTAAACAATAGTGCAACAATTAAACAATAAACAAACAATGGCGTAATAGACTAAGTTCAATTTCTTGGTTAAAAACATGAAAAATTGAGATTTTTAGGCAAGATATGATAGTGTTTTATATCTATTCCACCATTCCTCTTCTAGAGCTTGTTAGTTGGGTTCAAACCTGCACTTGAAGCCTGTATAAGTCGATTTCTCTTTTCGCTCGTTGAATCAAATTTGAATGAGCCAAAAACCACAAATTAGACGTCGTTCCAAAGTAACTATGACGTCATAAAGTCAACGCAAGAGAAAACATGTAATTCGCGCGTGTTTTTTTCAAGTATTTTCCAGCGTTGTTTGGTGTTTAGAATAAAAATGAGTCACATGTATATTAGTCAGGCGCTGTTCGGCTGATTTTCGTTTTTAAACTGGTCCATATCTATATAATATACAACATAGACATTTATTTAGAGAGATTAGATCGAATGATCGTTGCGATCAGGTTTTTAGAACGACATAAACACGTGGTAAAAGGTCAATTAGGTATCTTTGTAAAGTAAATGGTTAGGAAATGTCGTTCAGATTTCGTTAAATACACATTTCACGATATACTGCGTTCTATAGACGACTATATATTATATTATAGCGAAAAGTAGTGTGCTTTAATATATAATTATCTGTAGATTTTCCAAAGAATATGCTTTTATATAGAATATAATGAAATATACAACATATTTAATGATATTAAAAGCATAGTTTAACATATTATAGTACTGTAGATATTTCTAAAGTTAGTTGTTATTATATGAGAGTATTAAGTTGTTTAGAAATCTCCAAAATTTAAGTTTTTTGTAACTTTAAATTTTGAGCTTTATTCTGCATACCTTCGCCCGGGGGTTAAAGTTCTACGCATGGATGATCTTCTACCTAAGGCAAAGTTGTGCTTTTAAGCTTCAGTAAATTTACTCAAAGATTTGCAGTCTGAAAATTCCTTTAAAAATCAATAGTTATTCAAGTTCTTAAAATAATAGATAGAATACCGTTTTAACATACATGATATAGCATGTATACAATATATAAATAAATGTAAATACATGTTTATTATATATTGTTGTGGTAGTTATTAGTTATAGAAACATTAAAGTACAGGAAAGTTAATTTTTGTAGGTAAAAGTAAAGCAAAGTTTGAAAAGCTATAAAATACTAAGATAGTAAAAAAATTTAGTTTATGATAGCTTATAGATGTAACTTACGTTTACATAGTGCTTATAAGCTTAGAAGATTTCTACTAAATATTAAACGCTATTTAAAATACGAAATATATTTTAACTAAGCCTTTTAAGAATCTATAAATCTGAGTAAATAGTTTAAAAAAGTTGTAAGTTGCCATTTTAGATTAAATGTTTTAAAATAAACAATTTTTAATTTAGTGCGATTGAAATGATAATTATGTTAATTAATTATAATTTTAATTACAAAAACATCATTTAAATGAATTAAACAATAATAAATAATTCGTTTTTATTTTTTAAACTTATATTTTATATTTAAGTAATATTCTAAAGCAAGTTACATGTTTTAAGCTTTTAAACACGATTTTACATAAACATGTTTTATATAAGTAATAGATTTTATTTTTATATTGCTTGAACCATTGGATTTCGAATCTAAATCGCTTGTTTTTACTGCAATGACGCATACAACCTCTTAATTTATAATTCATGTGAAAATTAAAAACGTGAAAATATTCAAGTACAAAATTCTAGAATGCAAGAGCAAATGCTGCAATATAAAAGCTTAAATGTACACAAAGTAAGTCTAAACACAGAGTTAAAAGTGCGTCCAAATTTAAATAGGTTTTTAAATTTTATTAAACATTATCTCGAGCGAATTTAGTTAAGTAAAATTGTGGCAAACCAGTGCTTCCAAATAACTCTATTAGTATGCAGTTTTAGGGAAGATATTACCAATTTGGCAACACTTGCACAGGAAATTTAGGCTTAACATTTAAGCCATTGTTTAATGTTAAATAGAAACAATAACGGAAGTTATAAAATGATCGACGAAACGTCATAATTAAACTGATTATTCGGCAATAAATAAAAACATTTTTGTTCTAAATCACGGCTAGTTGTGATTAAATAATCAAAACATTGTGTATTGTTGTGTGACAATGTGACAATGTGTATTACTGTTGACAATTAATCAATAATGCGTTTGTTTTAGATTTTACTGTTAATTTTAGATTTGTTTTTTAACTGTATTTAAAATTAGTTTAAAGTACTCTATGTGCTATAGATATTATGTAAAAACATTATAAGCGCTATAGAACCGTAAAAGTAATTAGTAAATTTAAAAACTATAAAAGTGACTTGTTTTTATTTTTCAAACTCGTTTTTTTTATTTTAACTTATATTATATATATATTTTTAGGTAAAATTAGGGGATAAAATTTATTTTTAAATTGTTATAATTTTTGAAAAAGAAGATTTTTAAAAATGGGAAATTTTTTCTCCAAGAATGGGAAGGCAAAGGGTGAAGGTGATATTCTAAAGTTTAATATTCTAAAAACAAATATATTTTAAGTAAATTACTTCAAAATTATGGTGTTTTAAATTTGGTGCATAACGCATTTTTTAAGAAATTTATTTATTTGTTCATATTTTAAAATGTAATATCAAAATTTAGGTATTTTAAAATAAAGTTGGTTATGTAATTTATGCTTTTAAATATTCATTTTTTTTAATTGTTAAATAAATTATTTGCTGTTTAAATATCCTAAATTTTTTGAAATATTTTCAATAATTTAAAAAATAATGTATATATATTTTTTTTAAATGTTAATACCATTGGTTTTACTTCTTTTTTATTTCTAATGTATATATAATAACAAAAACGTTTAGTAAACAGTTTAATATTATTTACTTTTTTCGAAACTATTTTAATTACTTTTAAATGTTTCTCCGCAAAGGGGCGCTGTGGCTCTTATATTATGACGTAATAATGTTTCAGGGCGAGGCTGCATTATTAAACTGTGACGTAACTAACTTTAAAATTACTTAAAACAATTAAATTCTGTCTAATTTAGTTACAAAATAAAGTTTTCTAGTTAATAAAAATTATTAATTCTATGAAATAGAAATAAACGTTTCGGATACAATTTTTTTTTTCGACAACTTTATTTTGAAACATTTTATTTAACATAAAAATTACAAAAATGTTAATTTTTAGTTGGTGTTATACATAATAAAATCATTTGTAGTTCACGGTTCTGGACGAGCTTTTTAACTTTAGGTTTCCCACCAAATTTCTTAAATTATTTTTACAGTTTTTAAAAACATATTTATATTCTATATCACTAAATATCCTAGCCCTTACTCTGTAATCAAAATATATATAAGAATATGTTAATATTAATATATTATTGAATGCATTTTTGGGGGTCAAATTACTTTTTTTGGGTCAATATTTGGGTCAAAATTTTTTTGGGGTCAAATTTTTTAAGTCAAAATTTCGGGTCAAATTTTTTGGGTCAAATTTTAAAAAACAAATACATTGGTTGTTCAAAAATTTTGAATTGAATATACTTAATAAGCTACAAACATTTATATTCATTTATTTATGTCAATTCTATTTGTTTTTCGAGTTTTAAAAACTCATTAATATTAATCTTAACATTTTATCTATTTTAAATTTGAAATTTATTACCTTTCAATAGTTTGTTAAATAAGGCGCTACAACATCGCATATTACAGTAAAGTTAAAGGCCTCTATATAAGGTATTCTGTATGCCTTTAACACACCATAAATGGAGCTACACTTATAAGCAAGCGCACAACTTCAAACTTTTTCTTTTTGTGGGTTATTCGCGTATATCGCCATAATAAAACTTGCTATTTGCAGAGCTGTATAGTTAGTGAGAAATGTAGGATGCGCAGTTGGTTTTGGCAGACTATAAATTCTATAGCTTAAAGCTATATGCGTTTTAGTATAGGTTATATTTTAAAGAATTATGGAAATTTTTGGTTTTAGTTTTTTAATATTGAAATGCTTGATTTTTTAGAATAAGTAAAGTAGGGATATTTTGAATCGATTTATTAGCATTTTAACACAATAAAAAATTGATTTATTTTATTTGTAATGTCAAAAATTTATAAAAAAAAAGTTTTGCAGACAACTTGTTTTTCATCGCGTATCTTATAAGTAACTAAGAGTTAAGATAAGGAAATAGTTGGTACGCCATTCTAACTTAGTTATAAAACAAAATTATTGAAGCATTCAAAATTTGCTGGTCTGTAAAATTAAATCAAATTATCTTTAAATAAATAAGTTGTTGCTACTAGAGAACGATATATAATATTATAAGCAGATTTTATGGTGTTAGTTTTCAGAATGTAACGTAGAAATTGCTATTCTAAACTTGATATATAAAAATTATATAATTTACAGTGTTTTTTTGTTGAAAAATATCACATTTTAGCTATTTTAAAGCATTTTTATACGAATTTTGTTAACAAAACAATTGAAACTAATGTTTGATTATTGACGACAATTGTACTTATTACGTCATGAATGTAGAAAATATTTGAATAGATTTAAACAAATATATATTAGTACAGTAGTGAGAATTAAGTTTGTGACGTAACAAAGAAGTCATTGTTAGCACTAACTAGTTATTTATTACGTGACTTTTGTTATTGTGACCACATTTTCCGTCTAGAAATAATTGAGGGGAGTTTTTTTTTGTTTTTAAAAATCTGTTTTTTGTTCTTAATAATTTTTTGGGAGTTTAACTGTTTTGTTACGTAAACTGACGTCATAATAACAAATACATAGTTAACAAATAGCATTTGTTATTCTAAACGGCATTTTTTGGAAAAAAGTATTAGATTTTTACAAAATAAAAACACAAGTTAGTAGATATTTACCAAAATTTTAGATTTTACAACAAAAAAATAAAAATATTAGATTTTTACCAAATAGAAAAAGCCCAGCAATAGTTTAACTAAACTTTTAGATTAAATTTATTAGTTAAACTGTGCAAATTAAATATTTAACCAAGTTTAAAAGCGTTTGTTTGCCTTCATTAACTTTCTTTTTTGCCATTGTGCAAATTTATTTAAAATCTAGATTCTGATCGTTGTTTGTAATAAAAACGATTGTCAACAATGCAAAATGACGTCATAATAGAACTAGGGTTTGCTGGTTCTAAGTATTATCGTTTGTTTTTATCCATTTTCAGTTTTAACAATCGTTTTAATGTTTAAATTATGACGTGTTTATGACAAACAATTTGCAAATTTAGTTTCATTTAAATGTTTTAATTATTGACGACTTTGAAATTTTTGTTTTTTTATTGCTTAAAACTCGTACGAACCGAGGTTATCGAACCTTGACACTCGAAATCACGTGATGCACTTGATTCCTTTGTTCTTGGACTATGACATCACAGATGGTTGTTGTTTTAAGAGACCAATTCTAAAGTTTTGATTAAGAATATCGTAATCGAAATTTATTTTGTCAATATTTGAATTTTTTTTTGTTTAATTAAATAAAAAAATAAGTTAAAAAATAAAAAGTGCAAATAAATAAAAAAAAATTATTTTTTTTCAAGTTTAAAATTATTTTTTTGGAATTTTAACCTTTTTTTGCTGAATTGTTGTTGACAAACCAAATTTGCTTATTTTGTACGAAAAAAACACGTACTTAGATTTTAACCAAGCTACAGGTTACACCACTTTATAATCAAAATTAAATCGTCCAATTTGCAAATTTAAAAACGAACTGATGTTGCAACATTCAATTAATTGAGTTTCATTTTACGAGATAATAAGTCAAATAAAAATAAACATTTTATTGTAAACTTTCATTATAGAATAGTGCAAGTTAACCAGATTTTATTTACTTTTATAAGCCTAAAGAGAAACTGTGGGTTAGTTTGTAAAAGAGTTTCTTGGTAATAATTAACTTATTCGTTTTCAAGCTTGTTTACTTTACGTTTATTGAAAACTGCTTAAGTTTAAATTTAGAGTTTTATTTTTAAAATCGAATATTTTAAAATATTTTCTAAATATAATTATGATATATTCGTTGGTCGATCCAATTTAAAAATACTTAACTATTATGTTTTTATTATTTACATATTTGTTATTAAATATTGTTTAATTTCGATTTTTTTTCGATTTAAAAAAGCGTCTTTAAGTTGAATTTAAAATACTGGTTTGTTGATTGCTTTTACCTGTTAAATATTCTGTTTAATATATAGTTTAGATAACAAAAATCTAACCCGGTTTTGGGTATTTATTTTGCATATATTAATTTGCGTTGTGGAAGCTATAATATATAAAAATCATTTTATAAAAATACTATTTCAATGTAGGATAACGATATAAATAGTTATTTTGTAGGTTTATCAAGTTTGGTGATAAACTATCAGTATTATTTTAATTTATTTTGTTTACTTTTGCAATGTAAGTGGTATCATGTAAAAATTCAACTTGCAAATTAATATTTTAATGTAAAAAATAATGTGATTAAACATTTTACTGATTATATAGGTTTACTCATGTACTTATGTGTTGTTAAATGTATATTGGTCTTACTAATGTAAGGTTGTTAACATTTAAACATTTTAAGCTTTAAGAGTTTGTGCAAATGTCAACCAAACTAAAATCTAAGTAAAGAAAACGCCCTTGTTATACGAAGATGTTTGCATAAGAGATACCCGGCTCCAAACTTTTACGATTTCTGGTTAAATTTTAAGCGAATTTGGCGAATGTAGTGACTAACTTTTAAATGTGAAACTTAAATTTTCGTGTTAGGTTTAAAAATGTGATAATTGTGTTTAGAAAATTGTATTTTTTATACTACAAAAACTTGAACTTTGTAAGCTTAGTTTGTATTTTAAAAAAGGCTAAAAAGTTTGCTATTTTTTAAATATTTAAATTTAAATCAGTTTGTTATAATCTATGATAAAACAGATTTAAAAGCTTTGACTTACTTAATATGTGTTAAAATGTGATATTTTGTTTTTTTCTTGTGGTTTTTAATTAAGTTTTAATTTAAAGTTGATTATATTTTAATTAAATATTTTAACTTTATGATGTAATAGCATGTGATTGTTATTAAGGACAATAAGATTACAATAACAAAGAAAAAACATTGGGTTCAAGTTACCTATAAATACAAGATCAATTTTAAAAGCATTTACAAGTTAGTGTGAACAGTAGAAAGAAAGCGATTAATAAAGTTTATATTAAACTCAAGTTAAAAGTACATTTGTATATGAATTGCTATACAATAAGATAGCTTAAACTAGGTTTAAAAGTTAAGCTGCCAGTAGTAGTAAAAACGCGATATAAACTTTTTTTTAGTAACAAAAAGGAATTATTTTTAACAGTAAAAATTGCTAGCGTCGGTTAAATTTAGATGACTCTATTTAGCTTGGTATTAAATAACGTTAAAGGTATATAGTCCATTGTTTTATTAAAATAATCGATTAGGAAGTGTGACGTCATAGATACCTTCTATGTAAAACAAAGGGCAAAGTATTTTGGGTTTAGTCAATTTTGTATTCAAAATTTTGTAAAGGAAATTATGTGCCAAAAATTTTAGATTTCAAATGCCAATAGTATAAAATAACTTGGGTATTAGGTCTTAAAGTTTTGTAATAGAATAAATGTGTAAAAAAATAGTAAACCAGATTTAAGTAGTGAAACAGTTTAGTTTAAATTTAACGCGAGTTTATATTTAAAAAGCAAAAAATTACAAAAAAATTGTGAAAAATTAAAGTTAATTATTCGTATTATAAAAATGAAGAAATTACTTTGTATTTGGAATCATTAATTTAAGAAATTTATTAACGAGTTTTATTTAAAAATTTGACCTATTAAAAAAATAATTTTAATTTTTTTTTGAAATTTTTAGGAAAATCTAAGAAAAAATCAGAATCTGATAATACAGCTGATCCAGCATCAGGAGAACAGCAAAAACAAGAAGAAAAGCAAGAAGAAAAGCAAGTAGAAACACAACAAGAAACACAGGAAGAGGTACAAGAACAAACAGAACAACAAGAACCTGAACAAAAGGTATTCATTGTCTACAAAATTCTAGAATATGATTTATTCTTATTTTTAGTAATTTTTTTTTTAATTTTATTTTTAATTTTTACTTTTTTAATATTTTTATTATTTAATATATTCATTTAAACTACTGGTTTTGCAATAAAAAGCACAAAAACATGTTTTTTGTATGGTATATATATTTTTTATTTTATTTTGGTTTTTCGCGCATTGATAAAACTAAATAATAAATACGATATACAATTACTATTACAACAATGCGACGGGAAAAAATGACAAAATCAATTTAATGAAACATACCAAAAGTATTAATGTTTACATAAAGATTTTATAGTATGTTATGGCATGGTCACCAAACCTAGTTTAAATTAAATTATTTACAATAGAATAAAATACGATAGAATAAAATACATTTTACAGAATAAACACCAAAAAAATAATTAAAAATATAACAGGTTTTAATTGAATCAAATATTTAGGTTTATTTTGGATGGATGTTTTAGTAAATATTTAAACCAGAGGACGCCAGTAAATTACTAAGTTTAAACTTCATGTAAATTAATCTTAGTAAACATTGCGTAGGTGTTTTAGTTTAAACATTTAAATATTTGTTTACTTAAATTGTGTACACTTACTTACTCACACTTGAATTTATCAAAAACGTTTTAAAAATATAATTTATTTTTGCTTTGATAATATATATGGAATGGAAATCGGTAATTTATATAAAATTGTTTAAAAAATATAATAAGGATGCTAAAAAACGTAAAATAAACATTAAACTTATGTTATTTTAATACATAAGTTACTTTAAATTATGCTAATTCCTAATTTTTATGTTATTTAAAGTTAAAACTTAAAAAAAAAAATTTTTTTTAAATAAAAAAAATTTTTTTAAGAATTTTAAAATATTTAAAATGTTTTTAACTACAGATTAACGATTGGAAATTACGTCCAACTTTTCTAAATCTTTTAACAAGTTAAAAACAGTTTAAATGTTTGAAATTCTCTAAATTAAAACTTGTTTAACTTGAAAAAACATTTTTTTTCTTTGATTAATTATTACTAAATAAAATTCATTTTTTTCTATTATTACGTCATAGAGCACTGAACCAGCTGAAACAATGGAGAAGCCCGACGTATCTGCTGTTTCTAACTTCGATAAATCTCAATTAAAGAAAACGGAGACTACAGAGAAGGGAAGTCTTCCTACAACTGATCGTAAGAATAAGTTTAAATCTAATATCTAGTTTACTCCAGTTTAATACGGGTTACTGACATTTTACTGGAATGTGTGTTTACCGAATGTTGATTTTTACCGAAAATTATATGCCAAAAAACATCATTTTACCGAAAACTATGTGCCCAAAAACATCATTTTAATGAAAACTATATGCCCAAAAACTACATTTTAATGAAAACTATATGCCCAAAAACTACATTTTAATGAAAACTATATGCCCAAAAACATCATTTTAATGAAAACTGTATGCCCAAAAACATCATTTTAATGAAAACTATATGCCCAAAAACTACATTTTAATGAAAACTATATTCCCAAAAACTACATTTTAATGAAAACTATATGCCCAAAAACATCATTTTAATGAAAACTATATGCCCAAAAACTACATTTTAATGAAAACTATATGCCCAAAAACATCATTTTAATGAAAACTATATGCCCAAAAACTACATTTTACCGAAAACTATATGCCCAAAAACATCATTTTAATGAAAACTATATGCCCAAAAACTACATTTTACCGAAAACTATATGCCCAAAAACATCATTTTAATGAAAACTATATGCCCAAAAACTACATTTTACCGAAAACTATGTGCCTAAAAACGGCAATTTACCGAAAAGAAAGATTTTTAATTAACCTCCATCTACCACAACCGTTCTTTGAATCTTCTTTAACTTTAAAAAAATTTCTGACTAAAGATTTTAAAAATCTTGGTTATAGGAATTATGTCTACTCAGTAAAATGGTTTTTAGGTAACATAGGAGCTACTGTCCAGTCATATTATCTAGGATCTTGTTATTTTTACGGATCTCTAAAACGTCATTTCATTATATTTAATTTAATTATTTTATAAAAAGGCAATTTTCATAATCTTGCATCATTTTTTAATTTTTGGTTTAAAACTCAAAATTTTTTATTTTACTTTTAAAAGGAATTTTAGTAATATAAAATTTTAGTGATATACCTTTAAAATATATTTTAGTAGTAATATATTAAATGGACTTAGATATAAAAGCCAACTTTACAACCTTTTACTGAAATGTGTTTTACCGAATAAAGATTTTAACCGAAAATCGTATCCCGAAAACGACAATTTACCGAAAATGAGACATTTTTAACCCGCTTCTACCTCAAGCTTCTTTTTCAAATTTTCCTTAACTAAAAAAAAATTTGACCTAAAGTTTTAAAATTTTGGTTTTCGGTAAGATGGTTCACACTTACACCAATGATCATGTTACTTTAACGGTTCTCCAAAATACTCAGGTCAACTTCACAACATTTTGCCATTCTTGTTATTTTAAATATAAGATGGTTTCTATTTTTTTTATTTAACCTTTAATATTTTCTAAGATTACTCTTCAAACCTTACCCTAGTAATAACAAACTAAATAATCACGTTTCGTTATATCTTAACTCAATTTTAAAATTTATTTCACTTTATCCTCACAGAAATGACGAACGAGAAAGTTCGAGAACAAGCCGCAAATTTCGACCAATCACAGATGAAGCACGTCGACGTCGTCGAGAAAACATCGCTACCGTCCAGTGAAGGTTAGTGTGACGTCATACGCCTGTACTTGTGACGTAATCGATTAACAGTATATGTTAACATCCATTTTAGTGTTGTCACTACCTTCATGCCACGTGACGTCACTAATAAAGTGCCTACTCAAGTGACGTCACTAATTACGTGACTAATATAGTGACATCACTAATAATGTTTCTGTTTTAGTTACGTCACTGATCCTGTGCCAGGTATGATGACGTCTATTATGGTGACGTGCCCAATTTCATGACGTCACTAAATACGTGCCCAATTTTGTGACGTCACAAATTACGTGACCAATTTGGTGACGTCACTATTTAATTAAACGTGACAACATTTTATGTTAAATTAATAAAAAATGTCCAATTTGTTGTTAATTACGTCATGTAGTTGCGATTGTTGTCAAACAATAAAAAGATTGATATTATGTTTTTGACTCACGTTATCCTGACTTATTCTGTAACAGATATTGCCAGGGATCGAATCCCGCTCCAGGCAGCTTCAGTGAGCAAGGGGAGCCTTAAACACGTGGAAACATCGGAGAAAAACACGTTACCTAGCAACACAGGTAGTTTATCCTCAAAGTGGTCTAAAATTTTAATTTTTTTTAATTAGGCTTTGTCTATTTTTAGAAGATTACCAAAATATGCAAAATATTTTAAATTAAAATTTGTTTATTTTTTTGTAAACAACTTAAAATGTTACCTAAAATATTGAGGATAAACAATTAAAATATTTTGCTAAACAGTATCCCAAACAAAGGTTTTAAATACATGCAAACTGTTTTAGAACATTAACATAATTTTTTAAAACAACCCAAAATATTGTCTTATAGATAAGTCGAATCAGCTATACACTATTCTCTTATATAACCAACCATTAATTAGTTACCCAATTTGTTTTAAAATTTTTACTCGATTTTTAAACAACTTTTTGTCTCGATTTAGACATAGCAGTAGAACGACCTAATAGGTTGTCTAACACATTGGGCTAAACATTTTTACAATTTCCTACTTTTCATAAAACCGAAATTGTAATATTTTAACAACTTATTGACTCGATTTAGACATAGCAGTGGAACGGGCTCCGACTGAAGCTGCTGAATATGAACACGAGAAACTAAAACACGTGGAGACCAAAGAACAAAATACTCTGCCTACCCAGCAAGGTTGAATTTAAATATTGTTTATGTTTTACTACTTCGGTTTTATGAGCAAAAATTTAGGATTTTTTTGACTCTAAAAATCGTTTTTGGAAATGTTTTTTTTTATCACCTTAGGTTTTTATTGTGTTTTAAATATTGATTTTCAACTGAGGTTCGAACTTTAAAAGTTAATTGTGTGAAACTGGGCTTAAGTAGTTTTAAACATAAAATAAGTAAAATCAGTCGGTAAATTTAATTTAAATTTTAATATTAAACTTTTTAGATGTATTTGAAAGTTTTTATTTTTATTTTAGTAAAATTAGGTAAATACGTAACATTTTTTTATTTCGTAATATATTTAATGATATAATTACCTGAATAAATATCATATTTTATCATATTTTACTATATACTTATCATATATTGTAAGTTTTTGTAATTTAAGGGTCGTTTTTTTTGTAAAAATTTTACATTTGGAAGTTTTTGTAAATTTAAAAAAAACTTGAACAATGAAAACTTCACTTCTTGTTAAGTATTATATATTGTTATATTACAGACATTGCCATTGAGAAAGCACCATCTGCTGCTGCCAACTTTGACCGTGAGAAGTTAAAGCACGTGGTCACTGAGGAAAAAACTGCAATGCCTTCGACACAAGGTTTGTTATTTTATACCCCTTACTTTCCAAGTAGTGTGCTGTTAGGACGTGTTTAAGCTATCCATAAACCCGGGCTTAAAGGTTAAAAGTCTGGCATTACCTTTTGGGTTTTACGGGGTATGCTGTTAGAACGTGTTTAAGTTATCCGTAAACGCCAGGCTCCAGGGCGAATAGTGTGGCATTGGTGTGGTTCAAACCTAACCTTATGGCTGTATTTCAAGTAGTCAATATTAAGCAAAACTCTAAAGTCAACTTGAGATTGGGTCGGGGTAACAAATGTTACTTTATGTTTGGGTCTTATAGTTAACTCTTTTTAAATACCAAAATGAACCTACCAAATACCTACTAAAATTAACACATTTTTACTTTTATTAACTACAACAATTTTAACCTAATTCACTCGTTTTTCTTTTCAAACAAACCAGATGTGAGCCAGGAAAAAACGATCCAAAACATCAGTTTGTTTAAACGGGATTCTCTGCACAAGATTGAAACCGTTGAAAAGAACGTTTTGCCTACCAAAGAGAGTAAGTACTTCAAAAAGTAAACACTTATATTATTTAAATTTTTATTTACTAATGACGTCATTGTTTTTAGTGATCGAGGAAGAGAAAGGTGAAAAGTAAATTCTGGAATTTTTTTAATTTTGGAACATCAGATTTTCTAAAGATTCTTGAATAGTATCCATTTATGACGTAATAATAAAAACACAATTTAACTTCGTTTTTGGACTTTATAATATGTTTATTTACTAATTAGTTGCGTAGCAATTCCAATACACTTTCTAAATCATATATATCTTAATTTTAAGTTACATTTTTTGCCTAAAAAACAAAAATTTTCGAATTTTTTTTTGATTTTCTGCTGATTTCTGCAGTAAATGAAGTCCTTTGCTTTCTGGTCGCTTAATAATAACAACTTGTAAATAATTTCGGTGTGCTTATAATTACTTATATTATTGTTTAGATATTTAGCTTAAGAATAAAGCTAAAATCTGCGAAAGAAATTTTACTAAAAATTATGCTAAAAAAATTTTTCGTTTTTTTTTCGAAATATGTAATTCGGGTTTTACTATATTACAAATAAAACAATGTTTGTGTTGAATTGCTAATGCGTGATTGCGTTAATTGTACGACAAAATAAATGAAACGTAACATTAATTATTATTCTTTTTTATTATATTAACCGGCAGCGTGGTGTAGTGGTAAGAACACTTGCTACACTACTCATGAGGTCGTGGGTTCAATTCCCACTGCTCTCATGCTGTAGCACCCTTGAGTAAGGCGATGTAAACGGTACAAACTCTTGCTGAGCCAGCACTTAATCAGCAGCATAATTATCGGGCAATTATAATCTATAATATCCCAAACTGCAACAGGCAACTCGAGACTGGGTTGGTGTAACTAATGTTACTCTATGTTTAAGTCGCGTATTCGACTTTCCCACATCGAGGATAAAGATATATACAAAAAAAAAATATATATATATACCTTTGTAAGGAACCCACGACCTTATGTAGTGTAGCAAGTGTTCTGAATACTAAATTAACGTTTTTTTTATCAAACATTACTAATGGTTATAACTGTTGTTCAGTTTAATCACAGAAAAGTTACAACGTTACTGCTGTATTATTTGGGCAAACTTTTTATTTCTTTAACAAATTAATAAAGACTTTATACAAATAAGTAAGCAAATTAACTTTAATTGCTTTTAAATAATTTGATATTTATTCACCGTTATTTTATTTACAAATTCAGATAATGCAATAATATTGTATTGATTATTATGGTCAGAACACAAGCAAGACCTGGAAAATAACTGTTTTTAGACGAGGCGTTTTAGCAAAACAAATATATTTTGATTCAATACAAATCTTAAAAGTAAAAAAAAACATTTTGTAACTAAAAAAATGATAATTACTTTTAAAATCAGGTTAAGGATTGTGATTAAAAAAAATGTTTAACAATTTACAAAAATGATATTTTAGCATTTAGTTAATCTTCAGCTTTTCTTTCACAAAGTGCATCACGTACACCACCATCTGGTCGGTAGCTACATAAAATATCATCCCATTTGCCGTCCCTACGTATTACAACACAGTTTTGGGTTTCCCTTACTCCTTCTTTGACCACCTGTATGTTGTTAGGCTCACCATCATTCCAATTTGACCATGCTATTTCGATTGGATCGTCATTTCCCCAAACAAACTGCCCTTCCTGCTCAATGTCGGTTAGGTCAATATAAATGTCCCCACGATTACCCTTTAATAGGTTTTCCCATAGATCACTAAAAAAAGAAGGGGTTGTCAATTTTTAAAAAAGTTTAAAAGTTAAATCTGTTAAAACAAGACAGCATTAAAAACTATTCACATAGCATGTACGTATTTTAACAAACTATAATAGCCAACGTTTGTATAAAACTAGAGAAAACCTTGGCTCATTTGTTATATTAAACTGAACAAAAAAATGATTTACTACACCTTTGATATTAATAATAAACCAGTCGGTAGCCCGCCCTAAGGTCAATATGTTAATTGTTGTAATATGGTTTCAACTCTTAACTAATAATTGCCTGAGAAAACTGTACTTGTGCACCACAAACACATTTTTATTTATTTTGTAGGCCTATATTTAACATACACAATGGCACCGTTGTGTACTGGTTAGAACACTTTCTACACTACATGAGGTCCTGGGTTCGATCCTCAGTGATATCATGCTGTAGCGCCCTTAAAAAGGTGTCTTAAAGGAATGGACTCATACTGAGGCAGCACTTAATCACGTAGTTATTGGGCAATTATAATCAATATTATGTCCCGAACTTTTCATAAAAAGCTAACTTAAATTTCATATAAAACTTTTGTATTAATTTTACTTAAACTACTTACTCGTAAGTGCTGGCAAATCGTGGCCCAAGCCAGGACAAAGCACCTCCAACTTGCTCGCATTGGTTCTTGGCGTCCTGGTAACTATCAACCCCGTATTGAATGATGTACTCATACTTATTACCGGGTTTATATGAATCTGTCCAAGGAACTAAAACCAATTTTTTATTTTATTTTAAAATTTTGTTACTTGTAAAATGGGTTTTGTTAAAATCACATTAAAAATAGTTTCAACCTTACATAAAATTCGATGAACGAAAATTTTGGTTAGGAACTTCATAAAGCATTTTAATTTAGTTTAACCTAAAATTACGCTAAAAAGCATTAAATAAAGATAAAAAAAAACTTACTTGTTGGGCAATCTTCGTTCGTGGCCTTTGTAAAGTCAAGCATAAATGCAACGCAAACAAAAGCAAGAAATAATATTTTCATTTTGCTAAACTTGGTAACAAAAGTTTCGAAATATGAATAAGTGTTGGTTCATGCAGCAGATTTTATAGCAAGCTTTCTTTTTCTTAAACTCTTTTCAACTTTTATTTCTCTCTCATTTTAAGACTTTCTCATTAAAATCTTTATTAACATGCAGTTAATCTGCCTGCTTGCTACTATGAAAAATTTAAAGTTTGTTTTGGTCAAGTCGCCCACGAGATTTTAAACCAACTTAAACTTAATCCTGTGTAGGCGGAAAATCAATTTTAATTTCTCAATTTTTCTCAAAATTAAAAATTTTTTGAGATGTTTTGATGTTAAACAAATTTTTAACGCGCTAATTAAACTTAAATTAGTCTTCTGTTATTGCAAGTTTAAATTATTTTAGTCGGAAAATAATTCTAAAATCGGTTGAACAGCGATATTAACAACGCGTAGGCGTTACTTTTAAAAATTTTGGGGAAGAATTTTTAAAAAATTTGAAAAACAATTTTTCAAATTTTTTTTTATAATGCAGAATGTAAAGCAATATTTTTTTGTTCGAATATTGATTGTCAAAAATTCAATATGTATGTTATTTTATTTATATATTTTTTACAAGTTTAAATTAGAAAAATAATTTTTTATTTAATAGAATGTTGAATTTTTAAATTCTAAAAAATTAATGTAAAAGTAAAATGAATTAAATTACTTTAATATAAATTAAAATGACTCTACACTTAGAACGGCTTTAAGAATTATTTTTCAGCCTTTTTTCCATTTTTTGTATAAAATTGTGCTTATTAAATTTAAATTAATCTTCTGTTATTGCAAATTAAAGTTTATTTTTGTTTAATTTTAAAACCACTGCCTACACAATTTTGTATAAAAAATTTGGAAGAAAAACTAAAAAATATTTTCCTGAAACTGTTCCAAGTAAAGATTGATTTTTTATTATAGAAATAAAATCAATTCTACTTTTACTGCTAATTTTTACAAATAAGAATCAAAAAATTAGGTAGATTAAAACAAATTAAACATCTTAATATTAAATTAAATGTCCTATTAAATTAAATTTATACAAACAATTATATAAAAAAAATAAAATAGAGTTTTTATTTTAACAAATAAAATCTAAACACAACAAACATTGTTTTATTTTCTGCGTTACAAAAAAATAAAAAAATTGTTTTTCAAATTTTTTAAAAAAATTTCCACAAAATTTTAGTACCATGTAGGCGTTGTTAATATTGCTGTTTAACCGGTTTTAGAATTATTTTCCGACTAAAATACTTTAAACTTGCAATAACAGAAGATTAATTTAAATTTAATTAGTGCGTTGGAAATTTGTTTAACATCAAAACATCTCAAAAAATTTTCAATTTTGAGAAAAATTGAGAAATTAAAATTGATTTTCCGCCTACACAGGATTAAGTTTAAGTTGGTTTAAAATCTCGTGGGCGACTTGACCAAAACAAACTTTAAATTTTTCATAGTAGCAAGCAGGCAGATTAACTGCATGTTAATAAAGATTTTAATGAGAAAGTCTTAAAATGAGAGAGAAATAAAAGTTGAAAAGAGTTTAAGAAAAAGAAAGCTTGCTATAAAATCTGCTGCATGAACCAACACTTATTCATATTTTAAAACTTTTGTTATCAAGTTTAGCAAAATGAAAATGTTAGTTTTTGCTTTTGTCTGCGTTGCGTTTATGCTAGGGTATTCGCAAGTTTCAGCAGTTTGTGAAAGAGGTAAGTTGTTTTACTAGATGTATATATTTCAATAACTTTATATGTGGATTCAATCGTGGGTTCAATCCCCACTGCTCTCATGCTGTAACTCCCTTGAGTAAGGCCCTATAAACGGTACAAACTCCTGCTGACCTAGCACTTAATCAGCAGCATAATTACCGGACAATTAAAGTCTCTATAATATTTCAAAATGCTACAGGCAACTCAAGACTGGGTCGGAGTAACTGATGTTACTCTATGTTTAAGTCGCGCATTCGACTTTCCCACATCGAGGATAAAGATATATACAAAAAAAATGTTGTTTGATTACATTATATTCCTTAGTTGTATGGGAAGATTCTTACAAACCTGGGAACGGTCACGAATATCGTCTTATTGAGGATTGTTACAGCTATTATGACGCACAACGTAAATGTTTAGCTGTACAAGGAAAGCTGGCTGTCCAAGGAATGAGGGTGGAATTTCGATTTAAGTAAGCCAAGTTTTAAAGCTATTTTTAAATATATAAGTTTCTGATAAAACACCGTATTTTTATTAAACTTGAATGTTCTTGATATTGGCTTCATTTAATAATTCTCACGTGCATAATTTTCGGGTTGACTGATAATAAAGAAAGGGCGAATAAACAAGGGGCAAAATCTTTAATAATAAAACATTAAAATTGCGCTGACTGTTTGTTAAAAATCTAATTGGAAACCAAATACGGAAAATGAAACACTTTTTAATTGGTCAAAGCTCACCCTAACCCTCTTTTAAAAAATGTAAATTACTTTAAAAAATAATATCGAACAAAATACGAATAAAAAGTCAATGCAATTCCGCGTTTTTTTGGTTTCCTTTATTTTTTGTTGTCTCAAACTCCGCGTACCCTAATTTTCTTATATATTGTTTTTACTGTAGCCGCATACATACCAACCTATTGTCAGGAAATGGCAGTGACGTTTATATCGGTTTAACCGACCTTGAGGGCGGGGGCGATTTTACATGGAATGACGGTGTTCCCATATCTCGAGGCTGGACCAACTGGGCCCCAGGTGAACCCCTCATCCGGGACGTAACATTTTACGAAGATCTTAGTTCATTGGTTGCAACCTGCGTAGTTGTAAGTCGCGACGACGATGGTCTTTGGTCTAATATACCATGCAAACGTGATGGTACATACGAAACATATGGGGCTTTGTGCGAACGACTTATTCAAGGATAAATCCACCTTTCTTAATTGGGTTAAAACAGCTTATTTGTTGCTTAATGGTGTGTTAACACTTTAGAAATTTACTTAAAAATTAAAATTGTAAAGTTGTTTAATAAATGTTTATATTGGGTGTGTAAATAAATTCGGTTAATTTGCAAAAAAGTGTTTACTGTTTTGATCAGAAATAAAGTGTTTACTTATTAGTTAAAAAATTAATTGTTAAATAAAAAAAATAAAAAATTCTAACGTTAGAAAAATAACAAAACAAGTTTGATATTGATGCTATAACTTTTTTGAGTTTAAACTAAACAACAGTTATAACTAAGTGTTGTACAATAACAAAAATCTAAAATTTAAATATCAAAACGTTTATTTTGAATTTTTCAATTAAGCTCTCTGATTAAAATATTTAATGCAATTAAACTCCCTGCGTGCTTTTGCAAATTTAAACCTTTTCCTCCTGCTCAAGAGAGTCTATGAATTGGATTTGATGACCATGCCATAACATACTTAAAATCTTTATGTTAACATTATAACTTTTGGCATGTTTTAAATCATTAAATTGATTTTGTCATTTTTTTCCGTCGCATTGTTGTAATATTAATTGTATATATTTATTATTTACTTTTATCAATGTGCGAAAAACCAAAAAAAAAAAAAAAAAAATTATAACCACAATTATTAAAGTAATATATAATCATTTCGTTTAAATAAACTAAGGCACAATTTTAAAATATAAATTTGTATTATGGTATTCGCGTTTGTAAGGTCTTAATTGGTTTATCATTGATAAACATTCTTTATTTTATTCTATTTTCATTAGCACTTGTTAAAACACCCGGTCTAAACCTCGGTCTTTTCTTCCTCGCCTTGGGAACAACAACAACAAAAAGTCAATGAAGTTAGATTAAGATAGCAAAAAGATAAACTGATAACGGTCAATTAAAAGTAAACGAGATACTTTTAAACAATATTAGATGTCAAACTTATAGTAGCAGAGTTAAGCTCAATAAAAGTTACGTTTACAGTTTCAACCTATTGTAAAAAGTTAAACTAATGCATTGCAAAATCTATATAAGTATTAGGAACAATTTTTATTAAGTTTCGCTATTATAAAATAATAATAAACTTTTATAAAATTGATTACAGACTTAATACCGTATATATATAGGGTTAGTGTTCATAAATATTGGAAGCAGTGAGAAATTTGGCCCATTTCAATAAATGTTCAACTTTATGAAACTTTGAAGATTTTGGGAAAACGAAAGTGGAAGCCTGTGACCAACATAACCTCATTCATTCTGTCCTACTACAAGCTTAAGATATATAAAGGTGACGTCATTATTCCTGATTGTTAAACACTTTTAGTACTTAAATATGTTTGGTATACAAAACCACGTTGCACTTTTAAGGTTAATATATCATATTTTATATAATGTTATAGAACGAGATAAAAAAGCTTTATATATATGCTGTGTAAGGTAGCATGACGTCATTACATTAATATTGAGTACATTTAAAAAAAAAAGTTATAAAATTTTTATTAAAAAGTTAGAGCACTTTCATATATGCGCCATATAAGGTAGCGTGACGTCATCAATAAAATATTTGGGCCAATTTTTTTCGGAAAAACAAATTATTTTTTTTAAATCAAATTTTAAATATATCATTAAAAAGTTATGACATTTTTATTAAATTTTCCGTGATTCCCGAAAATAAAAAACTAGAGTTTTATTTGAGTCGTTTTGGCCTAACTAACATTCAAGATAAAACGTTTTTGTAAAAGTAGAACAAAAGTTACCGCATTTTCATATATGCGCCTTATAAGGTAGCGTGACGTCATCAATAAATCATTATTAGGGCCAACTTTTTTTAATAAAAAAAAAAAAATCCAAATCAAATTTTGAATATATTATTAAAAGCGCATTAGTCTAAACAACAAAGTTATGACATTTTTATTAAATTTTGCATAATTTCTAAAAATTAAAAATTAAAGTTTTATTTGATTCGTTTTGGCCTAACTAACGTTCAAGATAAAACATTTTTGTAAAATTCGAAGTAGAACAAAAGTTACCGCATTTTCATATATGCGCCATATAAGGTAGCGTGACGTCATCAGTACATTAATATTGGGGTCAACTTTAAAAAAGAAAAATTAAATTTTTTTAAATCAGATTTTAAACATATCATTAAAAGCGCAGTAGTCTAAACAACATACAGTTGGATTATTCTTTAAATATATTAATATTTGTAAAAGTTATGACATTTTTATTAAATTTTGCATAATTTTTAAAAATTTAAAATTAAAGTTTTATTTGATTCGTTTTGGCCTAACTAACGTTCAAGATAAAACATTTTTGTAAAATTCAAAGTAGAACAAAAGTTACCGCATTTTCATATATGCGCCATATAAGGTAGCGTGACGTCATCAGTACATTAATATTGGGGTCAACTTTTAAAAAAAAAATTAAATTTTTTTTAAATCAGATTTTAAACATATCATTAAAAGCGCAGTAGTCTAAACAACATACATTTCGATTATTCTTTAAATATATTAATATTTGTAAAAGTTATGACATTTTTATTAAATTTTGCATAATTTTTAAAAATTTAAAATTAAAGTTTTATTTGATTCGTTTTGGCCTAACTAACGTTCAAGATAAAACATTTTTGTAAAATTCAAAGTAGAACAAAAGTTATAGCACTTTCATATATGCGCCGTATAAGGTAGCGTGACGTCATCGGTACATTAATATTGGGGTCAACTTTTTAAAAAAAAATTAATTTTTTCTAAATCAGATTTTAAACATATCATTAAAAGCGCAGTGGTCTAAACAACATACAGTTGGATTATTCTTTAAATATATTAAGATTTGTAAAAGTTATGACATTTTTATTAAATTTTGCATGATTTCCGAAAATGAAAAATTAAAGAATTATTTGATTCGTTTTGGCCTAACTAACGTTCAAAATAAAACATTTTCGGAAAATTCAAAGTAGAACAAAAGTTACCGCATTTTCATATATGCGCCATAAAAGGTAGCGTGACGTCATCAGTACATTAATATTGGGGTCAACTTTTTTTTTTAAAAACTAAATTTTTTTAAATCAGATTTTAAACATATCATTAAAAGCGCAGTAGTCTAAACAACATACATTTCGATTATTCTTTAAATATATTAATATTTGTAAAAGTTATGACATTTTTATTAATTTTTGCATGATTTCCGAAAATGAAAAATAAAAGTTTAATTTGATTCGTTTTGGCCTAACTAACATTTAAGATAAAACATTTTCAGAAAATACGAAGAAAAACAAAAGTTACAGCATTTTCATATATGCGCCATATAAGGTAGCGTGACGTCATCAGTACATTAATATTGGGGTCAACTTTTTAAAAAAAAAATTTAATTTTTTTAAATCAAATTTTAAACATATCTTTAAAAGCGCAGTAGTCTAAACAACATACAGTTCGAATATTCTTTAAATATATTAATATTTGTAAAAGTTATGACATTTTTATTAAATTTTGCACGATTTCCGAAAATGAAAAAAAAAAGTTTAATTTGATTCGTTTTGGCCTAACTAACATTCAAGATAAAATATTTTTTTGTAAAACTCAAAGTAGAACAAAAGTTACCGCATTTTCATATATGCGCCATATAAGGTAGCGTGACGTCATCAGTACATTAATATTGGGGTCAACTTTTTAAAAAAAAAATTAAATTTTTTTAAATCAGATTTTAAACATATCATTAAAAGCGCAGTAGTCTAAACAACATACATTTCGATTATTCTTTAAATATATTAATATTTGTAAAAGTTATGACATTTTTATTAAATTTTGCATAATTTTTAAAAATTTAAAATTAAAGTTTTATTTGATTCGTTTTGGCCTAACTAACGTTCAAGACCAAACATTTTTGTAAAATTCAAAGTAGAACAAAAGTTACCGCATTTTCATATATGCGCCATATAAGGTAGCGTGGCGTCATCAGTACATTAATATTGGGGTCAACTTTAAAAAAAAAAAATTAAATTTTTTTAAATCAGATTTTAAACATATCATTAAAAGCGCAGTGGTCTAAACAACATACATTTCGATTATTCTTTAAATATATTAATATTTGTAAAAGTTATGACATTTTTATTAAATTTTGCATGATTTCCGAAAATGAAAAATAAAAGTTTTATTTGATTCGTTTTGGCCTAACTAACATTCAAGATAAAATATTTTTTTGTAAAACTCAAAGTAGAACAAAAGTTACCGCATTTTCATATATGCGCCATATAAGGTAGCGTGGCGTCATCAGTACATTAATATTGGGGTCAACTTTAAAAAAAAAAAATTAAATTTTTTTAAATCAGATTTTAAACATATCATTAAAAGCGCAGTGGTCTAAACAACATACATTTCGATTATTCTTTAAATATATTAATATTTGTAAAAGTTATGACATTTTTATTAAATTTTGCATGATTTCCGAAAATGAAAAATAAAAGTTTTATTTGATTCGTTTTGGCCTAACTAACATTCAAGATAAAACATTTTCGGAAAATACGAAGTAGAACAAAAGTTACAGCACTTTTATATATGCCTTATGAATAACCAAATACTTTCTAAACTATTATTGTCTTGCTTTTAGAAGCTTACAGAAGAAATTGTGCAGCTATCCAGAATAAAGTGGTCATACATCATCAAGAAATGCAATTCATAAGTGGTTTTGTTTTTATTACTTTTATTGTAATCACTTGTCGCATATTTTTTTTTTACTTTTTCGATTTCTTGTGAAATACATAGTTCCAAACAAGCTTCTGTTTTAAATGAGCATCGGTGGCTAAACGCTCTGGCGCGTTGGTCTTGTAATCCTGCGCCTTAGGTTCGAATCCAACCTATGCTAAAAATTTAAAAAATTTTTTAATTTTTTTTATAAGTTAAAGTTACGTGTTCAATCAAGCGGAACTTATTGGTGCGTTGATTAATCACGTGATCAATTATTGTAAAATAAAAAAAAAAATTTTAATTTTTTTTATAAGTTAAAGTTACGTGTTTATTCAAGCGGAACTAATTGGTGCGTTGATTAATCACGTGACCAATTATTGTAAAATAAAAAAAAATATTTTCAATTTTTTGTTTATAAGTTCAAGGTACGGGTTTACTTAAGCGGAACTAATTGGCGCGTTGATTGGTCACGTGACCAATTAGTGTGAAATAAAAAAATAAAAATATATTAAAAAATGTTTTGGGCAAAAATATCACGTGACCTAATTAAACCCAAAATAAAAATTACCTCAAACTTTTGTTTTACTGAAAATTTTCGCGAAATGTTTTATCTTGAATGTTAGTTAGGCCAATGCGCGTCTAATAAAATACAAAATTTTAGGTTTTAAAATTTCATAAATTTTTAATAAAAGTTTCATAACTTTTATGAATATTAATATTTTCAAAAAATATTTTGTAAACACGTTAATTGGACCTGTGGAGTTTTAACAAAACAAATATTTTTCGATTTAAATTTTTTAATTTTTTAAAAAAAATTTGTATGCAATATCATTGGCCAAAAATATCACGTGACCTAATTAAACCCAAAAATAAAAATTATCTCAAACTTTTGTTTTACTGAAAATTTTCGCGAAATGTTTTATCTTGAATGTTAGTTAGGCCAATGCGCGTCTAATAAAATACAAAATTTTAGGTTTTGAGATTTCATAAATTTTTAATAAAAGTTTCATAACTTTAATGAATATTAATATTTTCGAAAAATATTTTGTAAACACGGTAATTGAACCTGTGCGGTTTTAACAGAACAATTATTTTTCGATTTAAATTTTTTTATTTTTTTTTATTTGTATGCAATATCATTGGCCAAAAATATCACGTGACCAAATTAAACCCAAAAATAAAAATTATCTCAAACTTTTGTTTTACTGAAAATTTTCGCGAAATGTTTTATCTTGGATGTTAGTTAGGCCAATGCGCGTCTAATAAAATACAAAATTTTAGGTTTTGAGATTTCATAAATTTTTAATAAAAGTTTCATAACTTTTATGAATATTAATATTTTCGAAAAATATTTTGTAAACACGGTAATTGGACCTGTGCGGTTTTAACACAAAAATTATTTTTTGATTTAAAATTTTTTATTTTTTTTCAAAAAATTTGTATGCATTATCATTGGCCAAAAATATCACGTGACCTAATTAAACCCGAAATAAAAATTACCTCAAACTTTTGTTTTACTGAAAATTTTCGCGAAATGTTTTATCTTAGATGTTAGTTAGACCAATGCGCGTCTAATAAAATACAAAATTTTAGGTTTTAAGATTTCATAAATTTTTAATAAAAGTTTCATAACTTTAATGAATATTAATATTTTCGAAAAATATTTCGTAAACACGGTAATTGAACCTGTGCGGTTTTAACAGAACAATTATTTTTCGATTTAAAATTTTTTATTTTTTTTTTAATTTGTATGCAATATCATTGGCCAAAAATATCACGTGACCTAATTAAACCTAAAATAAAAATTACCTCAAACTTTTGTTTTACTGAAAATTTTCGCGAAATGTTTTATCTTGAATGTTAGTTAGGCCAATGCGCGTCTAATAAAATACAAAATTTTAGGTTTTGAGATTTCATAAATTTTTAATAAAAGTTTCATAACTTTAATGAATATTAATATTTTCGAAAAATATTTCGTAAACACGGTAATTGGACCTGTGCGGTTTTAACACAAACATTATTTTTTGATTTAAAATTTTTTATTTTTTTTCAAAAAATTTGTATGCAATATCATTGGCCAAAAATATCACGTGACCTAATTAAACCCAAAATAAAAATTACCTCAAACTTTTGTTTTACTGAAAATTTTTGCGAAATGTTTTATCTTGAATGTTAGTTAGGCCAATGCGCGTCTAATAAAATACAAAATTTTAGGTTTTGAGATTTCATAAATTTTTAATAAAAGTTTCATAACTTTAATGAATATTAATATTTTCGAAAAATATTTTGTAAACACGGTAATTGAACCTGTGCGGTTTTAACAGAACAATTATTTTTCGATTTAAATTTTTTTATTTTTTTTTAATTTGTATGCAATATCATAGGCCAAAAATATCACGTGACCAAATTAAACCCAAAATAAAAATTACCTCAAACTTTTGTTTTACTGAAAATTTTCGCGAAATGTTTTATCTTGAATGTTAGTTAGGCCAATGCGCGTCTAATAAAATATAAAATTTAAGGTTTTGAGATTTCATAAATTTTTAATAAAAGTTTCATAACTTTAATGAATATTAATATTTTCGAAAAATATTTTGTAAACACGGCAATTGGACCTGTGCGGTTTTAACACAAAAATTATTTTTTGATTTAAAATTTTTTATTTTTTTTCAAAAAATTTGTATGCAATATCATTGGCCAAAAATATCACGTGACCTAATTAAACCCGAAATAAAAATTTCCTCAAACTTTTGTTTTACTAAAAATTTTCGCGAAATGTTTTATCTTGGATGTTAGTTAGGCCAATGCGCGTCTAATAAAATACAAAATTTTAGGTTTTGAGATTTCATAAATTTTTAATAAAAGTTTCATAACTTTTATGAATATTAATATTTTCGAAAAATATTTTGTAAACACGGTAATTGGACTTGTGCGGTTTTAACACAAAAATTATTTTTTGATTTAAAATTTTTTATTTTTTTTCAAAAAATTTGTATGCAATATCATTGGCCAAAAATATCACGTGACTTAATTAAACCCGAAATAAAAATTACCTCAAACTTTTGTTTTACTGAAAATTTTCGCGAAATGTTTTATCTTAGATGTTAGTTAGACCAATGCGCGTCTAATAAAATACAAAATTTTAGGTTTTAAGATTTCATAAATTTTTAATAAAAGTTTCATAACTTTAATGAATATTAATATTTTCGAAAAATATTTCGTAAACACGGTAATTGAACCTGTGCGGTTTTAACAGAACAATTATTTTTCGATTTAAAATTTTTTATTTTTTTTTTAATTTGTATGCAATATCATTGGCCAAAAATATCACGTGACCTAATTAAACCTAAAATAAAAATTACCTCAAACTTTTGTTTTACTGAAAATTTTCGCGAAATGTTTTATCTTGGATGTTAGTTAGGCCAATGCGCGTCTAATAAAAAACAAAATTTTAGGTTTTAAGATTTCATAAATTTTTAATAAAAGTTTCATAACTTTTATGAATATAAATATTTTCGAAAAATATTTTGTAAACACGGTAATTGGACCTGTGCGGTTCTAACACAACAATTATTTTTCGATTTAAATTTTTTAATTTAAAAAAAAAAATTTGTATGCAATATCATTGGCCAAAAATATCACGTGACCTAATTAAACCCAAAATAAAAATTACCTCAAACTTTTGTTTTACTGAAAATTTTCGCGAAATGTTTTATCTTGGATGTTAGTTAGGCCAATGCGCGTCTAATAAAATACAAAATTTTAGGTTTTGAGATTTCATAAATTTTTAATAAAAGTTTCATAACTTTAATGAATATTAATATTTTCGAAAAATATTTCGTAAACACGGTAATTGGACCTGTGCGGTTTTAACACAAACATTATTTTTTGATATAAAATTTTTTATTTTTTTTCAAAAAATTTGTATGCAATATCATTGGCCAAAAATATCACGTGACCTAATTAAACCCAAAATAAAAATTACCTCAAACTTTTGTTTTACTGAAAATTTTCGCGAAATGTTTTATCTTGAATGTTAGTTAGGCCAATGCGCGTCTAATAAAATACAAAATTTTAGGTTTTGAGATTTCATAAATTTTTAATAAAAGTTTCATAACTTTAATGAATATTAATATTTTCGAAAAATATTTTGTAAACACGGTAATTGAACCTGTGCGGTTTTAACAGAACAATTATTTTTCGATTTAAATTTTTTTATTTTTTTTTAATTTGTATGCAATATCATAGGCCAAAAATATCACGTGACCAAATTAAACCCAAAATAAAAATTACCTCAAACTTTTGTTTTACTGAAAATTTTCGCGAAATGTTTTATCTTGAATGTTAGTTAGGCCAATGCGCGTCTAATAAAATATAAAATTTAAGGTTTTGAGATTTCATAAATTTTTAATAAAAGTTTCATAACTTTAATGAATATTAATATTTTCGAAAAATATTTTGTAAACACGGCAATTGGACCTGTGCGGTTTTAACACAAAAATTATTTTTTGATTTAAAATTTTTTATTTTTTTTCCAAAAATTTGTATGCAATATCATTGGCCAAAAATATCACGTGACCTAATTAAACCCGAAATAAAAATTTCCTCAAACTTTTGTTTTACTAAAAATTTTCGCGAAATGTTTTATCTTGGATGTTAGTTAGGCCAATGCGCGTCTAATAAAATACAAAATTTTAGGTTTTGAGATTTCATAAATTTTTAATAAAAGTTTCATAACTTTTATGAATATTAATATTTTCGAAAAATATTTTGTAAACACGGTAATTGGACTTGTGCGGTTTTAACACAAAAATTATTTTTTGATTTAAAATTTTTTATTTTTTTTCAAAAAATTTGTATGCAATATCATTGGCCAAAAATATCACGTGACTTAATTAAACCCGAAATAAAAATTACCTCAAACTTTTGTTTTACTGAAAATTTTCGCGAAATGTTTTATCTTAGATGTTAGTTAGGCCAATGCGCGTCTAATAAAAAACAAAATTTTAGGTTTTAAGATTTCATAAATTTTTAATAAAAGTTTCATAACTTTAATGAATATTAATATTTTCGAAAAATATTTCGTAAACACGGTAATTGAACCTGTGCGGTTTTAACAGAACAATTATTTTTCGATTTAAAATTTTTTATTTTTTTTTTAATTTGTATGCAATATCATTGGCCAAAAATATCACGTGACCTAATTAAACCTAAAATAAAAATTACCTCAAACTTTTGTTTTACTGAAAATTTTCGCGAAATGTTTTATCTTGGATGTTAGTTAGGCCAATGCGCGTCTAATAAAAAACAAAATTTTAGGTTTTAAGATTTCATAAATTTTTAATAAAAGTTTCATAACTTTTATGAATATAAATATTTTCGAAAAATATTTTGTAAACACGGTAATTGGACCTGTGCGGTTCTAACACAACAATTATTTTTCGATTTAAATTTTTTAATTTTTAAAAAAAATTTGTATGCAATATCATTGGCCAAAAATATCACGTGACCTAATTAAACCCAAAATAAAAATTACCTCAAACTTTTGTTTTACTGAAAATTTTCGCGAAATGTTTTATCTTGAATGTTAGTTAGGCCAATGCGCGTCTAATAAAATACAAAATTTTAGGTTTTGAGATTTCATAAATTTTTAATAAAAGTTTCATAACTTTTATGAATATTAATATTTTCGAAAAATATTTTGTAAACACGGTAATTGGACTTGTGCGGTTTTAACACAAAAATTATTTTTTGATTTAAAATTTTTTATTTTTTTTCAAAAAATTTGTATGCAATATCATTGGCCAAAAATATCACGTGACCTAATTAAACCCAAAATAAAAATTACCTCAAACTTTTGTTTTACTGAAAATTTTCGCGAAATGTTTTATCTTAGATGTTAGTTAGACCAATGCGCGTCTAATAAAATACAAAATTTTAGGTTTTAAGATTTCATAAATTTTTAATAAAAGTTTCATAACTTTAATGAATATTAATATTTTCGAAAAATATTTCGTAAACACGGTAATTGGACCTGTGCGGTTTTAACAGAACAATTATTTTTCGATTTAAAATTTTTTATTTTTTTTTTAATTTGTATGCAATATCATTGGCCAAAAATATCACGTGACCTAATTAAACCTAAAATAAAAATTACCTCAAACTTTTGTTTTACTGAAAATTTTCGCGAAATGTTTTATCTTGGATGTTAGTTAGGCCAATGCGCGTCTAATAAAATACAAAATTTTAGGTTTTGAGATTTCATAAATTTTTAATAAAAGTTTCATAACTTTTATGAATATTAATATTTTCGAAAAATATTTTGTAAACACGAAAATTGGACCTGTGCGGTTTTAACACAACAATTATTTTTCGATTTAAACTTTTTTATTTTTTTTAATTTGTATGCAATATCATAGGCCAAAAATATCACGTGACCTAATTAAACCCAAAATAAAAATTACCTACTGACGATTGTAGTTCAGTTATTTTTAAAACAAATCAAATTAAAGACAACAAAAACTTAAGACTGTATCATTTTATTTTATTTTAAAAGTTAAAAAAGTTTAAATGTCAAGTTAAATTTGATAATAAAATTTTTAACATGCTTTATAATAATACCGTGGTATTTAGAATATTAAATCAATTTTCATATTGTTAATTAAAACCATTATAATTTCAAAATCATCCATAAATCATATTTGCACAATTAATTGATTCAGTTGACGATTGACATATAAATATAGACCTATGTTTACAGTAAAAATATACACATTTAAAACTTCATATTTGGACATTCCAATCCAAATATATATACATTTAAAACTTGTTTTACCAATACATGAGAGCACAAACCCGCTTTAATAAAACTGTTTTACAAAACTGAACAATTAAGCTGATAATTCAATTTTATTTTAATAATTTGTGGTTATTAAATGTCAAGTTAAACTTGATTTTGAAATTTATCACATGCTTTATAATGTTACTGTAGCAATTAAAAATAATAGAACATTTATTTATTTAAAACCTTTGTGTTTCTAAAATATAAAATCTTTAAAATTAAAATTAACATATAAAATAAACATGTGTTTAAAAATTAAAATATAAAGATTAAAATTAACATATAAAATAAACACGTGTTTAAAAATTGAAATATAAAGATTAAAATTAACATATAAAATAAACGCGTGTTTAAAAATTGAAATATAAAGATTAAAATTAACATATAAAATAAACATGTGTTCAAGGAAAAATAGGTAATTCTAAAATTTATTGTTTTACAAATACACTAAGTTATTATTCCAGAAATCTGCATAAGTGTATTGTAATTAATTTAACCACTGGTTAGTTTTAGTTTAATTTGGCATTTGCTACAACAACAAACTTTAAAATAAATGGCATAGTATCACACTTTCCAATCAAATCTTGACAAAACATAACCATATCTTGATTCTTGCCAGGTTGTTGGTAGATTGTGAACGAAGTTTGGAAATCGGAAAAAGCTTCTTTATATTGGCCGAGTTTATATTTACACATTCCAATCCAATTATGATTACTAGCAACATTCCTGCTTTTAGTTGGATTGTCATCAGTTTGATGGTAAATTTCAAGTGAAACTTGAAAATCAGATAAAGCTTCTTTATGTTGACCGAGCTCATATTTACACATTCCAATCCAATGATGATAACTAGCAACATTCTTGCTTTTAGTTGGATTGTCATCAGTTTGATGGTAAATTTCAAGTGAAACTTGCAAATCAGATAAAGCTTCTTTATGTTGACCGAGCTCATATTTACACATTCCAATCCAATGATGAATACTAGCAACATTCTTGCTTTTAGTTGGATTGTCATCAGTTTGATGGTAAATTTCAAGTGAAACTTGAAAATCAGATAAAGCTTCTTTATGTTGACCGAGCTCATATTTACACATTCCAATCCAATGATGAATACTAGCAACATTCTTGCTTTTAGTTAGATTGTCAGCAATTTGTTGGTGGATTTTAAGTGAAACTTGAAAATCGGATAATGCTTCTTTATATTGACCAAGCTCATATTTGCAATTTCCAATCCAATATTGACAATGAGCGATATCGTACTCCATGTTGTAAGTTAACTCAGGATTGCATTTCTTCTGATTCCACCATTTTATAGCAAAAGTAAAGAAACCTAATATTTTACATATTGCAGGAACCAAATGTTTTTCAGGTTTTTCTATTTTATTTAAGTTAAACAAGTTTTCTTGAAATGGTTGAATTATTAAAAAATATTCAACAGTGTTTTTTATTCCAACCGTGTTATTTATAAATTCACTTTGTATTTTTGATTGTTGAATTATATCGTCTTGCGATTTCTTATCCATGTAAACTCTTAATCTTGTCTCACATGCAATGGCAATGGCAAATTTAAGATCGCAACCAACTTCTTCAGTTAATTTATTATTTTGAATAAGACTTTCTACAATATCAAAGCAACATGATTCTTTAATGCCATGAATTTTTCCGATTGCTGAAACAAATAAAGTTGAACTTCTGTAAACCATTCTTTTTATGTTTAAGATTTTAGTGTTCGATAACTTATCTAATTGGGTTAAAACATCAAAATATTTTTTATTTTCATCGATTTGATTCTTTACACTTAATTGAAATTTTTCTTTGTCTAAAATACTTATTTCGTTATCAACTGTTTTTTGAAATTGTTGATATAATTGTTGACTACCAGCAACAAAACATGACGTCATTAACATATCAGCTAAATAATAACCATTTTTTATATCCTTATCTGACTTAATAAAACTTGCCATATTGCTTACAGTTTGAATAAGTTCAAGTGTAAATGGTTTGTTTTCTGTTTTAACTTGTCTTCCTAGTGGAAATTTACAAGCGTGTGGCATCATTCCATCAAAGGAAATGCCAAAAGGTGTAACAGCATCATAAAAGTTAAATTCAGTTGGATCTTTACTGCTTAAACTTGAAATTTGAACTCTAGAGATGTTTGTTTCTCCAAGATTAATCAAAATAATTTGAAAAATCACAGAAAACCACTTAAAATACTCCTTTAGTTTTTCTTGATCATTTTCATTAATTCCTGGAATAAAATCTTCTAAAGCTATAACATTTTCAAAATCAGAGTAAGGAGTTATTTCCCTTCGTGAAAGTGATCCAAGTCCTACTAGAGAATATTTACAAAGGGGATTTCCCATTGTTTCCTCACAATATCCAGCAAGACGTTTCATAATTTTTGTATAATCTTTACTTATAACATTCTGCAGGTTGCTTATGGTTTCAACTTTTTCACTTTTAAGTTTTGTGAACTCCTCGTTAGATATGTCTTCAGGATTCTGAGGAATAGTAGCAAGTTTATCATTAACCTTGTTTCTCATTTCTGCAACATCTTTAGCAATTAGTTTAGAATATTTAATTAAATCTGCTTCTTGGTTTGCTGCATTTGCAACTTCAAGTAATTCAGAGCAAAATTGACAAAGATCTTGTTCAATTTTCTCCACATTATTAGGTTTCCTAACAATAGCCGCATTCAGTAAAGCTGCACTTTGAATTAATTTAATTTTGCCAGCCTGTTGTAAACCTTTAGTTTTGTAAACTAAACCAAGTTTATGGAAAAGTTTTGCAGATTTTTCTGGAAATTTTTCTTTTCCATTTTTGTCACAAATTTGTTTAAGTTGTTCAACAATCTCATCTTCTGTATCCATTATTATTTTTTCTGTTTCAACTAATAGAAGTGCTTATTAATTTAATAACAACAATTGCCCTAAGCTTTATCTATTACTGGCAAAAGAAAAAACTAATCAATGTAAAATCCTAGGTAACTACCCACTTAGTTATTTAAAAGATTAACAAAAATCAAAATAAAAAAGGTATTTAAAAGTATATCCGAAAAAATAACTTAGTAATTCAAAAGTATAAAAAATATTTTTCTAAATGTATTTTATTACGCCAACCTAATTTCTAAATGTATTTTATTACGCCAACTTAACTTGGCAACGAAATTCTGAAAAAGAATTATCACTTAAAGATATGACTACTGTGAAGTTTACCCTGATATCACTTGTATTTAAACTAAAGAGTTAGTTTATAGTTTATATTAACTACCTATACCTACCAATCGTTATAAACTAAAACCTAATAAAAAGCAACGAACAGATCGTTAAACAAGAATGTCGTTGTTTCCAAACAACAGATTTTGCTAATTTAATAAAGTTCTTTGAAGTTAAATTACGACCTAAACCTAACATAAAATTTTCTCGTAAACCAATACTCGTTTTATTCGTTTTATACAACCGTGATTTTAAAAAGAAATAAAGTTTAATAATGTTAAACTATCTCTATTAAGAATTATATTTTTCTAAAACCAATGTTTAAATCAATTACAAACCAATTAAAGGTTAACCCAAATAAATCAAAATTTGATATCTAGTCAACTTAAAAAACGTTGAAACATTAGCTTTAATTATATTGCTTGTTGACCTTAAGCAAGCAACGTAGTAACCATGGAAAGCAGTGCATATAAAGCTGGCTTATACGTTTAACTTTAGGCTTTAAAGTTCTTTAAAATTTTAATGTAATGCTTCATAAGTATACATTTAATTTAAAAAATACTTTAAAAATTGTAAGTTTTTAGTTAAGTTATGTTTAACAAAACTAAAAGTGACTTTAAAAAAAATTTGTTGACCCTGTACGTATTTTTAACCCCGACAATTTAAAGTTAATATAAAATAAAAGTTTTTGTTTTTTAAACTAAAACCTAATAAAAAACAACGAACAAATCATTAAACAAAAATGTCGTTGTTTCCAAACAACAGATTTTGCTGATTTAATAAAGTTCTTTGAAGTTAAATTACGACCTAAACCTAACATAAAATTTTCTCGTAAACCTGTACTCGTTTTATTTGTTTTATACGACTATAATCTTAAAAAAAAATTTAATGTTATAAATTCTAATTATGTCTAACTATTTCTATGGAGTCTTATCTATAGAAAAGGCAACCTTGTTAAATATAGTAGTGTATTAAAATAGATGCGTAAAAATTCCATCATAGTTATATGGGCTTATATTTTACCTGCGTTGTAGTTTGAAGTAGTAAAAACCTATATGAATTAATAAAGCATCAAAATATGCTGACTTTCGTTTAAGTATTATCGATTAACATTTACACAAAGTTAAATTTTTGAATTTCACAAGTTAAAATTTTTTAACTTGAAACTTTTACAGTTTGCTTAATTTGTTTTGTTATTAAATTTAGAACAACAGGTATACAGTTATAAAGTTGCGCAATTGTGCAAGCTTACCTAAAAAATCACTTAAAGTTCACTGTCCTAGTCAGTAATTTCATTACTGTTGAAAACTCTAACTCTACACATACCTTTATCCTAACATGATATTGGATCAATATTATTATAAATTTACGATAAATAAGATATATTGTTCTTTTTACTTTTACAATTTTTACATCTAAATACTAAATAGTACTAAATATTCTTTACATAGGCTATCAACTTTTGTTTTTGAATCAAATACAAGCCAACTAAAGGTTAAATCAAATTAAATAACAATTGGTTTTTAGTTCAACTTAAAAAACGTTGAAACTTTTGCTTTAATTAAATCGCTAGCAGACCTTAAGCAAGCAAGGTAGTAATTATGTATAAAAAAGCTTATAAAGTAGGCTTATACGTCAAACTTCAGGCAAAAACCTTTTTCGCAAAAATTGTAATGTTATGCTTGATAGTTCTACGTATTATTTTAAATATACAAAGTTGTTACTATTATAGGTTTACCAACGATTGAGTTCAATTTGCATGGTGACCTTGTATGGAATTATTGACCTTGATTATATTATTTAAACCCAAAATGTAAAGTTACATAACATTTTCTCGCAAACCCCTACTCGTTTTATTATAAATTATACGACCGTAATTTAAAAAAAAAAAAATTTCGTGTTATAAAGTTTAATAATGTTAAACTATTTTTATCAAGCTTTATATGAAGGAAAAGCAACCCTGTTAGGATGGTTCATATATATAAATATAGAGGCCGTAAAAACTCTTCGTTGTTTTATAGGCTTGTATTTTACCCGCCTTGTAGTTTAAAGTAGTAATAAAACCCGAAAATATATTAATAAAGCATCGAAAAAAGCTGACTTTATTAAAACATGTTTGTTTATTTATAACAAAAATTAAAACTCGCTTTTACATTTAGCTTAATATGTTTAATATATACATTTTAGTTTCTTTTACTTACGTATTATATTTAATACAACAAATATGCAGGTATAAGTTAAACAATATACTTAAATGTTTGTTTTAAATGTTTGAATTAAATACAAGCCAACTAAAGGTTAAATCGAAAAACAAAAATTGGTTTTTATTTTAACTTAAAAAACTGTTAAAACATTGGCTCTAATTAAATTGCTTAATGACCCAAGAAAGCAATGCTTTTACTATGAATAGTAAACCATATAAAGCTACCCTAAACGTGCAAGTTTATGCATCAAAGTTTTTACAAAAACAATTTATCATTATACCTAATAATGCTAAGTATAATTTATTATACAAAATGGTAATGGTACGTTTTAGGTTTATTGATAATTGTGGTTAAGTTGTTTTAAGAAAAATCAAAGAGTAAGTTTTTATAAAATGTTTGACCTTGATAATGTTATTTAACTCAGCAATGTCAAGTTAATAAAAACAAACTTCTTGTAAAATTAAATGGTAAAAATTTAAAACAAACTTTTATGATAAAATCCCTTAAAAGATAATTAGTTACTTAATTATTCCACCTAGTGGGCTAATATTGAAATCCAAATATTTAACCAAAAGATCATCCTAACTAATAAACCGAAAACAACAAACAAAACAGATTATTTTATTTTTATAATACTTTGTGGTTATTGAATGTCAACTTACATTTGGTCATAAAAATAATAACTTGCTCCATAAAGTTACTGTCACAATTACGAAAATTAAAACAATATAAGTGTTTAATGACACAGAGTTTAACTCTGATGACTAAATTCTAGAATGTTTGAAGTTTGTCGTATTGTTTTTAACATCACCCTTTCTACCCAGTTGTGTTACCCTAGGTGGAAAACTGGGTTATAAAAATCCACTTCCACCTAGTGGTTTGTGTCTAAATAATAAAAAAAATAAATATTTATATGATGTATATTTTAAATTAAAATTTAAAAAAAAAAAAAAAAAAAAAAATTTATTGTAATATTTTCAAAAAAGTGTTTACTATGCTAAATTTAAGGTATAACAAAGTGTCTACTATAATAAATCATGAGGATGACAAAGTGTCTACTATGGTATTATAAGCATAACAAAGTGTCTACTATGACGAATGTCAAATATGAAAAAGTGTCTACTACGATAAAATTTGAGCATAACAAAGTGCCTACCACAATAACTATTAAGTATAAAAAAGTGCCTACTACAACATAATATGAGCATAACAAAGTGTCTACTACGATATATTTCGAAAATAGCAAAGTGCCTAATACGATATATTATGAAAATAGTAAAGTGCCTACCACGATAAATATTAAGTATAAAAAAGTGCCTACTACAATATAATATGAGCATAACAAAGTGTCTACTACGATATATTATGAAAATAGCAAAGTGCCTACTACAATATATTATCAAAATAACAAAGTGCCTACTACGATAAATATTGAGTATAAAAAAGTGTCAACAAGGATAATTATTAAGTATGAAAAAGTGTCTACTACGATAACTATTGTAAATGAAAAAGTGCCTACCTGCTACCCCCTCTGTTCTTGCCAGGACAAAAGTGATGATAACTTGTGGGTTGTGGCATCCTTCTTATTTGTGGTTAGTTGTATAGGTTAACAATAATCTAAACAAAATTACAAAATTATCAAAAAAACTAACATGAAATCTAAAATGTTCAGCATTTATATTTTGGTTTTACTAATTACCACACAGGACCACACAGGATTGCACAGGCCACACAGAACCACATAGGTCACACAGGACAATCGTTCACCACACAGGACAAAAATGTGTAATTGCGTAGACTGTTTTTCTGTATTTAGGACATTTTCCAAAACAAAGTTAGGACAGGGGTTAATAAAAAGTATCTTATTTTTAGTATTTGTTATTTAATCAAATGACAGTATCCCTAAATAAACATTCAACTTGTCCTATGTGGTAATTAATAAAATCCTTTAAATTTAAAAGAATATTTGTATAAGTTGTACAAAGGTATAACTAAAAGACAAATTATTTTTGTCAAATTATAAGGATTTTTACAACCTTATTGCATTAACTAAAACATACAATAAAAACAGATTTTTTAAAACACTTAAAAACCCAACCTGTTTTTATCTGTAATATTGACAGTCTGTGTCCCAATGGAATAAGCATGACCACCTTGCAACAGACATGCAGCTGCATTGTCAGGACATTGAGATAAATAAATATAAAGTTCCAAGATTCATTGTGGATATTTCGACAAACATTTATGTAAATACTGTCATGTGATGTTGTGAATGGGGTCCTAACCTCACAGATGTAGTTACACAATTTCTAAAATTGGATTTATATTATAACTCTAACACAATATAAGGTTATAAACACAAAATTCAATTTTAATTTAAGTGATTAAGTGCTTTAAAATTTAGGGTTAAAAAATTAGAACCTGTTTTGTCAGAGTTTCCAAATCTTATTTCTTTCTGTCATGATCGTAAACGTAACATTTAACTTGATCCTGAGCATCTGTGATCTTACAAGCAAGGTTGGTTTCCAATAGAAAGTCAACAAAACATTCGTCCGATGAAATCATTTCCGGGAAACCCTGAATATATTTTGAATTAAAATAAAGTTCGGAATTAAGTGTAAAATAATTAATGAAAATAAAAATAAATGAAGCCAATAATATTTATGTAAAATTGGCAAATCAGACATAAATATTGGTCCTACTTATTACCACACAGGTCATACAAGACAAAAAAAAATGCTGAAAGCGTTTAGACGATTTTTGTGTTTAGGGCAATTAAAGACATTTCCGAGAAAAGGGTTAGCCATGAGATTAATATAAAATGTCTTATTGTTGGCATTTGGTTTTCAATCAAATGACAGTATCCCAAATAAACAGTCAACTTGTTCTGTGTGGTAGTTAGTACAACCTCATAAAAACTTTAAATAAACACTTTAAAAATAACTTTAAAAGTTACCAAAGTTGTTCCATAGTCAAAAGTGATGCTGCTTCGATAAAAACTCGACTGAGAACATTTCTTTGTCGTGTTAAACTCGAGGTAAAAACCAAGAGAATCAACCGAGTCATAATTTATACTTGATGGGATTGTGGATTCTTCATAAGATAAATGAGTGGCTGGAAAAGTTTTACTGTAAAAAAAACAAAATTTTTTGTAACGACAACAATTAAAAAATATGCACAATGCTACTAACACAACTGGTTTATTAATATCATGATATAATATGACTCTGTTTCTAGATTTAGCAGTTTTATAAAAATGACTGACAAGACTGTCAGATGGGTATGTTGAAGCTCTATTAGCATCGTCTGCCAAGTTTATAAAATCAGAAAGAGACGGAATTTTTATAACCTTACCCTAATCTTCTTCTGTGAATTCTGCCCCTTTTCCGCATTCATTTTAGTACTCCTCATTTAAACCAGCAGACGACGCTAACAGAGCTCCGGTATGTTATTTATTTATGTTGATTAACTGAAATAAATACAACCTTATAAGTTGAGAAGTTTAAGTAAGTTATTAAAAAATAAGAATTTTCATGATGCATATTTTAAATTATAGTTATTTAAAGAATTAAATTTCATGCAACATTTTCATAAAAGTGTTCACTATCATAAATCATGTAAAATATGTTGATAACAAAGTCTCTACTACGATAAATAATAAATATAAAAAAGTGCCTACTACGATAAATATTGAGTATAAAAAAGTGCCTACTATGATAAATATTGAGTATTAAAAAATGCCTACTACGATATATTATGAGCATAACAAAGTGTCTACCATGATATATTATGAGCATAACAAAGTGCCTACTACGATAAATAATAAATATAAAAAAGTGCCTACTACAATAAATATTGAGTATAAAAAGTGCCTACTACGATATATTATGAGCATAACAAAGTGTCTACCATGATAAATTATGTAAATAACAAAGTGTCTACTACGATAAATATTGAATATAAAAAGTGCCTACTACGATATATTAAAAGCATAACAAAGTGTCTACCATGATAAATTATGTAAATAACAAAGTGCCTACTATGATAAATATTGCGTATAAAAAGTGCCTACTACGATATATTTTGAGCATAACAAAGTGCCTACTATGACAAATTATGTAAATAACAAAGTGCCTACTATGATAAATATTGAGTATGAAAAAGTACCTACCTGCTACCCCCTCTATTCTTGCCAGGACAAAAGTGGGGATAACTTGTGGGTTGTTGCATCCTTCTTATTTGTGGTTAGTTGTATAGGTTAACATTAATCTAAACAAAGTTACAAAATTATCAAAAAAAAAACTAACATGAAATCTAAAATGTTTAGCATTTATATTTCAGTTCTACTAATTACCACACAGGACCACACAGGATTGCAAAGGTCACACAGAACCACATAGGTCACACAGAACAATCGTTCACCACACAGGACAAAAATGTGTAATTGCGTAGACTATTTTCTGTATTTAGGACATTTTCCGAAACAAAGTTAGGACAGGGGTTAATAAAAAGTGTCTTATTTTTAGTATTTGTTATTTAATCAAATAAACAGTATCCCTAAATAAACATTCAACTTGTCCTACGTGGTAATTAATAAAATCCTTCAAATTTAAAAGAATCTTTGTATAAGTTGTACGAAGGTATAACTAAAAGACAAATTATTTTTGTAAGGGTTTTTACAACCTTATTATACCAATTTAAACATACAATTAACACATCTGGTTTCAAAAACACTCAAAACCCAAACCTGTTTTTATCTGTAATATTGACAGCCTGTGTCCCAATGGAATAAGCATGACCACCTTGCAACAGACATGCAGCTGCATTGTCAGGACATTGAGATAAATAAGTATAAAGTTCCGAGATTGTGGATATTTCGACAAACATTTATGTAAATATCGTCATGTGATGTTGCTGATGGGGACGTAGGGTCACAGATGTAGTTACACCCCTTTCTAAATTTGGATTTATATTAAAACTTTAACACAATATAAGGTTAAAAACACAAAATCCAATTTTAATTTAAGTGATTAAATGCTTTAAAATTTAGGGTTAAATAATTAGAACCTGTTTTGCCAGAGTTTCCAAATCTCTTTTCTTCCTGTCATGATCGTAAACGTAACATTTAACTTGATCCTGAGCGTCTGTGATCTTACAAGCAAGATTGGTTTCCCATAGAATGTCAACAAAACATTCGTCCGATGAAACCACTTTGGGGAACCCTGGATATATTTTGAATTAAAATAAAGTTCTAAATTAAGTGTAAAATAATTAATGAAAATAAAAATAAATGAAGCCAATAATAATTTATGTAAAATTGGCGAATCAGATACAAATACTGGTCCTACTTATTACCACACGGGCCACATAAGACAAAAAAACAAACTGTTGAAAGCGTTTAGACATTTTTTGTGTGTTTAGGGCAACTTAAGGCATTTCCCAGAAAAAGGTTAGCATTGAAATTAATATAAAATGTCTCATTGTTGGTATTTGGTTTTCAATCAAATGACAGTACCCTAAATAAACATTCAACTTGTTCTGTGTGGTAGTTAGTACAACCTCATAAAAACTGAAAAATAAACACTTTAAAAATAACTTAAAAGTTACCAAAGTTGTTCCACAGTCAAAAGTGATGCTGCCCCAATAAAAACTCGACTGAGAACATTTCTTTGTCGTGTTAAACTCGAGATAAAAACCAACCGAATCAACCGAGTCATAATTTATACTTGATGAGATTGTGGATTCTTCATGGGATAAATGGGTGGCTAGAAAAGTTTTACTGTAAAAAATTACAAAATTTTAAGTTTTTTGGCATGGTAAGACAACAAAATTTTAAGTTTTTTGGGATGGTAACGACAACGTTTTACAAAAATGACTGACAAGACTGTCAGATGGGTATGTTGAAGCTCTATTAGCATGGTCCGCCAAGTTTATAAAATGCAGAAAGAGACGGAATTTTTATAACCTTACCCTAATCTTCTTCTGTGAATTCTGCCCCTTTCCCGCATTTATTTTAGCACTACCCATTTAAACTAGCGGACAATGCTAACAGAGCTCCGGTATGTTATTTTATTTATGTTAATTATCTGAAATAAATACAACCTTATAAGTTGAGAAGTTTAAGTAAGCTACTAAAAATAAATCTTTCCATGATGTATATTTTAAATTATAGTTATTTAAAAAATTAAATTTTGTGCAACATTTTCATAAAAGTGTTCACTATCATAAATCATGTAAAATATGTCGTTAACAAAGTCTTTACTATAATAAATATAAAAAAGTACCTACTATGATAGGAAAAGAGCATAACAAAGTGTCTACCATGATAAATTATGTAAATAACAAAGTACCTACTATGATATATTATGAGTATAACAAAGTGTCTACCATGATAAATTATGTAAATAACAAAGTACCTACTATGATATATTATGAGTATAATAAAGTGTCTACCATGATAAATTATGTAAATAACAAAGTGCCTACTACAATAAATATTGTAAATGAAAAAGTGCCTACCTGCCACCTCCTTCTATTCTTGCCAGGACAAAAGTGATGATAACTTGTGGGTTGTTGCATCCTTCTTATTTGTGGTTAGTTGTATAGGTTAACATTAATCTAAAAAAAGTTACAAAATTATCAAAAAAACTAACATGAAATCTAAAATGTTCAGCATTCAAGTTATGATTATACTAATTACCACACAGGTCACACAGAACCACATAGGTCACACAGGACAATCATTTACCACACAGGACAAAAATGTGTAATTGCGTAGACTGTTTTTTTGTATTTAGGACATTTTCCAAAACAAAGTTAGGACAGGGGTTAATAAAAAGTATCTTATTTTCGGTATTTGGTTTTTAATAAAATAAACAGTATCCCAAATAAACATTCAACTTGTCCTATGTGATAATTAATAAAATCATTCAAATTTAAAAGAATATTTGTATAAGTTGTACGAAGGTATAACTAAAAGACAAATTATTTTTATAAAGGTTTTTACACCCTTATTGCACCAATTTAAATAATACAATTAACACATGTGGTTTCAAAAACACACAAAACCCAAACCTGTTTTTATCTGTAATATTGACAGCCTGTGTCCCAATGAAATAAGCATGACCACCTTGCAACAGACATGCAGCTGCATTGTCAGGACATTGAGATAAATAAGTATAAAGTTTCGAGATTCATTGTGGATATTTCGACAAACATTTATGTAAATATCGTCATGTGATGTCGCTGATGGGGTCGTAAGCTCACAGATGTAGTTACACTCCTTTCTAAATTTGGATTTATATTATAACTCTAACACAATATAAGGTTATAAACACAAAATCCAATTTTAATTTAAGTGATTAATTGCTTTAAAATTTAGGGTTAAAAAATTAGAACCTGTTTTGCCAGAGTTTCCAAATCTCTTTTCTTCCCATCATGATCGTAAACTTCACATTTAACTTGATCCTAAGCGTCTGTGATCTTACAAGCAAGATTGGTTTCCCATAGAATGTCAACAAAACATTCGTCCGATGAAACCACTTTGGGAAAACCCTGGATATATTTAGAATTAAAATAAAGTTCTAAATTAAGTGTAAAATAATTAATGAAAATAAAAATTAATAAAGCCAATAATATTTATGTAAAATTGGCAAATCAGATATAAATACTGGTCCTACTTATTACCACACAGGCCATACAAGACAAAAAAAACAAAATGCTGAAAAATGCTGAAAAAAACAAAATGTTAAAAGCGTTTAGACGATTTTTGTGTGAATAGAGCAACTAAAGACATTTCCGAGAAAAGGGTTAGCACTGAAATTAATATAAAATGTCTCATTGTTGGTATTTGGTTTTTAATCAAATTACAGTATCCCAAATAAACATTCAACTTGTTCTGTGTGGTAGTTAGTTCGACCTCATAAAAACTTAAAAATAAACACTTTAAAAATAACTTAAAAGTTACCAAAGTTGTTCCACAGTCAAAAGTGATGCTGCCCCGATAAAAACTCACCTGAGAACATTTCTTTGTCAGGTTAAACTTGAGATAAAACCAACAGAATCAACCGAGTCATAATTTATACTTAATGAGATTGTGGATTCTTCATAAGATAAATGAGTGGCTAGAAAAGTTTTACTGTAAAAAAAACAAAATTTAAAGTTTTTTGTAACGACAACAATTAAAAAATATGCACAATGCTACTAACACAACTGGTTTATTAATGTTATGATTTAAAATGACTCTGTTTCAAGATTTAGCAGTTTTACAAAAATGACTGACAAGACTGTCAGATGGGTATGTTGAAGCTCTATTAGCATCGTGCGCCAAGTTTATAAAACGCAGAAAGAGACAGAATTTTTATAACCTTACCCTAATCTTCTTCTGTGAATTCTGCCCCTTTTCCGCATTCATTTTAGTACTACCCATTTAAACCAGCGGACGACGCTAACAGAGCTCCGGTATGTTATTTTATTTATGTTGATTAACTGAAATAAATACAACCTTATAAGTTGAGAAGTTTAAGTAAGTTATTAAAAAATAAGAATTTTCATGATGTATATTTTAAATTATAGTTATTTAAAAAATTAAATTTCGTGCAACATTTTCATAAAAGTGTTCACTATCATAAATCATGTAAATTATGTCGTTAACAAAGTCTTTACTATGATAAATATAAAAAAGTACCTACTATGATAGGAAAAGAGCATAACAAAGTGTCTACCATAATAAATTATGTAAATAACAAAGTACCTACTATGATATATTATGAGTATAACAAAGTGTCTACCATGATAAATTATGTAAATAACAAAGTGTCTACTATGATAAATATTGAGTATGAAAAAGTGCCTACCTGCCACCCCCTTCTATTCTTGCCAGGACAAAAGTGATGATAACTTGTGGGTTGTTGCATCCTTCTTATTTGTGGTTAGTTGTATAGGTTAACATTAATCTAAAAAAAGTTACAAAATTATCAAAAAAACTAACATGAAATCTAAAATGTTTAGCATTTATATTTTGGTTCTACTAATTACCACACAGGACCACACATGATTGCACAGGCCACACAGAACCACATAGGTCACACATGACAATTGTTTACCACACAGGACAAAAATGTGTAATTGCGTAGACTGTTTTTTGTATTTAGGATATTTTCCAAAACAAAGTTAGGACAGGGGTTAATAAAAAGTGTCTTAATTTTAGTATTTGGTTTTTAATCAAATAAACAGTATCACTAAATAAACATTCAACTTATCCTACGTGGTAATTAATAAAATCCTTCAAATTTGAAAGAATATTTGCATAAGTTGTACGAAGGTATAACTAAAAGACAAATTATTTTTAAAAGGGTTTTACACCCTTAATGCACTAACTAAAACATACAATAAAAACAAATTTTCAAAAGCACAAAACCCAAACCTGTTTTCATCTGTAATATTGACAGCCTGTGTCCCAATGGAATAAGCATGACCACCTTGCAACAGACATGCAGCTGCATTGTCAGAACATTGAGATAAATAAATACAAAGTTCCGAGATTCATTGTGGATATTTCGACAATCATTTATGTAAATACTGTCATGTGATGTTGCTGATGGGGTCGTTAGCTCACGGATGTAGTTTTACCCTTTCTAAAATTGGATTTATATTAAATTTTAATACAACAAAAGGTTATAAACACAAAATCCAATTTTAATTTAAGTGATTAAATGCTTTAAAATTTAGGGTTAAAAAATTAGAACCTGTTTTGCCAGAGTTTCCAAATCTCTTTTCTTCCCGTCATGATCGTAAACTTCACATTTAACTTGATCCTGAGCATCTGTGATCTTACAAGCAAGGTTGGTTTCCCATAGAATGTCAACAAAACATTCGTCCGATGAAATCATTTCCGGGAAACCCGGTATATATTTTAAATTAAAATAAAGTTCTAAATTAAGTGTAAAATAATTAATGAAAATAAAACTAAATGAAGCCAATAATATTTATGTAAAATTGGCAAATCAGATATAAATACTGGTCCTACTTATTATCACACAGGTCATACAAGACAAAAAAAAATGCTGAAAGCGTTTAGACGATTTTTGTGTTCTGGCAATTAAAGACATTTCCGAGAAAAGGGTTAGCCATGAGATTAATATAAAATGTCTTATTGTTGGCATTTGGTTTTCAATCAAATGACAGAATCCCAAATAAACATTCAACATGTTCTGTGTGGTAGTTAGTACAACCTCATAAAAACTTAAAAATAAACACTTTAAAAATAACTTAAAAGTTACCAAAGTTGTTCCATAGTCAAAAGTGATGCTGCTTCGATAAAAACTCGACTGAGAACATTTCTTTGTCGTGTTAAACTCGAGGTAAAAACCAAGAGAATCAACCGAGTCATAATAATCATAATTTATACTTGGTAAGATTGTGGATTCTTCATAGGATAAATGGGTGGCTAGAAAAGTTTTACTGTAAAAAAAACAAAGTTTTTTGTAACGACAACAATTAAAAAATATGCACAATGCTACTAACACAACTGGTTTATTAATGTCATGATATAATATGACTCTGTTTCAAGATTTAGCAGTTTTATAAAAATGACCGATAAGACTGTCAGATGGGTATGTTGAAGCTCTATTAGCATCGTCTGCCAAGTTTGTAAAATGCAGAAAGAGACGGAATTTTTATAACCTTACCGTCTTCTTCTGTGAATTCTGCCCTATTCCGCATTCATTTTAGTACTACCCATTTAAACCAGCGGACAACGCTAACAGAGCTCCGGTATGTTATTTTATTTATGTTGATTAACTGAAATAAATACAACCTTATAAGTTGAGAAGTTTAAGTAAGTTATTAAAAATAAATCTAAAAATCACATTGGGGAAACCCTGGATATATTTTGAATTAAAATTACGTCATAATGAAGTGTACAAAACAAAATTAAACAAAAAAAAAATAAAGCCAACAAAATTGACAAATAATAGGTAAATGTTGGCCCTACTCACAGGCCATACAGAACAAAAAAACAAATTTTTTTATAGTTGCCTGACGATTGAACTACTGATTAAGTGTTGGGTCAGTAAAAGCTCATAATGTTTATAGTACCTTGCTCTAGTGTTCTAAAGCATGGGAGCAGTGGAGATCGAATCCAGAACCTCATGTAGTGAAGACAATAGTTCTGATCTTTACACCACCAACCAACCATGCTGCCAATGTTACATAACTACATTTTACAATTTAGCAGTTTTATAAAATTGTCTCACAAAACTGCCATTGTCTCACAAAATGTTACTTTATTTACGTTGATTACCTTAAAAAATACAACTTTATACCTAAAAATTCACTTTTACTGAGTTATTAATTTAAAACATCTTCAAAAGAGTAAAAGGTTTTTTACCTTTAGGTAATTACCCAAATTTTAGTGATGACACTTTCAAACAGTGTTTATCCTCATTTTCTTAATTTATTTTGAAAATATTGTTTTGAATTGGTCCAATTATTTGGGCAATTACCTAATTAAATTTACATTAGCTATTATAATGATTTACAAGCATTTAAATGTTAGAGCTAATATGAATTTTAGGTTGCCAGAAGCTTCGGCCGTGAGAACAACTTATTAAAGATTTTTTACGTATTATACTTTTTGTCAAATATTTTGAATATCGGTAAAATATGGTCTTAAGCTGACATTTTACGCGGCAATTTCGTCACCGACCCCCCGCGTTTTTTGCAGGCTGAACCTTCTCACGGCCGAAGCTTCTGGTCCCCTGAATTTTATATAGAACATGACTGCTACAATAAACAATATTAAAAAGTAGTAAATAAATTATTACAATTACAGTTTTATTTTAGGGTTCAAAGCTTCAAAAAATAAATTTTATGAACCTACAGTAATGGTGTTCATGTGAATGTTCGTTTTTAGTTCGGCAGGTTTTCATAATTTGTTTAACTGATATCCAATTCCATTTCAATATTAAAACAATTTTAATATTTTTATACAAGTCCCTATTATTTCTAAAATATAAAATCATCATTAAATCATATTTGTACAATTCCTTAAGTTTAAAGATGTTATGAATCAAGTCATTTAAAAATATGTACTAATAAATTGGTTTTAATAAACTATAGAAAACAAACAATATAAGAAATAAACATTTAAACTAACAAATTAAACACAAATAAGAAGAATTACACAACAAATTTAAAGTATTATTAAGAGATTGTGTTTAAATTAAGCCAAATACAAAATTACGAACTAAAACCAAACTGTTGTATAAGTATTACAAAAGACAAATGTTCAAAGAAAAAATAGACAATTTTTAAGTTTATAATTTTACAAATATCATGAATTAATATACCACAAATCTGCATAAATAAAACTGTTTTAAACAAAAATGTTATTAAATCAGGTTATTGATTTTTAGTTAAGTTTAAAATTTCTTTACAACAAACATTAAAATAAATTGCATGGCATCACATTTTTCAATCCAGTCTTGACAAAACATAATCCATCTTAGATTCTGGCCAGTTTGCTGGTAGATTGTGAGCGAAGTTTGGAAATCGGATAAAGCTTCTTTATGTTGACCGAGCTCATATTTACACATTCCAATCCTATGATGATTACTAGCAACATCCCAGCTTTTAGTTGGATCGTCAGCAATTTGTTGGACGATTTCAAGTGAAACTTGAAAATCGGATAAAGCTTCTTTATATTGGCCGAGTTTATATTTACACATTCCAATCCTATGATGATTACTAGCAACATCCCAGCTTTTAGTTGGATCGTTATCAATTTGTTGGAAGATTTCAAGTGAAACTTGAAAATCGGATAAAGCTTCTTTATATTGACCGAGCTCATATTTACAAATTCCAATCCAATGATGATTACTAGCAACATCCCAGCTTTTAGTTGGATCGTCATCAATTTGTTTGTAAATTTCAAGTGCAATTTGATAATCGGATAAAGCTTCTTTATATTGACCGAGCTCATATTTACACATTCCAATCCTATGATGATTACTAGCAACATCCCTGCTTTTAGTTGGATCGTCATCAGTTTGTTGGTCGATTTTAAGTGAAACTTGAAAATCGGATAAAGCTTCTTTATGTTGACCGAGCTCATATTTACACATTCCAATCCAATGATGACAAAGAACAACATTTAGTTGTAGGTTATTAGTGAACTCAGGTTTGCATTTCTCTTGGTTCCACCATTTTATAGCAAAAGTATAAAAACCTAATCTTCCACATATTGCAGGAACCAAATCTATTTCAGGTTTTTCTATTTTATTTAAGTTAAACAAGTTTTTTTGAAATGGATCAATTATTAAAAAATATTCAACAAAGCTTTTTATTTCAACTGTGTTATTTATAAATTTATTTTGTATTTTTGATTGTTGAATCATATCGTCTTGCGATTTCTTATCCATGTATACTCTTAATCTTGTCTCACATGCAACAGCAATGGCAAATTTAAGATTGCAACCGACTTCTTCAGTTAATTTATTATCTTGAATTAGACTTTCTAGAATATCAAAGCAACAAGATTTTTCAATGCCATGAATTTTTCCGATTGCTGAAACAAATATAGTAGAACTTCTGTAAACCATTCTTTTTATGTTTAAGATTGTAGTGTTCAATAATCTATCTAATTGGGTAAAAACATCAAAATCTTTTTTATTTTCATCGATTTGATTTTTTACACTTAATTGAAATTGTTCTTTGTCCAAACTACTTATTTCCTTATCACATTTTTTCCGAAATTGTTCATATAATTGTTGACTGCCAGCAACAAAACATGACGTCATTAACATATCAGCCAAGTGGTAACCATTTTTAATATCCTTATCCGACCCAATAAAACTGGCCATTTTGCTAACAGTTTGAATAAGTTCAAGTGTAAATGGTTTGTTTTTTGTCTTAACTTGTCTTCCTAGTGGAGATTTACAAGCATGTGGCATCATTCCATCAAAGGAAATGCCAAGAGGTGTTTTAGCATCATAAAACTTAAATTCAGTTGGATCTCCACCATTTAAACTTGGAATTTGAACTCTGGATATGTTAGTTTCTCCAAGATTAATCAAAATAATTTGAAAGATCACAGAAAACCATCTAAAGTATTCTTTTATTTTTTCCTGACACTGTTTAGACAATTCTGTGATGTTGTCATCCAAAACTATAATGTTTTCAAAATCAGAGTAAGGAGTTATTTCCCTTCGTGAAAGTGATCCAAGTCCTACCAAAGCATATTCACATGGGGGATTTCCCATCATTTCTTCACAAAACCCAACAAGGCGTTTCATAATCTTTGTATAGTCTTCACTTATTATGTTCTGCAGGTTTCTTATAGCTTCAACTTTTTCACTTTTAAGTTCTGTGAACTCCTCGTTAGATATGTCTTCATTAATCTGAGGAATTGCATTAGGTATATCATTAACCTTGCATTTAAGTATATCATTAACCTTGTTTCTCATTTCTTCAACATCTTTAGCAATTAGTTTAGAATATTTAATTAAATCTGCTTCTTGGTTTTTTGCATTTGCAACTCTAAGTAATTCAAAGCAAAATTGACAAAGATCTTGTTTAATTTCTTTCACATTTTCAGGTTTTCTAACAATAGCTGCATTTAGTAAAGCTGCACTTTGAATTAACTTAATTTTGTCAGCCTGCTGTAAACCTTCAGTTTTATAAATTAAACCAAGTTTATGGAAAAGTTTTGCAGATTGTTTTGGAAATTTTTCTTTTCCATTTTTGTCACAAATTTGTTTAAGTTGTTCAACAATCTCATCTTCTGTATCCATTATTATTGTATCTGTTTTCACTAATAGAAGTGCTTATTAATTTAATAACAACAATTGCCCTAAGCTTTATCTATTACTGGCAAAAGAAAAAACTAATCAATGTAAAATCCTAGGTAACTACATACTTAGTTATTTAAAAGTATAACAAAATCAAAATAAAAAAGTTATTTAAAAGTATATCCGAAAAAATAACTTAGTAATTCAAAAGTATAAAAAATATTTTTCTAAATGTATTTTATTACGCCAACCTAATTTCTAAATGTATTTTATTACGCCAACTTAACTTGGCAACGAAATTCTGAAAAAGAATTATCACTTAAAGATATGACTACTGTGAAGTTTACCCTGATATCACTTGTATTTAAACTAAAGAGTTAGTTTATAGTTTATATTTACTACCTAAACCTACCAATCGTTATAAACTAAAACCCAATAAAAAGCAACGAACAAATCGTTAAACAAGAATGTCGTTGTTTCCAAACAACAGATTTTGCTAATTTATTAAAGTTCTTTGAAGTTAAATTACGACCTAAACCTAACATAAAATTTTCTCGTAAACCAATACTCGTTTTATTCGTTTTATACAACCGTGATTTTAAAAAGAAATAAAGTTTAATAATGTTAAACTATCTCTATTAAGAATTATATTTTTCTAAAACCAATGTTTAAATCAATTACAAACCAATTAAAGGTTAACCCAAATAAATCAAAATTTGATATCTAGTCAACTTAAAAAACGTTGAAACATTAGCTTTAATTATATTGCTTGTTGACCTTAAGCAAGCAACGTAGTAACCATGGAAAGCAGTGCATATAAAGCTGGCTTATACGTTTAACTTTAGGCTTTAAAGTTCTTTAAAATTTTAATGTAATGCTTCATAAGTATACATTTAATTTAAAAAACACTTTAAAAATTGTAAGTTTTTAGTTAAGTTATGTTTAACAAAACTAAAAGTGACTTTAAAAAAAATTTGTTGACCCTGTACGTATTTTTAACCCCGACAATTTAAAGTTAATATAAAATAAAAGTTTTTGTTTTTTAAACTAAAACCTAATAAAAAACAACGAACAAATCATTAAACAAAAATGTCGTTGTTTCCAAACAACAGATTTTGCTGATTTAATAAAGTTCTTTGAAGTTAAATTACGACCTAAACCTAACATAAAATTTTCTCGTAAACCTGTACTCGTTTTATTTGTTTTATACGACTATAATCTTAAAAAAAAATTTAATGTTATAAATTCTAATTATGTCTAACTATTTCTATGGAGTCTTATCTATAGAAAAGGCAACCTTGTTAAATATAGTAGTGTATTAAAATAGATGCGTAAAAACTCCATCATATTTATATGGGCTTTAATTTTACTTGCGTTGTAGTTTAAAGTAGTAAAAACCTATATGAATTAATAAAGCATCAAAATATGCTGACTTTCGTTTAAGTATTATCGATTAACATTTACACAAAGTTAAATTTTTGAATTTCACAAGTTAAAATTTTTTAACTTAAAACTTTTATAGTTTGCTTAATTTGTTTTGTTATTAAATTTAAAACAACAGGTATACAGTTATAAAGTTGCGCAATTGTGCAAGCTTACCTGAAAAATCACTTAAAGTTCAGTGTCCTAGCCGGTAATTTCATTACTTTTGAAAACTCTAACCCTACACCTTTATCCTAACATGATATTGGATCATTATTATTATAAATTTACAATAATTAAGATATATTGTTCTTGTTACTTTTGTTCTTGTTACAATTTTTACATCTAATTACTAAATAGTACTAAATATCCTCTACAAAGGCTATATACTTTTGTTTTTGAATCAAATACAAGCAAACTAAAGGTTAAATCAAATTAAGTAACAATTGGTTTCTAGTTAAAGCTAAAAAACGTTAAAACATTGGCTTTAATTAAATTGCTTGTTAACCTTAAGCAAGCAACGTAGTAACCATGTATAGAAAAGCTTATAAAGTAGGCTTATTCGTTAAACTTCAGGCAAAAACCTTTTTCGCAAAAATTGTAATGTTATGCTTGATAGTTCTACGTATTATTTTAAATATACAAATTTGTTACTATTATAGGTTTACCAACGATTGAGTTCAATTTGTATGGTGACCTTGTATGGAATGATTGACCTTGATTATATTATTTAAACCCAAAATGTAAAGTTACATAACATTTTCTCGTAAACCCTTACTCGTTTTATTATAGACTATACGACCGTAATTTTGAAAAAGAAATTTCGTGTTTTAAATTTTAATAATGTTAAACTATTTTTATTAAGCTTTATATAAAGGAAAAGCAACCCTGTTAGGATGGTTCATATATATAAATATAGAGGCCGTAAAAATTCTTACGTTGTTTTATAGGCTTATATTTTACCTGCCTTGTAGTTTAAAGTGGTAATAAAACCCGAAAATATATTAATAAAGCATCGAAAAAAGCTGACTTTATTAAAACATGTTTGTTTATTTATAACAAAAATTAAAACTCGGTTTTACATTTACCTTAATATGTTTAATATATACATTGTAGTTTCTTTTACTTACGTATTATATTTAATACAAGTATATAGATATAAGTTAAACAATATACTTAAATGTTTGTTTAAATTAAATACAAGCCAACTAAAGGTTAAAACGAATTAAACAAAAATTGGTTTCTATTTTAACTTAAAAAAAAACTGTTTAAACATTGGCTCTAATTAAATTGCGTGATGCCCCAAGCAAGCAATGCTTTTACTATGAATAGTAAACCATATAAAGCTACCCTAAACGTGCAAGTTTATGCATCAAAGTTTTTACAAAAACAATTTATCATTATACCTAATAATGCTAAGTATAATTTATTATACAAAATGGTAATGGTACGTTTTAGGTTTATTGATAATTGTGGTTAAGTTGTTTTAAGATAAATCAAAAGTAAGTTTTTTATAAAATGTTTGACCTTGATAATGTTATTTAACTCAGCAATGTCAAGTTAATAAAAACAAACTTCTTGTAAAATTAAATTGTAAAAATTTAAAACAAACTTTTATGATAAAATCCCTTGAAAGATAATTATTTACTTAATTATTCCACCTAGTGGGCTAATATTGAAATCCAAATATTTAACCAAAAGACCATCCTAACTAATAAACCGAAAACAACAAACAAAACAGTTTATTTTATTTTATAATACTTTGTGGTGATTGAATGCCAAGTTACATTTGGTCATGAAATTTATAACTTGCTTCATAAAGTTACTGTCACAATTACGAAAATTAAAACAATATAAGAGTTCAATGAGAAAGAGTTCAACTCTGATGACGCAAAGTTTAACTCTGATGACGCAAAGATTAACTCTGATGACGAAGAGTTTAAGAAAACAAAAAAAATAAAAAATTCCAAACATTAGAAAGCTTGCAACGAAATTTAAAAACAAAATAAATTTTACAAAATTCTCGAATGTTTGAAGTTTGTTGTATTGTTTTTTACATCACCCTTTCTACCCAGTTCTGTTACCCTAGGTGGAAAACTGGGTTATAAAAATCCACTTCCACCTTTTGGTTTGTGTCTAAATAATAAAAAAAAAAAAAATTTATATGATGTATAATTTAAATTAAAATTTTTTCTTAAAAAAAAAAAAAAAAAAAAAATTTATTGTAATATTTTCATAAAAGTTGTTACTATAATAAATTTAAGGCATAACAAAGTGTCTACTATGACAAATTATGTGGATGACAAAGTGTCTACTCAGGTGTTATAAGCATAACGAAGTGTCTACTATGACGAATGTCAAATACAAAAAAGTGTTTACTGCGATATATTATTTAAGCATAACAAAGTGCCTACCACAATGAATATTAAGTATAAAAAAGTGCCTACCACGACAAATTATGTAAATAACAAAGTGCCTACTACGATAAATATTGAGTATAAAAAGTGCCTTCTACGATAAATATTGAATATAAAAAGTGCCTACTACGATATATTAAAAGCATAACAAAGTGTCTACCATGATAAATTATGTAAATAACAAAGTGCCTACTACAATAAATATTGAGTATAAAAAGTACCTACTACGATATATTATGAGCATAACAAAGTGTCTACCATGATAAATTACGTAAATAACAAAGTGTCTACTACGATAAATATTGAATATAAAAAGTGCCTACTACGATATATTAAAAGCATAACAAAGTGTCTACCATGATAAATTATGTAAATAACAAAGTGCCTACTATGATAAATATTGCGTATAAAAAGTGCCTACTACGATATATTTTGAGCATAACAAAGTGCCTACTATGACAAATTATGTAAATAACAAAGTGCCTACTATGATAAATATTGAGTATCAAAAAGTACCTACCTGCTACCCCCTCTATTCTTGCCAGGACAAAAGTGGGGATAACTTGTGGGTTGTTGCATCCTTCTTATTTGTGGTTAGTTGTATAGGTTAACATTAATCTAAAAAAAATTACAAAAGCATTCAAATTACGGTTCTACTAATTACCACACAGGACCACACATGATTGCAAAGGTCACACAGAACCACACAGGTCACACAGGACAATTGTTCACCACACAGGACAAAAATGTGTAATTGCGAAGACTGTTTTTTTGTATTTAGGATATTTTCCAATACAAGGTTAGGACAGGGGTTAAAAAAGTGTCTTATTTTTAGTATTTGTTTTTTAATCAAATAAACAGTATCCCCAAATAAACATTCAACTTGTCCTATGTGGTAATTAATAAAATCCTTTAAATTTAAAAGAATATTTGTATAAGTTGTACGAAGGTATAACTAAAAGACAAATTATTTTTATAAGGGTTTTTACAACCCTATTGCACTAACTTAAACATACAATAAAAACAAAATTTTAAAAACACTCAAAACCCAAACCTGTTTTTATCTGTAATATTGACAGGCTGTGTCCCAATGGAATAAGCATGACCACCTTGCAACAGACATGCAGCTGCATTGTCAGGACATTGAGATAAATAAATACAAAGTTCCGAGATTCATTGTGGATATTTCGACAAACATTTATGTAAATACTGTCATGTGATGTTGTGTACAGGGTTGAAAGGTCACAGATGTAGTTACACCCTTTCTAAAATGTGATTTATATTATAACTCTAACACAATATAAGGTTATAAACACAAAATAAAATTTTAATTGAAGTGATTAAGTGCTTTAAAATTTAGGGTTAAAAAATTATAACCTGTTTTGCCAGAGTTTTTCAATCGTATTTCTTTCTGTCATGATTGTAAAATTTACATTTAACTTAATCCTGAGCATCTGTGATCTTACAAGCAAGATTGGTTTCCTATAGAATGTCAACAAAACATTCATCCGATGAAATCATTTCCGGGAAACCCTGGATATATTTTGAATTAAAATAAAGTTCTAAATTAAGTGTAAAATAATTAATGAAAATAAAAATAAAAAAAGCCAATAATATTTATGTAAAATTGGCAAATCAGATATAAATACTGGTCCTACTTATTACCACACAGGTCATACAAGACAAAAAAACAAAATGCCGAAAAATGCTGAAAAAAACAAAATGCTGAAAAAAACAAAATGCTAAAAGTGTTTAGACGTTTTGTGTGATTAGAGCAACTAAAGACATTTCCGAGAAAAGGGTTAGCTCTAAAATTAATATAAAATGTCTCATTGTTGGTATTTGGTTTTTAATCAAATGACAGAATCCCAAATAAACATTCAACTTGTTCTGTGTGGTAGTTAGTACGACCTAATAAAAACTTAAAAATAAAACACTTAAAAATAACTTAAAAGTTACCAAAGTTGTTCCACAGTCAAAAGTGATGCTGCCCCAATAAAAACTCAACTGACAACATTTCTTCGTTGTGTTAAACTCAAGGTAAAAACCAACAGAACCAACCGATTCATAATTTATACTTGATGGGATTGTGGATTCTTCATAAGATAAATAAGTGGCTGGAAAAGTTTTACTGTAAAAAAAACAAAATTTAAAGTTTTTTGTAACGACAACAATTAAAAAATATGCATAATGCTACTAACACAACTGGTTTATTAATGTCATGATATAATATGACTCTGTTTCAAGATTTAGCAGTTTTATAAAAATGACCGACAAGACTGTCAGATGGGTATGTTGAAGCTCTATTAGCGTCGTCCGCCAAGTTTATAAAATGCAGAAAGAGACAGAATTTTTACAACCTTACCCTAATCTTCTTCTGTGAGTTCCGCCTTTTCCGCATTCATTTTATTACTTCCCATTTAAACCAGCGGACGACGCTAACGGAGCTCCGGTATGTTATTTTATTTATGTTGATTAACTGAAATAAATACAACCTTATAAGTTGAGAAGTTTAAGTAAGTTATTAAAAAATAAGAATTTCGATGATGCATATTTTAAATTATAGTTACTTAAAAAATTAAATTTCGTGCAACATTTTCATAAAAGTGTTCACTATCATAAATCATGTAAAATATGTCGATAACAAAGTCTCTACTACGATAAATAATAAATATAAAAAAGTGCCTACTATGATAAATATTGAAAATAAAAAGTGCCTACTGCAATATATTATAAGCATAACAAAGTGTCTACCATGATAAATTATGTAAATAACAAAGTGTCTACTACGATAACTATTGTAAATGAAAAAGTGTCTACCTGCTACCCCCTTTATTCTTGCCAGGACAAAAGTGATGATAACTTGTGGGTTGTTGCATCCTTCTTATTTGTGGTTAGTTGTATAGGTTAACATTAATCTAAACAAAATTACAAAATTATCAAAAAAACTAACATAAAATCTAAAATGTTAAGCATTTATATTTTGGTTTTACTAATTACCACACAGGACCACACATGATTGCACAGGTCACACTGAACCACATAGGTCACACAGGACAATTGTTCACCACACAGGACAAAAATGAGTAATTGCGTAGACTGTTTTTCTGTATTTAGGACATTTTCCAAAACAAAGTTAGGACAGGGGTTAATAAAAAGTGTCTTATTTTTAGTATTTGTTATTTAATCAAATAAACAGTATCCCTAAATAAACATTCAACTTGTCCTATGTGGTAATTAATAAAATCCTTTAAATTTAAAAGAATATTTGTAAAAGTTGTACAAAGGTATAATTAAAAGACAAATTATTTTTAAAAGGGTTTTACAACCTTATTGCAATAATTTAAAAAATACAATAAAAACAGATTTTCAAAAACACTCAAAACCCAAACCTGTTCTTATCTGTAATATTGACAGCCTGTGTCCCAATGGAATAAGCATGACCACCTTGCAACAGACATGCAGCTGCATTGTCGAGACATTGAAATAAATAAATATAAAGTTCCGAGATTCATTGTGGATATTTCGTCAAACATTTATGTAAATACTGTCATGTGATGTCGCTGATGGGGTCGCAAGCTCACAAATGTAGTTACACTCCTTTCTAAATTTGGATTTATATTAAATTTTAACACAACAAAAGGTTATAAACATAAAATCCAATTTTAATTTAAGTGATTAATTGCTTTAAAATTTAGGGTTAAAATTTAGAACCTGTTTTGCCAGAGTTTCCAAATCTTATTTCTTCCCATCATGATCGTAAACATAACATTTAACTTGATCCTGAGCATCTGTGATCTTACAAGCGAGGTTGGTTTCCCATAGAATGTCAACAAAACATTCGTCCGATAAAATCATTTCTGGGAAACCCTGAATATATTTTGAATTAAAATAAAGTTCTAAATTAAGTGTAAAATAATTAATGAAAATAAAAATAAATGAAGCCAATAATATTTATGTAAAATTGGCAAATCACACATAAATACTGGTCCTACTTATTACCACACAGGTCATACAAGACAAAAAAACAAAATGCTAAAAAATGCTGAAAAAAACAAAATGCTAAAAAATGCTGAAAAAAACAAAATGCTGAAAAATGCTGAAAAAAACAAAATGTTGAAAGCGTTTAGATGTTTTTTTGTGTTTAGAGCAACTAAAGGCATTTCCCAGAAAAGGGTTAGCACTGGAATTAATATAAAATGTCTCATTGTTGGTATTTGGTTTTCAATCAAATGACAGTATCCCAAATAAACATTCAACTTGTCCTGTGTGGTAGTTAGTACAACCTCATAAAAACTTAAAAATAAACACTTTAAAAATAACTTAAAAGTTACCAAAGTTGTTCCACAGTCAAAAGTGATGCTGATAAAAACTCGACTGAAAACATTTCTTTGTCGCGTTAAACTCAAGGTAAAAACCAACAGAATCAACCGAGTCATAATTTATACTTGGTGAGATTGTTGATTCTTCATGGGATAAATGAGTGGCTAGAAAAGTTTTACTGTAAAAAAAACAAAATTTTAAGTTTTTTGTAATGACAACAATTAAAAAATACGCACAATGCTACTAACACAACTGGTTTATTAATGTCATGATATAAAATAACTATGTTTCAAGATTTAGCAGTTTTATAAAAATGACTGACAAGACTGTCAGATGGGTATGTTGAAGCTCTATTAGCGTCGTCCGCCAAGTTTGTAAATGCGGAAAGAGACGGAATTTTTATAACCTTACCCTAATCTTCTTCTGTGAATTCCGCCCCTTTTCCGCATTCATTTTAGTACTTCCCATTTAAACCAGCGGACGACGCTAACAGAGCTCCGGTATGTTATTTTATTTATGTTGATTAACTGAAATAAATACAACCTTTAAGTTGAGAAGTTTAAGTAAGTTATTAAAAAATAAGAATTTCGATGATGTATATTTTAAATTATAGTTACTTAAAAAATTAAATTTCGTGCAACATTTTCATAAAAGTGTTCACTATCATAAATCATGTAAATTATGTCGTTAACAAAGTCTTTACTATGATAAATATAAAAAAGTACCTACTATGATAGGAAAAGAGCATAACAAAGTGTCTACCATGATAAATTATGTAAATAACAAAGTGTCTACTATGATATATTATGAGTATAACAAAGTGTCTACCATGATAAATTATGTAAATAACAAAGTGTCTACCATGATAAATTATGTAAATAACAAAGTGCCTACTATGATAAATATTGAGTATGAAAAAGTACCTACCTGCTACCTCCTCTATTCTTGCCAGGACAAAAGTGATGATAACTTGTGGGTTGTTGCATCCTTTGTATTTGTGGTTAGTTGTATAGGTTAACATTAATCTAAACAAAATTACAAAATTATTTAAAAAAACTAACATAAAATCTAAAATGTTCAGCATTTAAATTTTGGTTCTACTAATTACCACACAGGACCACACATGCCACACAGAACCACATAGGTCACACATGACAATTGTTCACCACACAGGACAAAAATGTGTAATTGCGTAGACTGTTTTTCTGTATTTAGAACATTTTCCAATACAAGGTAAGGACAGGGGTTAATAAAAAATGTCTTAATTTTAGTATTTGGTTTTTAATCAAATAAACAGTATCCCCAAATAAACAGTCAACTTGTCCTATGTGGTAATTAATAAAATCCTTCAAATTTAAAAGAATATTTGTATAAGTTGTATGAAGGTATAACTAAAACACAAATTATTTTTGTAAAGGGTTTTACAACCTTATTGCACTAATTTATAAAATACAATAAAAACAGATTTTTAAAAACACTCAAAACCCAAACCTGTTTTTATCTGTAATATTGACAGCCTGTGTCCCAATGGAATAAGCATGACCACCTTGCAACAGACATGCAGCTGCATTGTCAGAACATTGAGATAAATAAATATAAAATTCCGAGATTCATTGTGGATATTTCGACAAACATTTATGTAAATATCGTCATGTGATGTCCTTGATGGGGTCGTAAGCTCACAGATGTAGTTACACTCGTTTCTAAATTAGATTTATATTAAATTTTAATACAACAAAAGGTTATAAACAAAAAATCCATTCTAATTTAAGTGATTAAATGCTTTAAAATTTAGGGTTAAAAAATTAGAACCTGTTTTGCCAGAGTTTCCAAATCTCTTTTCTTCCCGTCATGATCGTAAACTTCACATTTAACTTGATCCTGAGCATCTGTGATCTTACAAGCAAGATTGGTTTCCCATAGAATATCAACAAACATTCGTCCCATGGAATAATTTTGGGGAAACCCTGTATATATTTTAAATTAAAATAAAGTTCTAAATTAAGTGTAAAATAATTAATGAAAATGAAAATAAATAAAGCCAATAATATTTATGTAAAATTGGCAAATCAGATATAAATACTGGTCCTACTTATTACCACACAGGTCATACAAGACAAAAAAACAAAATGCTGAAAAATGCTGAAAGCGTTTAGACGTTTTTTGTGTTTAGAGCAACTAAAGGCATTTCCCAGAAAAGAGTTACCACTGAAATTAATATAAAATGTCTCATTGTTGGTATTTGGTTTTCATTCAAATGACAGTATCCCAAATAAACATTTAACATGTTCTGTGTGGTAGTTAGTACGACCTCATAAAAACTTAAAAATAAACACTTTTACAATAACTCAAAAGTTACCAAAGTTGTTCCACAGTCAAAAGTGATGCTGCCCCGATAAAAACTCGACTGAGAACATTTCTTTTTCGTGTTAAACTCGAGATAAAAACCAAAAGAATCAACCGAGTCATAATTTATACTTGATGAGATTGTGGATTCTTCATGGGACAAATGGGTGGCTAGAAAAGTTTTACTGTAAAAAATAACAAAATTTTAAGTTTTTTGGCATGGTAAGACAACAAAATTTTAAGTTTTTTGGTATGGTAACGACAACGTTTTACAAAAATGACCGACAAGACTGTCAGATGGATATGTTGAAGCTCTATTAGCGTTGTCCGCCAGGTTTATAAAATGCAGAAAAAGACGGAATTTTTATAACCTTACCCTAATCTTCTTTTGTGAATTCCGCCCCTTTTTCGCATTCATTTTAGTACTCCTCATTTAAACCAGCAGACAACGCTAACAGAGCTCCGGTATGTTATTTTATTTATGTTCATTAACTGAAAAAAATACAACCTTTAAGTTGAGAAGTTTAAGTAAGTTATTAAAAAAAAATCTTTACATGATGTATATTTTAAATTATAGTTATTTAAAAAATTGAATTTCGTGCAACATTTTCATAAAAGTGTTCACTATCATAAATCATGTAAAATATGTGGATAACAAAGTCTTTACTATGATAAATATAAAAAAGTACCTACTATGATAGAAAAAGAGCATAACAAAGTGCCTACTACAATATACAATATGAGTATGAAAAAGTGTCTACTACAATAACTTTTGTAAATGAAAAAGTGCCTACCTGCTACCCCCTCTATTCTTGCCAGGACAAAAGTGATGATAACTTGTGGGTTGTTGCATCCTTCTTATTTGTGGTTAGTTGTATAGGTTAACATTAATCTAAACAAAATTACAAAATTATCAAAAAAACTAACATGATATCTAAAATGTTCAGTATTTATATTTTGGTTCTACTAATTACCACACAGGACCACACATGATTGCACAGGCCACACAGAACTACATAGGTCACACAGGACAATTGTTGACCACACAGGACAAAAAATGTGTAATTGCGTAGACTGTTTTTTGTATTTCGGACATTTTCCAAAACAAAGTTAGGACAGGGGTTAATAAAAAATGTCTTATTTTTAGTATTTGATTTTTAATCAAATGACAGTATGCCCAAATAAACATTCAACATCATTAAATTAATTTTGTCATTTTTTCCCGTCGCATTGTTGTAATATTAATTGTATATCGTATTTATTATTTACTTTTATCAATGCGCGAAAAAACAAAATAAAAATAAACATGTCCTATGCGGTAATTAATAAAATCCTTCAAATTTAAAAGAATATTTGTATAAGTTGTACGAAGGTATAACTAAAAGACAAATTATTTTTATAAAGGTTTTTACACCCTTATTGCACTAACTAAAACATACAATAAAAACAGATTTTTAAAAACACTCAAAACCCAAACCTGTTTTTATCTGTAATATTGACAACCTGTGTCCCAATGGAATAAGCATGACCACCTTGCAACAGACATGCAGCTGCATTGTCAGGACATTGAGATAAATAAGTATAAAGTTCCGAGATTCATTGTGGATATTTCGTCAAACATTTATGTAAATACTGTCATGTGATGTTGTGTACAGGGTTGAAAGGTCACAGATGTAGTTTTACTCTTTCTAAAATTGAATTTATATTATAACTCTAACACAATATAAGGTTATAAACACAAAATTCGTTTTAACTTAAGTGATTAAATGCTTTAAAATTTAGGGTTAAAAAATTAGAACCTGTTTTGCCAGAGTTTTCAAATCTTATTTCTTCCTGTCATGATCGTAAACGTAACATTTAACTTGATCCTGAGCATCTGTGATCTTACAAGCGAGGTTGGTTTCCCATAGAAAGTCAACAAAACATTCGTCGATGAAATCATTTCCAGGGAAACTCTGTATTTATTTTAAAGTAAAGTTCTAAATTAAGTGTAAAATAATTAATGAAAATAAAAATAAATGAAGCCAATAATAATTATGTAAAATTGGCAAATCAGATATAAATACTGGTCCTACTTATTATCACACCGGCCATACAAGACAAAAAAACAAAATGTTGAAAGCGTTTAGACATTTTTTGTGTGATTAGAGCAACTAAAGTCATTTCCCAGAAAAGGGTTAGCACTGAAATTAATATAAAATGTTTCATTGTTGGTATTTGGTTTTCAATTAAAATACAGAATCCCAAATAAACATTCAACATGATCTGTGTGGTAGTTAGTACAACCTCATAAAAACTGAAAAATAAACACTTTAAAAATAACTTAAAAGTTACCAAAGTTGTTCCACAGTCAAAAGTGATGCTGCCCCGATAAAAACTCGACTGAGAACATTTCTTTGTCGTGGTAAACTCGAGATAAAAACCAAAAGAATCAACCGAGTCATAATTTATACTTGATGAGATTGTGGATTCTTCATGGAATAAATGGGTGGCTAGAAAAGTTTTACTGTAAAAAAATAACAAAATTTTAAGTTTTTTGGCATGGTAAGACAACAAAATTTCAAGTTTTTTGGTATGGTAACGACAACGTTTTACAAAAATGACCGACAAGACTGTCAGATGGGTATGTTGAAGCTCTATTAGCGTCGTCCGCCAAGTTTATAAAATGCAGAAAGAGACGGAATTTTTATAACCTTACCCTAATCTTATTCTGTGAATTCTGCCCCTTTTCTGCATTTATTTTAGTACTACCCATTTAAACCAGCGGACGACGCTAACAGAGCTCCGGTAAGTTATTTTATTTATGTTGATTAACTGAAATAAATACAACCTTTAAGTTGAGAAGTTTAAGTAAGTTATTAAAAAATAAGAATTTCCATGATGTATATTTTAAATTATAGTTATTTAAAAAATTAAATTTCGTGCAACATTTTCATAAAAGTGTTCACTATCATAAATCATGTAAAATATGTCGTTAACAAAGTCTTTACTATGATAAATATAAAAAAGTACCTACTATGGTAGAAAAAGAGTATAACAAAGTGTCTACCATGACAAATTATGTAAATAACAAAGTGTCTACTACGATAACTATTGTAAATGAAAAAGTGTCTACCTGCTACCCCCTCTATTCTTGCCAGGACAAAAGTGGGGATAACTTGTGGGTTGTTGCATCCTTCTTATTTGTGGTTAGTTGTATAGGTTAACATTAATCTAAACAAAATTATCAAAAAAAAACTAACATGAAATCTAAAATGTTCAGCATTTAAATTTTGGTTCTACTAATTACCACACAGGACCACACATGATTGCAAAGGCCACACTGAACCACATAGGTCACACAGGACAATTGTTTACCACACAGGACAAAAATGTGTAATTGCGTAGACTATTTTCTGTATTTAGGATATTTTCCAATACAAAAATCAAATAAACAGTATCCCAAAATAAACATTCAACTTGTCTTATGTGGTAATTAATAAAATCCTTCAAATTTAAAAGAATCTTTGTATAAGTTGTACGAAGGTATAACTAAAAGACAAATTATTTTTAAAAGTGTTTTACACCCTTATTGCACTAACTAAAACATACAATAAATCAAATTTTCAAAAGCACAAAATTCAAACCTGTTTTTATCTGTAATATTGACAGCCTGTGTCCCAATGGAATAAGCATGACCACCTTGCAACAGACATGCAGCTAAATTGTCAAGACATTGAGATAAATAAATATAAAGTTCCGAGATTGTGGATATTTCGACAAACATTTATGTAAATACTGTCATGTGATGTTGTGAATGGGGTCTTAAGCTCACAGATGTAGTTACACTCCTTTCTAAAATTAGATTTATATTAAATTTTAACACAATATAAGGTTATAAACACAAAATCCATTTTTAATTTAATTGATTAATTGCTTTAAAATTTAGGGTTAAAATTTAGAACCTGTTTTGCCAGAGTTTCCAAATCTTATTTCTTCCCATTATGATCGTAAACGTAACATTTAACTTGATCCTGAGCATCTGTGATCTTACAAGCGAGGTTGGTTTCCCATAGAATGTCAAACATTCATCCCATGGAATCACATTGGGGAAACCCTGGATATGTTTTGAATTAAAATAAAGTTTTAAATTAAGTGTAAAATAATTAATGAAAATAAAAATAAATAAGGCCAATAATATTTATGTAAAATTGGCAAATCAGATATAAATACTGGTCCTACTTATTACCACACAGGCCATACAAGACAAAAAAACAAAATGCTGAAAGTGTTTAGACGTTTTTTTTGTGTTTAGAGCAACTTAAGGCATTTCCGAGAAAGGGATAGCACTGAAATTATTATAAAATGTCTCATTGTTGGTATTTGGTTTTCAATCAAATTACAGTATCCTAAATAAACATTCAACTTGTTCTGTGTGGTAGTTAGTACGACCTCATAAAAACTAAAAATAAACACTTTAAAAATAACTTTAAAAGTTTTTAAAAGTTGTTCCATAGTCAAAAGTGATGCTGCCCCGATAAAAACTCGACTGACAACATTTCTTCGTCGAGTTAAACTCGAGATAAAAACCAACAGAATCAACCGAGTCATAATTTAAATTTGATGAGATTGTGGATTCTTCATAAGATTAATGGGTGGCTGGAAAAGTTTTACTGTAAAAAAAACAAAATTTAAAGTTTTTTGTAACGACAACAATTAAAAAATATGCATAATGCTACTAACACAACTGGTTTATTAATGTCATGATATAATATGACTCTGTTTCTAGATTTAGCAGTTTTATAAAAATGACCGACAAGACTGTCAGATGGGTATGTTGAAGCTCTATTAGCATCGTCTGCCAAGTTTGTAAATGCGGAAAGAGACGGAATTTTTATAACCTTACCGTAATTTTCTTCTGTGAATTCTGCCCCTTTTCCGCATTCATTTTAGTACTACCCATTTAAACCAGCGGACGACGCTAATAGAGCTCCGGTATGTTATTTATTTATGTTGATTAACTGAAATAAATACAACCTTTAAGTTGAGAAGTTTAAGTAAGTTATTAAAAAATAAGAATTTCGATGATGTATATTTTAAATTATAGTTACTTAAAAAATTGAATTTCGTGCAACATTTTCATAAAAGTGTTCACTATCATAAATCATGTAAAATATGTCGATAACAAAGTCTCTACTTCGATAAATAATAAATATAAAAAAGTGCCTACTATGATAAATATTGAAAATAAAAAGTGCCTACTACGATAACTATTGTAAATGAAAAAATACCTACCTGCTACCCCCTCTATTCTTGCCAGGACAAAAGTGAGGATAACTTGTGGGTTGTTGCATCCTTCTTATTTGTGGTTAGTTGTATAGGTTAACATAAATCTAAAAAAAGTAACAAAATTATTTAAAATAAAGTCATAATAAAGTGTACAAAACAAAATTAAACAAAAAATAAATAAAGCCAACAAAATTGGCAAATCATAGGTAAATATTGGCCCTACTCACAGGCCATACAAGACAAAAAAACATAATTTTATAATTGCCTGACGATTAAACTACTGATTAAGTGTTGGGTCAGTAAAAGCTCATAATGTTTATAGTACCTTGCTCAAGTGTTCTACAGCATAAGAGCAGTGGAGATCGAATCCAGGACCTCATGTAGTGAAGGCAATTGTTCTGACCAAGTGACCTTTACATCACCAACCAAACATGCTGCCAATATTAAATAACTACATTTTACAAGCAGTTTTATAAAATTGATTGGCAAAACTGCCAAACAGTTATGTTACTTTATTCACATTGATTAGCTTAAAAAATACAACTTTAAACCTAAAAATTCACTTTTACTGAATTATTAATTTAAAACATCTTTAAAAAAGTAAAAGGTTTTTTACCTTTAGGTAATTACCCAAATTTTAGTGATGACACTTTCAAACAGTGCTTATCCTCATTTTCTTAATTCATTTTCGAAATATTGTTTTAAATTCGTTCAATTATTTGGGTTCGAGGTATCAACCTTTATAAAGTCATATAACACCTAATTAAATTTACATTAGCTATTATAATGATTTACAAGCCTTTAAATGTTGGTGCAAATATAAATTTTAGGTTGCCAGAAGCTTCGGCCGTGAGAACAACTTATTAAAATTTTTTTATGTATTATACTTTTTGTCAAATTTTATTTTGAATATCGGTAAAATATGGTCTTAAGCTGACATTTTATGCGGCAATTTTGTCACCGACCCCCCGCGTTTTTTGCAGGCCGAACCTTCTGGCCGAAGCTTCTGGCCGAAGCTTCTGGCCGAAGCTTCTGGCCCCCTGAATTTTATATAGAACATAACTAGATTTGCTACAATAAACAATTTGAATAAGTAATTAAATAAATTATTACAGTTTTATTTAACCTTTACGAACCTACAATAATGGTGTTCGGATGTTCATGTGAATGTTTGTTTTAAGTTTGGCAGGTTTCTATAATTTGTCCGAATGATATCTGATCCCATTTCAATATTAAAACAATTTTAATATTTTTATATAAGATCCTATTATTTCTGAAATATAAAATCATCGTTAAATCATATTTGTACAATTCATTAAGTTCAAAGATGTTATGAATCGAGTCATTTAAAAATATGTACTAATAAATTGGTTTTAATAAACTAAAGAATATGTTGTAACTCTGCATATAGAAAAACAAACAATATAAGAGATTAACATTCAAATTAACAAATTAAACACAAATGAGAAGAAATACAAAAAAAGTTTGAAGTATTATTAAAAGATTGTGTTTAAATTAAGCCAAATACAAAATTACAAACTAAAACCAAACTGTTGTATAAGTATTACAAAAGACAAATGTTCAAAGAAAAAATAGACACTTTTTAAGTTTATAATTTTACAAATATCATGAATTAATATACCACAAATCTGCATAAATAAAACTGTTTTAAACAAAAATGAAATTAAATCAGGTTGATTTTTATTGATTTTAGTTAAGTTTAAAATTTCTTTACAACAAACTTTAAAATAAATTGCATGGCATTACATTTTCCAACCCAGTCCTGACAAAACATAATCCTTCTTAGATTCTGGCCAGTTTCTTGGTAGATTGTGAGCGAAGTTTGAAAATTAGTTAATGCGTCTTTATATTGACCTAGCTTATAATTGCATTTTCCAATATTATAATGGTCATTAGCAATGTCATCGCTTTTAGTTGGATCGTCAACAAATTGTTGGTGGATTTTAAGTGAAATTTTTAAATCGGATAATGCTTCTTTTAAATGACCAACCTTATATTTGCATTTTCCAATCCAGTAATTATCGTAGGCAACGTTACTGCTCTTAGTTGGATTGTCATCGTCTAGTTGGTGGATATTAAGTAAATTTAGGAAATTGAACAATGCTTCATTATATTGACTAAGATTATATTTGCACAAACCAATCATCCGAAGATGATAACCTGGAAAATAACTGCTTTTAGTTGGATAGTCATCCATTTGTTGGTCATTTTTAAATGCAGTTAGAAAATCAAATAATGCTTCTTTATATTGACCGAGCTCATGTTTGCATTTTCCAATCCAATGATGATTACAACTAACATTCATGTTTTTAGTTGGATGGTCATCAGTTTGTTTGTAAATTTTAAGTGAAGTTTGTAAATCAAATAATGCTTCTTTATGTTGACGGAGCTCATATTTACACAATCCAATCCAATGATGATTACTAGCAACACCCCTGCTTTTAGTTGGATTGTCATCAGTTTGTTTGAAAATTTTAAGTGAAACTTGAAAATCGAATAAAGCTTCTTTATGTTGACCAAGCTCATATTTACACATTCCAATCCAGTAATGATTACTAGCAACATCCCTGCTTTTAGTTGGATTGTCATCAGTTTGTTTGTAAATTTCAAGTGAAACTTGAAAATCGAATAAAGCTTCTTTATGTTGACTGAGCGTGAATTTCCCCAAACCAATCCAATAATGGTAACTAGCAACATCCCTTTCAGTTGGATTGTCATCAGTTTTTTTGTAAATTTCAAGTGAAACTTGAAAATCGAATAAAGCTTCTTTATGTTGATCGAGCTCATATTTACACTTTTCATTCCAAAGATGATTACTAGCAACATTCCCGCTTTTAGTTGGATAGTCATCCATTTGTTGGTTATTTTTAAATGAATTTCGAAAATCAAATAATGCTTCTTTGTATTGACCAAGCTCATGTTTGCATTTTCCAATCCAATGATAATTACAACAAACATCAATGTTTTTAGTTGGATGGTCATTAGCTTCTTTGTAAATTTTAAGTGAAGTTTGTAAATCAGTTAAAGCTTCATTATGTTGACCGAGCTCATATTTACACAATCCAATCCAATGATAATTACAAGCAACAAACTTGCTTTTAGTTGGATTGTCATCAGTTTGTTTGTGAAATTCAAGTGAAATTTGAATATTGGATATAGCTTCTTCAAATTGACCGAGCTCATATTTACACAATCCAATCCAATAATGATTACTAGCAACATCACTGCTTTTAGTTTCATAGTCAGCAATTTGTTGGTAGATTTGAAGTGAAATTTGGAAATCGGATAAAGCTTCTTCATGTTCACTGGATGTAAATTTGCACAAACCAATCCAATGATGGTTACTAGCAACATCCCTGCTTTTAATTGGATTGTCAGCAGTTTGTTTGTAAATTTCAAGTGCAACTTGAAAATTTAATAAAGCTTGTTTATGTTGACTGAGCTGATATTCACACATTCCCATCCAATGATGATTACTAGCAACGTTCATGCTTTTCATTGGATCGCCGTCATTTAGTAGGTAGAATTTAAGTGAAACCTTAAAATCGGATAAAGCTTCTTCATATTGACCGAGTTCATGTTTGCACAAACCAATCCAATAATGACAAAGAACAACATCTAGCTGTAAGTTGTTAGTGAATTCAGGTTTGCATTTCTTTTGGTTCCACCATTTTATAGCAAAAGTAAAAAAACCTAATATTCGACATAATTCAGGAACCAAAAATATTTCAGGTTTTTCTATTTTAGTTAAGTTAAACAAGTTTTTTTGAAATGGTTGAATTATTAAAAAATATTCAACAATGCTTTTAACTCCAACTGTGTTATTTATAAATTCACTTTGTATTTTTGATTGTTGAATCATATCGTCTTGTGATTTCTTATCCATGTATACTCTTAATCTTGTCTCACATGCAACAGCAATGGCAAATTTAAGATTGCAACCGACTTCTTCAGTTAATTTATTATCTTGAATAAGACTTTCTACAATATCAAAGCAACACGATTCTTTAATGCCATGAATTTTTCCGATTGCTGAAATAAATACAGTTGAACTTCTGTAAACCATTCTTTTTATGTTTAGGTTTTCAGTGTTCGATAACTCATGTAATTGGGTAAAAACATTAAAATCTTTTTTGTTTTCATCGATTTGTTTCTTTACATTTAATTGAAATTGTTCTTTGTCCAAACTACCTATTTCCTTATTAACTTTTTTCTGAAATTGTTGATATATTTGTTGATTGCCAGCAACAAAACATGATGTCATTAACATGTCAGCTAAGTGGTAACCATTTTTTTTATCCTCCTCTGACCCAATAAAACTGGCCATTTTGCTAACAGTTTGAATAAGTTCAAGTGTAAATGGTTTGTTTTCTGTCTCAACTTGTCTTCCTAGTGGAGATTTACAAGCATGTGGCATCATTCCATCAAAGGAAATGCCAAGAGGTGTTTTAGCATCATAAAACTTAATTTTAGTTGGATCTTTACTGTTTAAACTTGGAATTTGAACTCTGGATATGTTAGTTTCTCCAAGATTAATCAAAATAATTTGAAAGATCACAGCAAACCACCTAAAATATTCCTTTATTTTTTCTTGATCATTTTCTGACATGTTCCTAACTTTATCATCCAAAACTATAATGTTTTCAAAATCAGAGTAAGGAGTTATTTCCCTTCGTGAAAGTGATCCAAGTCCCACTAAAGCATATTTACATGGAAGTTTTCCCATTCTTCTTATGCAAAACTCTGCAAGACGTTTCATAATCTTTGTATAATCTTCACTTATAACCTTCTGCAGGTTGATTATAGCTTTAACTTTTTCACTTTTAAGTTTTGTAAAGTTTTCATTAGATATGTCTTTATTAATCTGAATAATAGTTTTGAGGGTTTTTTTAACCCTTTTTCTCATGTCTGCAACATCTTCAGCAATTAGTTTAGAATAATTAATTAAATCTGCTTTTTGTTTTTTTGCATTTGCAACTCTAAGTAATTCAAAGCAAAATTGACGAAGATCTTGTTTAATTTCTTCCACATTTTCAGGTTTTCTAACAATAGCTGCATTCAGTAAAACTGCACTTTGAATTAATTTAATTTTGTCAGCTTGTTGTAAACCTTCAGTTTTGTAAATTAAACCAAGTTTATGGAAAAGTTTTGCAGATTGTTTTGGAAATTTTTCTTTTCCATTTTTGTAACAAATTTGTTTAAGTTGTTTAACAATCTCTTCTTCTGTACCCATTGTTGTGTAATAAACGTCTTTGTTTGTTAATTTACTAACATTTTTTTTGAAATGCAAAATCACAATTTACTAATAAAAAAAAGGTAGTATTTAATAAAAAAAATAAAAAAAAACGTAAGTTTATTTTTACGTCAAATATTTTAACAAACTTTAACACTTTATACTCATTAAAAAAAGTACATTGCTAAAACTTAGAAAGGCCAGGAGATAACCAAAAAAATTATTCAATTTTAGGTTTTTAAAATTAACTGTTGCAAGCATTAAGAACTATTTAATAAAATTTAATCAAGATTTACATTTTTTTTAGCCTATTTATCCATATACAAACTTTCTCTTTTCTAACGACAATAAGATAGGAGACATTGACCTTAAAATGTTAATGCAACTAACTGGTTGATATTATTGGACTTTATATAATTACTCTGGTTTTAAACCATTGCTGATGAATTGTTTTTATTAATGTTAAATAATAGTCAACGCCCCACCTTTGTTTAATAAATTACAACGAACCAATCGCTGAACAGCAACGCCCCCATATCTAAACGGGTCTCGCTGATTCGATTGCCTTAAAAAAACATAGACTTTGCTATTGATTGCCTTAAAAAACATAGACTTTGCTTTTGATTGCCTTAAAAAACATAGACTTTGCTTTTGTACTTGCGATAAAAACTTGTTTAAGCTGTAACTTTCGGCACCAGTATATTTTATTAACATTCTTCTTAATAAAGGTCAACCGGCAGCGTGGTGTAGTGGTAAGAACACTTGCTACACTATACATTGGGTCGTGGGTTCAATCCTCATTGACCTCATGCTGTAGCGCTCTTAAGTAAGGCGCTATAAACGGTATGAACTCTTGCTGAGCCAGCACTTAATCAGCAGCATAATTACCGGGCAATTATAATCTCTATAATATTCCAAACCGCCACAGGTAACTCGAGACTGGGTCGGAGTAATTGATGTTTTTCTATGTTTAAGTCGTGTATTCGACTTTCCCACATCGAGGATAAAGATATTTACATAAAAAAGGCATTTTAAAATGAGTTTGTAAAATGTTTACACTTTGAAGTCCGGAAATTTATTATCACGTGACCTTTTACAACCAATCACGAGAAGCTGATTTTCAAAATAATTTTTTTTTTAAAAATGGGTTATTCGAAAATGCCGTTTTAATTAACATTGGGTGAAAACTAGTGATGTGTCAAAAGAATCGTAAATCACCGAATTTTAAAGCTATTTCTCGATTACCTGATTATTATCCAAAATCGGCAGATAGGTAAACCTAAAAAACCTACACGAGTATATCTGTATAGTTTTAGTTCTTGGATACTTTATTGCTAATTAAACATAGGACGACCACCTTTTGTGTAAAAAACCGTTACACAGCGCGTCTTTATAATTTTGCTTAAACTGTAACTTTCGGCACCCGTACATATTACCTACATTTAATTTAATAAACATTTAAAAACTAAATAAGCCTATCTCATAAAAGGGTTGGGTTAAAAGGGATTAAAAAAAAATTTTCATTGTCAATTTTTTTCGGTAGTATAATATTAATTCTTTATGTTGAATTAAAAACATTACGCTCTTTAAACTAACTCTAGATAAATAATTAAATATAAAAAAAATAAATTAAGTTTTTATTTTGTACGCCGTGTAATGTAATTATGACATCATAAGACAGCAAGATGACGCGGGACCAGATTTTGTAGAACGAATTTTATATAAAAAATCACAAAACAAAAGAAAATTTATAGTTCCCAGGTTATTGAACTATATTGGACTACGTTATTACTTATAACGATCATGTAGTGCTAGGATAATTAATTGCTTAACAAACACAAGGATAACGATGCACGTTGTTACTAAATATTCAAAGACAAACACTTGTTAAAATACAACGACCTTATCGTTAAACAACAACACCCAATATTTCCAATAACAATCCTTGCTAACGAAGCAAAAACTTTAAATTCTCATAAATCTTGCCTTAAAATAAACATAGACTTTGTTTGAGTACTAGCAATATGATTTTGCTTAAGCTGTACCGTTCGGCACCCGTACCAACATTTAATATTATTAAATAAAAAAGGTTTCCTAAAGAGAAGGGTTGACTAATAGGAAATATACAAATATTTTTATTTTCGACAAAACAGCGTTTTTTTTTTTTTTATAAAACGCCTTTTTTTACAAAATGACTTTTAATGATATTTATATACATTACTTTATAACGTTGTTAAATCAAAAACACTAAATTTTAAAGTAACTTAAATTTATTAAATATAATACGTAAATCCCATATCTTAAATATGTAATTAAACATTTTTGTTGTATGCCTTTTAAAATAAATATATATAATTATAATTTATTTTTTGATACGCCCAGTAATGTTATTATGACATCATAAGCTAGCAAGATGACGCAAAGAGTTTAAGAAAATTATTTTATAAGAAATATTGGAAACCTAAAAAACCTACACGAGTATATCTTTTTTATTGCTAATTAAACACAGGACGACCACCTTTTGTGTTATAAAACCGTTACACAGCGCGTATTTATAATTTTGGTTAAACTGTAATTTTCGGCACCCGTCAACCTACACTCATTTTATTGAACATTTAAAAACTAAAAAAGCATTACCCAAAAAAGGATTGGGGTTAAATTGGGTTCATGAAAAACGTTATATTTCAAATAAATTGGCTTTCAAGAACTTAAAATTTCTGATTAAATGTTAATTAAGACCTTAAATTGCGATAACTTTTAATAAAAATAAGTCAAATTTATTAAATAAAATATGAAGTAAAAAGCAAATCATTGAACTGCTTTTAAAGTACTTGTCGCATTTAGATAAATATTTTTTGTAATTATTATGACATCATAAGGTAGCAAGATGACGCGGTAAATATACCTGGGTACGTGATTACCTTAACGTTTACAGTTCTAGGAAAAGCGTCCAACACTTGTTTATTAAAATACAACGAACCAATCGTTAAACAGCAACGCCCCCATGTTTAAACAATATAGGTCTCGCTAATAAAGTTAATACTTCTAAGCATCATAAATATAGTCCTTAAACGACCATAGACTTTGCTTTTGTACTTGCTTGCGATAGAACTTTGCTTAAGCCGTTTCGGCACCCGTATTTTTACCAACCTATTTTTTATTAACTAGGGCGTTTACAAAAAATATATTTGGGTAAAAGGGGATATTAAAAAATGGCAGCGTTGTCTAGTGGTCAAAACACTTCCTATACTACATGAGGTTCTTGGTTCGATCCCCAATGCTCCCATGTTGTAGTGCTCTTAAGTTAGGTACCATAAGCTTAATTAGCTTAATTATCGGGCAATTATGATCTATTACTATTCCAAACTGCCACAGACAACTTGAGATTGGGTCAGGGTGACTTACGTTACTCTATGTTTATAGGTTGTAAAATCAACTATCCCACATCGAGGATAAATAAATATAAAAAAGAATAAAATAAAAATGTTTTATTGATGATAAAATGGCGTTTTCGGGTTCTAATTAAAACATCCATTTAGTAAAATGGTAAGGGTGATATAAACTTTTTTCCCTGCGCTTATTAAATATATACCCCCACCTACCGGTATACAAAATATAATTTTTAAACTTTTTATCGCTGGTTCAAAATATAAAACACTTTTAACTTTTGTACCTTTGCATGTTTTCTTAAACTTAGTTAAGTTTATTTATTTAATTTATATTTTATTTAGTTTATTAAGTAAAGATTGAAAATTTGTTTTAATTTTCTTTAACTCATTCTAAAAAAATAATCTTTATAACAAAATTCGTATTTTTTTTAATAACAATTTTTTAAAATGCATAAACATACCTTAAAAATAAAGTCAAAATTTAGGCATTTTCTTTTTTAACAAAATGGCTTTTAATGATATTTAAATACATTACTTTATAACGTTGTTAAAACGAAAACACTAAATTTTAAAGTTATTCAAATTTAATAAAAATATAATACGTAAATCCCATATCTTAAATATGTAACTAAACATTTTTGTTGTATGCCTTTTAAAATAAATATATAATTATAATTTATTTTTTGGTACGCCCAGTAATGTTATTATGACATCATAAGCTAGCAAGATGACGCAAAGAGTTTAAGAAAATTAATTTATATGAAATATTGGAAAATCTAAAAAAGCTACACGAGTATATCTGTTTAGTTTTATTTCTAGGATAATTTATTGCTAATTAAACATAGGTCGACCACCACTTGTGTAATAAAACCGTTACACACAGCGCGTATTTATAATTTTGGTTAAACTGTAATTTTCGGCACCCGTCAACCTACACTCATTTTATTGAACATTTGAAAATTAAAAAAGCATTACCTAAAAAAGGTTTGGTGTGAAATTGGGTTCATGAAAAACGTTCTATTACAAATAAATTGAATTTTAAGAACTTAAAGTTTCTGATTAAATGTTAATTAAGATCTTAAATTGCGATAACTTTTAATAAAAATCAGTCAAATTTATTAAGTAAAATATGTAGTAAAAATCAAATAGTTGAACTGCTTTTAAAGTACTTGTCGCATTTAAATAAATATTTTTTGTAATTATTATGACATCATAAGGTAGCAAGATGACGCGGTAAATGTACCTGGGTACGTGATTACCTTAACGTTTACAGTTCTAGGAAAAGCGTCCAACACTTGTTTATTAAAATACAACGAACCAATCGTTAAACAGCAACGCCCCCATGTTTAAACAATATAGGTCTCGCTAATAACGTTAATACTTCTATGCATCATAAATATTGCCTTAAACGAACATAGACTTTGCTTCTGTACTCGATAGAACGTTGCTTAAGCTGTCCGTTTCGGCACCCGTATTTTTATCAACTTATTTTTTCTTAATTGGGGCGTTTACAAAAAAAAAATTTGGTAAAAGGGGTGAATAACAAAACCTGGCAGTGTGGTCTAGTGGTCAGAACACTTCCTACACTACTTAAGATTCTTGGTTCGATCCCCAATGCTCCCATGTTGTAGTGCTCTTAAGTAAGGTACCATAAGCTTAATTAGCCCCATTATCGGGCAATTTTGATATATTACTATTCCAAACTGCCACAGGCAACTTGAGACTGGGTCAGGGTAACTTACGTTACTCTACGTTTATAGGTTGTGAAATCGACCTTCCCACATCGAGGATAAATAAATATAAAAAAGAATAAAATAAAAAGGTTTTACTGATAATAAAAAGGCGTTTTCGGGTTCTAATTAAAACATCTATTTAGTTAAATGGTAAGAGATATATAAACTGTTTTCCTGCGCTTATTAAATATATACCCCCACCTACCGGTATATAAAAATAAATTTTAAACTTTTTATCGCTGGTTCAAAATATAAAACACTTTTAACTTTTGTACGTTTGCATGTTTTTTTAAACTTAGTTAAGTTTATTTATTAATTTATATTTTATTTAGTTTATTAGGTAAAGATTTAAAATTTGTTTTAATTTTCTTTAACTTATTCTAAAAAAAAAATAATATCACCCTTTATAACAAAATTCTTATTTTTTTTAATAAAAAATAATTTTTTAAAATGCATAGATATACCTTAAAAATTAAGTCAAAATTTAGGCCTTTTAAATATTTTGTTTCTTATAAATGTTATTTTATCTTAAAAACGACATTAAAAATCAAGTTTTAACAAATAACGATAAATACAAAAATATTATTTAAAAATACTTTTTTCGATATTAAATTTTGTTTGCGATGCAAAAAAAATTTGATATTAAAATACCTTAGCTATTACATTAAAATAACTATTAAACAATTTATGATTTCATGTTAATAAACAAAAACAACATAAGTGCCTTGGGTATTAAAACTTTACGAAACTTATAACAAATATGAGATTATAATTTTTTTTAATCCTGTTGTGGTAAACATTAATCAAAAACTGCAAAACTTTTCAATGATTCATTCGTTTCGATTTAAAAAATACAATTTTAAAGTTTCAATCTTCGGATTATTTAAAAAAACAAAATTTTCCTATAAAAAGCGAGTTAATATGACTTTAAAATTATCAGTTTTTGAAACTTGTAAAAATATTAGTTTTTAAAACTTGTAAAACGAATAAAAACATGAAGTTTTTATTGATCTTAGTATTCTGTTTTATGTTAACTATTAACAATATTCATGGTCAAGATGTCTGTAATGTTATAAAGCAATGTGAAAGATCGACAAGAAGTAAGATTTTAAAACTTTTCAATTTTGTTTATTTATCTGTAAAATACCGACAGCGTGGTGTAGTAGTCAGAACACTTGACCTAACTTCATGAGGTCCTGGGTTTGAAACCCTTAGCTTCCATATTGTAGAGGCCTTAAATAAAGCGCTATAAACGGTATAAACTCCTGCTAAGCCAACACTTAATCAGCAGCTTATGGGCAATTATAATCTCTATAATATCATAAAATGCCAAAGGCAACTCAAGACTGGGTCGGGGTAACTTATGTTACTCTGTTTGGGTTATAAGGTCGAATTTCCTACATTAAAAATAAATTTATATAGATATAAATTCCAATTCGTGTAAAGTGTTTTAAGCTATATGCCAGGATCGACAAAAAAGCGCGGCGTTAGTGCGGCTCGAACCCGAGACCCTTTAGTCTATAACACGACGCCGACACCTGTATTTTATATTTTACACTAGTAGTTATCTATTCAACATTTTATTATTAAATGTTTTAAGTAAGCTGGCCAAACGCATACCGAACTGGCAATGGATATAAATATACCGTTTCTACTTGAGTATATAGTTATTATGACGCAGTAATGAGATGTGAAACGCTTGGTAGACGACTAATCACAAAAGGAGCGAGGAGCCGACTTTATTTTAAGTAGGTTTATAGTTTGGGTCATAGATTTAACTTGTATAGGTTTAACTTGAGGCCCTAAAACAATCTTAATTTACTTATTAAAAATCTGCATGCCTAACGAAACTAAGTGTTGTAGGGTATATTTAATATAATTATATGGAATTTATAATATAACAAAGCACGTAAAAAGCTTATGCGCACAATACCTGGCGTGACCGGCAGCGTGGTGTAGTGGTAGGAACGGGGACGCCGAATCTATTCGAAAACAATTGTTGTAACAGATATAAATCAACAGAAAATAACTGGAACGGAAACAAATGGAAACGAAACAAATGGAAACGAAAAAAATGGAAACGAAACAAATGGAAAGGAAACAAATAGAAACGAATCAAATGGAAAGGAAATAAATAGAACGGAAACAAATTTTTTTTCCGTTCTATTTGTTTCGGTTCCATTTGTTTCCTTTCCATTTGTTTCCGTTTCATTTGTTTTCGTTTCATTTGTTTCGGTTCCATTTGTTTCCTTTCCATTTGTTTCGGTTCCATTTGTTTAGGTTCCATTTGTTTCGGTTCCATTTTTTTCCTTTCCATTTGATTCGTTTCTATTTGTTTCGTTTCCATTTGTTTCGGTTCCATTTTTTTCCTTTCCATTTGTTTCCTTTCCATTTGTTTCCTTTACATTTGTTTCCTTTCCATTTGTTTCCTTTCCATCTGTTTCCTTTCCATTTGTTTACTTTCCATTTGTTTACTTTCCATTTGTTTACTTTTCATCTGTTTCTTTCAAACAGTTTCTAACACGCCGTAGGAACACTTGCTACACCACATCGTGGGTTCAATCCCAACTGCTCTTATATTGTAGCGCACTATAAAGTAAGGCGCTACAAACGGTAGTTTACCTAACAAGCAATCAAATGACATTTAATTTCTTATTTTAGTCGATTATGGGTGAATTATTTAAGTCGAAATAGCCTTGTACACACATACATCGGTTTAACTGACTTTCGACACGAGGGAGAATTTGTTTGGGACGACGGAGTCCCAATTAATCAAGGTTGGACGAACTGGGAGAGAAAGCAACCAAATAACTATAATAACAACGAAGATGCTGTTGTGATGGCATATAATGGTAGATGGAATGATTATATAGATATTGCTTTTAACAGTAACCTTAAACAAGCTTTATGTGAACGCCGAATTTAATTTGCAATTATTCTATTTATTTCAAATCAAAGTCTTGTATTGAGTTCAAACTGAAATAATAAAATAATAGATGCAGATATTTTGTGAGTTTTTGATTTTTTATTATACGAATACAGTTATCTATAGTTTTAGAAATCTGCGGAAACTTTTTTTGACCGAAATTACAAAAAAGGCCTAAAACTTGAAACAATGATAGTAAAAACATAAGTTTATTATAATAATTACATAAGTTATCCTTTTTTTGTAAGTTTTCCTTGCTCGAAACGATTGACAGATAATCCAATTAAGTATAGGTCTTAATTAATTAATGTTAAGTGGGTATGGTGGCATTGCATAAATCATATAAATCGAATGGATATCAAATAAAACAAAGGATCACGTAAACTAAACCTAACCCAACCCTCACCCATTTAGATTTCATATAATACATACGACCCATTTAATCCTTGGGTCCATTTTTTATCTAATTGATCTATGTGATCTGACACGGCATTTTCGTGAGGTTTTATGCTGTAGTGCCCTTGAGTAAGGCGTTATGAACGGTATAAACTTTTGCGGTCTAACACTTGATCAGCAGAATAATTATCGGACAAATATAATCTCTATAATATCCCAAACTTCCAAAGTCAACTTAAAACTAGATTTAATTAACATTACTCTATGGTTGAGCCGTAAAGTCGACCTTTTCCACATTAAGGATAAAAAATATATTAATAAAAAGGTTGATTAAGTCATACTCTATATTCACTACATGTCCCGTGCATTGCTTTAAATGGTACTGGCAAGTTTAAACCACAGATTTAAGCTGGTTCTCTTAGTTAAAACCGCGGGTAATTTTTCTGCCCTTAATAGAAACTTTCATTACAAATATCAGATAAAAAAAAACTTTTTTTGTGGTTTATTGTGCGTAAATGAAAGTTCACAGCGATTTATCTGCATCTTTCTTAGAAACACGACTTCAAAAATTTGTTTTTTACTAAAAAAAGGGAATTTTGCTATAAAAACAAATTAATTTTAATTAAAAAATTAAAAGTTTTTAAACTTAAAGAATCAAGATGAGGTTGTTAGTAATTTCGCTAATTTGTTTTTTATTTACTGTCAACTTTATCCAAGCTCAAGATTTTTGTCAAAACGTAAGAAATTGTGAAAGTCCTGGTTCCAGTGCCCCACCCAAAAGTAAGATTTTAAACTGCTTTAGAAACATCAATTCTTGATGTGGAAACTGTTTTAGAAACATCAATTCTCGACCTTATGGTGGTGTAGCAAGTGTTTTTATCACTACACCATGCTGCCGATGGTATTTCATTATTTTATGTTCAATAAATTTTGAAATATGTTATAATTGGTAGCATGGTTGTGGGTAAACACTAGGCATTACTTTACATTTAACTTTGATGTGGGAAAGTCGACTTTACGACCTAAACATAAAGTAACATTAGTTACTTCGACCCAGTCTCGAGTTGTCTGTGGCAGTTTGAGATATTATAGATTATAATTGCTCGGTAATTATGCTGCTGATTAAGTGCTGGCTCAGCAAGAGTTTGTACCGATTATAGCACCATACTCGAGGGCGAACAGCATTAAAGCATAAGGGATTAAACCCACGACCTCATGTAATGTAGCCAATAGTTTAACACACGACACCAACGATTAAATTTTTTTCTTTTTTAAAATTCTACCATTAATCGTTTTTTTAGTAAGCTGGCCAAACATATACCGACCTGGCAATGGATATGAATATACCGTTTCTGCAGGAGTATATAGTTATTATGACGCAGTAATGAGATGTGAAACGCTTGGTGGACGACTAATCACAAAAGGAGCGAGGAGCCGACTTTATTACAAGTAAAATAATAATTTAAACTTTTTGTAAATCACGCATAGGTTTTGAATACGGCCTTTAAAAGCTAGCCTAATTTTGATATTGCCTGAAGGTTAAGTAGGCCTTACTTGACATGTAAGCAAAAATACAAGTAACATTAAGATTTATTTTTTAGTCGTATTTGGTCGAATTTTTTGGTTCACAATAACCACGCTGACTTTTACATCGGTTTAACTGATTTAAAACATGAAGCGTCGTTTATATGGAACGATGGGGTACCTGTTAACCAAGGATGGTCTAACTGGGGTAACAGAGAACCAAACAACGCTTTTGGTAATGAAGATGTTGCTCATATTGGAAATACCGGCAGATGGAATGATATTGCAGCAGGTACTAATAAAGATATTTTCCGACAAGCTCTGTGTGAAAGACCTATATCTTAAAATATCTTGTGTAAACATTAATATTTCTGGCATGTCAATCTTAAAATATCTTTTGTAATTTTACCCGCAGCATCAATGTATAATCCATTGTATATGCTCTTGCTTTTATAAAGGCGCAAAAAAATTGAAATTGAAATACATAAAATAAATTGAAATTAAAATATTATGTGATATTTTTATTTATTATTAAATGAAGAAATTTAAAATTTGGTTTAAATATAAGCCAATATAAGCTAGAAATTCACATAAAAATGCCACAAAGAAATGCAAAAAAAATACAATAAATTTTAATAAATGGTGTTTATTACGAATTTGTTATAACCAAAACACAAAGTCAAAAAAGGAAGAAGTTTTCTCTTTAATCGTATAAGTAATCGCACTGGCTAAAAATCAAAACATTAAAAGGTTAGATTCTAAAATACTTTGATCCCAAATAAAGCCTGATATTTGTACTTACAAGCTCCGATAAAGACAGAACCTTGCTCTATTAGGCTTACAATTTGACCATCCACTTGGACATTTTTGACAAGTTTTTAATACTTTGTTGAAGTAGGACTCTGCTTCACATTTACATTTCAGTTGAGGACGCCAATATAATGAAGGATTGCATATCACCTTTAGAAAAAGAGTTTTTGTAAATCGTGACGTCATTTATAAAATGTTACGTCATTTATAACCTGTAACGTTATTTTTAACATGATTTTTGAGATCATGACGTCATTTATAACCTCTGACTTCATTGTCGAAGTAACTTTTAAAGGTCGTGACGTCATTAATGGACTGTAACGTCATTCGTTAGCTGTGACATCATTCTTAACGTAATTTTTTGATTCGTGACGTCATTTATGAGATGTGACGTCGTTTAAAAGTTGTGACGTTATTCTTAACGTGATTTTTTGGGTCGTGACGTCATTTGTTAGCTGTGGCACCATTTATAACGTAATTTGAAGAGGTTGTCACGTCACTTTTTAATACATTACATAGTCTATAGAATGTGACGTCATTTTTAAGGATCGTGACGTTACTTCTAATCACGTTACCCAGCTCTTTGTAGCATGTGACGTCATTCTTAAAATTTGACGTCATTCTAAGATATGACGTCGTTTTTTTTTATTTTAAAAATCACAAAGTTTGCTGTCGACAAGTTAAAGACAAGTCATTATATTTAGATTCTGAATTCTCAAGTTCAACTAATTACGTTAATTAAAATACTACTCAAGCTCAAAGTTTACTTACATCATTTGTATATGCACCACCAATAACACACAGTAATATTAAGATCAAAATACATTTCTTCATGTCTGTCTAACTAACATAAATATCCACTTTAGTTTAGAGTCAACTAGTGATAAATGTCTTTTCATGACATTATACAGGGGGTTTATAAAACAAAGCTTTGTGTAAAAACCCCCGATGTTTTGTGAGAAAATCACCAGGGGGAAAATATTGGTAATGTTGCAATTTTTAAAAAGCGATCAAGTTACGAAATGGTTGTATAATTCTGAATTTAACAAAGATTTAACATAAGATTGCCCAACTTATTTTAAATTACAAATACTAGTCGATAGCTTACAGTATTAATTTTAATTGTCGTAATATGGTTGCAAACAACTAATATTTGCCAATGATAATTCCCTGCGCGCCATAAATAGCAGTTTTTTATACTTAGTAGGCCTATAAATCGGACATATTTAATATATATGTATATTTCAGCCCTGAACCTGCATTATATATAGATATACAAACAAGAATAAGTATTTCACTAACAATAAACAAGTTAAGATGAATTTATTTTGTTGATGACACTTCTTGTTTGTACAAAATGATGTCATTAGGTAAGAATTATTTTGCAATATTGCGTAACTGGAAATACCCGAGTTGCGCCAATGCCAAAAAACAGTAAACAGTCGTTTGCAAATACAAAGTGATGTAATTAAAAAAACTACAAAGTGACGTAATTAAAAAATACTTTTGTTCTCTCTTATTAATAATACAAGGGTATAACACAGGGAAGTAGCAACGACCTGGAGTAGTGGTTAGAGCACTTGGCTTTACAACATAAGGTCATTCGTTCAATCCCCTCTGTTTTTATGCAGTAACGCCCATATGTAATTTTTATAAACGGTACAAACTTCTGCCGAACCCAACCCAATCAGTAGATTAATTATTAGGGCAATTATAATCTAAAATAAACCTAACTTAAAGTAAACTTAAGACTGGGGCGGTTTAACTGATATTACTCTATGTTTAAGTCGTGAAGTCGACCTTTCTACAACGGGGATAACGATAAACAAAAAAGTTAAAACCTTAATTCGGCAATGTAAACAACTTTTAACCCAAATTTATCACAATCTTTATTCCACACTTTAGATGAAAGCAAAACTAGAAAATTATTGATTCTAAATTCGTTTTAAAATGACCTAAACATATATTTTAAATAAGGTAAAATTTGCATTCAATTTGTTTTAGTCTGACTGTCAGTTTGCATAACTTTTTTTACATTTCATAAACACAAACGAAAGTGACCAAGGTCAGTAGATCAAGTAATAAAAATTAAATTAAAAAATGGATTTTACACAAAGTAATTCTTATAAAGGAACAGTAAAGGACTTTGATTGGCAATTAAATGTAAGTAACTTGAAAAAAAATTGGAGATAAAATAAAGACCACATCCAAAATATGTTAAGCAAATACAAAAATTAGACTTTTTTGTTTTTATTTATCCTCAATGTGGGAAGGTCGACTTCACGTCCTAAAAGAGAGGGTATACCGGTTTTAGCACTTTTATTCAAGGCGCTTTAGAATGAAAAGTGTGGGGATCAAACCCAGGACTTTCTGTAGGAAAACCAAGTGTTTTAGGAGCTCCATTCTGCTATAGCGTTGTCTGTCAAGTTCATAAAAGTGAAAAAGGCAGAATTCTTATACCTTACCCTAATCTTTCCTTGCAAATTTCGCCCTTTCTGCATTTACTTTGGTACAACCCGTTTAATCCAGTGGACAACGCTTATAGAGCTTTGTATTTTAACACTAGACCATATTCATTAAGGTCAGATTTAAGAAAAACAGAAAACTTTAAAGAAAAAAAATATTATATTCCTGAAGATTTAATCAAGTTAATTTTTTAGCTTTCCTTGTCAAGTGACAAGTTGTCTTCTTTAAATCAAGCAATGGTTAATTTGGATTTTGAATTTGAGGATAAAAAAAAATTAACAAATTTGGAAATGAATAAATTGGAATTAGATAAATTTGTAAATGCGCTAGAGTCAATTGATGAAGTAAGTGTTTAAATATTTAAAAATTTTTGAAATAAATTAACTATTGTATTTTGCAGTTTTTTTACTTATTATATATATAAATTTATACCTAATTATATTTTGTTTTAAAATTTAAACATTTTTTTATATTTGTAAATTGTAATATCAATTAACCAGAGGCTTGGTGTAGTGGTTAGAACACTTTTTACACTACATGAGGTTTTGGATTCGATTCTCAGTGATCTCATGCTGTAGTACCCTTAAGTAAGGTGGTATAAACAGTATAAACTTCTATTAAGCCAGCATTTAATCAGCAGCATAATTACCAGACAATCATAATCTATAATATCCAAAACTGCTAAAGGCAACTCGAGACTGGGTCGGAGTAACTGATGTTACTTTATGTTTAGGTCGCGCATTTGACTTTCCCACATCAAGGATAAACAAAAAAATTTAAAAAGGCTATTTAAAATAAATTTTTTTTACTAGTTAATATTTGCCAACATAAATTTAACTTATTTTTAGGCTCTTCAATCAAGCAAATAAGAAAGTAATAGAATAATAAAAAACCAGAAAAGTGCAATATTTTTCTATCTTTTTGATTTTTTTCACTTTAATATTTTTGCTGTTGTTGCAAAAATATATTAACATAATACTTTAATTTTACAATGATTGTATTTTAATATATAGACTTGAGATTTTATTAAATTTTTTAAAAATTAATGTATAAGTTTCAGTTATTGTGCATAAGAAACTTACTTTGATTGCTTGATTTTTAAAATAAAAACACACATAGTATGTTTTTTTTATTTTATTTAAATATAAATTTAAAGAATTGTTTAAATTTTTACATTTCTGCTTCTGCTCTTGGATCAACTATCAACAATTTTTTTAATAGATCTCTTTTTCAAATTTCCAAAATGAATTTTTTTTTATTTAATATCCAAAAAAAAAAATTTCCGAAATTTTTTTAATTTGTTTCCACAACTAGATCAATCCATTTCACGAAATATTTCACATTAGTGTAGACACCGGGGGCGCTGTGAGGTTGGCATGATGACCCCCAACTTGTTACACCCGCCAAATGCCAGCTCAGTTGTTGGGGGTGCCAACACATCAGAGGACCACCACTGTCACCCTTAAAAAAGATTATTTTTTTAAATCCCAATAATTTCACTTGCAAAAAATAATTTTGATAATTTTTGTTTATTCTTAAATCAATTCTTTGCCCCCAATTTTTGTGTTGATTTATTTTAATACAAAAATATGAAAAAAAAATGTTGTATTAGAGGTAACTAAGGTTACGTAGTAAGAGGTTACCATGCCAATTTAACCCAAAGACAATTCAGCCCTTAACAAGCTAACCTAACAACACTTTTCTTACGTATTTCTATAAACGAAACTTTTGATTTTAAATTGTCATTGGTTTGAGTTGTCCAAAGTTATCAAAAATGCATTGGCATACTAAACCTAGAGGGTTGAATCAGTTTAAAATAGTCAAAGGCCCATAATAAACAGGCAGCATGGTGTAGTGGTAAGTACACCTGCTACACACATGAGGTTCTGGGTTTAATCCTAACTGCTCTCAAGCTGTAGTTCCCTTGAGTAAGCCAATACTTAATCAGCAGCTCAGTTATTGCAAAATAATAAACTATAATATCCCAAAAGAACAATATAATAAAAATATTAAACGTAATTTATACTTCGGAAGTAATTTAAAAAGCATTGTCATACATTATAATTAACCCACGTAACACCACAATGTTTTAACTTACGCTACAGGCATCCACTAGCCCTGAATGTCCAGCGCACAACATACGATCGGTGATCACATGATTCGGGTAAAATTGTTGACAACCCTGCCTCTTTATAACATGGACAGAACCTTGTTGTAATTTGGTTGAAACTCGTAACGTTTTGCCAGTTACACCCCAGCCTAAAAGTAGAACCAGTTTTAGTTTAAAGATAGCAGCTATGCATAATTATTATGGGTTTAAATAAAATACAAGCTTTCTACTCTGGTGTATTGGGCTTAAATTGCACTGTTACTTAATGAAAATACCTTAAAATGCAGTAGAAAAACCACTGTCTAAATACACATTAAATTTATTTAGACCTCTTTACTTTTTTACTTAATTAAGTCTTTTGAAATCTATATATATTAAAGCTTAGTGGACAAAATGCATATTTGTTCAACCTGTAAACTCTCAAAATATACAAAACTGCTGTTTGGGATGTGCAGGTTAATTATCGCAGGCAAATATTAGTTGAGAGTTGCGACCATATTACAACAACTGAAATCAGGGTCACTGCTAATAGAGCAAATGCCAACCCAAATCCTAATAAAATACGTACAATTTACCCTATAGTAATAAATTTACTAAAACCATTTTTTGTTAAACTCACCAGCAATAACACAATATGAACCGGGCTTAAAGGTATTAGTAGGTGAACATATTGGAGAATGAATGGATTTTTTTTTCACTTTTCTGTCAAGTTTTATTAAAGCTATATCAAAGTCAACCGCCATTTCATCATATCTACAAAAGAGAACTATTTAAATCTAGGTTTTAACAACATCATGAACTAACATATACTGATCTGCTGGTAAATAAAAACCAGCGTGGTGTACGAAATAAGGTCCTGGATTTAATCCCCACTGATCCCATGTTGTAGCACCCTTGAGTAAGTTGCTATAAACGGTATAAACTCGTGCTAAGCCAACACTTAATCAGCAGCTTAATTAGCATGCAATTTTTATCTATAATATCCAAAACTGACAAAAACAACTCGAAACTGGGTCTTAGTAACAAATGTTACTCTATGTTGAGGTAGTGAAATCGTCCTAACATCGAGGATAAAGAAAAATAAAAAAAAATTTTATACTGAAATATTGATTTTTAAATTTGTATAAATTAAATGAATATCTTACCTGGGATGTGTTATAATTTTTGTTGCATTAAAAACTTCAATTCTTGATCCTCTTAATTCAACTTTCCATAATCGAACATCTTTGCGTCTGATATTAAACACAAGAAAGAATTAGCTAGGACCGCAAAGTAAGAATGTTTTAATGAAAATTGTAAAGTACAAGTAATCCTTTTTAACCCCATCTTACATATACCCAGTTTTGGGTTGCATTTATTATTTTTACTAAAATTTTGTGTTGCCTACAATATTTTTCTAAATAAAAACCACAACTTACTCTTGGAAGCAATGTGCAGCTGATAACAGCCACTGATGTTTTATAAGTGTTGCTCCACAGACATGCTTCATACCAGGTAGAGATAAACTTGCTAACCATGGCCAAGTGTTCTGTCTTGATATCCTCCCTCCTAATATCCGAGTGGTTACATGATTTTTAATGGCTTTTTGCCCGCATTTTAAAGTCTTACAACCAATGTGAAGAATACGATTTGATGTACAATGTGTTGATCTATAAGAAATATATAAATTATTAATCTTTACTAAACAGATCCTATATTTAAAACCAGTTTTAAGGTTGGATCCATTTTTTTGTATTTTTTATTCCTAAGATAGGAAGAACGACTTCTTGACCTAAACTTAGACAAACATCAGTTACCCTGACCTAGTCTCGAATTTCCTTTAATAGAACATTATATATTTATAATTGTCTGATAATTATCCTGCTAATTAATGATTGGCTACGAAGAATTTCATATTGTTTATAAGGCCTAACTCAATGGTGCATGAAAGCAGTAAGTAAGAATAAAACTTAGAACTTCATGTAGTGAACCCAAGTGTTGTAAATACTACAACATGCTATCAATTACAATAGTAGATTTCCAATGCTTTACTTACTTTTGTTGGAAGAGTTCCTGTATTTTTCTAATTCGTTTATTTCCCGATATTTTCATAGTAGAATAAAGATGAGGTTGGTGTTGGGGTAATCTGGTTGACGTTAGGGCTTCACTTAAAAACAAATCATTATTTTATAAACTTTATCCTGATTAGCAGGAGTTCATACCGTTTATAATGCCTAACCTAATGGCTACAACATAAGAGCAGTGGGATTTAAACCTAGAACCGTATGTAGTGTAGAAAGTGTTCTGACCACCATGCAACACTGATGGTCAACATATATACCAAGGTTTATAAAATATAGATCCAAGATACCTAAATCCCATTTGATTACATGCAAGATGACTTAATATTCCTTTCCAGCCATCGGCACATACAGGTTCCCAATCGGATGAGTTATCGTTAAACCCAATTAAGATACCACGTTGATATTGGTGGCTGGTTTGGTGTTTGTTGATCATGTACAACTTTCCTCTTGGAATAAGTTTAACTAAATAAATGCAGGAACAAAATGTTATTTAATATTTAATTGCTTTTATGAAAACTCACAAAACAACATAGATTAGCAGCTACTATTTGCTTAAAAAGCAACCTAAATATTATTTGTAACTATGGCTCACTTAGGTTTATGGGCCTTCAAAATTTAAGACCATAAAACATTGAGTTCCATGCATCAAAAAAAAAAAGAACAATGATTATTAGTTGTCAAGATAAAAAATTATACCCTATTATTAAATATAAGATAAGAACTATGGTATTATACATATATTTAGGGTATGTATAAAATCAAAATATTTAAATATATATTTAAAAAATCGTAAAAATAATGAAAAACTAGACATGGAACAAAAGGTTTTTTATGAGTTTTGATTATTATATACGACTAGTAATCAAAATTTTGCACAACCCGAAATGGTATGTTAATGCCCACCAATGCTACAAAGTACAAACAATATAAATAACCACAAATAAGTTCTGAGGACAAACAAAAATTAATTTAAATACAACTCACTGCAGTTAGTTTCATCGCTCCCATCCTTACAATTCACATTCCCATTACACCACAACTCCTTATCAATACAAGAGTAATCCTTGCAAGCCATCTCTTTCTTGGTGCATTTATCTACATTAAAATAACAACAGATTTTACCCAACTATTACCAATGCTTTTATTAGTTATATACTGCTATCATTTTTTAATATCGCCTTAAGGTGTTATGATTTGTATTTTATTAGAAAAGAGTATGCTGTTGTGATGTGTTTTGGCTTATCTGTTAACACTGGGCTCAAAAATAAACAGTGTGGCATTGGGGGGACTCGAACCTGTTACCTTTTGGTTCTTGAAGGGTGTAATGTTGTGATGTGTTTTGAGCTATTTGTACATGTTAGAACCAAGGGCAAATATTGTGGCATTGGTGCAGTATAAACCTTAAAAGTTGGGCCTGTAGTTTGTTGTCATGACCACTACAAGACATTACAAGACAAATCTTATCTTACTTACCACAGTTAAGTTCATCTGATCCATCATCACAGTCTAAATGAGAGTCACAAACCCAGTTCATTAGAACACATTTGTTGCCTGATCTACATTCGAATCTATATAAAAAATATGGTAACACAAGTTGAACTTTTTACCATCGAAAAAAACATGAAAATCGTCAGGGAAAAACAGGTAAACTTCTACTTATAGTTCTGGGCATGTTAATATTTTTTATATATTCATCATTGATGTGGGAAGCAAACTTCACGGCCTAAACATAGAGTAACATCTGTTACCCCGACCCAGTCTCGAGTTGCCTGTGGAAGTTTGGAATATTATTAATTATAGTTATAATTAATGTACTGGTTGTTATTAGGCTCTGCAGGAGTTTGTAGCACTCATAGCCTTACTCAAGGACGCTACAATATAAAAGCAGTAAAAATTAAACCACAGACTTTATGCTGTAAAGCTTGGTTTTCTACCACTACATCATGTTACCAGACCTTATTTATTTACCTTCCTAATGCCTTGCAATTACAATCAATTTCATCTGATCCATCCATACAATGTTGCATACCATCACATCTCATAGTTGAACTTATACAGGTGTTCAATTCTTGGTCAGTGTTCGGTGTTGTGCATCTAAATCTATCAGCAGGGCAGCCATCTGTTGTTAAATATTTAAACAGCATTAAAAATAGAGGTCCAAGTGATCGAAAATCAAAAATTTTAGGATTTAGAGCGTATATTTGGTACTCTTTGTCCAAGTCTTGTGAACACGCATTTAAACTAAGTAAAGCATTTGGAAAAACACACTTAATGACATTTAATTTTGGAAAAATTGGCCGAGTACTCAGAATTAAATAATTTTGATTTTTTCCCAACTCTAGTTACAATGTCTGTATTTCTATATTACTCAACACAAGGATTTTAAAACTTTAATGTTTTTTACCTTGTCTGGGTGAATCAAAGCAAGAGTTTGGGTTGCCAACTGATTTCTCTGGAAAATTCTCGCATTGTAAAAATCTTGGCCATGAGAGGGAAGCAGAGAGGAGGGCAAGGGAGCAAGATGCTCGAACTTCTTCACAGAATGATCGACAAGGAAGAAGCCTAAGATTTAAATTTCTATCATTCTTAAACCATTATTAACTTTTTTTGCATATTTATTTATCCACGATGTGAAAAGGTCAACTTCACGACCTAAACATAGAGTAACATCAGTTACCCCGACCCAGTCTTGGGTTGAATTTGGCAGTGTAGGATATTATTGATTATAATTGCCCGATAATCAAGCTAGTAATTAATTATGGGTTCAGCAGGGGTTTTACCAATTATAGCACCTTACTGAGGGATGCTACAGCATGAGAGGGATAGAACCCAGGATCTCACATAGTAAAGCCAAGTGTTTTAACCACTACACCACAGTGCCATTGGTAATTTTTAACATAAAAAATAAACAGAATCCAAGTTAATAAACCTTGTTCTAGGTCATTCTGTTTCTCTATAGTTCTATGTCACTAAACGTAGATAATCTTACCTGGTTCTTTGTTGTCCTGGTAACAAGCCACATGATTGGTGGTTACCGATGGGCGGAGCTAAAACCAGACAACCTAATTGTTTTATCATAACATGACACCTCATATACATCATAGTGGTGATTGTGACATATTCAGGGCTGAGAGCAATACTTGATTGTGATGTATGTCCTAGGTAATTAGGAAGTATTGTGACGTTATAATCCATCTCGGTGCAGGAGTTTAACTCAATCTTTTCACATTCACCTAAAGTAAAGAACTGCATTATTTTGACTTATAGAAAAACTCTTGCTCTTTAAGTAACACATTTGATCCATTACAGTTGAATAAAACTAGCTGCCTGCTTTTAAGGTCAGCAATTTGATTGTTGTAATATGGTTACAACTCTCAACCAACGTTTGCCTTCGATAATTTAACCACACACCACAAATGGCAGTTTTACTTATTTTAAAAGCCATAACACTGGATATAAATATAAATATATATTGTTATTACGAAGTTCTATATATGTAGATGCCATTGATGCCACCCATATATTAAGTTCTATTATATGTGGACACCATCGATGCCACCCATATATTAAGTTCTATTATAAGTGGATGCCATCGATGCCACGCATATATTAAGTTTTATTATATGTTGACGCCATAGATGCCACACATATATTAAGTTCCATTATAAGTGGATGCCATCGATGCCACGCATATCTTAAGTTCTATTATATGCTGACGCCATAGATGCCATGCATATATTAAGTTCTATTATATGTGGACGCCATCGATGCCACCCATATATTAAGTTTTATTATATGTAGATGCCATCGATGCCACCCATATTTAATCAATTTAAAAGGGAAAGTACCACATATTAAACCATAAGGAGCCAATTTTTTGATAATTTTTTATCATGATTAATGTGCAGTATTAAGAACTTAGACTATAGAAATAAATAACTTGTTATTGAAATCTAACAACTGATCACATATAGAAAAATATAAATTAAAAAAATTTATCATCTATTTACCACAATTATTTTCATCCTCTTTATTCAAACAATGAACAATTCCATCGCATCTTTTAGTTATAGAAAGGCATCTTCCACTACAATAAAACTCCCAAGTTTGGCAATCTATAAAAAATCAAATATTCAATTTTTAAATTTTAATTTAGTGTAATTTATATATTTATTTATCCTCTATGTGAAAAGGTATATCATAGAGTAACATCAGTAACCATTTGGTCTTAAGTTGACTTTGACTGTTTGGGATATCATAGATTTTAAGTGTTTAATAATTAATCTGATGATTAGCAGAATTTCTTAATTTTTTAGCGCTTCACTCAAGAGTACTACAGCATGAGAGCAGTTGGAATCAAACCCAAGACTTTATGTAATGAAGCTTGCAAAATAAGGCAATAGAAATTTCTTATTTTAGAATTTTCTAGTTTTGAAAACTTTTAAAACTTACGTTCATTATGTTGACAGTTTAGTTCATCCCATCCATCTTTACAATCATTTTCCCCGTCACAAATATATTCGGTTGCGAAACATTTCGATTCGTTTCTACAACTATGAAGTCCTTGACTTGCACAAGCTGATTAATTTAAAAAAATATTAAAGGTCAATTTATTTACTCACATTGCATGTTTTAAGTAGTAAAATGCATGGTCTGATGTTGTAGTGATTAAAACCTTTGGTTTCCCTACATAAGGCCATAGGTTCGATTTCAGGCAATTACAATTAATAACTAATATATTAAACGACTAAAATTAAATCTAGACTGGGTAGGGGTAACCTATGCTATGTTAATTTTGTTAAAAAAACAATAAAACTTACTGCAATTGTTTTCATCGTTTCCATGTTCGCAATCTACGTCTCCGTCGCACCACCATGCGGATGGAATACATTGCCCGTTTCTACCGCAACTTGTCATATTTTGTGCGCAGCTTTCTAAAAAAAGGGTTAATTTTAAAAATAGGCCTAATATTGTAATGTACGAGTGTTTTGCGTTAGATTGCGAGCCAAAATTTGGGTTCAAGTCGCACCAATGCCACATTATTAACCCTAACTTAAACACGTCACAACAGCACAAGACCAAAGGCTTCTGATTCGACTCGCCCTTAAACCCGGCGTTTCCAGAAAGTTTTGAAACGTCAAAACACTTATATATTTCTTCAGCAAAGTATAAAACCTATTATATTGAAATAAGTTTTAATATAACCTTTGAAGATATCTGAATGAAAGGTCTGGGGTTCGATCCCCAATGCTTTTATATCGCAGCCGATCAAAAACAGGCAACAACACTACTGGATAACTATAACCCAGGCCAACAAAGGCAACCCAAAAACAAGTTTTAAGATTTAAAGGTTGCCTTTATTACATTAAGAATAAATATGAAACACAACTCACCACATTCTCGTTCATCTGATCTATCCATACAATCCTCTATTCCATCACAATGCCTTCTTTGTTCGATGCATTGTCCACTTTTACATCTATACTCTCCAAACTCACAAACTGAAAAAAATTGTAAAGTTTTCCTCTTTATTTAAGTATAAAAACGCATTTCTTAAACCATGATATAAAAAAAAACTTATATCTAAACCCAACAAAATAAAACAATTTAAATATATTTTCACACACTTTTTTGCAAATGTCATAACATTATAATCTTATTAACCAATAAAACGCATGGCCAGTCACCACGGTTGAAAGTTTACCTTAAAGATTACTGAAAAGATTTAAAGATTTTTATCTGGCTAAATATTTTCAGCAAAACAACGAAGTTTGTTTTAATCTTTTACAAAGTTTTCTTGCTTTGAAAAAGAGTTTCGTGAAGATTTAAGATGATTAAAATTTTTCAAATATTTTAAGATAATGAACAAACAATAACGTACGCTATTTTATATTGTTACGTCATTAAAGGAGGAATTATTAGCGTTGTTTAGCATATGAATATTTTTTTCTGAAACTTTTATCGTTTTTCGCCATGTTTTGGTATTTTATTATGACGTCATAAACTTACCACAATTAACTTCATCTTCCCCGTCTTCACAATCATTATTCCCGTCACAAAGCCATCGATTGTCGATGCATTGTTCGTTCACACACGAGAAATATCCGATCCCACAACCTTGCTTCGGTGTTTCAACAAATTCCTCTAAGTTCGAAATATCCAAACAATTTTCCTCATTCTGATTTAAAACCAAATTCTGACAGAATGTTAAAACCATCTCGTTCTCCGATATGCCCGGCCGATTTGTCACGTGATTATGACGTTTTTCTCTCGCTTGGTCTTGAATGAATTTGATTTGATGAAAATTTGTGTTTTGAGAAGTTTTAGTTTTTTGATTTGAAGATTTTCCGAAGCAATTTGTGATAACTTTTACACACCATAATTTACAAACAACATGAGCTTGTAGAGTTCCATCTAAATAACAATTTAAATTGTCAATAAATACCAAAATATTTTTTTCGAGCGGGTATGATGTTATGCATACAGCAAGGCTTAAACTTGTGGCTCTTTGATCTTAAAATAAAGCGTAGTCCAACATACTTTTTTTTAGCTTAAATGCTCCCTTTATTATAATTTTTTCTTAATTTTAGTTTTTCTTAATTTTAGTTTTTCTCCTAAGGGTAAAAAATTATGCAAACTGTGGGTTTTAAACGTATGATTCTCAAGTCTTTAAAAACAAGTTGTTTAAAATCTTTAACTTTTTTAAATGTTTTCTTTTACTTTAAATTCTAATTCTTTATTTTAGTTCTTTACATTAATGTATTAACTATGCCAGCAGTGGGGTTTAAACAGTGACCCCCAGGTTCCCTAAACGAGGCAAAGATTAATTTTTTTACCTTGTTTCAGGCTACATTGAGGATACTGCAAAGCGCAAACAAATCTCGTCATCGATTCTACGTCACAATCATTCGATTGTTTTGATCGCTTTCTCAAATCTTCGACAATCAAACCGAATGACGTCATATTCGATGACGTCACCGAAGTTGTGTATTTGTATGGCAACACCGCGTCGCATATCGGGTCGACGATGACGTCACACGTTTGACCTTGCCGAGCAGCTTCGACGTCATAAGTGACGTCATCAGTGTAATCGTCATCACTCAAATCTTGATCGTTATAAGCACTTCCATATTCGATAAATCTAAAAAAATTGTTTTTTTAATTAATTTAAATAAAATCTTAGTAATATTTTGAAGAGTTTTGTAATTTTGTAAGGAATGTATATAGCATGTTAATATATGGTTGACAATGAATCACGAAATACCTTTAGATCCTCTAAAAAATATTAAAAATGATAAATATTGATAACCAGGTTACCATGTATTCAAGTGACGTAGAAAAGACTAAGTTAGCAGAGTTGTATACAAGCTAGTACTTTTTACGTCATCACAAACAGGGTTTTCTTTTTCTTTTTATTTAATTTTTTGTTGTATTACTTAAAAAGTAGGTGAAATTATTTAAAGTTAAACCCATTTTTGTGTTCAGTTACACCAATTTTGTTAAAAATAATTAATTTAAATATTGTTTAAAATATTTAGGAAGTCAAACAAATAATTTATAATTTAAATAATTTTAAAGAAAAAAATTTGTCCTAACTTTGTTACCTGTTTACGTTTGACCTGGTTTTACTTATAACGTCATTTCGTGCTTCATTTATGACGTCATTATTCGCTCCCTTTGTCAATCGACCGGCTGATTTGATTGATGACGTATGGGGGTCGAAACTGCGCGAATTCTCGTCACGTGGTTTAAAAATTCTCGCTCTATCGTCGTTTCGATTTTCTTGTAATTGTGACGTCATAGGAGTGACGTAATCGTACGCGTTTTCGCGATCGGGTGAATATTGTGGAACTAGAATGCTGCGACCCAAGTGACGTGTTCTACGATTGTCAGGTTGTATTTTCTTGTTTTGTTTCTTCCTGTTTCTTTTCCGGTTTTTCCGCTTTTTCGGTCGTGTCGATTCCGCTTTTCTCGTTGTTGTCAAAGTCGTAATTCTAGCGTTTCTATCCTTAGTCACTGCTGCTATTTTCGGGGTGATAAAAATCTCTTTTCGACCCAAAGTTGGCTTCGTATTTTTCGTTTTTCTTTTGTTATTTTGTTGAGTTTTTTCTCGAATTTTTGGCCCAATTTTTGTCGTATTTTTGTCAGGGATTTCTGTTGATAAATTTGTTGTTTCTTGCTGCTCGGTTTGTTTTGTTTCAATTTGTTTTGTAACTTTTGTATCGTCTTTAAATGTAGAAGCTGATGTTTCAAATGCAGTCCTGTTAAAAAAACAAAAAATTTTAAACTTGAATTTTTTTTGATTTATTTACATAACCGAAAACTACTAAACAGATTAAGCGTTAACCAATAACCACATGCCCGAAAACAACGTTTTACCGAGAATAAGACGTTTTTTAATAATTCATTTTTACTCCCAATCTTTCTGCAGAAAATGCCTTTTAAAAATTTGGACATAAACTTCGGTAAAAAATGGTTTTTGGAATTCTAGTTTTCGGGAAAATGTTTATTTGGTCAAATAATATTTCATAATTTAAGCAGAAACAATTTTTTTTCCAGCAAAAACAACCACTTTTACTTGTATATCATTAAGTTTTAAACAACTATAGTCAAAAAAAAACTTTTTTTTTGTTGAACAATTTAAATTGCAAAATCTTTTTTTATAACGATTTTTAAAATAACGATAATAACGATTTTTTGTAATTTTTTAAAATATCTTGTTGTTAAACTTACGTAAAATGTTGTTGGGCTGTGGTAGCCATTAAACTTGGAACCTTATTTTGATTGACGGGTTCTGTATATTCTTTATTTGAACCAATTTTACCTAAAAACAAAAACAAATTTAAATTTAAATATTTAGAACATTTAAAAAAAAAAGATTACAATATTAGTTATTGTTAATATAAGATTTATTTTTATATTAATATAAAAATAACATTAAAAACTAACTTAAAATTATTTTAAATAATTTTAGGCTTATTCATAATAAATAAAAACAATAACTTTAATGTGTTAAAGTTATCTCAAATTTAGGTGCTTTATTTTCCTATATTAAATCACATTTGTCATTCAAATATATTAGTTTAATGTTGATTAACGATATCACACATTAGCCCTATATAAAGTTGCTTTGTAGTTACGATAATAAGACCTTAAAATGTTTATTTTACCAGAATAATATCAAATCCAAATATTTGTAATTCTTTAATGTCATTTAATGACTCTTTTTATGTTTTTAATTTTGTGGTGACATTTAAGTTATCCATCAAAATTTAAAGCAAATTAAATGACAAATAACTTGTTAAACTAAAAATTTAGAATTTTTTTATATTTCTCTAGAGCCTAAATTTTACATTTTTGTTTGAATTGTTTAACCTATTGTTTACACAATTGATTATATTGTTAGAGTAATAACAGTCAAACACAATGCGTTCGTTTGTTTAAAACAATTCATTTTAAACATTGCGTATTCCATTATTTATAACAATCAATAATTTCTTATTTGTTAACAAAAATCCCCTTATTAAGAATTCAAGTCTTACAGGTTTTCAATTAAACGATTTCCTGAAAATTTTCTGACTCAAAATATTTTAATCGATAATTTTCCAACTTTTTTTTAAATCTCAGCCTACTAATGTTTCTACTGTAGCAGTGAGTTTAAATATTAATTAGCGCAAAAATGACGTCATCTTAAAGCTAAAGGTTTTAGTATTGTAGTGACGTCATATTTTAGGGTTTAAAAATTTCTAATTTTGTAGTTTAGGCTTAAAAACGTACAAGCCTGAATTTATCAAAAATAATTAACAAAATTGGACTTTAATTTTTTCCTTTTTTATACAAAAGTTAAAATAAAACCAAACTAAAAGTTTTGCTAATTAGAACAATTTATAGTTACAATACCTTCGTAACACAAAATTACCTTATGTAAGTTAAGATATACACTTTATATTATAAAATTTAATATTTATGGCATGTTTTAAATCAAAAAATTAGTTTTAGTCATTTTTTTATCGCTAGAATGTATTATTTACTATATATACTACTCTATTATTACCATTAATGCTAATTAAGTATTATTTACCCATTAAGAATAGAACTAGAAGTATTGTCGTAGTAATTGCAATGAATGAGGGAATGAGCAACAAAAACAATTTAGTTTTTTTCCCGATATATTTTCGATTTTTCTTCTTTGAACATTTGTCTGATATCCAGTTCTGATCTAAAGAAAAAATCGATTTAGAAAATTACAATTCTACGCAAACATATTTGTTTAAAACAGACTAGAAAAAATTATAAGAAGTTTATTAAGTTTTTTTGATATAAAATTGTTCAAAAATTATAAGTTTATTTAAATAAAGGATTTGTATAGGCTTGAATTTAAGTAGAATAAATTATAAACAATACAGAAACATATTTTTATGTTAGGCTATAGGGTAATGGTTTAAAAAACAAAATTAGTATAACTTTATATTTTAATAAATTGGGTTTTTACCGCCTTATACACTTTATTAAAAGATTAAAACTGCAATATTTAAATTAATATTATGCTAAATGCCAAGTTGTTGCTTATAAAGATGAATTGTTACATAAAGTGTTAAACTAATGAAAATATTTTTAAAACATTCATAATTAAGTATAAAATAAAATATTTTAGTTTTAAATTATTAAAAAAATATTGTTCAATTTTTTTGCAGTACATATGTATTTGCAAAATAACGTTTTTTATTTTTTGTTTTTACACAGATTTTTTTGATAAGTTAAACGCCGTTTAGTCGAATACACAAACTAGTCTTACTACCCAAACATAAAACGTGACTTAAACACTCAATTCTAGCTTAAATATAAAGTTACAAATCTTTTTTCTTTGATTTCGTTTAACTTAATTTGCTTAATCCAATAAATAAACTGTAGGCGTCCGACGATTCAGTTTATGGCATTTTCTTTCTTTGTGTAGTAATAAAAATATAGGCTAATATTACTTAATTGCAGAAAGAAATTATTTTAGGAATTGTGTATTTTTTGCGTTGAAATTAGCATCAAACATTTATCTTCGTTTTATATACGTTTACACTATATTTACTTAATATAAGCGACATTAAATAATATTCAAATAATTAAACATAACTTGTTTAAAATTAAATACAGAATTTTGCACGAAAATGCGTTGTTTTTAATATAAAAAAAATAATTTCGTTCAAAAAAAATAGACATAAGTTTTATAATTAATATTTATATGACCATTCTTTTTTTTTCGTTTACACAACTTATAGAAATGTCATTTTATGTTTTATATTTGCTAACAACTTAAATATAGATCCTTAACATAAATGCGTTGTTTTCAGTTTTTAATATAAATAAAGATAGCTTTGTTTTATGGGAATTAATAATATATTGGATTATATATTGCCTTTTATTAGACAACTTATACAACTTAGTCGATAGCACTTGGATTTTAATTGTTGAAATATGGTCACAAGTCTCAACTAATATTTACTAATAATAATTTACCAGCACACTACAAACGACAGTTTTATTTATTTTGTAAACATATAACTTCAACATATATATATATATATAAACATATCAACCACTAAACTCCATTATTTAGAAATGTTTTTTTTAATTAAGTTGGAGTTAAATATAAACTTACCGATAGAAGAATTATACGTGGATGGGGCTTGCGGGGTCACGGGACTTGCACAATAATTTATTCTCCCTGCTTCAGGGGTCATAACCCCTACGTCACGTCTCGAAACTATTTTTCCTTCGTGTTTAGGTATAGGGGGCAGGGGTCTACGCTTTCTACGTGCCTTCTGGTATCCTGACGTCATACTCTGTGACGTCATTTTCTGTGAGCTGTAATGCTGTTCTGCCAGTTTTTCCATTGCACCAAAATTTAGATTTGCTGTACCACGTGCTGAGAATATTTTAGGCTCGCCCGGTTTGAACAACGAAGTCGGTCGTTCTAGAACTTTCTGACCTCTGTTAATCTGAATGTAGTCGTCCAGCATCACATGGATGCCATTGTCGGCATTATTACTTTCGGTCAGACTTATTTGTTGTGCTTCAGAATTCTTGTTTTTCTCGCTCGTTAGGTCCGATGACATCACGCTGCCTTTTTCGGATTTCTCGTTGCGAAGTTTTCTCTCTTCCGTGGTGCAATTAGGCGGATCGTGGTTATCTAAGACAACTGATTGTTTAAGCGGCGGTTCGTGTGTTATGTCATAGAAATCGTTACCATTTGTTGCGCTACATTCATTGTTCTTAATTATGATGTCACAAATCGGCCAGTCATGCGATGGCGATTGTGGAGATAATAGGTCATTGTTATCATCCGATGCTAAGTTGTTGTAAGGTGGGGTAGGTGGTGGAGGGGGTAAAGGACCCGTACTCAGGGCGTAACCGTCGTAGATTTTAGTTCTTTTTCGTTTTTGTGAGATTTCGTTAATGCTCGGATAATGTTCAAGCCGAACTTGATGTGTTTTGCTTTTTTCATCGATATTCATCCTGATTTTATTATATTAACATGTATTGTTAACAAGTCAATATTTACATTTTCTGGTTGTCCTTAAACTATTGTCCTTATATCCTAACATCAATTTTTAAGCGACATTTTTTCTCTTTTAAATATACGATTTTTATTGCTCTTTCAATAAGACTGTTGCTCTAATTTTTTATTTAACGATTTAATATTTAACAAACACTACCCCATACTAACTATTTAAACAAAATACTAAGAGTTTATTTGACATTCAGTTCAGTTAAAAAGTCAACAACTTTCAAAAGCCATAAAAATAAAATTTTCTTTGGTTTTTAAACTACTTCAAATTTAACATTGTTTTATTAATTAACTAAATTAAGTTTCAATAGTTAAAGCTTTAAAAACTTATTTTTTAATTTGCTGTTTTTTTGCTGCTGTTACTTAGCCTTCCTTAGCTTACGCTCAAAACCCGTCGTTTTAAGTTTTTCGATACAAAAGTAATTTACTTATTAGATCACCAATTACTATCTCTTGAGACGGGTTTACTCTGTAAAATAGGGTCAAATACCGCCACGGCATCAAGCAATAATCGATATATTTCACATGGCAGTGGACCTGTCAATTTATTGGATTTTTATTGCAAGAAATTTAATAAATGATTTCGAAAAGCGATTAAGCAAATCAGAAAAAATGTTAAAGTGTCTTTTTGCTAAAATTACATACGATTTTAGGCTATTTTACGTGTTAAAAATGTTTTAATTGATATATTTTAAACAATAACATAGTTGACATTACAAAAAATTAAAACTTTTTATCAATTTTAGGCAACTTAAAACATGTAAATATAAATTTTAATCGCGTCATCGTTCTAATAACAACTTGTGCATTATTTTCCGTCAGGTGGTAGGCGTGAGGTCGCTTAAGTCACGTGACCAACACGTTCTTTTTTTGGGTTTTAGACGAAGGTATGTCAAATTTTATTTTAGATTAAAGTTAGGCTAAATTTTGTGTTTTTGACAGTCAAATAGTCGATATTTTTGTGTTTTTATGTGATTTAATAATATTTAGTCAAGTAGCGCAACAAAGAATTTAATTTTTTCAAGTTAATATTACCTAAACAGCTAAAAGTTGTTTTTAAATTTTTTTTTTTTTTTTCTGCATAAAACATTATTAATTTTACCATTTACGGTGTCCTATAATATTTGGCCGTTCATTTACGTTTATATATTTTTATTTAATTTTTTTAACTAGCAGATTTTTAGTGTATTATTTCTTTTTTTTTTCATTTTTTCACATGTTTTTACATTTTTTGATATTTTTATTTATTTTTACGAATAATTATCTAGAAAACCAAAATGACAAACACGAAAGGTCTTCGCCGAGGTACTCGGTACATGTTCTCCAAAAAGTTCCGAAAGCGTGGAGTTTTGGGTCTTCGTAAATACATGGAAGTTTACAAGAAAGGAGATATTGTGGATATTAAAGGAGATGGAGCCGTACAAAAGGTGGGTTAAAGCTACACTGTGGTGTATTATAGAATTACTTTATATTAATTTATTCTTTTTGATTGATTGTAACTCCTTAATATCAATTGAACAGACCTATTAGCGTCGTGCACCAAGTTTATAAAATGCGGAATAGGCAGAATTTTTATAACCTTACCCAAATCTTCTTTTGTACTTTCCGCTTTTTTCGCAGTCATTTTAGTACTACCTGTTTAAACCAGAAGATGCCGCTAATAGAACTCCAGATGAACTTATTACCCTATGTTGTGCTAATTTTTAAAAAGTTTACACTGAATAAAACCCACAAGTTTTTACGCAGGGTCTTAGGTTTAATCCCCACTGCTTTTATTCTGTAATACCCTTAAGTTAGGCCCTTTGTATGCTTTGAATTTTAAACTAAAAACAACCAGTATGTCTATTAACGAACAATTTTACTCAATATTAACCCAAACTGCTACAGTCAACTTGAAAATGGATTGAAAATGGATTGAAAATGGATTGAAAATGGATTGAAAATGGATTATTAATCATATAATGAAAGCTGTTTAAATAGTATTTAATTTCATTTGTTTACTATTTCTACACAGGGTATGCCCCATAAAGTTTACCACGGCAAAACTGGTCGAGTTTTCAACGTAACCCCCCACGCTGTTGGTATTATTGTCAACAAGCGAGTCAAGTAAGTTTAAAAATGTTAAACCTTTTTATTGCAAATTGCTTTTGGTATACATGTGTGGTCAATCTTGGGTGCATGACCACAGAAATCTATGAAAGACTTAACTACCTAATTAGGTCTATCCTTAAAATAATATCTATAACTAACTGAACACCATATTGGAGAAAATGATTTCAAAATTTAGCAAAATAAGATCAAAACCACATTTAAATTTTTATTAACTAAATTTGGTTTAGTTATGTTAATTATTTTATTCTTTGGTGAGTCTACTGTTTCAGTGATTTAACTACTAACCATATCTAATTATATATATATATATAAATACATTAAATAATATTTTATTCTTTGACTTTCTTGTTAATTTTTTTGATGGTACCCTTACATAAGAAAGAAATTAAGTTGTAACCATATAAACAAAAAACAAACTTTAAGATTAGTAAACATCACAGTGTTAATTAAATCAGTAATTCCTTGCTATTGGTATTATAATACTTACATGATACAACAACTAACTTAATGTAATTTATCTTCAGGGGACGAGTTATAGCCAAGAGGATCAATGTTCGAATTGAGCATATTAGACACTCGAAATCCAGACTTGCCTTCCTTAACCGAGTCCACGAAAATGAGAAGAAAAGAATAATTGCAAATGAGACTGGTGTTAAGCAAGTTCTTAAGCGAATTGTAAGTTATTTTTTAAATATTGTTCGTTCTCTTTGGGTTCCTGTTATTGTGTTTTTTATGTAGTTTTTATGTACAATTTTTTTTAATTCGACCGGCAGCATGGTGTAGTGGTAAGAACACTTGCTACACCACACATGAGGTCATTGGTTTAATCCCCACTGATCTCATGCTGTAGCGCCCTTGAGTAAGGCGCTATAAACAATATGAACTCCTGCTGAGCCAGCACTTAATCCACAGCATAATTACCGGGCAATTATAATCTATAATATCCCAAACTGCCACAGGCAACTCAAGACTGGGTCGGAGTAACTTATGTTACTCTATGTTTAAGTTGCGCATTCGACTTTCCCACATCGAGGATAAAGATATATACAAAAAAAAAAAAATTCCCTTAAACTGAAACTTTAAAATCTATCATTTTTGTGTGAGGGTAATTCATAATATATTTAAAATTTAATTTATAATTTTTATTTCAATTTGTTAAATTTTTACATCACTGTCTTTAAGTAACTAAACATTTTAAATAAAAATTAAAAAGTTTAAATTTCATGAACTAAAACTCGCCACTATTAAATTTTAACACCTATTCTTATAGTATATCATGTATGGTTACCAAATCTTATTTTGTTAATATCAAACTTTTATTTTTTCCAGCCACAACAACCCAGAACGGGTCATTTTGTCCGAAACCTTGGAGTTGAACCTGAGTTGGTAACCCCAGTACCTTGGAAATTTATCGCTTAAATAAAACAACTTTTTAAGCTTATTATTGTGTTCTTATTATTTATGTTAGTTGTATTTTTATGAAGAAAAGTAACCAGTAACCATAGTTAGTGTTTTAGGTGGTTAATAGTTAGAAATGGTAGCGTGGTGTAGTGGTCAAAACACTAGGCTTTACTAGAAGAGGTCCTGGGTTTAATCTTGGAGTAAGGCTCTATGTTAAGCCAACACTTAATTGGCAGATTAATTATTAAGCAATTATAATCTAAAATATTTCAAACTGCCAAAGGCAACTCGAAACTGGGTCAGAGTAACGGATGTTACTTGATGTTTGGATCGTTAATCCTACATCGAGGATAAACCAATTTAAAAAAAAACTTTGATTTGCAACATTTGTCATAGGGGTTTCACTGCTTCCGTGTGGTGTGGCACTTGAGCCTTCTGCCGAGCCAATACCAGTCAGCAGGTTACTTTTCGGACAAAAAGCGTTTTACGTTGAGATTAAAAATTCATTTTTATTCAATTTTATGTACGATTTCCTTAGACAATTAATACTGCTGCTATGACTCGGGCCAACGTTTTTGCTTTGGGTTTTTACAACAACACTAAGTCCCACTAAATTTAGATATCTAAAATTTTAAAAGTTTCTACAGTAAAATTTACTCTAAACATATACGGTTTAGCACACGATGTATGTGGCCTGGAAAGTAAGTAAAACAAATTAGACTTGTACGTCTTGCAGATATATATATTTTTTCGTATATATCTTTATCCTCGATGTGGGAAAGTCGAATGCGCGACTTAAACATAGAGTAACATCAGTTACTCCGACCCAGTCTCGAGTTGCATTTGATAGTTTGGGATGTTATATAGATTATAATTGCCCGATAATTATGCTGCTGATTACGTGCTAGCTCAGCAGGAGTTCATACCGTTTATAGCGCCTTACTCAAGGGCGCTACAGCATGAGATCAGTGGGGATTGAACTCACGACCCCATGTGTGGTGTAGCAAGTGTTCTTACCAATACACCACGCTGCCGGTTTAAAAACATTATATCAGCAACATTAGTGCTCAAAACGTAAATTACCATACAATTTTATCATTATTTAAAAATATTTACAATCTAATTTCTGCTATTATAAAACACGTTGTTTGTTTAAACAACTTTTTATCGTATTTTTTTCGATAATGATTTTTTGCCCACCCAATTTTGTAACCACTGAATCAAGCCGCCAGTGATTATGTTGTTAAAAATGCAATTTTCTGGCATTTTAGGTAAAGTAGCATCCTACCAATGATCGTATATGTACGATCATTGATCCTACCCACAACTGCCTTAACTTTAAATCTAGGCTAAGTTATATTCTTTATGTTAATACATGAACCCGATTTAATAAATTTAAGTGTTCTTTTTTCTAAAAAAAAGTTTAGTTTACTATTTTTTGTGTTTTTATTGACATTTTTTCACAATTCTCAAGTTACTTTTAAAAATTAATTATTTTTTTAATATTTATTTATAGAAACTTTATTTTAAACAGCTGACTCATTGAAATTTTACGCTTGAAAAACTTTTCTCATTCATTGTTATGACAACGTTTAATAACAAACGAAATGTGACGTCATTGACGAGAACTCGAATTTCTATGAACTTTGAACTTCTCTTCGCTTTACGAAAATAAAATATTCATAAAAAGCTGAGTGGAATTTTGGCAGTAAAGGTTGACGAGTGCTTTTCGCTTTTTTCTACGGCTTTCTTTTCAGAAAAAATCACTTCGAACCGTAATAGTTCATGCTAGACTGCATATTATTATCAGGCTTAGCTTCTGCTGACAGAATGTGGTATTTTGTCTGTAAAAACAACAATTTATAAATGTCAAGGTATAGAAATAAAAATAAATCGATTTTTTTTTAAATACCAAAGGTTATAATTAGGGCAGACGGTCAAAACCGTGTTTTTTTAACAATTCCCTGTTTATTTAGTTAAATTTTTTACTAAAGATAATAAATTAGAATCAATATGTATGCTGGTTTAAACAGGTAAGTAAATTTGTTTTTAAAATATCTTTTTTTATCAAATTTTGTTAGTTATTAACTGATTTTGTCTGATTAAATTAACATAATATTGTGAAAATTATCAGATTATTGAATTTGTGTCGATATTTTTAGAACTTCTAGCACTGACCGGTGGTCTAATCAAGCAGCTCCAGGAAGGTTTGTATTTTTATATATTTCCAGTGACAAACAGCCAAAGCCAGCTTAACAGTTTATTATTAAAAGAATCCTTGTAACCAAGGTTTAATTTTCAAAATAGAAATACTGTCAAAAAGTTCTTTTTTAGTTTTTTTCTTGAGATTCGTTAGTTTGGTATAATGTTTATAATTGTCTGATAATATTGGTATTTTCATTTAGTTACATAACCTCCTGTTTTTTAGCTTGTCTTTTTTTAGGTTTGTTTTAATCTAATAACTTTATTTAAATTACAGTGTGATGGATGATGATGAAATGTTAAGAACCTCAGTTAATGTTAAAAGCATCAGAGATCAAAAAATTGAACGACAGGTAAAAAATAAAGATGTTATCCTAACTTAAAGCAATTTTTAACATATTTAATCAAGGTAGCTAGGCAACTAAAGTTTTAATTACTTTTTGTGTCATGGAAACAATATTTGTTTGCCTTAGAAACTAATTAGTTTCAATGTTTAATTAGTAAATATTAAAAAAGCTTATTCATTAAACACTTCAAGTTTAGATCAATATTATTAAAAAAGTTAAAGTATATACATTTAAATATAACAAAAATGCCCCAAAATATAATTAGTTATTTCAATATTTATATAGTAAATATTAAACATTAACAAAGGGTAAACTTGTCAAAGACAAATGTTAGACCATATTTAAATATAACATGAATGCAAATATTTTATCTAATTGTTTTTGTCATAGAAACAACGGGAGGAACAACGTCAACGGAGAAAAAAACAAGAGTCTTCGATGATAATTTCAACCGAGCAACCTAGAATGGGTTCAGCGGGAAAGTCACGACCTTCAACAGCGTCACACCGAGATGAAACGATGGCCTTGGTTGAAAGTCAGAACACAAACAACAAATACAATCATGGTGAGTAGTTTTAAATTATATTTTTTTAAAACAATATTTTTCTTGCAAAAGGGGGTGCTGTTATGAATGTTTAAGCTATCTGTAAACGCTGGGCTCAAGGGTAAATATTGTGGCATTGGTGAGGCTCAAACTCAAAACTTTTGGCTCGTAGTTCGCTGCCGTAATTAGTATACAACACTACCAGACCACACTAAAAAAGTTAAGTGCACAGATAATTAATGTATTAGTTGTGAGTTGAATTCATATTAAGGCCGTTGTAAAGTAGCTTGTAGGGCGGGCGACTAGTACTAAATAATGAAATAAGTTTAATATCATACCAATATAAAACTGTAATGATAAAGTTAAGCTTAAAAAATTCATTTTCTATTTGGCTTATTACACTTATTCTTAACAAACAAAATCCTAGACAACAAAAGACTCGATTAAACATAATATTTAAGTGGTAAAAACCTGAAATAGCTGAATGGTGACCTAACAATGACACAGCATTGTCATATTGTGTTGTAATAATTTAACAAAGCTGGTGTATGATTATATTTCTTTTGTTCTATGTTTTACATATCATTAAAGCTTCTTTTTTTTTAACTATTTTTTGTTACAAAAATTTTGGTTTAAGGTTTATTGTATATAGTGGGTTTAAGATATTTTTATTTGGATTTTTAAGTAAATAAATGGTGTATTTGAACAACATAACATACACCTTAATTATATCCATAATTATGTTTAAATTTGAAATTCTGTGATTATTATTCCAACTGAGTAAGCATTCTTATATAATTATCTTATATATTTGTGTATCTTGCTTGAATACATTTATTGATTATCTATCCATAACATCTGAATTGTATTGGCTTGTCCTTGATAATAAAAAAAAATTTAAATGTTTATGTTTTAATTTACACTAGGTAATTTCTTATCCTATGATAGGCATTTTCTTTGTAGTAATATGGTTGCTATTAATATCTGCCTGCGATAATTAACCTGTACACCACGAATAACAGTTTTATTTATTATATATGGGCCTATAAATCGAGCATAGGTGTATGTATATTGTCCACCAAGCTTTTTTTTTTTAATTATTTTTTTTGAATTTTTGAATTAATTTTTAATTTTTAGCTTATGACAATCCAGTTTTAGAAAAAGAAGACCATAACCAAACCATAAACCGAATCAATGTGGTTCCAAGTTCGAAACCCTTCAACACCCAAGATGATTTCCCTTCACCGACGATAGTCGAACAAACGAGATCTTATTCAACTTCTGAAACTATTTTACCTCGACGTTCGGATACTGAAATGAAAATGGCAAAAATTGGTAGGAAAAATTGATTTTTAATGTCATTTAATTGTTTTAAAATTAATCACAGTTAATATATTGCTAAAAGAATCAGAAATTGAATTTTGTTTATTTTAAATGTATGGAAAAAATGTAAACTAAAAACAATTTTTGTTCGGTGACAAATTTTAATATTTGCTTGAATATTTATTTTTTTTAATTAGTATATAAACTTATTTTTTAAAAGCAACAAACACTACAGTATTACTATCACTTACATTCATTTAAATTTGTAACACAAATACCAATATATATAAATAGAATTATAATCAATACGAAACTTCTTTATTTAAGAAGTTTAATAAAGTTTCTTAAAGTATCACTTTGATTAAACATAAACATTTATAGCTTTGGTAAATCAAAAATATTCTATTGTTGGATCAGTGTAATATATTCACACAAAATAAACATTTTATATGTTTTGTGACAATCACAATATTTACACTTTATTTTTACAACCAATTGTCAGACCATGATGAGATTTGTGAGAGCAGTATTTTATCAGTCTTTAGTTCAAAAACCGACGACTTAAAACCTGACTCAAACGTTATTCCACAATGTTGGAAAACCCCTGTTCAACATATTGGTATAAAAGTCATAACTGTTGTCCAAACCATATTTGTTATAAAATGTAAAGGTCATAATCATCATGTAGTAAAACAAATATGCCTACAATATTTTTAAGATAGAGTTCAGATTTTTAAATAAGTCATCAGTATGTTTTGTCATATTATTAGATAATACTGTTGTAATGTATTCATGGTTTATGATAAAAAGAGAAATTTTTATTGTATTTTATCAGAAAAAATGGTAAATGGTGTCTTGTCTTTCATTTTCAAAAAACAATATTTAAATTTTTAAAGTCTTTTTTTTTTATATTTTTTAAATGAACTATTTGTTTTTAGGTATGAAACAAACTGGAGAATTTGAGTCAGATTCAGAAGAAGAAGAGCACCATGCAGGAATCAAATCGGTGGCTCCTCGTCCACAAACTGCTGGCAAACAACGACCCTTTACTCCTACTCAAGTTAACGAGGTGAGCTGACAATTTTTAATTAATTTTTAAAATTTTTTATTTAAAATTTTTTTTAATTCTGAGATTTGAAATTTTTGTTAAGTGATTAATAAAATGTTATGTATGACAAGGTGATCATTAAGTATATATACTTGGACCCTTAAATTTTTATATAATGTTATAATAACTATTCTGTGTAACTTTGTTTTATAAGTAGACTCCATCAACTTTTTAACGACTAATTGATTTAAATTATGTGGCTTCTAGGTTTAGAAATTTAAAAATTAAAAGATTTTTTATATAAAATTTTATAAATTAAATTAAACTGAATAAATTTATTGTTATTATAATTAAATGAATGTAAATTTCAATTTTTAAATATTTATAACACAGCTCTGACATATAAGAAATACAAATAATCAATTTTTATTGATTATTTTGTGGTGTTATGATATATTACACATAAAAGAAATCTAGTATTTGATAAATATATTGAATTTCTGTAAAGCCCATTTGTATTTGTTTATTATTGATTTGTCTAAAAGCTAAATTTGTTTTGTTATGTAAGAAAAGGAAAAGTACACAAAAAAATATTTAAATTTTTGATTTTTTTTTAAAATTTTTAAGTAAATTTAAAAATAGCAAATTGGTGGTTTTTGTATGGTTATAGTTTATTTTTTAAGGTAATTTTTTGTTATGTTTGTTGTTAAAATAGGTATTATAAAAAAAAAGAATTTATGTTTTGTATAATATTGAATATTTGTCTTTATTCAAATTTGGATATAATTTATGTAAAACATTAAAATTTGCTATTTTGTCATTCATTTTTATATTAAAAAACAATTTTTTGGGTGTATGTGAATTTTTAATTTCTTTGTTTGAAGAAAAACGGCCAAAACTCGACAAAATTCAAGTTTCAAAACATTCCCCTGTCATTCAAATATGACTTTAAAACACCAGTGTTGCCAATCATAAGCCACATGTCTGACTTTGGTATATTCTCGTCCCCACACTACGAAGAGAAATTAATACCACGGAAACACTCGGAGAATCATTCAACGAGTTCAAGCCCCTTGCCCCAGTTTCCGGGAAGTCCCACAACCCCTTCCATGCCTAGAACAAGTTTAACAGCAGTGAGAAACTGTGTGCTTAGTGCTTGAATTTTTTATTTTTTTTAGAGCTTGAATTTTAGTGAGTTGTACTGAAATTTCTTTGAGGTTTTGAAATTAACATTTTTACAGTGTTGTGCTTTAAATAAGTCCTTAACTTTGATTTTAGTGATAAATGCTTAAAAATGGCAGCTCAATTTTTTCGATTTTTACCAACTTCTGAAAATTTTTTAAGGTTTGCCAAAAGTTAGAAATTAACATTTTTTAAGTTTTGAGCTTAAAAATGATGAGTTGTTAGTAAAACCTTGATTTTAGTTGTAAATGCTTAGAATTGGCAGTTTTATATCTTGATTTTTTAAGCTTTAATCTTAGTAATTTAGCAAGTTTGTTAGTGCTTACTTAAACAAATTTGCAAAGTTGATTTTTTAAGTGATTTTAGAAAGGTAGTGTTGCCTAATATTTGTAAAATTAGAGTAGTTTTTATTAAAATTTTGATCCTAACTTTTATTTGATGATGGTTTTAAATAACTTAACTTTAAGTGAAACTAACTAAATTTTATAAAACCCTAATAGCCAAAAAAAGAATAGGTTTTTTAGATCTAGGCTTACTATATAAAACTTTTCTAACAGTTTTAGCAAAGGTAGTTTAAAATATATGTTAAGACCAGGTTTTTAGCATCTTTTACAGTAAGTTTTATATATTACTAGATAAAAGGTGGAATAGATGATATGAAAATAGAAGATCTATTTGAAAGTTTAATTGAGTTAGATAGCACAGAAATTAGCCAGAACAAAGAAGAATGTTTAAAACATAACAGAAATGTTAAAATACAAAACTGGACTCAAAATTGTGAAGTTATCGCCCAAAGGTGCGTTGTATATTTTTTTGTTTTTTTTTTATGTTTTTTTAACCTACAATTATCAACATTTTTACACTTTTTTAGGCCCTTTAATCTATATTAAATTATCAAAATATTATTCTAAAATTAAAATAGCTTTAAACGATCTAAACACAGAATATTAAATTTTTAAATTTCCAATTTACGAGTTACCATTATTACCTTAAATTGAATAAAAAGTGGTGTTATTATGACATCACAAAGAAACACAAAAGATAATTATGACCATGTAAAACGACTAACATTAATATTTCATAAACAAAGACGAAATTTCGTCTATTCTATTCCATATTAATTATTAATTAGATTTTAATGTTAATTGTTTTTTTGTGGCACCAAGTAATGAAAAGTTTAAATATTTAAAAAACTAATTATTTTGTGACTAAGTCTTAAAAGTAAGGCGCTTAAAATAACTAAGTTTTTAATAATTTAAATAATTTCAATATAAAAAAATTAGAAAATTAAATATTAATGCTAAGATAAATATAATTAAACATTTAATATAAACTTCAATAAAATAAATGACCCCTTTAAAAATTGGAAAAATATTGTTTATAAATGAATTTTTTTTTAAATTTATTCGAAATTTTAAATTAAAATTTAATATTTAAAAAAAAATTGTCTTTAATATATTTTTAATCCTATTTTGTCGATATAATATTTATTCACATACTTATTAAGGATTAGAATATATTGAAATAGGTTAAATCTATATTATTACGATCTTGTGGTTGATTTCTCTTTATTAAAAATTAATCTTTTAAAATTGAAATACTAATTTCTATTAAAAAAATGTCAGAGATTAAACAATATTGTAAATTTTTTTTTTTTTTTAATTAATTTTATTCAATTTTTTTTTTTTAACCAATTTAAAAATTTTTCTCAAAGCAAGTTTGAGAACCAACAACCTTCAAATTTAACCACAAACGACCCGACTACGTCTCTTATGACGTCACTATCTACGTCACCATGCCCGAACGATGACGTATGGTGGTTGTTAATTCGATTAAAATACAACCTTACTAGAATGAATTCTCGTATTCAAGTCCAAGAAGAAAATAAATCTAAAAACCAATTCCAAGCCACTGATAGTATTACAAGCAGTGAAAGTAACACAACTAATATAAATCAGGGTTGTAACCATCCCCAGAACGCCTCAAATTGTTGTTTTCTGCTTGAGAACGACCCTTACTCGCAAAACACTAAAGATTGGGAGATTGTTGTCCGCTTATGCGCCGAACTTAACAAGTTAATTTTAATGGGGAATAAAATCGTGATGACGTCACCTGAAACGTCACAGTTACGTCATTGTTTGGCGGATTCGAGTTTTATCGCGGCCTCTGACGTAGTAAAGTCGATTTTGGACGAAAAATCTTCGATTTCGGAAATCATCGAAACCATCGAGAAATTATTGGCCGATTCTCCGCGTCATAATATAGACGTGACGTCATATCTGCTGACGTCATCAAGTTGTGGTAACAATAATAAAATGCAAAGTGTATCACAAGCTAGCAGTCAGGTTAGATCGTTTAATATTTAGGTTTAGTAAAGATTAGTAGTATATATAAGAGATATAATAACATGTACAAAGGTTGGCATAGAGGTTATTAGATATAGCATAAAGTTAGATGGTACATTAGGTTAATAAAGTGAATATAACGCCTTTAAAAAGCAGTTAACAAAATCAGATTTTGGGAGGAGTTATGCAAAAAATTGATATTTAAATTAATAGTTTTAACACTAAGAAACAAATAAAATAGGGTTGCTTAAAATCTGTTTTTTAAATTAATCTTTTTTTACTACCACTAACAAATTGTTTAGTCTAAAAATAAACTAATATTAATTGTTGAGATTTTTACAGCCTATGCAGGAATCAATAGTTTTATAGAATATTTTTCTTGTGTTATTGTTTTAAAGTTTTTTTTAGTGGGTTATTTTAGGCGGGGTAAGGGTGGGTAAATCATGGGTTTGCACTCTCAAAATTAACCTCTGTTAGTTGAGAAAAAGTTTTGTTAAATAAAAAGGGGTAAAGTAAGGCTGTTGTTATTTCTAAAGGGGTAAGGGTGGTGGGGTTAAGGGTGTGTATTGTTGTTAATTTTAAATAGGTAAAAGGGGGTTGTTACACCACCTAAAATTAACCTATAAGGGCAAAAGAAAAGTTTTATAATTAGAAGGGGGTTGTTACTTTTTGGTGTATTGCTGTTTAACCATTACAACGTAACTAACTTGTTTTTATTAAACGCAGAATCTTCCTGTTGATAAAGATGCAACGATCGGTATGAACCAACTATCACCCGATGGAATGAATTTGGATGATTTAGAGAAATTTGCGATGCAGCCGGCACCACAGGTAAGTGAATTATACTATAAAATCTTTGTGTAAACATTAATACTTTTGGCATGTTTTAAATCATTAAATTGATTTTGTCATTTTTTCCCGTCACATTGTTGTTATATTAATTGTATATCGTATTTATTATTTACTTTTATCAATGTGCGAAAAACCAAAACAAAAAAATAAATAAATAAAAAATAAATATGTAAATCGTAAATATTTTAAACTTTTTATTATATTACTATTTAACTTTATCTAACGAATTTCATGGTCAAAATATATCCTTCAGGGCTACACGGTCAAATGTCGAATCTCCCGAGATAAGAAAGGGATAGATCGACATGCCTACCCTACATACTACCTACACTGCGAGAAAGATAACGGAAAAAAGGTAACTACAAAAATTATTTGATTTAAAATTTCTTATGTATTGTTACACTTAAAATTATATAATTCTTGTTCTTTTTACGTTTTTTAACAATTTTAAGCTGTATAAGAAGTAAGATTTGTAGGGTATCTCTTGCGCTATAGACGTAAAAGTAGTAAGAAAATGACAAATAATGATAAAATAATTCGTTAGTATTAAAATGGCAACAACATACTAGCAAATACCAAAATGAATATTAAACTATCTGTTAAAAAACATACAATATCATTTACCTAATATTAACATTAAAAAAAAGCAAAAAACGACGTTTAAAAAAATATTTAAGAAAGATAAATTTGAAGCCATGATTTTGCAATTTTACCCGTATTTTTAGCCTTAAAAATAACATGAAACCAAGCGTAACTACACCGTAAAAATCACTTATGTTGCAGAACCTTTCTAATTGGTCACGTATGACCTGAGTACTAGGTATTAAGATTTTACAAAAACAAGATTGCTGCATATTTTTAATCTTTAATTTCTTTCAACTTTCGGTTTCGTTTGGGCTAAAATTTTTACTAAAACTATACAGAATAAACATGTTATTATTTAAACTATGTTATACGCTATTTGTTACGTAATTTTCAATATATTTTGACATGTTATTTTCCAATATTTAAGATGATAATTACATTTTTTACACATGTAGTTTACTATACTTTAAAACTGTTTTTTTTTAAAGAATTTTTAAATAAATAATAAATTAGTTTCTGGCAACTATATTTATGTAATAACACCTAATAAATATATTAATATATGTTTAAATATTTAACAAAATTCTTTCAATATCCCAGGTATTTGTGCTAGCTGGTCGAAAACGTAAACGAAGTAAAACTTCGAATTATTTGATTTCTGTGGACGCGACTGATCTTTCTCGTGGAGGGGAATCTTTTATTGGTGAGTTTATCATTTCAACAACTTTCTATACTTTTAAAATAGGCTTCGTTGTTTACCATTTTACAGTATCAAATAATTATAAAATTGGTGAAGAATATACAAATATAAAAACTAATTATTTACGATTTTAATTAATTAATTATCATTTTAATTCGTTAATTACCGTTTGATTATTTTAAATTGTTGTTTAAGTAGTGTGGGTAATACGTAAAAGTAAAACTTCTTTTTTAAATTTTAAATCACACATTTTTTTTAAAAAAGAATTTTAGTTTAGTTTTAACGCACCACAGCATATCTTTACTTGATTACTTTTATGCTTGATCGCAAGACTTAACATTAGGGCGTTAATAAAAACAAACTGATACCGAAAACTAACAACAACCCTATTATTAACATATTAACAGTTTAATATAATAACATTTATAAATATATGTAATAAACCCCTCAAAAAAAAATTTATTAAGAGAAACAAAAACAGACACTTATAACCCAAATTTCGTTTATTTAATAACATTTCTGCTTATTGCAGGTAAACTGCGATCAAATATGATGGGCACAAAGTTTACAGTTTATGATAACGGACTACAGTGGGATAAGTCCGGGGTATCCTCGGATCGGGGAAACTTGAGAGAAGAGCTGGCCTCGATTTGTTATGAGACGAACGTGCTCGGGTTTAAGGCAAGTTTTTTTGTATATTTATTTATCCTCGATGTGGGAAAGTCGAATGCGCGACTTAAACATAGTAACATTTGGTACTCCAACCCAGTCTCGAGTTGCATGTGGCAGTTTGGGATATTATAGATTTTAATTGCCCAATAATTATACTGCTGATTAAGTGCCTGCTCAGCAGGAGTTTATAGCGTCTTACTCAAGGGCACTACAGCATGAGAGCAGTGGGGATTGAACCCACGACCTCATGTAGTGAAGCTAAATGTTTTGACCATGTTTTAAACAAAATACAAAAAATAAATTTAAATTTATTTATTCATTTAAATGGATTTAAAGTTTTTTTGATAAAGTTTCGGTTTTTCGGAATTAGTTTTAAAAAATTATTAAAACGCCCCTTTCTTCATTGACGTTTTACATAAATTATATCTTCAAAATAAATGTATATTTATATTATATACAAGTTTAAATGTATATATATAACCATAGTAATTATGTATAACAATTTTCAGGGCCCTCGTAAAATGACGGTTGTTATTCCTGGCATGGATGCAAATTACGACCGAGTCAAATTTAAACCAACTCATGTAAGTTATCTGCATTTAAAGTCATAACAAAACCTTTGCTTAGCAGAAGTTTAGACTGTTTATAGCGTCTTAAACAAAGGCGCCACTGCATAAAAGCAGTGGGAATTGAACCCAGGACCTTATGTGGTAAAGCCAAGTGTTCTGACCACTACACCACGCTACCAAAATAAATATAATTCAACCGAGCAAAATTGTTTGTTAAATTTTTGTTGAAATTTGTTATGGTTTTACTTATTTTTGTGTTTGTTTTAAATATAGGAACGTGAAACGATATTAGCAAGATGGCAGAATAGAATTCAAGACAATTTGATCGAATTAACAAACAAAACTCCAGTTTGGAACGACGGTAAACACTTTAATAATATCAGTTTAGTTAACACTTTTTAAAGTTAAAAAAGCCTCGCTAAAAACTTGATAAATTTTTCATTTTAAGGCTGCTTAAGATTTAAGGGTTTAACTTTTACTGCTTTTTTACCTAGAGCAAGGGTAACGGTACTATCTCTTGTAAGAATAATGGTTATCTCATGTCACTTCAATATTAATTTAAACTTGTAAAATCTATTTAAGACTGTGTTTCAAATCTTACTGTGTGGGTAATTCGTGTAATCAATCTTTCAACATTGAGGATAAATCGTTGTTAAAACTAGAATTATATTTTACAGACACCCAGTCTTATGTGTTAAACTTTCGCGGTCGAGTTACTCAAGCCTCGATCAAAAACTTTCAAATCATTCACCAAAGCGATCGTAAGTTTTAAACTTTAATCTTAATATATAAAAGGCTTTTATTAGTTATAAAACATGCCTAAAAATCAATTAATGTAAACAGGCAATATAACGTATTGGTCAAAATTCTGAGTTTAATCTTTACCACTCTCATGCTGTAGCGCTTTTAAGTAACCTCTATAAACGATATAAACTTCTGTTGAGCCAGCACTTAATCAGCAGTTTAACTATTTGGCAATTATAATCAATAATATCTCAAACTTCTAAAGTCGACTCGGGTCTGGGTCAAGGTAGGAAATGTTACTCAATGTTAAGGCTTTAAAGTTAGCCTTCCCACATCAAAGATATTAAATATTAAAAAAACTGTTTGTTAATGTAGAATTTTTTATTTTAAGTTTTTATTTTTACGTAATTCTATTTTTTTACTAATTTTATTTTTACGTAATTCTATTTTTTTACTAATTTTTTTTTATTACAGCTGAATATATAGTGATGCAGTTTGGTCGAGTAGCTGAGGATGTATTCACAGTTGATTATAATTATCCTTTAAACGCTGTCCAGGCTTTCGCAATCGCTATGTCAAGTTTCGACAGTAAACTAGCTTGCGAATAAATTTATTATTTACATAAATATAGGTAATTTAAATGGAGATACTTTAAATATTTTGAATAACGCAAATAGGACATCTTAAATAACGCAAACGCAAATAGGGCATCTTAAGTCATTTAAAAAAAATGTAATTTAAATAAAAAGTATTTTTTTAATGTTTTTTAATTATTGGGCAATTTAAAATAATATTTTTTTTTTTGGTGCAAAATTTTTTAAATTTTTTTTTAAAAATTTTTTTAGCAAAATTTTTTTTCAACCTATAATTTTATCTACAAAGATACGTCAATTAAATACGGGTGCTTTCTTGTGCTTATTTTTATTCTTGTTTAAATAGTTTATTTTTGAAACTGTGGTTCGTATTATTGTTATATTTTCGTTGTACAGTTTTTTCTTTAATTAAATGTAAAGAGTATATAATATGAAACTTTTATTTTTAGCTTAAGTTTTTGCTATTATCCATGATTACACCGATAAAATATTATATTTATATTTTAAAGAATGTTAAATACTTATCTTTATAAACGTTTTACTTAAAAATTATAAATAAACCCAGTATTATTTTTACATGAATTTTTTCTTAGTTTTCTAACCGGGTGGTGGCGCAAGCAATTTTTTTTCTCGCACTTTATTCTTTGTTCAACTTTTATTGTCATTGTTACCTTTTTATGACGTAATGTCGCGTATTGCGTGCTTAAAATTCTAGTATTAGTTTGTTTTGTTGCAAATTCGGTGCTTTTCGTTTAAAATTTCAATTTTTGCTTACTCAGCAATTTCTTAACTTTAACGAATTTGAATTATTTTTTATTCAAATATCTTACTTATACTACTTTATAGGAAATTAATATGTTAATATTAAACTGCCTACTTTAAACTATAGTTAAATTTAAATAACATTGCTACTCTAGGAACATTTATGTTATTCTGATAAAATTTTAAAGCCAAGCTACTGGTGCTGTATTTGTAAATATATTTTGAAGCTCATTTTCTGAATTGGGACCAACTTTGTAAATTTCTTTTCGTTGTATCAACCATATTTAAATGTTTTTATCAACGTTATTTACATTTTTCATATAATTTAAACTGATACAAAAATACCGGTGTGTTTGCTAATAGAAAATATGGTAAAGGTATATAAATAGATTAAAATATATTTAGGCATAAAGATCAGGTTAAAAGTTTTATTTTTTACTTAAAAATCTAGTGTGGTGTAGTGGTCAGAACATGTCTTTACTACATGAAGTTTTAGGTTCGAACCTCACTGATCTCATGCTGTAGCGCCATTGAGTAACTCGCTATAAACGGAATAAACTGCTGATATGCCAGCACTTAATCAGCAGCTTAATTATCGGGCAATTATAATCTATAATATTTCAAAAAAGCAATTTGAGACTTGGTCGGGGTAACTAATGTTACTCTATGTTTCGTAAAGTCGACCTTTCCACATTAAGAATAAATAAATATAAAAAAGTTAATGACTAAATTTAATTTTAAAAAACACTTTATTTAGTTTACCAGGTTACCAGCATGCAGGTTTGTTGACTTTAGAATTAGATCATGCGTGTAAAACTAAAACGTCACGAATGATGTTCTGTTAGTAACGCTTTCTAAAGCGAAATTTCATTGATTTTCGTTGCTTTCTAGTTTCTTAATATGGTTTAAAACGTTGTTTTAATGATTAGGTAAAGTAGGGAAATGTAAAAATATGTGATATTATGTTTTAGTTTGGTCAGATGCTTGTTTTTTTTAGAGATTAAAGGTTTTTTTATGTGTTTTTATTCTTTTAATATACAAATTACAATCTGACAAATATATTGTTTATTTTGTAGTACTTTAAATGCGCATTGAAACTCTAAATTTAGAGTAAAATACACGAAAAGCAAAAATATATTAATATTTATCTTAATTTTTACTTTTTTATAGTTTAAAAGAAATTTATATTTTAACCTTTTTATAGCAGAAAAGTTACAAACTTAAGAGATTAAAACCATTAAATAATGGAGGGTGGCGAAGAACAAAACTTGTTGCTGATCCAACAATTAAAAGATTTAATCAGAGAGCGAGATAAAGAAGTTGATGATAAAAATAAATTGTTGGCGGTAAGTTGAAAATATTATCGTAATAATTTACAAAATTAGGATCACAAATGTTGTCTGGCTCTAGACAAAACAACGTGCCGTTTACCATAGGAGAGAATTCTCCTATTCGTAATCCAGACGAGAGAATTCAGGAGAGTCGTAATGTAATTATGTGTTGTCTACAACCGAACAACATGCATGACCCCAAAATTAATGTTAAAGTAATTTCAAAAAAAAGAATTACTGTTCTTTCGATATATCAAGCGCATGAATTTGTAGTTACTCTAAAAACCCAAATGCACAGAGTCAGCAACGTGTAGTACATATTATTACCTCTATAAGCAGGAAATAGTTTAACTAAAAATGTATGGTTAGACCCCAGTCTGGAAAGTAGGGCAGCATGCGCGCACAAGATTTTTTTCGTTTAAAAAATGCACGTTTGAAATTGGCGTTTTGCACGCCTGGTTTTTAAGTAAATGCAAAATTAATAATAAACATAAATCACGCATGCACGCAAAGACTGAAAATTTTAGTATGCGTACACGCACGGTCACGCCAATTTTTACTCTTGCACGCACGAGATCTCATCCAAACTGCCCTACTTTCCAGGCTGGGTTAGAGCAAGCAAGGTTATAGTTTAAGTTAATAGTAGTAGGAAATACCATAGTTAGTTGCACATAAAGCTTAATAAGCGCGTTATGTTTACATTGCCCACCAAATATGGTCTGACTAAAGCACTATGAATTATTCAAGGTGCCTGAAAATTATGGTTTCCAATATTTTTAGGATTCTGAAGCAAAGTTGAACAAAGCCCGTCTTCAATTAAAAGCAAAAGATGCAAAACTTTCTTCAATCACTAAACAAAAAAAGGGTGGAAAACCTGTGGATACTGTACGTTAATTCAACAACTTATTATATTATTATATACTTTTGGTTAAAGTTGAATGGAATTAACATTGTTTCAATGCATAATTTTTTCAAATATTAAAAACAAACAATAAAAATGCTTACAAAACCACTGAAAGTTTCATGTAGATGTTAAAATCCTACTTATTTAATTTTACAGACATCTTAGCTTTATTAAATTTTATATCTTTGTAGGGCAACTGGTTTTTTATTTAATTTATGAATTTTTGTTAATTCTAGAATGCAGATAAACAGAGAGGAAAACAATTACTTCATCTTAAAAAGTTGGAGGAAAAAGATGCCGTCATTGTTAAACAACAACAATCTTTAAAGGAAAAGGTAATGAGTGGGTTTTAGTAAAATGTGTTAAGCATTAACTACCTATATATAATAAAGCTTTTTGACAATATGTATGTTTTTTGACAATACAAATGTCTAATAATTGCTTTTAAAATTAGAAAAATCAAACTGGACAAGCAGTTTAATACAACTAGCCATAAAAAATTTTTAATTTAATAAATTATAAAACAATGTTTTGTTAAAAAAAACTTTTTACACTATGCTTTTATTTACTAAACACTGGTTTTTAAACAGGCCTATTGTTTTTATTTTATAGCAAGAAAAATTTGTTCAAATGGAGAAAGATTTCCATGAAAAGCATGCGGCTCTTTCAAAACATTTCGAGGAAATATCTTCTAATCCAAATCTTAATACGAACAATAAGAATGCGGTTGGGGTAATTTCAAATTTTTGTTTTGTAAGACCAAGCAGCGTGGTGTAATGGTTAAATCACTTGACTTCATTATGTGAGGTCTGAAGTTCAATCTCCTCTGTTCCCATGTTGTTAAACTCTAAGTAGAGCACTATAATTGGTATGAACTCTTGCTAAGCCTAAAACAATTAGCAAATCACTTCTTGGGTATATATATATACATGTAATCAATAATATTCTAAACTACCAAAGTTAACTCGAGACTGGGTCGAAGTAACAAATGTTACTCTATGTTTAGATTGTAGGTCTTTTACATTAGGGGTTAATAAAAAAAAGAAAATAACGTAATGACTATTGCAAATTTAGTAAACACTTAGTTATTGATTTTTTATGTAATAATTTTGATATCTAGGATACCAGCCTTATAGAGGAATTATATGCAGCTATATTGACAAAAGACAAAAAAATATCGGATTTAATTTCTAAGGTAGATGACAAGGATAAGGAATTACAGAAATCACAACTCATAATTAAGGTTTGAAATTCTAGGTTTCTTTTATTAAACATTTTTCACAACATTTTTTATTTAAATTAAGAATAAAGTGTATTGGTAACAAACAATAAAAATTGAACCAAACTATTTCAAATTTTTATTATGCCGCAGCTGTTATTAATGCCTAGGGACCCTTTTAAAATATAAATGTAGTAATTAATAATCACTTAACCTAATCTTACTAAATAAACACAACATTGCTTACTAATGACCTGGTTAAAAATTAGTTTGTGATTGTTTACTAAGCATTTAAATCTTAAACTGTAAGCTTATGCAGTAAACCAATAAGTTTAAATGCTGTTTATATAGGCCATGTATGTATTGCTTGTGCTTTAAATACCATATAATATGCACTAATATGAAATCAATAAATAGTGGAGCTTAGTGGGCGATATGCATGTAGGACCAATTTATAGGCCTACAAAATAAATAAAACTGCTGTTTGTGGTGCCTGCTTAAAGTACTAGCAAAAATATTATTTGAAAGATAAATAAAACTGCTGTTTGTGTTGCACAGGTAAATTATCGCAAGCATATATAAATTGAGAATTGCGACAATAACTTGAGAATTGCGACAATATTACCTAAATTATATTGTAGGGCTAGCTATTAACTAGTATACATAATGTAACTACCATATAGTTGTAAACCTATGTCTATTTTAATTTACATTTCTAAAGTACAACATAATTAACTTTATCTTTTAATGTTTTTTATTGTGTAGTAAGGCAGTTACTTAATATAGCATATTACTATAAACAGATTGGACCTAAAAAAGAAAATTTAAAAATTAATTTAATTTTAGGATTTGGAATTCCAGCAGCAAGAACAACAGAATAAAGATAAAATCTGGGAAGAAATCTTAAACGAAATAAAAGTTGAAAATATTGAACATGAAAATAAACCGAGTTATGTTCAAAACTTTATCATGGATTTAAAAGATGAGGTATGGTCATGTTTTTAAATTTTTAACCTAATTTAGTAAAAACTTAAGTTTTGTTTTCAAAGCTAATAAAAAGTAGCATTAAATAATTGATTGTACAATAAAAATTTTATATTTAAAAAGAAATAGTATTAATATTAGGTAAGGTTTTTTTTTATATTAAAATTTAATGTCATGGCTACACTTTCAATTATTGATTTTTGTCACATTTAAATGGAATTAATATTCTTTTTTTGTATTTAACAAATTTTTGTTGTTTTAAACTAAGACAAACATATTAAGAACATCATTGTTAATATAATAAAATTTATATCTGAATCACTTAAGGTTTTTTTGCATTCATTTTTACAGTTATAAAAAAAATATTAACCTATCATTAAATGTATAGTAGGTATAGAGTTGGGTATGTAAAAAAAATATTTTAAACAACCTTAATAGATAAAAGAAATAAGGCGTTGATCGTAAAGTTTAAAAGTTGGTTTGGGGACTATAAACTACAAGTTATCCTTAATTATCTAAAAACCACATATTTTTTTTGTATATATCTTTATCCTCGATGTGGGAAAGTCGAATGCGCGACTTAAACATAAAGTAACAACTGTACTTTGACCCAGTCTCGAGTTTGCCGATAATTATACTGCTGATTAAGTGCTGGCTCAGCAGGAGTTCCTACCGTTTATAGCGCCTTACTCAAGGACGCTGCAGCATGAGAGCAGTGGGGATTGAACCCACGACCTCATGTGTGGTGTAGCAAGTGTACTTACCACTACACCACGCTGCCGGTTATATTGCAAACCAAAATTTCTAATTTTAACTTATATTTTAGATTGTAAGACTTAATGAAGTTTTACAAGGAAGAATGGAGACCATTAACGTAAAAGAAGAACAAATACTTCAAATTAAAAGAGAAAACGAAACACAACTACAAGATTTTTATGATACAACTTCACAGAAAGACCAAGTAACCTTTTATTGATTTTATTAATGCTAGAGAAGGACTGATTTAAAAAATATCTTTAAATGCCAATCTGAAATAATAAAAAAATTGTTTTTTATAATCAAGTTTAAGTTGCCTTTAGAATAGTTAAAAACTATTGTTTTTTTGCTAGTTGGTACAGTCGTTTAAGCGGAAACTCCATGAACAAGATGAAGTCCTGAGTGGAAAACTCAAGGTCATTGAACTCCTACAAGACGAACTTCAGGATAAAAGTGAAGACCATAAGGTACACAAATGACAAAACGTTGTTTTAAAATATTTTAATATTTTAAGATGTAAATGATTTTTTTATGCTTATTCATTTTTAATTTGGTACAACTTCATGACCTAAACATAAAGTTTTATTTGTAACTCCGAATTAGTCTTTAGTTGACTTTAGTAGTTATTACGGTTTATAATAGCCTTATAATCAAGTTTTTTTTTTTATTACTTAAAAATAGTAATTTTTAACATTTAAAAAAAAAAATCTATTTTCTTATCTTTAATTTTTTGCTTTTTTAATATTAGACTTCTTTGTTTAAAGCAGGTCATAGAAAACTTAACTTTCCTTGGAATCTAAGTTGTTATTTATTAATATATCCTAACTCAGTATCATGATGTACCAGTTTAAGATATCACCAATTTGTTATAATGTTTGTTTAATAATTTATTTATTTCTAACAGGAATTTCACAAAACAATCAGCATTCTACAACAGAACCTAAGAGAAAATGTGGAAAGTAAACAACTATTACTAGAAGAAATCAAAAAATTACAGAATGTTAGTTTAATTTTTTTTTCTTCACAGTTTTGTTTTTAAAATTTAGCAAAGCTAGTTTACTTGTAAAATAATGACGATAAAGTTATGTTATTTTTAATTCTACCTTTAGAAAAAAACAGGTATTACTACATAAATCAATTAAATATTAACTAGCTCGTAATTTATTGACTTTTGTAATAAAACCATGTCTTAAATATTTAGGTTATTGAAAATAAAGTCTTAGAAATAAATGAAATTAAAACTAAACATTCTTTTATGGAGGAAAATTATTTAAATAAATCTGAAAATGAGGTTCCAAATAAAGGTAAGTTTTCTATACTTTTTTGTTACATATCCACCATTTAAAATGTATATTGTTATACTTTTACTAAGGCTCTATCAGTAGCCTAGTGTATGGTAAGAGCACTTGGCTTCAATGCAAAATATATATTGGGTTTAATTCCTACTGTATCCGTTCTGTAGTGCCTTTTAGTAAATTTCTATAAATAGTACAAACTTCTGCCTAGCTAAAACCAATCAATCAGCGTTTTAGTTATCTGGCGATTAAAATTAATAATATCCCAAACTACCGAATTCAACTTGAGACTTGGTCAGGGCATAATTAATAAATACAATAAAATATATTTATATTAATTAAGAATACATAATGTAACACAATAGTGCTATAATTTGCACTATATACTTATGTTATATTTTTATGTATTGTAATTCTAATATAATAACTTCCTACATGTCAATGTGAACAAGTTTTTTATGTTGCTATTTTTATGTATAGCCATATATTAATGTTAGTAAAATGTTGATAATTTTGGGCATTTATTTAGAACTACTAGAAGAGTTGCAGCAGCTTAAATCAAGTTTTTCACAAATCAAAATCGAAAATGATTCTTTAAAATCTGAAATCCAAGAAATTTTAAATCAAAATTTTGAGAAAGAAAGCAAGAATAAAGAATTAGTTTTACAATTAAACGAAAAAGCAAAGGAAGTTACACAACTGAGTTTTCAAAATTCAAAGTTAAAAAACGAGAAAGAAGAATTAAAAGAGAACTTTGATGAAAAAATGGAGAGTTTATATAAAACAAACCAAGAATTAGAAAGCACCGTGATTGACTTTGGAGAGCGATTACAAAAATCGACAAAAACTTGCAATGAGCTGAAAGAACAAAATAATGAATTTATAAACGAGATCGTGAAGCTTAAAAATGAAGAAGATTCACTAAAATCCGAGGTAATAAATCTTTACAATCAGAACACCCAACTAGAGGTCAACTTCAAGGGTATGGAGGTCAAATTATTCGAAACCCTAGAGGACAACGATAATTTATATTCACAAGTTCAAAATTTTGGTTCTGAAATTGATTCTTCAAAGCAAGATTTTGAAGAAAAAATAGAAAATTTGTTGCAAAATAATCAAGAATTAGAAAATACTGTTATTGAATTAAAGAAAAATAATCAATTTCTGCTGGACAAAAGCACCCAACTAGAAGCTAAAGATAACGAAAGCACAACAAAAATTAACGACCTTCTAACTTCAGTGAATGACACTAAAAATCAGTTGCAAAATTTAACTGAAACTAATTTAAAATTAAAGGAAGATCTGAAGAATTCTGAAAAAACTATTACAAATCTAAACAAGCAAATGAAAACTGGTGCTGATATTTTGCAAGAAAATGTTTTATCGTTGCAACAAAATTGCGATAAGTTAAATACAGAAATACAAAGCCTTAAAAAGGAAAAACAAACTTTAAATTCCACTGTGCAGAATCTGACCACTGTTAATAATGATTTAAAAGCTGAAATGGAGCAGAATAAATCTGAAATTAACCAACTAAAGAACAACATTTCTTCAACTTTATCTGAAAATACAAAGCTTCAAAATGATCTTTCTGAAATGCAGATCAAATTAGAAAATAAAAAGAAAATGGTTTTTGAACTTCAGAATAAAAAAGATCTTCAATCTAATAACATGGCATCACAAATATTGGATCTTAATTCTCAGTTACAAGAAATACAAGAAGAGAAAACCAACATTTTAGCGGAAATATCACAAAAAACAACTGAGCTCAACAATTTTAAAGCTAATAACGAAAAACTTGAAACAACGTTAGGTTCTGTTCAACAGGAAAACAATGAACTTTTAACTAAAATGAATGATTGCCAAATTGAGTTAAAATCTGCAACAGAATTTTTGGAAAGTAAACAAAAAGATTTTATTGAAAGCCAGAGCACATTGCAAAAGGTAAGTTAAATAAATTATATTCTAAAGTTTTGTAACTGGTTAAAAAAGAAGTCTAAGTTCAAGGCATAATATGTAGAAAAATTGTTATATTTTCACAAATTGTTTAATAGTACAACATAGGTACTCATACTACTTTATTTTCTAATTAACAAAGATAAAATTTTTTTAAATAAAATATCTTAAAAGTAAAAGTGGCTAACTTTTAACTTTAAAATAAATATTTAATTTTTTTTTTGTAGATTTCTTTTGAATATTCGAACTTACAAGAAGAATTAAATAAAAGTAAACAGGAATTTGAGAGGTGGACTGAGATTGAAAATGAAAGAAAAATAAATGAACCAAAAGGTAAAATGATTTCAAATCTATGTTTAATTTAATATTGTATTTTACTGTGGTAAATCCTATAGCCTTATATATACTGCCTTAATAATTATACTAACAATTAAATTTTTTTCAATATATATATAATTATTAAAAAAATGTTTTTTTTAGTAGAAATGTTTCAAGAATTTGGCGGAAACTTTGCTGATAAGACAAATGTAAGTTTACCTTCATAAATAAAAACATATATTACCAGTAAGTGATGAATTAGGCTTTTATACTGCTTTGAATCTTACCTAGTCAATAGCCTGCTCTACATATTTGTTGTAATATGGTTGCAACTCTTAACTAATATTTGCATACAATAATTTACCTGCATCACAAACAACAGTATTTTTATTTTGAACCTATAATTTTGACATACATACAAACTGAGACATTTTATGGGCTCTTTAATTCGGACATACGTTCATACATATTATCAACTTAGCCTAATTTTTTTGTTTATTTAATAATTGGTATACAAAATTGTAATTGCTAAATTAATTTTTTTAACTGTATTACTAGACCATGCTGTTAACGATATTTTGTATAAATTTCTTTAGGGTGTTGAGTATTTACAATCCCAGTTAGCGGAGTTGGTCACTGAACAGGAATCCCAACAGAACGAACATTTTCACACAACGACCAAACTAAACTCACATATACAGAGGTTAGTGTAATATAATTATTTAGCATAGCCAAGGATTATAAAGTTCTATGTCAGTGTATATATATAGGATACATGAGTATAAATATACAATTTAAGTGTATAGGTATTAAATGTATTTTTTAGGCTGTTATCTGTTGAAAAAGCATATAACTACTTTTATTTAAATGTATAACTTTAAATAAAAATTTTAAGTATATAGCCTATATAGTTTAATATTTTTTTAATTTTTTGGATATTTAAACCCAGTTTTGTTTAAAGTTTTTATGTAGAACATAAATATTTTTGTATATTTTATAATTGCTTAGTAAAAATAGTTTTGGTTAGATACATTTTGTGGTTTTATCAAGTGGTTAATAATAACGTTGTACTATTAGTTTTCCCTTTAATTATTTTCTGGTTTTAGAACTTTTTTATTCACTAGAATTTAATTTTAAAGTTTTAAAAATTAGTTTTAGTTTACTTTTTAATAAATCTGTTTTTAATTATCAAAGTTTAATTAATTATTTAAAACTTTCTAACATTCGAAAAGGTGCTTATTACATAAATAAACAGTTATTTAAATACCATTACACCCCTAGGCTATAGACCAACACAATTGAACAATATTATGACATTTCTTTAGAAAAATTTAAATGTCTAACTTTTTATAAAAGCAATGCTGCATAATATCATGCTTTGGTGCACTTTGTTTACCTCTCTCTTCTATGAGGAAATAATTCTCTCCTATTCTTACTAGTCTGACACGTTGCAGTGTAGTGTCTGGTTACCTATTTGTTTTTAATGGAGTTAAAGTACTGATATTTACCCAAGGTTTAGCCGTGTACTTATATTAAAAGTATAGCCTATGCAGTTCTAAATTAAATTTGTAGTGTTTTTTGAAGGTTTAGAGTTTGTAGTTTTTGTAAAATCAAAAAAAAGGTATTATATATTTAAAGGTATATTTTTGGTGTTTAATTAGATAAGTAAATTAGTTGTGTTTTTGTTTTGTTATATTGTGCATTTTAGAAAGAGTTTTTGTCAAAGTAATATTTACCTGTATATAAATGCAAGTTGTATACACGTTATTTTGTTTTAAAACATGTATAAATTTAAAGATTTAAACTATTTTGCTGTTACTTAAGGTTAGAAGAAAGCATAAATAAATATAAGTAAGTGAAGATTATGTTTTTTGTAAAGGTTTATACTATTGTAATTTATTAAAATTGTTTAGTTTAGGTGGCAATTAATTAGTAGGCCTATTGTGAAGTTCTCATGAGAACCTATTTCCTCTTAAAATGCTGATTATGTTTTTATTATTGATTATTAATTACAATGTACAAAGTACATAAATAAGTTTAATAATGCAAGATATTATAACAACTTTTATTTTATATAAGTATAAATGCTTAATGGGTTATTTAAATGTTTTAAAAACTATTTTTAAGAGCATATAAGTTCAGCTTGTTTGTTTAATCGCTATATTAAAAGAACAGGAAATAATAAAATTGCTAACTCTTGTGCCATCTGTTAGTTTTGCGGGTATTTGATTAATTAGTTTTAAAGTTTAGTGAAATATTAAACTATTTTTTATTGATTTTAATATATTGTTGTATTTTGTATTTTTTAAATAATACAACTGTAAAATAAGAGTGTATTAAAATAGTGTTTTTAATAGTCTATTATAGGATTCTATACACATTTATCAGTAGTAAAACTTATTTTTATGACTTTTTTACAGGTATTTTAATTATTTTTTAACTTGTGTAAATATTAAAGGTTAACTGAAGAGAAACAACAATTATTGGAAGCTTTAGAAAAACAATCAGAAAATTTAAACGATGTTCTGAAAAAGTAAGACTTTATGTTACCTTATATTTTAATGAAATGGAACTTATAACATACAAACATAATAAAATAAACTGGATACTAACTAAATGGTTCTCACTTCTTACTATATAAACAAAATACAACTTGAGAATAAATTAGGTTACTAAAGTAAAGTTATGTTTAACTTTCGAAGCTTGAATTTTTGCAACAAAATAAATTAAATATTAAATAAAATATTAATGTTTAACTGTACAAAAGACTATTTAAGATTGGGTTCCTTTAATGTTACTTAAGAGGTAAAATTTTAACAACAGAAAAGGTAAAATTTTAACAACAGAAAAAAATCAGAGAAAAAACTAATAATTTTATCTTTTTTTTAGATATGAAGAAAAAGAACTAGATTGGTTAAAATTGGATCGATTGGTTGGGGAACAACATCAGACGTTAACGAACCTAAAGACCATTCAAAAGACCAATTTAATTGACCACCAGAGTAACAACAAAGAATTGGAAGATAAAAGAACTGAACTTGGTGTCTTAAAGAACAAATATCAGGTTTTAAAAAAAATTTTTATTACATTTTAGAGTTTTGATAAAGAGATATCTACATTAGTTATAAACCTTTTGTTTAAAGTGATTTTTACAGTGCATTTTTTTAAGTAAATTGTTTAAGTTTTTTAAATTGTTAGTGTTTTTAAATTTTTTTAACTGTTAAGAGATATTTAACAGGCATTAACTACTATTACTACTCCTATTTAACGTTAGTAATTACCCTTTTTAACTATACTGTCCCCTTTTTTAATCTATATTCATTTAACAGTTAAAGCCCTTATAGTTAAAGCCCCTTTCTTTTAATTTAGTAAATTTTCCCAGAATTTTAGTACATTTAAAATACTATAAATTTTTTGTAATGTGTTATAACTAATTAAATTTATTTGCAGGAAAAATTAGAAGAATTTTCCAGAATGTCAGAAATAAAAGAGAAAAACGAAAATGAAATTTCAGAGCTAACCAAAGAGTTAAACTTTTTAAAAGAAGAGAATAACAAACTGAATGAAAAGGTTAGTTAAGTAGATTGAATATTTTTTTATTTTAGTAAAAACACTATAAAGTTAGATAGCTTATTATTTTTAGGTTACCGACATATTAGTGAAAACATTTTACTGAATTTTTTTAAATGAAAACTTTTGTTCTAAAACGATTGTTTACTAACAATGAGACATTTTCTATTATCTTCTTTTGACCCTAGCCTTTAAATTTTTAAATCTTAAATTCTGTAAGATGTTGTTTTTAAAATTCTGTTTTATTTTTTTTTAAATGTCTATACAGTTAAATGTCTATAATAATTTTGGCAAATTAATATTTTTGAGACTACCAGATGTTAGGCATACAACATTGCCTAAAAAACTGTTTATAAATTCTACTTTAATTTTAATTTATTTGTTTTAGTCTAACCAAGATGTAGAGATGATAGAAACCTTAAAACAAGAAATAATAAACAATTATGAAACATCGGAAGCTAGTAACAAGAGTCAAAATGATGAAGTTAAAAGGTTAAAGGAGTTATTGCTTGATAAAGATGAGGTAATATTAGTTTATTAGTTTTTTTTCATTTTTTGTTGCACCAATTTTTGTAAGTTTGTTGATTTTTATGTCTTTAAATATTTAGTTATTTTTTTTGTTTCGTACCTTATTTAATTTTTTGTAAAAAGCATTAGTTCACTTTTTTTAATGTTTTGTTTTTTTAAAGATTTAGTTATTTTATTTAATTTTTGATGTAGAAATAAGCTTTTATATAGGTAATGGTGTACATTTTTCATATAAAACTTGTTTAAATTTGCATTTACATTTCACTAAGTATCATGACATACCTTAAAACTTATATAAGAATTATAAACATTACATTATAATTATCAGGACAAAATTTTTTTTATTTTCAGAAATTAAAACTTTTAAATGGTGACTTAGAAGAATATTCCAAAGAAATTGAAAATTTAAATTTTCATGTTTTGGAGAAAACTCAAGATATTGAGAAATTGAATGAGGATCTAAATGACAAGGATAATGAGGTAAATAAATAAATTAATTATATATTTATCCTTGATGTGGAAAGGTTGCCTTCACAGCCTAAACATAGTTTAGTTACCTCCTAACCTTTAGTTACCCCCAGTCTCGATTTGCATTTGATAGTTGTGAATATTTTTTAATTATTATTGCCTAATCAACAGTCTGCTGATTAGTTTTTGGATTAGCAGGAGTTCCCATTATTTATATCAACTTAATTGGCATAAAAACAATGGCGATTAAACATAATGTATAGAATAAAGTCTCTCATGTATAAATAAAGTCTTTAAACACTACTCAAGACTGTCCTTTCTAAACCGATTTATAAAAAAATATAATTCAAAGTTTACTTATGATTTATTTAGGTGACCAATTTACAAACTGAACTAAGAGATCGAGTTTTGGAGATTGTCGCTTTATCAAATCAACACCAGGGTGCAATAGAGAGCTCACATTTAAGAGCAGAGGACTTGGCAAGATATGTTGCACAAATGGAGGATAAAGTTAAACTCAGTGAGGATAAACAAAATGCACTCGAAGAAGAGGTAAAATGTTTGACCAAAAATAAAATCTAATTTATGAAATTTTTTTATTTTTTAAATTTTTGTTTCAAAATTATTAAACTATTAAATTAAGTAGCCTTTATTACTTGTTAATAATAAAATAAGTTGTAAGATTTGTAACCTGAAGTAATATAAATAATATTTTTAACAATAAAATATTACCAGTCGATAGCCCAACATAAGTTGGCATTTTTGTTGTTGTAATATAGAAGTTTAATTTATTTTTAAGCTTACAAGTTGGGCATTCATATATATTTTCCGCTGAGCCTTATAAAACAAATATAGTCTTATTCTTAATTTTGCTTTACAGCTTGAATTAATGAGAGAAAAGTTGTCCCAAAGTGACCAAGAAAGTTTCAACTTGAATCAAAATCTGGAGAAAAAATTAAATTTTTATCAAACTGAGATTTCTGAGCATGAAGATAACCACAAACTACTAATGGTAAATTTAAATTAAGTTAAAGGTTTTAATACTACTGCTATATTTGTTTAGGGTTTTACTCACTACTGCCACGGTGTACCATTTTTTAGCGGGGTTAATAAGACTTTAGGTTCAGTTCCAGTGGCATGCAGTTGTTTTCATTATTTCAAAGCCTATTTTAAAATTATTTTGCACTACACTAGTTAATCCTACAGGGCGCAATGTAATTGTTGTAATATGGTTGCAACTCTTATCTTTTATGTGCTCTTGATAATTTACATGCGCACCACAAATGGCAGTTTTATTTAGTTTGTAAGCCTAAAATTTCTATATATATTTTTTTTTCAGTATATATTTTTAACCTCGATGTGGGAAAGTCAAATGCGCAACTTAAACATAGAGTAACATCAGTTATTCCGACCCAGTCTCGAGTTGCCTGTGGCAGTTTGGAATATTATAGATTATAATTGCCAGATAATTAAGCTGCTAATTAAGTGCTGGCTCAGAAGGAGTTCATACCGTTTATAGTGCCTTACTCAAGGACGCTACAGCATGAGAACAGTGGGGATTAAACCTACGACCTCATGTGTGGTGTAGTAAGTGTTCTTACCACTACATTATGCTGCCATATTATTTGCTGAGCTTCATTAATTTCACTACACATTTTTAAACAACAGAATAACATTTCCTTGGAATTTTGTTTAATGTATTCCTGTATATTATAATAAACAAATTTACTTTTATTTAACACTTGGTTTGGTCTTAGGACAAAATACATCAAAATACTGAAGAACTTTACCAAGAACGCATCAGAAGTTCAAACTTGGAGGAAAAATTGAACGTTCAATCCCAACAAGTTGAACTTTTGACTCAGAATCTTGAAAGCGAAATCCAAAACTTAAACCAACATCATTTGAGTGAAGAAAACTGTCTGAAAGTTGAGTTAGAAGAAGTAAAATCTAAACTACAAGAAAAGGTAATTTTTTTGGCATTTTATTTAAATTGAACCTGCAGCATGGTGTAGTGGTTGGAACACTTAACTTTACTATATAAAGTTCTTGGTTTAATCCCTACTGCTTTCATGCTAATGTTACACTATGTTTAGAACATGCAATTAACATAATTTAAATTACCTTTTTTAAATAGAAAGTAAATTTATTTTTTAAGCTAATAGAAAAATTTAGCTTTAAATTTTAAATCAGTTTTATGATTATAAATTGGTAAAGTTAATAAGCAAACAGATTTATTATGTAACTAATCAAGACATTAAATTTATTTTAGACTGAAATATTAGAGAAATGGGAATCTGAGATTCAAGAAAAAGATGAAAAAATATTAAAACTTGATCAACAATTAAGGTAAATGAAATAAACTGAGTTTTCAGTATATAGGTTATGTGTTAACTTCAAGTGTTGTTTAAATTAACTAAATTTATTCTTAAAGCTTTTTAATTGTTAATTTTTTTTTATTTTACATTAAAACTATGTTATTTTTATATAAATGATATCAAAAATGTTCTTAAAATTTTAAAAACTTTAGATGTCTAATATAAAACTGAAAAAAAAAAACTTTAATCAAAATTTTAATATTCATATAATTTTACTTTTACAGTATTGCTGAAAAACAAACCCAAGAAATTATTAAAAACCATGAAAGTGAGAAATTAACTTTAACCTCTCAACTTGAAGCAATTGAGGATAAAGTTAAAAGCAAGGAATCAACAATTCAACAACTAGGTGGGGAAAATATCAGACGACAGCAAATTATTATGGAGTTAAAAGAAAACTTGACAACTGAAAGCCAAAGACAAGTAAAAAAATAATATTTTTTTAAGTTAAGTTCTTTCAAAAAAAAGAGGTTGATTTTTAGATCTTACATAAAATCATATGAAACTATAAAATGGGGGTTGTAACTAAATGTATCCACTTTAATATTTAGTAATAATAACCTATGGAAATAATTACACAGCTCCTATTTAAAGAGGGTTGTATTATATACCCCTACTACAGCTCTCTTATTAAAATATAAGGGTAATGTTTAATTGACAAATTTTTTGTATCAGTACTTTCTTTTTACATTGGCCATGTTTAGTTACAACCCCTATTTTGTACTGGCCTATATGCTTCTACATAAGAGCATTTTTATTATATCTTAACATAAAGAGGATTTCTTATTAGCATAAGTTATCTTTAATTAATTTTCATGTATAATTTATTTAAATTTACCGGCAGCGTGGTGTAGTGGTAAGAACACTTGCTACACCACCATGAGGTCATGGGTTCAATCCCCACTGCTCTCATGCTGCAGCGCCCTTAAGCAAGGCGCTATAAACAGTATGAACTCCTACTGAGCCAGCACTTAATCAGCAGTATAATTACCAGGCAATTAAAATCTATAATATCCCAAACTGACAAAGGCAACTCGAGACTGAGTCCGAGTAACTGATGTTACTCTATGTTTAAGTCGCGCATTCGACTTTCCCAAATCGAGGATAAAGATATATACAAAAAAAATGTATTGTATACTTTAAATAGACTATTAATGTGTACCTTATTTTGTAACATTATGTTTTATTTAAATAGGTCACTCAATCTGACTCGGCGATGAAATCTTATTTACAAGAAAGAGAAGAACAAGCAAATTTGTTTAATGAACAAATCATTCAACTTAAATCAATGATAAAAGACAAAGATGATCAAATCATTGAATTTCAACAAACGTTATCTGATAAAGATAAAAAGGTATGGGTTGTATGTATTTTTCAAATTCAATGACAATTTTATATATTTTAAACCTGTTTTTTTAAATATCGGGTCAAATATTATATTTTTAGCTTATATTTATGGTATGTATTTATATACTAGTATGTTATTATATTGAAAAATTTGAAAATGCATATTTATAGTTTTTAGCTTCAAAAAACAGTTTTCTAAAAAACAGTGTCAATATTACTAATATTTATAGTAATTTAAATGCTTTATATTACTCAACATTGTTTTGTATTTAGATTCAAAACGTCAACGGGCAATTAGACACTTTAAAAAATAAATCAACCACAAGTCATGAAGAAGTCACTGCCTTACAAGAACAAGTTAAAAGTATATCAGAAAGCAAAGAAAATGAGTTAAAAGAAATGGTAATTATAATACAACTAGTGGATAGCCCACCCTATAATCGGGATTTTAATTGTCATAATATAGTCGCAATTTTCAACTAATATTTGCCTGTGATAATTTATCCGTGCACCACAAATGGCAGTTTTATTTATTTTGTCATCTATAAATTGCACATACATACTTTTATATATCAGCCAATACGCGTTATTGTAAATAGATTTTTGTTTCGTTCAATTTAAAGGGTTCACTTATACTATATATTGTTAATCTTTTTTTAAAATGCTTTTAAATCTTTATTTTTTTCGTGATACATTTTTGTATATGCTTTAACAGTTAAGCTATCTAAAGATACATTCCTACCTCCAATTTATAAGGTATTACATTTTTATAATTATTTATGTCTAACTTACAGACCAGCAGGCATGAGGCTCACAAAGAGAAGATCAAGAAGTTGATGAGAGCTCAACAAATTCAAATCAAACATTTAAAGGAAGAAAAAGAAAAACTACAAACTGAAATTCAAGACTCAAAAGTTAAACTCGAACAGGTTTGTTTTAAATCATAACAGGTAGCTAATTAATAGATTTTAAGATTATATTAATTACTTTATGTAAAATATTGAAAGAAAACAGTGGGTTTGCTTTAAACAAGGTGGGTTTAAAAATTAACTTTACTTGCTGAAATTTGGATTATTTTTTACTATTCAATTGTCCATCCTCTGATTAGCATTTTAATTGTTGTAACATGGTCACAGCTCTTAACTAATATTAGCCTGTAATAATTTATATCTTACCACAAATAACAGTTTTTTTTGTATTTTGTAGGTTTTTTTAATTTAACACACCTATAGTATAAGTCTACTAAGCTCCATTATGTGAACATTAGCATTATTTTTTTACGAATCAATAACCCACCTTCCAATTAGCATTTTAATTGCCAATATATGGTCACAACTCTAAACTTATATTTGCTAGCGATATTTTACCCTGGCACCACAACTTGATGTTTTATTTATTTTGTAGGCCTACTTATAGGACTTACATATAGCCTATGTATAAATATAGATATTAATTTTAAATGGATTATAATACACACAACCTTGTAGTTATAATTTTTGATTTTTAACAAAATTTATTTCATGTTTACAGGTTAACAAGATAGAGGAAAGCATTCAACAAAGCAGTAATAATAATGACCAACTAACTACACAACTTAACCAACTCACAACTGAGAGAGATCAACTTTTAGAGCAAATTAACCAACTTAAACAGGTTTCAATTGTCAACTAAATTTGTTTTAAAAAAAAATTGTTAAATGTTGCCTACTTTTTTAAGGTAAATGAAAGGTTTTTACATTATAAATGAATTACTCTAATATTATGTAAAATCATTAACCAAATAGGCTGAAAATGCAATTTTACCAACAATGAGACAATTTTGATTTAATTTTTCCACCTTAACCCCCCTAAGTAAAATGTCCTTAAATATTGACCTGAAAAAACAAAAAGGAAAAAAATGTAGATTCAAGTTTCAATAAAATGTTGTTTTTTGTATTTTTGTTTCGGTAATCAAAGTATTTAAAAATTCCTTTAATTTTTAGGAGTTATCCACCTCCAACAACAACATTGAAGCATCTACTATTTTAACCCAATCTCTTAAAGAACAAATACAATCGACTACACAAAATTTTACAACCGAAATTGATGGAAAATCTAAAGAAATAAATGACCTAAAAGATTTGCACTCAAAACTAGAAAATGAACATTCAGATTTGGAAAATAATTATCACCTTTTATCAAGCAATTTTAATACTGTGAACGGCCAACTAACTGCACTTGAAATTAAAAATAAAGATTTTAAATCAGGAACAGAAAAAGAACAAAATCAAATGTTTCAGAAATTGGAGGAACTACAAATCCAAAGAATGAACTTAATGGAAAATGATGAGAAGAAAGATAGTTTGTTAAAAGAAAATCAACAAAAAATTCAAGAATTTGAAACACAATTAAATTTATTAAATCAAAATTTGAACGAAAAAGAAAACGAACTTTTGAAAAATGTTGGAATTACCCAAAGTAGTAAAATTAAAATTCAAGAATTGGAAAACAAAGTAACTTCCCTACATGAAAGTTTAAATGACAAGGAAAACGAATTATTACAAAATTGTGAAGTTTTACAACTAAAAGAAGCTAACATACAAGATTTAGAAACTAAACTAAAAACTTTAAATGAAAACAAAAATGAATTAGCAGAAGAATTAGAAAACAACAAACAAGAAATGTTATTATTAAGAGAACAAAATAATAATTTAAATTCTGAAATTAAGGAATTACAAACTGTAAATGCCGAACAATTACAATCAATAACTGAATTACAATCCTCTTTTAACACAAAATTGCAGGAATTTGAAGAATCACAGAATAAAAATATTCAATTAACAGAAAATTTAGAAAACTTAAGAAATAATTTAGATTCTAAATCTGAAGAATTAAAAACTAAATTTCAAAATATTCAAGAATTGGAAAACCAAAATCAAAAATTGCAAGAATTAATAAATTCAAATTCCAATGAAAATATTATTACTAAACTAACCAACACACTTTCTACAGAACAAAACAATGTTAAAAATTTGAAAGAAAATCTCTTAGATTTAGAAAATAAAAATCAAGCTTTACAAGAACAAATTTCTAGAAATGAAAAAAGATTCCACAACTTGCAAGAAAAATTATTAAACCAAGAAAATGGAAATCAAAAATTACAGAACGAAATTTCTAAATTTGAAACTAATCTTAAAAATATACAAGAACAGTATTCTAACTTAGATAGTGAGCACCTAAAATTGCAAAACCATTTTACTGAAAATGAAAATTTAAATCATCAACTAGCAGAAAACCTAAATGAAGCAGAAAATAACACTCTAAATTTACAAGAAAAATTGGTCACGGTAGAAAATGAAAATCAAAAACACATTGAAAGTTATTCTGTGTTAAAAGAACGTCATCAACAAATGGAGGAAAATCTTTCCCTGGAAATTAGTAACAAAAATGAATTAGAAAAGAAATATGTACAAGAAACCAATATGCTGCAGGATCAAGTGAAGGATTTACAGAATAACAACCAAAGTCTGCAAGAAAAACTAAATGAAGAGGCACAGAATCATCAAGAATTGCAAAATAATTATTCTTCAACAGAAAACCAAGTTTTTAAGTTAAAAGAAAATCTTAAAAGTCAAGAAAATAAAATCAAGGAACTCCAAAATCAACGTTCTATGTCAGAAACCAATGATACTAACTTACAAGAAAAAATTAATGGTTTAGAAAATGACAACAAAATTATTCAAGAACAGATTACAAAGCTAAATAGTAGAAATCAACTTTTAGAAGAGCAACTTTCTGTTGAAATAAACAACAAGGAAAAGGTACATCTTTTGTTGGAACAACTCCGAGCTGAGATTACCGAAAAAGAAGCAGAGTTAGAAAAAGTTAATTCCGAATTGAAAATAGCAATAGACTCCTTTAAGTCAAGTAAGGAAGAGAATACTAACCTTCAACTTCAAACAAATCAATTTGAAAACAAGATTCGGGAACTAACGGATAATAAAAACCATATTACTGAACAATTGCAACAAAACTCTGTTCTTGAGGCTGAAAAAGGTCAAGATACCGAAAACCAAATCCAACATTTAACCAATGAAAACTCAACTCTAACTGAGCTTAACAATGACTTAAACTCAAAGTTACAAGACTTGAATTCTAAGAGTAAAGAATTTGAATCTCAAATTGAAGAGTTGATATCTCAAAGAGAAGATTGGAAAAATGAGAAAACAGATCTTGAAGACCAAATTAATATCGCAGAAAATTTAACAAATGAGGTTAATAATCAACTTGAATCAGTGGTTGCGAATAACAAGGTAGCAGTGGATGGATTAACCCAACAATTACAAGAGAAAAAATCGGATTTAACCAAAGTTGAAAACTTGTTGGAAAAAAAATCAAAAGAACTGGGACAGCTTTTAAAGGAACAAGAAAATGTTGAAGCAAAGTCAGAGAAAATGTTAAACTTAACAAAGAATTTAGAAGAAAAAGAAGAATTGATCCGACAGTTGCAAACACAGGTAACTTGGATGATTAAATTAAAAGTTACGTACATATTGGGTATCCATTTAGTGTATACATATATAATAAAATAGGGTATGTTTTAAGATATACTATTTTATATATTCTATATTTTTTGCCTGTTTAAGTTTAAGGTTGTTTTCTTTTTATTCATTTTTTACTTTTATTTTCCACAATATTTAATCAAGTTTTTTTATATTTTTAGATGGAAAAAGCACAACCTAAAATCACAGAAAATGGGAAAAATGAACAAATAAAAGACAGCAATAATGACTTGGCAGTAAAGGAAAAACAAGTTTTTGAGTTACAACGTAAACTTAAAGCAGCTATGGGTTCAAGAAAGCTTACAATCAACAAAGTAAAAGAATTGGAAGCAGTTGTTGCCCAAGTTAAAGAACAAAACAATGTTTTAATGGAAGAAAAGACTAAACTGGAGGCAAATTTGGATGAAAATATACATAATCAGCAGAAAATTAAAGATTTTCAACAGGAAATTTCAAGTTTAAATGAAAACATGGAAAAACAGAAATTACTGCATGAAACTGATGTTAAGGAGTTGGTTAACTTTAAAGAGGAACTGCAACAATCAACTTTACATTTTGAGCAAGATTTGCAAGCCAAAGAAAAATTGATTTCAACAATTCAAAATGATGCAAAAGAATACATTACTAAAATCGAAGAGCTAACAGTTCAAATCAATGAGCAGTTTACTATTATAGACCAACAAAGTACTTCAAATGCTGAACTAAATAGTAAAATTAATGATTTAACTCATTCTCTTGGTCAACAAAATAATGAAATTACAGAATTAAATCTTACAATCGAAAACTTGAATCAATTAAAACTGGAGAATAATGAAGATTTAAATCAGAGTACTTCTCAAATAGAAGATTTAAAGCAGCAACTACAACTAAAATTTGATGATTTAGAAACGAAAGATCAACTTATTGTACAACTTGAAGAAAAGTTGAAAGACCAAGATGAAAAAATTGATGACTTAAATTCAACAGAAAATGAACATCAAAATGATAACATTTCAACTGAAATAAAAGATTTAAAACAAGAGTTACAACTTAAAACTGATAAACTACAAGCCCTTTATACAGAAAATTCTAAATTAGCAGAATCAAAAACTGAATTAGAAAACACAATGAAAAAAATCCAAGATATCAATGACCAAAATAAATTGTTGTCACGAAAAATAGAAGAATTTGAAATGAAATGTGAAAACTTACAAACTCTTTTAAGCAACACAACTGAAGAGTTGTCCTCAACAAAATTAACCCTCGAAAAATCAACTTCGGAATTTGAAAACTCCAAACAAGAAGTAACTGATCTAAACCTTAAGCTTACAGAATTAACAAATGAGCTTGAAAATAAAACTTCAAGTGAAAAAGAATTAGAATCAAAGTTAAACACTCTATTAGAGGAACGTGATCTATTAAAGTTTGAGGTGAACACTGCTAGAGATAAAATACTTTCATTTAACCAAGACTCAATTGATAAAAAACAACAACAAACTAAAATCAATGAGTTGGAGGCTAAAATAACAGAGTTATCCTCACTGAAACAACCCACAATTGAGCAAGAACAAATTCAACAAAGTGCTCAAAATGAGGATAAAGTGATTCAGTTGCAAAGGAAATTAAAAGCTGCTCTAATGTCTAGAAAAGAGTTGATTCAAAATGTTAAAACCCACAACGAAGAACTGGCAATGAAAAATGATTTAATCAAAGAACTAGGGAACCAGATAGAAGGCCTAAATGGATGCCTAGAGAAAAATAAAACTACTTTGAATCTGAAACAACTAGAAATCGAAGGACTTAATGCAGACAACTTAACTCTTAAAAGTGAAAATAAAAACTATAACAAAGTTAAAATGGAATTGCAGTCTAAGAACGAAGAAGTTGTGAAGTTTAGGTTGGAAGTGAAGACCTTGGAAACTTGTAATCACGATTTGAATGAAATGGTTGTCGCCACCGAACAAAGATTATCAAAAATGGAAAAAACACTCCGCGAAAGATCAGAATCCTTACATTCCGCTAGAAAATGTATCCACAAACTTGAAACCCAAATAGGGCAGAATGAAGCAACTTCTCAAGCTGGCAGTGAGATACTGGGACAACTTAAAACTTTGGAGGAAAATTGTAAAGAACTTGAATTGAAATGTACGGAGTTGGAAAACGAAAAACAAGAAAAAATTTCGATGTTGGATAAGTTGACCAAGCAATTTGAAAGTGAATCGTTGGAAAAAGATGACCTTCAACTAAAAATTAAGCAACTTGAAAATGTTATTTTGAAACAAGAAGAAGAACAAAGCGAAAATAATGTTGATATTTCTGAAAAATTAAAAGCTGAATTTGAAACCTTGAAAACTGAGCATGAAAATTTGCAGGAAAATTATCAAGAATTGGATTCAAAGTTCATAGAACTTCAAGAAAATTTGAACACAATGAAAAACAAAAACCAAGCTCTTATAGAACAAAACAAAGACGTTTTAAATTTAAATCAAAGTTTAGAGGAAAAATTGGTTGAATTAAATGAAAAAATAACTCAATTTGAAGAAGAGAAAAGTCAAATTAAATCAGAAGTTGTGGAAGTAAATCATGTTACTGAAACTTTACAGAACCACGAACCAAATAACTGGGGTTGGGATGAAGAAACAGATAATAATGTTGAACTAAAAAAAATTGAAGAAAAATTACAAGTTTGTCTTAAAGAAAGGGATGAATGGAAACTAAAGTTTGAAAGTGAAAAAAAGTTGGCAGAAAATGATCCTAAAAATTTTGATGAAACTGAAAAGAAAAAATTCGAAGTTTTAAAAAAGCGATGTTCAGCTTTACAGAAGGATTGTGATCATCTTAATAACTCTCTACAACTTGAGAAAATTAACTTTGCAGAACTTGAAAAACAATTGGAAAATAAGATGTTAATTTTAACTGAAAAATATGAAAAAGAAATACATTCACTTAAACAAAAGTTTACCCAAGAGCAAAATCAATCAAGTTCTGAATCAAAATTATTAAAAGAAAAAATATTAGATTTGGAAACAAAGTTCAAAAACGAAAGAGAAATTTCTGAGGCCAAAATTTCTGAACAAAAACAAGAAATTGAAAAGTTAAGCAACGACATCAAATTACTAGAGGTAAGCAAAACTTATTCTAAAAACACTATTTTTTATATGTTTGTACCCAAAAGTAATTAATAATTTAGTTTTAATTTTTTACTGTTGTACCCATAAATTTTAACGTAAAAAATAAATAATTTTTTTTTATTTTTAGGAGTCCAAGATTGAAAATGAATCTTTGCTGACAAAATTACAAGCGGAATTTAAATCCGATAAGGAACAATTGCAACAAGCTAACGATGATTCAGAACTCCAAATTAAAGAATTTACTGCTAAAATTGATGACCTAGAACATAATATTCAATCTAAAGATGAAGAAAATTACGAAGTTAAGTTAAAGTTGGATAAAATTTCACAAGAACTTGATGAAAAATCAACGTTGTTGGAGGAAGTTACTGCACAAATGAATGAAAGAGAAATAGAACTGCGTACTCACCAGGAAAAGTTAAAAGAAAACACAGGAATCGTGAATGAGCATTTACAACAAACTGCTAACTTTAATCATGAGGAGGAATTACAAATTGAGCTCAAAAAACGCGAACTTTTAGTCTCAGATTTAGTATCCGACTGCATGAGGCTTAAGAACGAAAACTCAGTTTTATCAACTGAGAATAAAACCTTAAAAGATCAAAGCTCGAATTTATCATTCCAAACTCAGAACCTATCCACACTTAAAACCCAGTATGAGACAAATGAAAATCATTTAAAGTCAGAATTATCTGATAAAGATCGATTAATTCACCGTCAGCAGGTTGAAGTAGCAGAAGTAAGGACTAAATTAAGAAATTTGCTGCAAGAGTTTGGAGTTGGAAGTATCTCTGATGTTCAAAAAATGTTGGCTGTTAATTTGAATGATATTCATCAGCTTAAAGAAGAAGTTAACATTAAAAATAGTGAAATTAAAACCCTAGAACTGAACATTAATAATTTGGAATCTAAAAATGAAAATAGTGAAGTTAAAATTAAAAATCTTAGCCAAGAGATTATAAAATTAAACGAAACAATTTCTGAAAATGAAGAGATTTATCTTAAACTGGAAAAACATTGTAAAATTCTGGGTCAGGATTTAGAAATCATTAAAGAGGAACTAGATTCATCGAGGCTACGATGGGAAGAAGAAAAGACAAGATTTTTAATGACAACAGATGAAAAAGATTCAACAGTTGACCAACTTAACGCTCAGATAACTGATCAGAAAACCCATATATCATCCATCTACAAACAAATGCAGGAGATCACCAACAACTACAAACAAGAAAAAAATAAAGTTGATAAACTTGATAAATTACTTCACCAAACTAACTCTGCTTTAGATGAAAAAGCAGAGATTATAAACCAACTTAGTTCACAAATGGATTCGATTAAAAACCAGCTCTTTAAAACTGATTCAGTGTTTAATAAAATTAACATTGAAAACTCGAATTTAAATGAGACAGATACATTTAACTTGGTCCAGAATAAAATTAATGTTCTTGAAAATTTTATCAACAATCAACTAAGTAGTGATGACAGTGAAAAACTAAGGATTTATGAGCAACAATCTTCAATGCAACAAGATCGAATAAAGGAACAAACTGCACAGGTAAACATTTGTTTTTATTTCTAACTATTGTAAACCAGATTGGTAAGGCATCAACATAAAAATATATTTGTTATACCATCTTAAATTTTTAACTAAATATTGGGTTAGGGTAATATTATGAAGTCAATAACAGCTTAAACTTGTGCAACTTGAGACTGGGTTTGGGGTAATATCATAAAACTAATAATATTTTAAACTTGTACAACTTGAGACTGGGTTAGGGTAATATCACAAGGCCAATAATATTTTAAACTATTTTAAACTAGGTAGGGGTCTAAAACTATTTTAAATTTAGGCTTAATGTACATTAATTCTTTTAACAAAATTTTAAAAAATATGATCGTTTTAGTTACAACAAGTAATAGAAGAAAGAGATAATATTCACGCACAATTAACAACAATTGCCCCTATGTTACAACAATACCAAACAGAATACAATAATTCTCAGTTGCAGTATCAAAATCTACATGCTGAATATACAAGAATCAATACTCAGTTAAACAAGGTAAATGACTGTAAATTTTGGTGACTTTTGCAATTAAACTTTACCAAAATGTGTAAATAACAAGTATAAAATTAAAATTGAATATTTGGTATGAATTGTGCAAAAAACTAATTGTTTTAAAAAACATGGGGTTGTTCCTTTAAAAACAATTTATTTTATTAAATACTAGCTTTAATTTAATTTATTTACATTTATATTTAAAGGAAACTTTGCAGACAGCAGGTGACAATAACCTGGAAAATGATCCACAAATCCAGGAACTTCAGCAGAGGTAAATAAATTAAACGTTTTTGTTTTCTGTTAAATAAATACTTTTTAGCTTCTATAATTGTCATGCTCATAGATTACCTAAAGACTATAAATTAAAAAATGATTTAATGTTTAAGGTTACTTGAAGTAGAAAAAGAGAAGAATGATTTAATTGATGAGTCAGCAAAATATGCAAATCAACTTGATCTTGAAATTGAAAAAAGATTAAAGGTAAACAATTAGGATTTTTAGACTTCTAATTCAACAGAAAAACCTACATTTATGTATATTTCTTCTACTCTATTTAAAAACTATTTAAAAGAGGCTGCATCTACCAAATTTTGTTAAAATTACTACTTATTTATGTACTTAATTACTGTTTACTTACTTAAACTACTAACTTATTTACTAATTACTACCTACTTATTTTTACTAAAATTTACAAAATGTTAATTTACTACTTGTATAAGTAACTTAAAACTTTTTCTAAACGCACTTTTTTTCAGGTTGAGGACCAATGGAGAGAAGAAGTTCACGAGTTATGGAAGTTACAACAAACTAACGTCCAATCCAGCTCACAATCAACCAAGATACAGATTGATGATGGAGAGATGTTGCTGCCCACTTCTACTTCGGTAAGTTAAAAGATTGAAATAATTGGGTCTACAATATTTATATTGTTAAATTAATGCTTGCTTTATAAGGTAGGCATGTTATGATAATTAGCGATGGAAAAATATATTTGGAATTTTTAAAAATAATCAAAAGCTGAAAATGTATAATCAAAAATTGCTATAGTTAAGCACTAAAAACGCATAGACTTAGAAAAAAGGTTAAGTTGATTTGCAACCATTGAAATATTATTATTAACTGTTGGAGTTTTGTTGTCAAAACATAGTCGCAACTCTCAACTAACATTTGCCTGTGATAATTTTACCTGTGCACTACAAGCGGCTGTTTTATTTATATTATGAGCCTATAAATTTAAACTTACGTATATACATTAATTGTACCTTAAGCTGAATTAAATATATATAACTTTGAGGACCTAAAATGAACATTGTAATATACCTAATTTTTTACAATTATCTAAGGTCAAAAGAACGAGAAGTGGTATTTCAAGATGGTTAAGATCAAAATCAAGAAGCAAATTTCTTCCAATATCAAAGAAAGCTTTATTATTTGTATATATACTTTCTATTCACATTCTTGTATTAAAATGTGTTATTAGCTTTTAAGTATTATAAATTAAAGTTACTGCAAAAAGTATTTTGTATTCTAATTACAAAAGTTGCAAAATTGAAGCATATTAAACGAAGACACATTAAAATATAGTAATAAACAGAAGCTTCATTTTGTAATGTTGTTATAGATTTGTTGTATTTTAATTGTTACCAATATTTTTGCAAAAAAGTTTTGCATATTAAGTTTTTTTTTGGTAACTTTGCGAATTACAATTTTATTATTTTATTGATTTTGATCTTTTGATAAAAGATTAAATGTGCAACTTGTAAATAAAACTGGTGCTTAATAATATATTTAAATGCAATATTTATAATGTAAACTGTGCTTTTAATATCTTGATCTATATTGTATAGAAGTTACATAGTATGTGCTGTGTAAATTTTAACATTTGATTGTCATGTTATATTGATAAAAGTAGTAAGTAAAAACTCTTTTTTTGCTTTAACTGCATAACTGTTGTAAGCTAATATTATTGTTTAACTGACTAGTTATTGAAATTGCTAATTAACTAGCTCGCCTTAAACGTTAATATATTACTGTGCACTTAAAATAAAACCATTGGGCTTTCAACAAAAAACAACTTCACTTATTTAGGTAGCTGTACAATAAATTTCTTTTCCGAAATACATTTAAAAAATAGAAATTGGCGAAGTTTAAAAAAGGTTACTGGTAATTTTACCATGTCACCATTGTTGTAGTACTCCATGGACGTGGCTTTTCTTTATGAGGTTCTGTGTTTGATCCTCACTGCTTCTATTTTGTATCGCCCTTAAATAAGGACCTAAAAGTTTTTTAAACTCCTGGTGTGCTTAAATAACAGTCAGCAGTTATGTTATTGGGCATTTATTAAATAATTTTCTTAGTTTACAAGTCAAATCAAGACTGTTTTTTAATTAGGAATAAATAATAAAAATACCGTTATTCAACGTGGTGTTAAATTTTTTCCAAATAGAGATGACGACATTTATAAACACAAGGTGGTGTTAAAGTAACTTTTTTAGTGTTGTTAATTTTTCTCATAGTTAGAAAAAGAATAAACAAACTAAAACTACGTCAACTATATATCTCTCTTTTATATTTGTTTTAACTCTATCTACACCAATAAAAATTTAATATTTATTTTATTAAACTTAATACATTTGTTTCTTAATGAATATAGTTTAAAATACTGATTTTTTTGTTGAAGCCAGCGATAGGCTGATAGGGCGTGCCCGAAAAATTACGAATAATATTTATTAAATATGTTATTAATGTTTCACTATTTAAAATAGTTGATGAAATGTTTAGAAATGGCGAAATTTATTAGGTAATGTTGTCACAGTTAAGCATTACAAACAAACAATATTTATTGTTAGTTAAGTAAAGAAAAAGGGGAAAATAAATGCGTAACCTTTTTTCAGTTTACTTAACAATATTTTCTGTTTATTAACAAAATGAAATTACTTTTACAATGTTTATTTTTTTTTTGAGAGACTGTATGTTTAGAAATACAAATAAGCAAGTTTTCATACATTTAAAAAAGGTATACTGGAAGACTAAATTAGACAGTTCTATTTTTTAACAAAATTTTTTCAATTAATATTTACAGAAGTTACTACATATTAATTTATATTAAAAAGTTTACATGATTTAATGGATTTATACACACTGGAATATTACTTACTGTAATGAAATGGCAAGTACTTTACTTCAAGAAGACCTGGGCAGAGTTGTCCATGTTGATTATAATTACAAATATAAGGCAAATGATGGGAAACTGATTTCAATAAATGAGGGAGAAGAATTTGTTCTAATTAAAAAATCAAATCCCGATTGGTGGCAGGTTATTAAATTAGGTAAATTATTATTTTATTAATTCTTTTAGTATTTTTTTGTGGATTTATTTATTTTTTGTATAAAAAGGCTTTAAACATAAGGCAACATTTGTTACTCTGACTCAGTCTTAAATTGACTCTGCCAGTTTGGGAAGTTACTGATTATAATCTTCTGATAATTAATCTACTGATTAGTTTTGGCTCAAAAAAACTTAATAATTTGTAGCCTTACTTATATGCATTACAGCATGGAAGCAGTGGGAATTAAACCCAGAACCTTACTTGCTATGAAAAAACCTATCGCGAAATGCACAATTTTTAAATTGATCGTTTTTTATTTATTTAATATATATAAATATTACCTTTTATATATATATAATATAATGTTTTAAATTTTAATGAAATTTTACGTTTAAAAAATTTTGTATTATTCTCACAGACCAGAAGAAACCGTTTTATATTCCAGCTGCTTATGTGACTGTTTCATCAAAAAAATTATTTCCTGAACATCATGCATACTTCAAGTTAGTTTTATTTATTTGTTTTATTATAAATATCAGTTAAATTTGAATTTTGATTTAAATTTTGGATCACTTTTACTTTGCCATTTTAAAAAATAATTAGGACTGTAAAAATCAAAAAATATTTATTTTAAAATATAGTAAACAAGTTAGAGATAACTGTAGATGGTGTAGTTGATTTTAATGCACTTTTTAATTGTCTGTTATCTTCATGTTTACCTTTGCTTATAAGAGTTTGTTTACTTTTTAACCTAATCTCTCTAATTAAACTTAATTACAAGGTCGTAACAACAGTAAGGTTTATTTTGGAGGTACATACACTCATTAGTTAAAAATTTACTTTGTTCAATGTACATCTAAATTTATACAGTTTGTAAATATGGTGTGTTGTAATAAAATGCGTTACTTTCATTTTGAATAAGGTGTGAAGGTGTTTAGGTTATATTCTATGTGTTTTAGTTTGTTTAACATATGTTTTTATGTTTAGTATAGAACAGTGTAACACTGGAATTAGATGTAATAGGATTTGCAACATTTTGCTAATTAAAACTTCAATAAGTTAAATAAATATGTAATTATGCATACTAAATATATATTTTAATGTTTAACTATAGATGATTTTGTATTTAGATTTAAATTAGGTGAGATTTTTTGCAAAATTTTAGTTTATATCTGTGTTAAATTAGTTACATAAATTGTTAAAATTAACTTATAGAAAAGCTCACACGGCTATGCAGAAATCCAAGAAAAAACAGAAATCCACTGCTCCTAATCATATAGAATCTCCAATACCCAAACATATAGGAAAAGAAAGAATAATTGCCCTGACTGGATCGAGGGAAGATTTAACTGTGTTCTCTGCATCAAGCAAGGATGATTATAAATTGTGAGTTCAAATTTTGATATGTGATTTTGAAATTTAAGAAGTGTTAAAAATGAAGTTTTTTGTACATCGATAAAATATTAAAATCACAAATTAAAAAAAAAACTGAATGGGTAACTAAAACCAGAAATATTAGAACAATTTGTTTGTGATTTTTAATATAAGTTATATTGTACTAAGGGATACAGCTTAGAGTAAAGAATGTAACTTTTTGTTTGATTATTTTTTTTTGTATTTGCAAAAAGTTTTAACAAACATTTTTAATTGACTTCAAATGAAAATATTTGTTGGTTTTTTAAGGACTATCTTGTTTAAATGAAATCAAAAATTATTTTGGTTTTGTCTGTGATAAATATTTTTAATTTAAATTTTTTATTTTTTTTTTGTTTTAGTTCGGAACTAAGAGCAAGTTGTGACTCGTTGGATCGATTTATCGAAAATGAAAATCCTTACGACGAGGTTCCCATGGATACAACACCTAGTGTTCAGGTTTCTATTTTATTTTCTTAATAATTTAATTTTAGTTAAAAAAAACTTGAAAAAAAAAGTTTAAAAAAAATTATAAAGCTTAACGATTATTTTAATCAACCATTCTTTTGGCTATAACACTGACAGTTAAGTGAATTGTAAACAACTATAACACAGTTGCAATTTAAATGGTTCTCATTAAAATTTATATCTGCAATTTTGCTGTTTTAAATTGATATGAACAAAAGTTAACATCATAAATATTTATTTACTAAATTCTTTTTTTGTTTGCCTATAAAACTCAACTTTAATTTCTTTGTTTTTTTTCTTGAAAATAAACAATGAAAAAATGATATTTTTTAATGATCGATATTTAAAAAAAATTTTAAAGATAATATTGTTTTTTATTGTATAACTTTAAGTTTTTGCTTCTGTTAAAAGCAAAATTATCCTTCTTTTTAATGAATGATTTACTTAAAAACAAACAAAAGTGAACAACAATAAATATTAAAATGAAACTACCTTGCTTCACTAACATATCAAAAAAATTCCGTTAAAATAAACTAATTTCTTACAATAATATTAAAAAGTTTGGGTCTTGGAATTTTATGCTAAATAAAACTTTTATAAATTTTATTTGGTATTTTGTCAAAGATGAAGCATAAATATAAGTCATTGTACACCTAAAAAAATTGGTTATATTTAAATTTATAATTGCCACTTTATTTTTCAGGCATATCAATCAAGGTTAAACGATTTTGAGGAACCTGAGTATGCAAATTTGGAGGTAAAATTTAAATTTTCTAAACTGATAATTAACCTTTTATTTTTCAATAATTGTTTTTTTTATTTAAATTTACATTTTATTAATTTTAGGTTTTTTAACTGTTTAAATATTAATTTAAAATTTATCATAGATTTTTAAGTTGCTTTTTAATAATTTATTTTAAATTTGTATATTTTATTTTTTAATTGAATTTTTAGACAATACAAAAATCGGTTGAAGATCATAGAGCAAAGAAAAAATCAAATTCCGGTAAAAATTTAAATCTAATCTGCAAACAATTTAACAATTATCAAAAAATCTGATTTTGTGAATTTTGATACCCTTTTTTATATTTGGTTATCCTCGATGTGGGAAGGTCGATTTCACGGCCTAAACATAGAGTAACATTTGTTACTCTGACCCAGTTATGAGTTGACTTTGGCAGTTTGGGATATTATGGATCGAAATAATAATTAAACTGCCGATTAAGTTTGACTCAGCAGGAGTTTATATCATTTATAGTGCCTTACTCAAGGATGCTACAGCATAAGAGCTGTAAAAGCAGTGTGGATTGGATCTATGACATTAATCAACTAAAACAAAACTTAATTTTAAAAAGATAAAGTAAAAAGGGTCTCTCACATGCAATATGAGACAGACAGTCCTCATGAAAGAAAAAGGGAGGAAAAATCAAACACTCTTCCTTATCAGCATTCACCCCAACATTCAACTACAGTAGAGGTAGGTTAGGGTGAAATTTAACTAGTTTTAATTTGTTTCTAAAAGACTTATTAAAAAATGTATCACTAGAAGTTCCGAGTTTAATTTCTGTATGCCTATATAAAATTTAGATATATTTTTTTTCATACTATAAGCTTAAAGAATTGATTATAAATTTGATTTTTTTTAATATCAAATAAAATAATTAAACAAGTTTAATCTATCCTAATAAGTGTGGCAGTCTTTACTTTAAATAAATCCAAAAAACAGCCTTTATTACAAATTCAATAATAAAACAAAGAAAATGGTATTTTGATATTTGATAGTAATAACCATTCTTATGATTATGTTGTGATGTCACTCTTTTATCAATAAAATCATATTTTAAAAAGAAAAACGTAGTGTTACATTATGTTATATCTGTTATATTATTGTGCAACTTAATTGTTTTATATTGTAAAGGTATTGAAGGATGGTTGGGAACTTCAACTCGACAATCAAACAGGGGGAAAATATTATTACAACTCGAACTCGGGCGAGATGAAAGTCAACTCACCTGAGCTTCATGTGAGTTTTGGTAGTTTACTTATACTTTAAACAGATTGACATAGTGCTTAAGTCTTTGAAAATCATATTGTAAGGGCTTTAGTTCGATTAGTTCATAGTTCATTCATATTTAGTTCATATTGTAAGTCTCTTAGTTATTTAAAAACAAAAGCTTTGTGGACAATATGTTTAATTTAAAGGTTTTTAAATTATAAAAACTGCTATTTGCGGTGCATGCTAAAATTACTATGGACAAATTGTTGTTGCAACTATATTAAAGCAAGTAATTCAAAAGTAAACCGCTAATAAATAAAAAAATCAGACTGTAGGGCAGATATATAACTAATATTCTTAAATTTATTTAATTTTATTAACCAACTTAAAATACTAATACCAGACAATCTATCATAAATTATAGAAAAATATTAATTTTCTGTTTAAAATATATTATCATCGAAAGTAAAAAATATAGACATAGCAATGTGGGTTTGAACAACCCATATCAGCTGAGTATTGATTACTCAAGTGCCCATTATTACAACATACTTGTAGAAGCCATTCAGTGTATATATAGTTTATTAAAGTTAGGTCATGTATAACCAGTATAATGATAACAACAATAAATAAAAAGGTAGGTTGGTTGAAATGAATATGGTGAAACTAAAACTTAATAAAAAAGCATAGGACTTATATTAAAATTTTTATAATAAGAAATTTATTGATTAGAAAGTTTTATAAATTTAAACATATTTAGAGAAGGTGTATATTGGGCTAAGCTTGGAATATATTTATGTTGAATATCAGCTTTTAAAATGGAAAAAAAAACTGCTGTTTGTAGTGCATTGGTGAACCACCCTAGGCAAATATAAGTTGCAATCATATTATGTCAATCAAATTGCCAACCATAAAATTTTTGACTACTCTTTGAAGTTGGTTTAAGTTTAATTCTAATCATTTTAACACTATCTGCTTATTAACTTAACAAAAAAGCTTTAAATTTTAGTGATTTTATCTATATACTTATATATCTGCTTAGGCTACCAAACTAATTCAATTTTAAATACATTTATATATATAGAAGCATAGTAGACCACATTTATGTATGTTTGAATAATAGGTCTACAAAATAAAAATACTGCTGTTTGTGGTGTGTAGGTAAATTATTTTGGTCAAATATTATTTGAAAGTTGCAACCACATGACAACAATAAAAAACATAGGGCAAGCTATTAAAAAAACAAATTCAGATAACATTATATGTTGTTTATAGGAAAAAGTTCACAAAATTGTTCCTCCAGCTGTGCCTGATGTTTCTAAGAAACCAACTTTGGACAAAAACAAACTCTCACCAACAGATGAAAAAAGGTAAGTTTTATTTCTTTTGGATGATTCTCTAGCATTGTATTTTCAACAGGCTTTTATTATCCTGCTATACTTTTTAGTTGCATTATCTAGTTTTGTATGTTAGTAAACTAGTAGCAGTACCTGGTTATTATTTTTGGGGTTTGACGAAACTCGTTTGTTCCCCCGAACCAGTCTTAAGTTAACTTTGGCAGTTGGGGATAATATAGATTATAATTGCCCAGTAATTATGCTGCTGATTAGGTGCTGGCTCAGCAGGAGTTTATAACACTTATAGCGCCTTACTCAAGGGCGCTACAGCATGAGCTCAGTGGGGATCAAACGTATGACCTCGGGTAGTGAATCCAAGTGTTCTGACCACTACACCAGGTTGTTGGTAAAGTACTGTCATGAGAAGTTAGTGGGCATTAGGCTATTACACCTCAAGCTTAAGTTGGGGGCTGGTGTTTTGAATATGTTATCATAAATTTTTCGTGAATTTAAAATATTTGAATTTTTATTTATTTTAAATTTTTCAGTGCATCGCTCCAAAGAAGACAAACCTCTCCGGCTCGCTACAAAGGAACTCGCAAAACAGCTTCCCTATCTTCCAAGAAAGATTTATTTAAGGTAGAAGTTGACAACCCTTGGACCAACACAAGATTAAGTCTCGATAACGAACTCAACACAAACACAAACAACAGCCGGCAATTTTCACCAGATTTGGATAAAAAGAAACACAAGAAAAATAAAAGTGACTCGAGGAGGGAGGCTGACGAACAAACCTACTCACCCATTACTTCTAATACCTCATCAAGGTTTGCTATTCAACTGGATTATTTCACAGCTTAGATTTTTTTAAATTGATGTACTCTTTATAGATAGTGGAGTTTTATATTTAATAACTTAAAGGCCATTAAAATAAAAAAAAGTGATTTGTGGTGCACAGTGTAGTCATTAGGACACTTGGTTTCACTACTTGATGTCCTCGGTTCGATGCCCACTGATCTTATGCTACAGCGCTCTTGAGTAAGGCGCTATAAATGGTATAAACTCCTGCTTAACCAATACCTAATCAGCAGCTTAATTATTGGGCAATTATAATTAATAATTTATTAAACTACCAAGGTCAACTTAAAACTGAATATAGGTAACTAATGATAATCCATGTTTAGGTCATGAAGTCGACTTTTCCACATCAAGAACAAATAAATATCTACAAAAATATTTTATAGTAAAAATATAGCCAGTAATGTAGAAAATCTAATAATAATCATTTATCTCTTAGGTCGAGTAGCTTTAATGCGGGACCAAGTAGTCCAATACAGGGTTGGATAAGGGAAAGAGGTGCAGATGGAGAAATTGTTTACATTAACGAAACAAATGGAGATAGGGTAAGTTTAAAGGTTTAAAATTTTGAGCTGCTTAATATTTTGAAAAAAGGGGACTTTAAAATATTTTGAAAAAGGGGGCTTTAAATTATTTAAAAAAAAGGTGTTAAAATTTTGGTGGTTTCAAAATACTTTTAAAAAGGAAACAAAAATTGATTTTAGTTATACTTATTTTTTTTAGTGGTGCGAAATGATAGACGAACAATCGGGAAAATATTATTATTTTAACGAGTTAACGAGGCAAACTTCATGGGATTTACCACAGGTATGATTAAGTTAATTATTTTAGGTATGTCAACCTTACAAAAAACCCAACATTTTTTATTAAAAATACACTTTAAAATATCAGACTTTTTTGTAAAGTTTTAAGGCTATATAGAAGTATATTAGGAATAAAATTGGCTAAGTTTTATATTAAGACAATGTATCTTTTGTAAAACTTTAAATTTTGATTAACTCTTTAAACTAATACTTAAGTAAAACTTGTAGTGTTTCTTGGCTTGTTTTAAAGCACTAACAGTTATATTAAATACTCTTATTGATATAACTTAGTGTGATGTGTATGTTAATGCATGTTATTAAAGTTTAACTTCGACGAAAATTATGAAACGGAAACTTATCAGACCGAGGAATTCCAACCCTCCGAAGAAACTAAAATCCTAAAAAAACGAAACACTTTAGAGCGGGAATCCTTAACTAAAGAACCTGATATTTCTATTGAGAAAAAACAATCATTATCACTGCCTAAAAACGCGTCGTTAAACACCAAACTTTCAACTCCGAAAGTGAGAACGGGACGTGGTTTTAAAAAACAAACAACAAGGATAATGCATGCCAAGTCTATGATACTTTTAAATGATGTTCAACCCAATGTGAGTTTTGACGAAGATCTGTCCCTTACACATCAGGTGATGATAGGTATTAGGGATACAGTAAAAGCTTAAGGTTTAGGGTTCAAATTACTACATAAGATCCGGGATTCAATCCCCACTGCTCTTATGCTGTAGCGCTCTTGAGTAAGGCACTGTAAACGGTGTAAACTTTTGCTGAGCCAACACTAAATCAGCAGCATAATTATTGGTCAATTATAATCTATAATATCCCAAACTGCCACAGGCAACTTGAGACTGGGTTGGGGTAACTGTTACTCTTGGTTTAGGCGACCTTCCCACATCGAGGATAAATAAAAATAAAAAAATTAACTTCAAAAATTTAAGAAATATATATTAATTTTTTTTAAAGATTTTTTTTTTGTTATTTTTGGTAGTTTTAAAAATTCTAAAAACTTTTAAATATTTAAGATTTCAGTGCACAAAAAGCATGTAAAAATAATAATATTTTAATAAACTAAAAATACTAATGTGTTTTTGCTTGCAAATTAATAATAAAAAATATTACAATTATTCATATATTGCATTTTTTTTAATATTTGATAATTATTTAATTAAATATAATTGTATGTTTAACTAATTAATTTAAAGTGCATGTTTTTAGTTGGGCACCAATTTAGGAAAATCTTTTTCATCTGAACAAAATTTATCTAATGACTCGGTAAGTTAATAAACTAATTTTTTTTAAAAATGGGTTTTTAAAATTTAGCAGGACATTTCTAAAAGTTCGGGTGTCATTCTACTTAAATTTTTTAGTTAACAAAAATTGTTAAAAATTGCATTTATATATTATTAAAATAATGCATGTAAATTTGTTGTGATTTAATCTTAATAAAAACACTTTTTACTAGTTAAAAGCATGAATCTAAATTATTAAAATTTCAAATTTATTGTTAATTTTTACCTGTTAGAAGGCATGTTTATTTCTAAAAATATAAAATGGTAAAAAATGTAGAAGAAATTTATATTTTTTTTGTATTAAATATAATTCAAAACCAAATTTAACCAATTTTTTGTGTAAAAAACTTTCTTTAGGCTTATACTAATCCATGTCAATACTTAATACTTTTAACTTAATGTAGGGCTCAATTGAAGACCGAGATATTTCTGGTGTCCCCCTACCACACCCAGTATGTCAATAATTTCACTTTTTTTAATTTCTTACTCTTTTTTATTTATATATTTTTTTTAGATAAATTTTTAAAAATTTTGAACTAATTTATAAAGTTAAAGGCCAACTGTCTCTATAATATCTTCTTAGTTTTTAAATTTTAGCCTAACATTTATAAAACTTTTGTTAAAGGGTATCTTTTAATAGCACTATTTTTGCGTTTAGTCATTCTTTTAATTAACATTTTATAGCAAAATTTTGAAGTATTATAAGCCTTTAAATTCAATCAACCACAAACTGAAATACTGTTATTGAAATAAATAATTATTTCAACTGTTTACAACATTTAAAATAACTTAAAAATGTTGTATTTTAATTTTAACACACTTACTAATTTTACAAGTTAAATTTATAGTAATGTATTTTTTGCACACTTAATTATTACTTAGATTTTTCACATAGTATAGCCCTGTAATTATAATTTGAACAATTTTAAATTAACATTTGTTGGTGTTCAACTTACCTTAAAGTAGGTAGCATAATTTTTTTTAATTGAAATTTTAAATTTTTTTTTGTTATTTTAGATTATTGAACGAAGTGGAAAACTATATTGGACAAAATTAATGGAAGCTGGGAAGAAACAAAAGAAGAATTGGGTGCAACAATGGGTTGTATTGTTAGCTAACAATCTACTATTTTACAAAGATCATAAACAGGCTACAATGGTAAGATTATCATTTTAAAGGAGGATTTAAAATTAGTTACGAATAATTTTTTCTTTTTTTATGTATTTTTTTCTTTTTTTTTACAATAAAACTACTGGTTCATAACTTGAATCACAGACTAAATTTTAATGTTCGTCATCAGGTTTCTACTTGTATTTGCCTACAATTATTTACATGCGCACCACATGTGGCATTTTTATGCATTTTTTAGGCCATTTTATTAAACATGCATATATATATATAATAATTGTATGCTAAGCTTCATTATATATAACTTTAAAACTAAGCAAGCTACACTCTTTGCCCTAAAGACCAGCGCTAACAGATATCTTAAATACGTCCCAATCGCGCTCACTTACCCTATAAAAATATAAAAAACCTATATTACCATATTACCCATTACCTTCATTACCCTATTAAAATATCAAATCACCTTAAAAGAATATAGAAAAAAAAACCTAAGCAAGTGGTCAATAAAATATATTTCTTCCAAAGCAGCATTTTTTAAACTTTACAGACATATTTTAAACTTACATACATACTAATTTATCATTAATTAACTTTATTATATATAACTTTAAATCTAGCAAGCAGAAACTAAAATGTATTTGTCTTTAGTCTTTTTTTAAACAGATTAATTATAAAACTTAAAATAAAAGTTTAACCATTAATTTTTTCTCTGAAACAGACAAAAAGTCTTCCACATGGCAAACCTGAGAGTAGTTGTGATTTAAGGGGAGCTAAGATAGAATGGGCAAAGGATAAGAGTAGCAAGAAGAATGTACTGGAGGTAAGAATGTTACTAGGATTTATTAAATTTAAATTTAAGTTATATATTAGTATCAAATTCAAATTTTTTTTTTGCACATTTTTATCGTTTTTTAATGCCCAATTTTTTTTGGTCTAAAAAGGTTTAATTTTTTGGCCGCTAGGTGATGATATTAAGCCTTTAAGAACAGTATTTTAATGTATTGTGGTACACTAGTCATGGCATCAGATTATGAGCCGAAAGGTTTTGGGTTCGAGCCCCACCAATGCCACATTATTTACTCTTGAGCCAGGCATTTACAGATAGCTTAAACATGTCACAACAGCATACGCTTTCTTAAATAAAATATAAAACCTATCACCTTAAGATAATACAAAAAAATAGACAAAAATATGTTTAGTGTTATATTAAAACCTTAAATTAAAAAGCTTAATTTTCATTTTTTTGTAGTTGCTGACAATACGGGGTTTATCCTTATTGTTACATCACGAAGACAGTTCAACCATATTGAAATGGTTGCAAGCAATAAAGACCAACATTATCAAAGCTGTAAGTTTCATATCTAAATTTATATTCTTTTCTATCTAAAAATATCAATAGAAAATTAATTTTCAAGTCAGCAAAAAATTGATATTGGTGGTGTTGAAGTATTTTAAGGTTTTCAAATTTTAACTAAGTTTATTGTTTAATTGTGTTTAAATATTTTTAGCTATATTGCAAAAATTGTAATTAGTAATTATATAAAGTTTTAATTATATATTTTATGCAGGCATTCGTATATATTTAAGGTAAACTAAATTTTATTCTAAAAGCATGGAATATTTTCAGTTATTTTTATTTTTTTTCAGTTTTGTTTTATTTATGTCAGTGTTATTATAAAATAACGTACTCAATATAGCAATAGTAAATATCATAGTAATAATCATTACTATAATACCTAATATGTTAGTGGTTTATATTTATACAACTATGTTAAAAACCTACGTATATTAATTCGTTTGTTTGGGCAAAGTAGTTTGCTATTCTAGGTTTAGTAATATACAGATAGCTATAGTGTAAGTTAATTTATGTATGTGAATAACACGTTTTTAGTTGAGGGTAATTTTGTAAAGTTTAATGTTAAATGAACAACGTGATATTAGTTATAGTTAGTTATTATTAAAATTATAAAAATTTTGTTTAATTTGTTGAAAAAATTTAATGATATGTATGTTTAAACGATGGCTATTTACTAATATGTATAATATGAGTGTAAACATACACGTTAAACTGCAGACGATTGCTTGGGTAATGTTACGCATTTGTTATTGTATCTTATATTTAATTTTAAGTCTTAGTTAAGAGTATATAGCTTTAGGTTGAGGAATTAATTGTTAAATCTTAAATTTATTTAGCTTAATCTTAGTTAGTTTTAGATTTGCGTTTTTTTATCACCATCATTATGAGGGTTCTGGTTTTTTGTATGATTTTAGGAAGGGTGTGCTGTTGTGATATGTTTAAGCTATCTCTAAACAATAAGTTTAAATGCGATTAGTGTGGCATTGGTGCGACTTGAACCCCGAACCTTTCGGCTCGTAGTTCGATGCCATAATCACTAAACCACAATACTGGAATTCTTTGTGATAATATACAAACGTTAATATGTATAGCATATACTATGTGGTAAAAACACATTTTTTCAACTAGTTAGAATAAATATAAGGTAAATTATAACATGCGTAAAGTTAAAAATTGTCTTGTATCTATAGTTTCAGTTACCTCAATTTTAAAATTAAATAAAAAAATTTTCTTGTTTAACATAAAAACCCTACAGGTTATATATCCCGACGTAGCTCGTTACGTCATTTCTTACTTCCGTGTGGCTGTTAAGCATTCAGGAAGCTATGAGTTAGCATTCAAATGGTTTCTATAATGCCTCGAATCAATGAAACTGTTTCCCGCTTAGTATAGTAATGTTAGACATTTGAGATAGTGTTAGGCATTCGAAATTAACTCGGTTAGTTAAATATATTAAATGCACTCGCGTATTAGTAGCGTTTAGCTATGTTTAATACAGTATAGCATAGTATAAACAACAGGTAAAGGTATTGAATGACGTTTAGATAGTGCTTACAATTACATTACAATGTAAATACGTTATAGCTAAGGTATATTTAATGTTTATTATGTGATATAAAAACGCTGCTTATTTTCAAGTTTTATATTTTAGTTAGCTTATCTTAATACTATGCAGTTCAAAATATATGAAATATTTTTAGTTATTATAAGAAATTTTTATTAATACAATCATTAGTATTTTAACCTTAATTTTCGGGTCAATTACTTAGAAATTAAATCGGATATTAGGGTTATTAGTGACTGATATTATGTAAGGTTTATAGTTTTTGTTTTAAATGCTATTTAAGAAATCTAAGACGATTTTTAATTGTCTTGATATGGTCGCAACCCTCAACTAATATTTGCCTGCAATAATTTACCCGCGCACCGCAAACAGCAGTTTTTATTTTATTTTGTAGGCCTATAAATTGGATATACATATATATATATATATATAGATAGTTGTACATTTTTGCGAAATAGTTAGGATTTATAAGATGGGTAAATAATTTAATTTTGAGTATATACTTAAACAGTAATATAAATATATATCCCAATTAAGTTATTGTTAAGTAATGTATTTTGTATTAAGGAAAAATAGGTTTAAATAAACAAATAGCGTAAAAAAAAGATTAAGTTTTAAAATATTTATGTTAATTCTGTTATGTTTTTGAAACGAACATCGTCTCATTCGAGAAATGGAAAACAGAATAAAACGGTAAGAATTAGCAAGATGATATTTTTGTTTAAGTTTAAATAATTGCACGGTTTATTATTTTGTTTAACTTTTTTAACGATTTCCGTTTGTTTTTTCTATTATATATATTAACAAAAACGTATTTAATTTTATAGTTAAAGTTTTAGTATTTTAAAAAAGATTTTTCTACAGCGCAAAATTAATTAAAATTTGTAAAATATATTTTGTTACAATTTAGTCTATTTTAAGAATATTAAATTCAAATTTTTTTAACAATTATTTTGTTTTAAATGTTAGTTTACAATTTGTTTTAAATATAACTAAACACAATCCACAAAAAAAGTGTTTAATTATAACGTTTATATATGATATTTTATAAACGTAAAATATTTACCTTTTTTTAACTTTTAATATACTTATTATCATATTAATATCACTTACTCGGTAACAAAGGATTATGTATGTGTAATAATCGATGATTATATGTCATAATAATCTTATTAATATCATTGTGATTTAATTTATTTTACCTTATTAAGAATAAAAAAACATTTAAAAAAGTAATTAATATTTTAATTTTTTGGATTTTGTCTTTGTTACATTTCTGCTTATATGACGTCAGGAATACTTATATGACGTCATATTAAGCCAAAGGGGCATTTTTCGTACCACGTGGTTACTTCGTTATAATAATAAGATCACGTGATATTATGTCGCCACAATTAGAATTGTGTTAAAATCGCGCGCAAAACTTCATGTCATTATTGAAGTTTGTTTCTTAATTATGACGTATTTCACGATTCCCCGTTTTGCGAAAATTTTTGCAAAAGTAAACAGTCTAATGTTAGTGTACATAATAGCATATGCGGTATAGTTGTTAGTTGTAAGATACGAATAGAAGTAGCTACGCTATATTAACTTTTAATGGAGTTAATTAGTTTTAATCAAACTATATTAACAAACAGGTGTTTTAGCTTTGTATTTAGCTTTAGTTCTGTTATAAATGGGTATAGTTTGTGCAGTTTTAGGCCTAAATTTATAAGAAATTGTTAAGTTTTTATCATATTTTTGTGACCGAATATTTTAAGTTACGTAACTTGAAAAAATGTAATGGTGTGTGTAATATTGAAAGGTCACATTATGCTTCCATGCTGTAGCGCCCTAGAGTAAGGCCTTTAAAAACAGTACGGATTTCTGCTAGGCCAAAAAGCCATCGGCAGTTTACCTATTTGGCAAATATAATCTATGTTATCCTAAACTACTAAAGTCAACTTGAGACTGGGTCGGGGTAACTGATGTTACTCTATGTTTGGGCCGTGAAGTCGACCTTTCCATATCGAAAAAACGACAAAAAAATGTACGATATTTTTATTTTTTTTATTTTGGTTTTTCGCGCATTGATAAAAGTAAATAATAAATACGATATACAATTAATATTACAACAATGCGACGAGAAAAAATGACAAAATCAATTTTATGATTTAAAACATGCCAAAAGTAATAATGTTTACATAAAGATTTTATAGTATATTATGACATGGTCACCAAACCCATATTAAGAACGCGTGTTATAAAAAATAAATTTTCGTTAATTAATTAGTTTGTTGGTGAATTAATTGCGTTATACTTATTTTTAATATCAAATATAATGTATTTTTGATAAATCATGACAGTTTTATTTATATATTAACTTACAATAGCCAATCTAATATATTAACTAATGGTTTTAAATTTGGATTAATTTTTGTTTTACCTTAATATTGATAAACGTTAAAAATAATGATGACAATAATTTTAATTTCCGTTCATTGTTATTTATTTAACTTCCTATTATTTTATAACAATGCAGTTTTGTGTTGAATCATTGTTACGTTGAATAGGTTTTGTTTTAGCACAAAATGATATTTAAGTTTAATATAGAGATAGAAAAATTAGCAAAAAAGAAAAATTATATATCTTAAAAAATATAGAAAAAAGTGTGTAAATGTGTAAATATTAGTGAATAAAATAGGTAGTTTTATTTTATATATAAAAAAAAGTAATTTATATCTTTATTTAAATAGTAAATTAGACAAAAAACAGTAAAATTTATTTTTTGTATTTTATATTAATTTTTTTATATATATATGAAAGTTTATAGTGGATAAAAATGTTGTTTTTATTATTTACAATTCTCTAGTAATTTATATATATTTATATATATATTTTTTTGGTTTATCATGCATTAATAAAAGTAAATAATAAATACGATATACAATTAATATTACAACAATGCGACGGGAAAAAATGACAAAATCAATTTAATGAAACATTCCAAAAGTATTAATGTTTACATAAAGATTTCAAGTATGTTATGGCATGGTCAACAAAACCCAAATTTAAATATAACAAAAAAATATAAAAACATTGCCATATATGTTTATAAAATATACTACCCCATGAAATATTTAATTGTAATCCCCTTTTCTGTAATACCAGTTAAAATTTCTATAGCAAAGTTGTCCTTCTTTGTTTTTATTTATAAGCATTTAAAAAATTCTTTTTTTAATATGACGCAACTCGACGTAAACCTGTTTCAAATTTTACTTAATTCACAAGGAAATCTTTTTTTATTTTGATTGTTTCCTGTTCTTGTTTGGTCATACAACTCCTTTATTCCCTAACAATGAACCATTACTGTTTCAATAACAAAGTTAAACTATGTCTTTAATTGTTAAAAGTATGACTAGTTTGTTGTTTAAGATTAGGATAGAAACATAAAAGAATAAAATGTATAAACCTTTAACCAAAACAGCATTTAACAGTTTGGTAAAAAATTAGGGGAAATTTCGTAACATTTAAGTTTTCATTTGACTTTCTGTTTCAGTTTAAAATCGTTTTAAATTTGTTGATTAAGAAAGCAACTGGTAATTAGTAAAATGTAAGTAAAAGTTATGGAATTTGTTTAGTTACAACAAATGTAAGAAAGAATTTAAAGAAGTTTTTCTGAAATTGAAAATAGGAAAATTGGGACTAACAAAATACAATGCAATCTATAGTTTCAAAAGGTCCTCCTTATGTCTCACCTAGAAAAAACAGAAGAAAATCAAGTCAAATAATGTCATCAGCGGGGCTCGAACTAGGAACCCCCGGTCAGTACCGGCTTAAATCTGATGACATATCCACGCAGGAGAATGTTATTGAAGAACAGAAGTTAAATCTAAAGAAATGTCATACTGAATTAATGAACAAGACTGTTGACAACGATGTGTTTCAGCCCGAAGGAGAGCCAAAAACTTCGACAAAAAACAACTACATCGATCTGGTTAGTGCTAAAGAAACGCAAAATAAAAAAGAAGATAAAAAAATCAAGAAAATTTTAAAAGCGCAGTCGTTTACCCAAGCTACTACAAGTTCTACTCAAAACAGCGATACTAACTACTTTGAGACATCAAAGTCATTAAAATTAAATCATCATGGTGGTTCAACAGGGGACTTGACACCTTCTCCGCTAAATTTAAACAAGAAATTTGTCCTCGAAAAGTCAATGATTAGCCCACCAATGTCTCCTGTCCAGAAAACTGCAACTCTTCCAGCTAACATGTCGTTAAGAAAAGATAAACTACAGAAGAATGAGCAAAATCGTTTGTCATTCACACCGAAAAGTATTTTTAAAAAGTTTGGCCGAAAAAGATCGACTGGAAATAATTCTGTATGTTTCATGGTTCTGTAACGTTGTTGTTATTTATTTAAAGATGTTTGTTTTAAAATAAGGTTTTGGAATGATCCCACTGTTTTTCTGTTATAGTGCCCTTAATTAAAGCATTATGAACTTCAAGAATTAACAAAAAAATTAATTTTTGGGAAATCATAGTTTTTGTATCAATTTATTTAAATACTATTTTTAGCAATTTCATCAAAATTTTCAGTTATATTGATACAATTATATTCATTTTACATTGACAAGGGTTTTGATTTTTGGGGAATTCCTGAATTTTTTTTTTTTGGTTTTTTATGATTTATGTGCAATATTATTTAAAACATTTGTTTTTATTTTATGTTTTTGTTACCAAATTTTTTTTAAAAACAACAGACCTTAAAACATGTTTTAAATTTTTAAAATAAAGATTTTATTATTTAATATTAGTTCTTAAAAATCTATAAATTATAGAAAATTTTATTATTGAACAGTTTTCGAATTTATTTTTTAACTTTTTTATATTTTTTACTAGAACCAAGTAGATCCATTGGAAGCAAGCGACTTTTTCTACAACACTAAAGTTGAAGAAGAAGAAGAGAATGACACAAAAAAGAAAAAGGACAAAAAGAAAAAAAGTAACTCTCTCATTTTTTGTGAACTTTTGTTAAACTTATAATAAACAATTCATAACTTAAAAATTTTACTGAATGTAAGATAATAAACACTGGGCACATGAGGTCATGGGTTCAATTCAATTCAACTCCTAAGGTCATGGGTTCAATTCAATTCAATTTATAAAGAAACAGTTATTGTGCTAACTAGAGCTTAAATCTCGAAATAATTCCAAGTTAAATTATTTCTATTATACCCCCATGCTAACAACCTAAGTTTTCTAAGATATTTTTAGAATAACAAAATTTTAATTAAACTATAACATTATTTTTGTACACTAAAAACAAATCTAGTTTTAATTATTTAATTAATTGTTATTTTTAGCAGCTCGACATGGTTCTGATGCCAAAAACTCAGACAGAGTTCGAAGTAAATTAAAAAAGTTTATTCAGAAAAGACCGACCATGGAGAGTTTGCAAGAAAGGGGAATTATCAAAGGTTTTAAATTTGTTGTTTGTTAAGATTATTTGTTATTTACATATTATTTAATTATTTTACATATTATTATTATTTAATTATTTTACATATTATTTGATTGCCTGATTTACAGTCTGCATTTTAATTGTCGTAATATGGTTGCAACGTAGCAGCGAGGTGTAGTGGTAAGAACACTTGCTACACCACCATGAGGTCGTGGGTTCAATCCCCACTGCTCTCGTGCTGTAGCGCCCTTAAGTAAGGCGCTAAATGCTCCTGCTGAGCCAGCACTTAATTAGCAGCATAATTATCGGGTAATTATAGTCTCTATAATTTTCCAAACTGTCATAGGCAACTCCAGACTGGTTCGGAGTAACTGATGTTACTCTATGTTTAAGTCGCGCATTCGAACTTCCCACATAATATTTGCCCATGATAATTTACCCGAGCACCACAAGTGGTAGTTTAATTTATGTTGTTGGACTATAAATTGGACATACACAATTATTTGTATTTGAAGGCCATTTGTATGTACCTTTCACCAAGCTCCATTATATATGAATTTAATTAAAAACTATTTTGTTAAACTTAGAAACTGTGTTTGGATGCCCACTACAGAAGTTATGCGAAAAAGAGAAAACTACAATTCCTAATTTTGTGAAACTTTGTGTTACTGAGGTTGATAAGAGAGGTAATGTCCATGTTAATATATTTCTATTTATACAAACTTAATTTTAAGAAAAATATAGCTATGTTAATATTTATAAAATGAATAAATTTTGATTGTAAATTTTCACTTTTTAATTTTTTAAATTGACAAATTTTTTACTTTTTTGGTTTTATATTATTTTTTTAAGTATATTTCTTTTTTTTTCCAGGTTTAAACATAGATGGAATCTATAGAGTATCTGGAAATTTATCTCATGTTCAAAAACTTAGATACATGATTGACCGAGGTAACCTAAATTAAAATTTACTTTTTATATATCTTTATGTGGAAAGATCGACTTCACGACCTAAACATAGAGTAACATTTGTTACCCCGACCTAATCTTAAGAATTCAGGATAATATTAAAAATTAGTGCTCAATAATTAATTTACTGATTGGTTTTTGGCTTTCGGGAAGTTTGTACCATTTAAAGCCCTTTACTTAAGGGCACTACAGCATAAAAGCAGTGGGGATCAAACCAAGAACCTTATGTAGTAAAGCCAGGTGTTTAACTACTACATCACTGTGTCATTTTTAAACCTTTATTATCCTTATAACTTCTTAAACAATATCTTTATATTTTAGATGAAAAAGTAGATTTAAGTGAGCCCCAATGGGAAGACATCCATTTAGTCACAGGAGCTTTAAAGTTGTTTCTACGTGAGCTTCCCGAACCAATTATTCCTTTTGACTTTTTTGATAAATTCATCACTGCCTGTAGTAAGTAAAATGTGTTTATGTAATGTGGCTGATGAGTTTATAAAGTAAAAATATTGTTATACAGTTAGACTTTTATATTTTGGAAAAATCTATAAGTGCTTGCAGTAAATTTATAGGTTAATTTCTTTTTTTTATGTCTCATTTATAATTTTATCTTTTTTTAAATTTGTTTATTTCTGATTTTGGAAGGCTGACTTCATGACCTAAACATAGAGTAACATCAATTACTCAGACCCAGTCTCGAGCTGCCTGTGGCAGTTTGGGATATTATTGAGTATAATTAAACTGCTGATTAAGTGTTGGCTCAGTAGGAGTTCATACCATTTATAGCACCTTACTTAAGGGCGCTACAGCATGAGAGCAGTGGGGATCGAACTTAGGATCTTAAGAGCCGAATGATGTTTAACTATAAAATGTTATTTACGGTACTAAAAATATATTTTAACCTAACATAAAATTTCATAGAAATACAAGATCCTAAACAACGGATAACAGCAATGACCAAACTGGTTGAGATTTTACCCAAACCTAACAAGGATACTTTAGCTTATCTTATGACTCACTTTCACAGGTATATTGGGGCATTGTTATTTGCTTGTGATGTCATCTTATTGTTTGTTGTATATAGCTAATTAGGATATTAATAACGCTTAATCATAGTGTATGATTTGCTTTATTTTTTTTTTACTTCCAAATTTAAAAAAAAAAACATTTTTTTTGTATATATCTTTATCCTCGATGTGGGAAGGTCGAATGTGCAACCTAAAAATAGAGTCCCATAAGTTACTCCGACCCAGTCTCGAGTTGCCTGTGGCAGTTTGGAATATTATAGATTATAATTCCCCAATGCTTTAATTGCTGATTAAGTGCTGGCTTAGCAGGAGTTTGTACCGTTTATAGCGCCTTACTCAAGGGTGCTACAGCATGAGATCAGTGGGGATCGAACCCACGACCTCATGGTGGTGTAGCAAGTGTTCCTACCATTACACCACGCTCCCGGGACACTTATAATTAGTGGTGGCTTAGGGTTAAATATTAAGGGCAGTATAATAACATTTTTGTAGACTTAATTTAAAATTAAAACTAACTTTAAGAATTAATTTGTTTATATTGTCAAAAAAGTTTTGGCAACTCTTTTTAGCGCCAGTGTTGCCAAATTTGTTCAAAATGTCAAATTTTAGAACAGAAAATTGTTTTGGAATAACTTTTAATTGGCAACACTCATTTGGCTCTAATTTTTTTAGGAGATGGCCAAAATTGCGCTATATTGTACAAATCTTACCCAGAATTAAGTTTTCATTTTTTGTTTTAAAATTATTATTTAAACTTGATCTAAATATTTATGAATAACTAAGTAGTAGGGTATTCCCCTTATTATTGTTTACCAAATTCACCTTCAATCTACAGAGTGGTGGAACACAGCAGCAAGAATCGAATGCAAGTTCAAAATGTTGCCATCGTGTTTGGACCAACCCTTTTACTCAAACCAGACGACCAAAAAGACCAATCCGGTGGTCATATGGCAATTTATATGGTTTATCAGAACCAGATTGTTGACTTTATGCTTACAGAATACGCCACCATATTTAAATGATCGCGCTATAACGTAACAATAAGCATTCCTGTTGTGACGTAACAATCGTGTAAATGACGTAACAATGTAAGACCAGTGACGTCACAAAGATTGTTGAAATCTGTTAAAATGACGCGAGGTTTTATAAAGTTACACTTCGGACAAATTGTGATGTAATAAAGTGGTGTTATGAGGTCATTATGCTGCTTATTATGACGTGGTTAATATGCAGTAGAACCGAATAAGTTTTATGTTATTGAAAGAAGCAAAAATTAAAAATTAAAAAAAACTTTTTGTGTGTGGATAGCTATGCACAAATATTTTCCTTAAATATATTTACATTTTGAGGAATTCATCTTTGCTAAGTTTTAATAAATCAAAGTACATTTTATATCCTGAAACAAAATAGGTTTTTGTTTAATTTTTTTATAGTATATTCAGTTAAAGCATTCTAATGGTGCGAATTTTTCTACGTTTTTGTTTTTTCTTGGCATTTTTTTATCACATTCTGTTTATAAATAGATATATATATTTCTCAAAACAATTACTTCTTCGTATTTTCTAAATTTAATTTTCAAGAATTTAAATTTTTAAGAATTTTTTTTTTGGTTTATTTAAATATAGGCACACTATTTATAATTTTGGTTTCTATATTAAGTAACGCTATCGCTGGGTTGTTTTTTTATTATTTCTAAATTTAAATTTTGTTGTTAATTTTACAAACTTATCAAACAGGTTATATAAAAAAATTAGGAATTGTTTTTTGCACTTTATTATAGTTAATTAGTTAAAATTATATATGATACTTTCTAAATTGTTAAAAACATAAACTTTTTGTTGTTTTTACATTTCAAAATATTTATTTTTTGTTTTCCAAAAATCTTGTTGTAATAATAATATTCTAGCGAGGACAATTAATATTTAAATTGTGACTGAATCGATGTGTTTATAATGCACTTTGCGAGGAAATATATATAAACACCTCTGTTATGCTTTGTTATAATTTACTTAAAGCTTTTATTTGTATCTTATCATAAGAAAAAATATTTAATAAAGTTCTTATAAAGTTTTAATCTTTATTGAACACCACATCTTATTTTTAATAGTTTTAAAATGTCAAAATTATTTTAGATTTCTAAATTTTATACAAGACTCAAATTATAATATTTTTTAGCAATATTTATTATCCAAAAAGCATTTCTTTCCATTTAGAATAAGTAGCAATAAGGCTATAGTGGCAAATGCATAAAGCGAAGTTAATGCAAATAGAACTCGATGAATCGAAAAATACCATGCTAATAAAATAGGTTATAAACTCAGCAATAACTAGAATTAAAGACGAAACTGTTGTACGAAAAACTGCCGATGTACATCTCGATCTCACGATAGTTTTTATGGATTTAGTTTTTAAATTTTTATTGTATTCGGAATAATATCGGTTTTCATTTTGTCGAAGTTCGCGCACAATTTTGTAAGCAAACGTTTGCGAACTTCGTTTTTGCACGGTCTTCACCGGAGACTGAGTTTCTACTTGTTCGACGACCTTTATTTTCGGGCTCATGGAAGAGGGCCGAGTAGTGGTGATTACTTGTGGCAACGTTGTTGGTGGAGTTGTAAACTGAATTGAGGATCTTGTCGACTGCTTTTTTTCGCCGTTAACTTTTGTCCCAATAGGGGAAGAGTTAGCGCTTGGTATTTTTCCGTCTAAGCCATAATACAACGAGGAATCTTCGACTATTTCATTGTATGTCCACGACTGATCATTTTGCATAGTTTGGAATATACAATCTTGTTTAGCAGCCCGGTCTGTTATTAAGTTATTGAAAATTGCGTTCTGTTCGCCTTTCATTTTCTTGCTTACTAGCGCTTGTTTGTTTAACATCCCACGACATGTCTTTGTCGTCTCTTCTGTGAGTTGAATATTAACATCAGAATATCCTTCAAAATTGGATAGCACTATTTTATCAGGCTCATTCTTTAACCTGCGGTTATCGATACCCTTCTGCTTTCTTGTGCGACGAAGTTGTACAACTTTCCACCGATATAAAAGAGGGTATGCAAAAAGAAACAGAAGACAAATCTTCGATATTAAACCAAGTACTGCTGGTATATAAACTGGAATATAAGTTCCATAAGATATTCCAAATCCAACAGGTAGACATTTGTCAACCAAATAGCCGTTGATAACGTAGTTTAACAAGAGGCCAAGAAAAAATAAAATTGGAGTAATAACCACGCACACAAGGGTAGATTTACTGAACCATAAAATCGCTCTTCCATACACGAATTTACAGATATCAGCATCTGCATAAAACAGCCATTGTCTTAGCCACATGAATACTGCGATACATAACGAACTACAAGTGTATGACAAGTAGATTAATAACTCCAACCAAGCTGTACATTGGAAGGTTACAACTTCTGTTTTTTTCACACTTGCTTGGCCTAAAAGATTGTTTTTAATAAGTCCAAAGCTCACGCTTAAAAGAGCAAACGAAGGGCCAACAACAACCATTCGTAACATCCATGCCTTTGCTTTTTTTTGACGTGAAGTTTCCAATCTAGGAGCCTCAAAATGTTTATACCTCATCTCATCTGCTTTACTATTAGTAAAACTTAAAGCCTTGCTTTCAGCTCCTTCAAAGTTATTGCACTTATGCAAATCCAGTCGCCTTTGGTTCCTTTGAAAGTAAATCATCTTGACAATAAGGTATAAGAACAATAACAGTAAAACAGCAAGAATCCCGTTGTTGATGACTATCCATGTGTTTACTGTTACATTCAAAGGCAAAATTGTATTTTTTTTATTTTCGTCCGACATTAGCTCTGACAAAATTTTTACTTTTTTTTAATATTAATATTTAAGTGATTAATTAAACCCAATTTTTATCGACCTTTTCTTTTTATACGACATATTTATACGCCCATTTTTTTTGTTTTTATTTCTAAATATAAATTAAACTGAAATATCAACCCAAAACAAGGTAAATCGAGAAAATATAGGCAACAAAATTCTTGAAATTTGATTTAAAGTTAAATATTGATAACAACGTGGGAAAAAGAGTTTAACTCCTGATTAAAAGTCTAAAAATAAAATCGGTTATTGTTGGAAAAGTACGACATTATTTATACCATAATTCCATGTGAAATATTTAATTACCTTCGCCACAGAATGATAAGAAAATGTAAAAATTAATTTTTTTAAATAATGCTGTAAATTTTAACTGTGGCACAATTAAAAGTTAAAGAAAACATGTGTTTACCCAATAGTTTGATGTTGCATGGTATTACACTACCGGCAGCTTGATGTAGTAGTAAGAACACTTGCTATACCACACATGAGGACGTAGGTTTAATCCTTACTGATCTTGCTGTAGCACCATTGGGTAAGTTGCTATAAACTGTTTGACTTTCTGTTGAGCCAGCACTTAATCAGCAGCATAAATATATAATTTATAATATTCCAAACTGCCACAGGCAACTCGAGACTGGGTCGGGGTAACTGAAATTACTTTATGTTTAAGTCGCGCATTAGACCTTCCCACATCAAGGATAAAGTTATATACAAAAAATAAATATATATATATATAATAAGTTAAAAATGATTAATTTAATAATTAGTTGAAGAAACTGTTGACTTACGATGCACTACTAACTATAAAAAGGTGCCCAATGCATAATTTATTGTGCTAATTTAACTTTATTAACTGATACTTAGTTTAAACTATTTTAATATGTTGTTAAATGTAGTAAATAAGTTTACGAATTCCAATCTTAAAAAACAAAAAATTATATAGCGTCTTGTTGAGTAGTGAAATGTTAAAATTGCTTAATCGTAAGTGGGGGCTAAAGCGCAGCACGATAATATTTTGCAAATGAAACTTTAATTTTGTTGGAATTTAACGTTAGATAAAAACCTAAAACGTAAGTAATTTATAACTTTTTTTAAAAGATATTTGTTTTTAAATATAATTTTATTGTGTAGGGTTGAGCAATTGTGGTGTTTATTAATGTTGAATTACCAAAACATATGCAATATTTAAAAAAATCAACATGAATTTAATTTTGATGTAAAACATTTTAATAATGTGTAAAGGTGTAAAGGGTAATGTAAATCTATTATTGTTTGGTAGACTTTAGGTAGCTAATATATGTATAAGTGTGTAAAATTAACTTATAGGCCTTCTTATCATAAAACATGCGCGACCTAAACACAGAGTAACATCAGTAACCTGATCTAGTCTCGAGTCGACTTTGGCAGTTTGGAATATTATAAAGATTATAATTTTCTGGTAATTACAGAATTATGCTGCTGATTAAGTGCTGGCTTAGCAGGAGTTTATACCGTTTATAGCACCTTACTCAAAAGGGCGCTACAGCATGAGAGCAGTTGGGATTAAACCCATGACCTCATAGTGTAGTGGTGTAGCAAGTGTTCTTACCACTACACCACGCTGCCGATTAAATTTACAATGCAACTTATATGACTTGCAATTAACTGGTGTCAATAACTGTGTGAATATTTCTTAAGTAAAAATTTAAATCGAAATTAACTTTAAGTTAACACAAAAAAGTATTTTTTCAGAATATTAAAGGACAGCATATTAAAGTCTAAGAAACTGAATGTAGAAATTAAGGAGCTCAAATGGACAGGGATTATGATATATTATTCCGAGTCGCCATATTAGGTGACACTGGCGTGGGAAAAACTTGTTTGCTTCAGAGATTTTGTGATGATGATTTTCGATATAACCACGTTTGTACCATCGGTAAAAATTTATTTATTTTTTTGTTTTTTTCATTTCCCCTTCTGAGGATAGGTTTTTCCAATTCGTGAACCTACAAAATAAATAAAACTTCCATTTGCGGTGCTTGGTAAATTATTACTGGTATTGGGCAGGCTAACTATAAGGCAGTGAGAATGACCATTGACTAGTTTTATTCAATAAAGTAATTGAATAAATGACAAAAGATTTAAAACGTAAAAAAATTTACATAATTTTACTAAATTTATACACATAAGGGAATATTGTGATCTGGCTGGTACACACATTCACTTTTGATATTACTTTAAATTACTGTGTTTCGTCATTTTATGTTTATTTTTAATTTTAATTTTTAGGAATTGATTTTAAGATGAAAACAATTGAAGTAAATGGAATCAGAGTGAGAATTCAAATATGGTGAGATTTTGCACAAACTTTTACTTAGCTAAAAAACAAGTAGCAGATTAAATATCGGGCAATTAAATCCAATTATATTCCAAACTGCTAAACTCAACTTAAGACTGGGTCAGGGGGGTAACAAATGTTACTCCTTGTTTAGGTCATAAATCCAGTCCTCCCACATTGAGGAAAATATTATACAATATAACGCTAGTTAAGAAAAAATATATATATATTTAAAAATGTTAAAAATATAACATTCTTAAAAAAAAAAATTATATTTTTGTTAATATGTATATATAGTATAAATTTCAATTTAAATTGACACAATATTATATTAAACAAAATTATATATTCTAAAAATAGGTGTAAGAAAACGGTTGCTTTTACTTAGAAATAAATTATTTTTAAACTAGAAATGCCAAGGTTGACGTTTTTTTGACAAGGATGTCAAATTTTTTGACATTTAAAATTTGAATTTAAACCATGAAAATTTTTTAATTTAAATTCTTTATTAATTTAAAGGGATACTGCTGGACAAGAAAGATATAGAACAATAACAAGACAATATTACAGAAAAGCCCAGGTATATATATATCTTTAATATAAATTATTTATTTTAAGTTTGTTTATTGAAAATTTGTGTGTAATTTGGATAAAGGATAACATGTGACTATTTGTAAAAAAATAGTTTTAGATTCTGTTAAATTTATATTCTTTTTTGTATTAATTTCAATGTATATTTTATTGTTTTTATGTATAGAAATATATATCTTGTTTTTTTGTTGTAATTATTGGTTTTGCCTTTTTTTAAATTAAATTTAAAGAATCAAAATATTGATTTATCTGTTATTTGTCCAAATTAGTTGTTGTCATTCCTAATCAGTATTGGATTATTCGCACTTAATCTAATGCACATTTTTGACACTAAATTGATTAAAACATTTTTATAGTTATTTAATAATTTTTTTGGGCAATTTTTAAATGTTTAACTAAATTAAACTTGTTTTATTTAGGGTGTTATTTTGGTTTATGACATCACACAAGAGTCTTCTTATATCAATGTTAGAAAATGGGCTCAAGATGTTGTAGAGGTAAAAAAATTTAAATTTAAATCACAAAAAAGTTATTTTTAGCGAAATTTTTTAAAATACAACTTTACACGGTTGCGAATTTTGTTTTTCCATTAACCTTAAAATTTTTCTCTTTTTGTTGGCAAAAATTATTCAGCCTTAAAACCGTAATGGAAAATTTTTGTATATTTTCACATAAACATTGTTTTGTAAAACCTTATCTGTTTGTGGTATTTTTTACCTTATGTAATCCCCGTTTCTGAAAAATTTGAATAAGATTTGAATTTAAAAACAAAATGTACAAAATATTTCAGTTTCTTTTTAACAACCATAGAGTTACTTAAATTTGACATTTTTTTCATTATATTTAATTTGTTTTGATGTAAATATTAAATTGTTTATTATGTAAGAAGAAACTATTTTTAAAATATGTCAACTAAACTTATATATTACCATAAAGAACCCTTTTTTCGAAATTTAAAATGGTTTAATTTCACATATATATACATGTAATAAGTAAGCCAAAGGCATTAATAATCAAAGCCTGAATACCTTTAGTAATAACATGTGGTTTAACTAATTTAAAAACTTCTATTCTCTTTTAGTATGGTGATAGTAGTGCTAAGGTGATGTTAATTGGTAACAAAAGTGACCGAGAAGATAGAAGAATAATTCAATTTGAAGATGGACAGAAAGTAAGAGGTTTTATTAAACAACTGACAATTTAAACACCTTTATTTGCAAAAACCTAATATTTAAATACCATCTAGATATAATCTACTCATATAATTTAATTTCACGATTAATTTTTGGCTTAGCAAAAATTTGTACAACTTATAGGTCCTTACTTAAGTCTAAGGTTTTATCCACTTTACCATGCTGCCAACTTTTTTTTGTTATATATCTTTATTTTTGATTTAGAAAGGTCTACTGTATGACCTAAACATAGAGTAACATCAGTTACCCAGTCTTAAGTTAAATTTAAAGCATTGTACTTTGATGTTACTTTATTTTACTTTTTAGTTAGCAAAGGAACTGAGAATGCCCTTCTATGAAACAAGTGCTTACACAAATAGTAATATTTACCCATTATTTCATGATATGGTGAAGGGTTTGTTATCAATTCATAATCATGAGGTTTTAAAAGACATTTCAGAAGAAACAGTAAGTACAAGATTACTTAATGAGAACATTAGTGTATTTTTTTGTATATCTTTATCCTTGATGTGGAAAGGTTGAATGTGCGACCTTAACATAGAGTAACAACAGTTACCCCGACCTAGTCCCGAGTTGTCTGTGGTAGTTTGGGATATTATAGATTATAATTACCTGATAATTATGCTGCTGATTAGGTGTTGGCTTAGCAGGAGTTTATACCGTTTATAGCACCTTACTCAAGGGCGCTACAGCATGAGATCACTTGGAATTGAACCCAGGACCTCATGTAGTATAGAAACTGTTAAGTACCATGTTGTTTTAATACTTAAGGTGATAGGTTTAATCCCTACTGCTGCTTTACCTATTAGATGTTAGATATAGAATATGTCTTTAAATTTGGCAGTGAAAATGGCATTTTGAAATATTTTAATTTCAAAAATTGGGTTTTAAATTATTTAATATTGTAGTAATTAAGACTTCGAGGATGTTATGTATAATAAATATCATGAATAATTCAAGTAAATTTAATAAATTTTGAATAATAATATGTCAAGGTTGTCATGTATATTATTATTATGTCATCCTGACATTTATAAAATTAGTTTTTTAAACAAATATTTATGCATATATATATACCTTGAGCAGTTTTCTTATTTTTTTACATTTTTTTATAAACCCCTTTTTTTATAAACCCTAAGTATTTATTGGTATTTAATGTAAAAGCTTTGTATTTAAAAGTACTTAAATTTTAAACATTTTTTTGTATTTGAAGTATCTATATATTTTGAAATAATATCTCAATTAAACTATTCACCTTATATTAAAGTACTTACCTTGTATTTAAAGTACTTACCTTGTGTTTAAAGTATTTATTTTATATTCAAAATGCTTACTTTGTATTTAAAGTATTTACTTTGTATTTAAAGTGTTTACTATATATTTAAAGTATTTACCTTGTATTTAAAGTATTTACTATCGTCATCAAATGAAGGAAGTGAAGACGAGGGAATTGTGAAAGATTTTGGATCGACGCAAACCAAGATTTTAAGTGAAGAAGAGAAAATATGTTGCATCATTTTATAAAAACTTTCATTTTTTGTCAGCATTTTACACTTCCTTGCAGTTTTTATTAATTGTAGTAACCACTTTTAATACTAGTTAAGCCCTTATCATAAAGGCTTATTTAGAAAAAAAGATTTTAAAGTTTCCATTAAATTGTTTGCCATAACAAGTAAGTATTTACCTGACAACCAAAAACTGCATTTTTTTAATTTTGAAAGCTTATATATTTAACATAAATATATTTACATGTATTAGAATGCTTATATATGTATTGGCCTGTTGATTGTCTATCCTAAAAGCTGCATGTTAGTTGGCAATATATGGTAAAAAATAATATATACCCATGGCAATTTTCACACCAAAAACAACCTTTATTTTTATTTGAAAGCCATAAAATTGGACAAATATATTAAAAGCTACATTATTTATAAATATTTATCTATGTTAGAAGTTAATATATTTATCTTTCAGTGATTTTTAAAGTCAACTTTGCTTCCTAAATGTTAATTTAACTTTTAATTCTACTAGCATGTTTTTGGTCAACATTTAAAATCAATTACCAACATATTTTCCATGTGTTTTATTATTGTACACAACATATCACATAATATACTGTATTTACAAATTTATTTTCTTTATTTTTTTAATCTAAATGGTACAAAAATCATTAAAGTGTTATTTAAAAAACACATTTTTATTTTCATTTCTTCAATGGTGTTTTCAAGAAAACGAACATGGTTGTTTAGTTTAATATTCTTATTAGCTTTTTATTAAAACAAAGTGCATATTCGTTATATATCTCACTTATATTTAGTTTATATATCAGCTGCTTTTTATATTCATTATTCTTCAATAGTAGACGTTTTCTATGTTTCTGATAGTTATGTATTTGTACGTATCCCTATTTTAATTGTATTTCGTTATATGTATAATCAAGATGTTTCAGAATGTTTATAATATTTTTGTTAATCTAAACCTGATTCTGATAAAGAATGTAAAACGATAAAAGGCAGTAGTACAATTTGCACATTATATTTACAATAAGTACTGGTGTAAACACAGACAAGTTTGCATCATGTTGTTTTATTTACTGTTTGTTATATCAAAATGTACATTGTCTCCTTATATTTAATTCTTACTTCCATTTTAATGAAATAATGCAGTATAACTGGCCATTGATGATACCCAGCCATATTTTTATAAAACATAATTGCCATAATTTTTTTTAATTTTTAAATGTTGTAATCCGAGCTTCTTGGTACAAATCTTTAACTAATTTTATTTTACCAAATTATTTTGATTTTTGTTCGTACAAACAGCAAATGAGTATTTTGTACAATATTTTATTTTTACTTTTAATACATATTTAAGCATTTTGCACTTACATTTCAACAAGGCAGTTAAATTACAAAAATTTTATGTTATTTTACTGCTATCTAAAGAGAGTGTTTTTTAATGTTATTCCAAATGTTTTTTTTTATATTTTTAATGTTAGCAATTTATATTTTTAGGTACATTTATTAACTATGTTAGTTCAGCAATTTTATTATATGACATAAAAAAGTAAATAGTAAAACACTTGGTATAAAATATTTAAACTAACAGTTTTTATTTTAAAATGCTTTTGTTCCGAATATTTGAATGTCGATTTTTTACTGTTAACCACTTTTCAAAAATGGTTCATTTTACTGTTTCACCCACTTATATATTTACAATCATTGTAACCATTATATATCACTGTAGTTTTCATTACTTCTCTATGAAGGCAACTTATACTTCCTTATATTCAACTTCTTATTCGTGTATAAGCTCACATTAAAGATTATTTGACATTTATGTATTTTATGATTTAAGTTAAGTTTTAGACGCTATAGTTGTTACATTGTTAAGTTATTGGCATTATAATTTAATCTACTTGTGACCTGCATTTTTCTAATGTTATCCAACAAGTTTTTGCAGCTACTTTTTATGGTGAAGGTTCTTGTCTCTATTTATGCTATTTTTTGTAAAAAATCTAATAGCCCTAGTTTTGTTAACAAACTATATTTTGTCATATTAGATTTAACATTATTTATCCTACAACTTATGTACAAATTAAACTGTAGCTACTGTGAAGCCTATAAAGAACACACTGATTATACAGTTGTGATTTTATTAACCCATTAACTTAAGAGTTACAATTGGGTCCACGTCGTCGACCAAAAGTTTGGACAACATTCACAAATTTTCGGTTGTATTGCATTCTTCTTTTTGCTCGTCCAGTCTTCTTTTTCTTCTTTTCTTGAGCCTCAACCTGCAGGAAAAAGTAAATATTTTAATATTATTTTAGTCTTTGGTTTAGTAAGAACTGCATTAGAATAAATGGTCAAACTATAAATTTTGATAATGGTATTGTTTTATTTTGTTTGCCTTTTTTTTAAAATCTATTTTAAATTTTATTAAATTTAAAACATTTATCATTCGTTATTTTACCTTTGGGGTTTGTCCTTTAACTTTACCAGCACGAGCTAGCGAACCGTGGACCTTTCCTGTGCAAATAAAAACATTTTATTTATACTTTAATTTTCTGTTATAAAACATCACAAAATTTAGAAATTAAGTTTGATTTTTCAACTCAGTATTAGGTGGGACCTATATATTTTTAATCATAAATTTATTAGGGTTTAAAATGGTGGCAAGAAAAAGTTTAAATTGTCATAACTTTTAAAATAGCAAAATTTTGTTTATCCTTAATTGATTACCTCCTAGAACGCGAGCCAAAACATTGATTGTCGATAGATTTGAAAGTCCGGTGTTTGTTATTTGTTCATCATCTTCTAAAGTTTGTCCATGAAATGTTAAGACCTAAAACATTTTAAAGAGTTAGTTGGACTTTAATGTAATTTGCATTAAAAATATGTATTTTTAGCCACTTTGAGGACATTATTAAATATGATTTATTTAGACTTATTTTAGGGAATTCAAAATATTATTTTTTAAGTTATTAAAGTTGTTTTGGGGATTTTTTATTAGTATTAAAAAAAGGCTTTATTTTTGCGTTTAATAAACTAACGTTAAACTGACCTGGTCTTCGGTACTAATTCCTTCAATAAGGTTAATTTTTTGTTTTAATACTTGGACCAAATCATTTTCGTTCACTTCAACGCAATGAAGCTGCTCTGCTTGCAAAAATAATTGCATTTTAACGTTAGGCTAGAAACCAGCACAATACCGAAAACAAATTCTAAAAAGAATCCGCGTGTAATAAAATAAAAAAATGATATTTTAGGTTCTGCCAGATGGCGTAATTATACCTTCGGGGATAATTATTTTTTATGTCAAAAGATTTTAAGGTAAAATAAAAATGAGTGTTTATTTAATAGATATGGGATTAATGTTTAAAATTGTTTGTTTTTAGTAAAATTGTTATTTTTGTAATGTTTAATTAGTTTTAACTGTAAAAAATCTTTGTTTTTAAATTTCAACTTTTGGGATTAATTTTTAAACAACATTGGAAAAGAGTTACATTTACGACATATTTAAAAAAAATTTAAAGACTTTATTGTTTTTAAGTTAAAATTTATGTTTTTTGTTCGGTTTTGAAATCGAAGGTACCAAAGTTTTGCACCAAAATTATACACGCATGACTGCTATTTATTTATCCTCATATTTTATGTCATCTGCTATAAGCAGGTGAGTCACCTAAACTGGAATTTTTAAGCTCATTACTCGTATAATATACGATTTCTTTTATAATTACTAACCTAATATGGATAATATTGACTAGGAACATTTATTTGTTGTAATAATTTGTTTAAATAGTCAGAGTTTGTAATGTTAAGTAGAAAATCAAATAATTAAAACTGCAAAAGTCAAACAATAGATATGTATTCAAATATTGTAATATAATATTACGGCGTCTCGTATATCTAAAATTTAGGTTTTTAAATAAATGCTTTTATGTTCACTTTTGGGATATGTTGTATTATTTTACACACTTTTAGACTAATCACTGTTACAAATTTAAAGTTTATTTACCAGTTGAAAATCAAACTATATAAGACTTTAACTTTTTAAAGTTTTTTTTTTGAATACATCTTTATCCTCGATGTGGGAAAGTTGAATGCGAGACTTAAACATAAAAAGACATCAGTTTCTCCGATCAAGTCTCGAGTTGCCTTTGGCAGTCTGGGATACTAATAGATCATTATTGCCTGATAGTTTTTAAGTTATTTGTTGATTGTTTAATTAATTCTGTATTTTAATGTATGCACAACATAAAACAAAGGATAAAACAATTATGGCATAAGAGTATTTGGGATTATAACATAAATAATTTTGGCATGTTTTTATTTATAAATTGCTTATGCCCTTTTTTCACTTTAATGCTTAATTATCTTTTGTGTGTATAATTTGTTTTACTACTGTTATTAACGCAGAAAAATTATTAAAACGAAAAGTTAAATTGATTTCTTTCTTTGCATTAACAGATTTATGCTGTCAATTAAAATGTAAAAGATGTTACTCTGATAAAGTGAATTAATCTTTGTTGAAAGTTAGTTCGTCATGGATTTTATGAAAAAATTTGTACGCAGTAATTCTAACACTCCACAGGTAATTTTAACTGGTTTGCAGTAAAAGTATGGTGACAACTTTCCAGTTATTTTTAATATTGAGCATTTTAACATATTATACCAACATTGGAAATTGAACCCAAGGTCCTGTGTTTTAAATGCTAAGCAGTTAGACCACTTCGCCAAGATAAAAGCTGTAATTGTTGTCCCAAAATGTCCTCTAAATAGCCTACACTTTTTGTAAATCTTAATAAATTGAATTTTTGCTGATTTTATTATTAAAATGTATGGGCTATATATTTTATAATATAGTTAATTTTTAGTATACTTGGATTCCATTATTATTTTATATTATTATGTTTAGCATTTAGATTTAATAGAAATAAAAATATTAAAATTTTATGGTTTTATTATTAAAATATATATATAATTTATACTTCAAGTAGTCTTTAGCAAATTTTTATTTACAACTTAGTTCAATAAATTAAAATAATGTATAGCAACTATATTTAATAGAAAATAAAAAATTATTAATTTAAAAAAAATTTGTTGTTTTCAGAATGTCCCATCTTCAAGCAGTCTCGGTCTTGTAACTTTACGAAGATTATTTCAAGAAATATGTCTTCAACCTGTTACAGCTTCACAACAAGAAGAGAAACTATACAACATTTTACCCTTGTTTTATCAGGTCAATATTTTATTTTTTTTGTATATATCTTTATTCTAAATGTGGGAAAATCGAATGCGCGACTTAAACATAGAGTAACATCAGTTACTCCGACCAAGTCTCAAATCCGTAGCAGTTGGGGATATTATAGATTATAATTGCCCGATAATTAAACTGCTGATTAAGTGCTGGCTCAGCAGGAGTTTATACTGTTTATACTGCCTTACTCAAGGGCTACAGCATGAGATCAGTGGGGATTGAACCCATGACCTCATGCATGGTATAGCAAGTCTTCTTACCACTACACCACGCTGCCAGCAATATGTCAAGTATTTGTTAAATTGTTTACTTTTTTGACATTAAAATTAACTATTATTCATATTTTTCTGTATTATTTAAAAAAAAAATTTACTAATTTTAGTGTATTTAAATCTGAACAATTTATTTTGTGCTGCATTATCTTAATGTCTTATAGAGTAGTAGTTTTGATGAAATTAATTTATAAAATAAGTTTATGTAATACATGAATAAATTATTTAGTATCTATTATATAAATATTTTATTTCACAGATATTTTTTAAATTGATTTAAAAAGTATTTAGAGATAAATATCTTTTAATCAAAATGCTAATTATAAGACATATTTTGTTAAAAAATAGATTTTAATAAACTGCTAATAATAAATTTTTTTTTTTTTATTTTATAGGTTTTTGGAAATTCTTCTCATGATATAAGGGAAAAATTTGGAGATGTTTTACAGTTTTCAACCATGGTAAATAACATTTTTATTGGCTATGCATTATATATTTTTTAAATTTAAATACAAAAATCTTTTTTTACAATGGTTCTAAAATTCAAAATTAAATAGAAAAAAAAATTTTTTTTTTGAATTGCTAGAATTTTACAATTTAAATACTGTATACTAACCACATAATGTGTATGTAAATTAAATGCCAGACTAGAGTGGGATTGTATTTACGTAATGTCACATAAACTATTTACCTTTGTCAGTCAATTAACAACACAAATACCCACAATGTATATATAAAAGCAAACAATTGTAAAATCTATTTGTTCTTATGTTATATATTTATAATTGAAAGCACAAATTTTCGGATTTACCTAAACGGTTCAAAATTTTGTATATATATATTTTAAATGTAAAATTACAATTTTAGGTTATTTTCTATTAATAAACAAAATTTTTAATTAAATACCAATTTACTATTTAATAGTGTTGTTTTTTATTAACTTTATATATACCAAAAAAAGATAAACTACTACCTATCATTAACAATAATATTTTGTTATTTATAGGTTGCAAAGTTGATGGTAACCGAAATACGAAGAAGAGCTTCTAACAAATCAACTGAGCAAGCTAGTATCGATATTGCAAACTTTCTAATACCTCGACATAGAGTTGACAATGAAGATAAGCAAGGATGGTTGTTACTCAATGTTTTGTTTCTTCTTGCTGCTGGAAATCAGGTCAATTAAAAGTTTATTAATTATAATAACTCTTATAAGGTGGAATTATATATATAAAGATTCTATAGGATCTTAAACTGTAATTACCCTAAAGTTTTGAGTTTAATTTTACCAAAGCCAAATAAAAGCTTTACAAGTGCGATATCTAAATACTAAGACAACAAAAGCCACTCTACACTGGCTATGGTATTAAAAGTCACCCTATAACTAGGCTATAAGGTTCTTTTTTAGGGTAAAGTATAGAAAAACAAAACTCTTGGTTGCTATTTGCAAATGGTTTAAAATAATTTTACTATTTGTTTTTAGAATATAGTTGATTGCATGACATCAGTTCATCTTCCCTCCACATTAGTGAAATGTTTATATTTATTCTTTGATTTACCTATTGAATTCCAATCTAACACAACAACACAACATACAGCATCAAATGAAGAAAGACCAGAAGAAAATCTGCCCAAAGTTGAAGACGATTTAACTAAAAATAAAGATGTTTTTCGATCGTTTAAATCTTTGAGTATTAGTCGGAAAAAGAGTTCAACTAGTAACGCAGCAGCTCTTAATAGTTTAGTACAAGCAGATGCTTTATCTATTTATCCTTCCAAAGAAGCAACTTTTACGGAAAGATTGGTTTTACTTAAGAAATTATTTGTTCAGGTAATTTTAAATTAAAATGAATTATAAAGTATTCTGACCAGAGGCTTTATTGAACAGGCTAATATTTATTTATATAAGACTTTTTTTTAAGACTGTAAGCTGCATATTTTTATATGAATAAGCTGCATATTTTTTATATAAAAATTTTATTGAATTAAGTTTTATATTAAGTCTTTGATACAATTTGACTTCTTAAATATTACCACCGAAGCATATTTTTTGCTTATTTAAACAAATTATTAAACAGACTTTAGCTGCTATTCTAATACAGCCAGTTCCAAAAATTCAAAGTTTGTTTAAATTTAGTGTTTAAATCAAATATCTTAAAATATTAAAGAGTAAAAAATTAAGCCTTTTAATTCAATTTTATTACCATATATATTTAACATAGACTTAATTATATTTACTTTTTAATACAGACTGTGGTTAGACTATGTGGTCATATATCTCCTGCTGAAGAACTATCCTACAAAGATGACCTGGCTTTAATATTTTCTGCAATAACTTCATGGTGTTCACCTCACAATATTCAGTGGCAATCTGCAGCTGCTGAGGTCCTGGTCACTATATCCAGACATGGATTGAGCCATAATGTAGTACAATATATCAGAAGTAAGTTTATAGTGTTTGGGTATTACCAAAGTATATATAAAAACACAAGTAGTTTTACTGATTCAACCGGATTTTTACGTCATTTTTCTGATTTATGGAGGCCATTTTTAAGACCTATTTTGACCTTCTAATTTTACTTCCGGCCATGTGTTAAACTACTTGTGTTTAAATATATATACTTTGGGTATTACAGGTTGAAACGTGGTTATTAAAAGTTAGATAATTTAGTAATTAAATGGTTTTATTTAGGCTTACATGTATTTTCAAATAAGATTTCCCTATAGTTTTTGACATTGTGTTTTGTTACCATGTACAGTAAAGTGGTTTTAAACCTTTTGTAACAGTTCTTAACATTCTAATTAGTAATATGGTATTGTAATTCTGTTTATTTTGTATTAAATGACTTTTCAAAGCAATCAATTTAAATTTTTATTTCATTTATTAACTTCTGGTATTTAAAAAAATGAATTTCCAAACTCTACAATTTTAGAATAAAAACTTTTATTTGTTAAACAGGTAAACAATGTATCAAAACTTCTATTAACAACTTATGGAGAGCAACAGTTTCACCTCCTGACAATAATGAAGAGGATATAATAGATGCTGGGTTATGTGAACAGTTGATATGTGTTATGAGGTTTGTTAGTAACACATCTGAAGTTACTCAACTCTTGTTGGATGATTTTAAGCAATGTCAGGGATATATTTTCATGACTGAGTTTCTATTAAGGTTTGTATTTAGTTATGTATATATCTAAGTAATATTTAAGTTGTGAACAGCATTATCAGTGGTTAAAGACATGACTTTAGGAGGTACTGGGCTTGAACTGATTTTATGTGTGGTGGTTAGGGCGCTAGTTATTACTATATGAGGTTATGGGTTTGATCTCCACTGCTATAATATGCAGTGGTTGGGCCATGTTTATCACCATATGAGGTTCTAGGTTTGATTGTCACTGCTATAATGTGAAGTGGTTGGGCACTAATTATCTCTATATTTAAGGAACTGCTTTGATCCCCGCTGCTTAATTATGCATAGTTATAATTTCAGGCACTACTACATGAGATATAGGGTTTGCTCCACACTGCTTTAATGTGTTATTATTAAAGTCGTTTATTTTAGGTTAGAAACAACAGCCATAAAAAGTGAAATCCATCGTGAAGGTTTATTAAGTGTGATTGGTGGGCTCGAAAACTTAACAATGTGTGGTTTTAATGAAATTAAAGCAGAAGTTGTACCCAAGTCTCAATTCGTTAATGATTTTGTGATACCATCTGCTGTAGGAAAAGGTAGGGTTGTGTAAATTAACAATTATTCTTAGGTGGGTTAGGTGTTGATAGCATGGTAAAATGGTTAAACACTTGGCTTCACTAAGTAGGGTCTAAGGTTCGATCCCCACTGCTTTTATGCTCTAGTTTTATGCTCTAAAAACTAGGTGTAAAAGATTAAATACTGTTGCATATTAAAAATCAACTAAATAAGCTTTGTAATTTTTTGTATTATTTTATTACATTAGTTAAATTTGTTAAAAAAATATCCTACATAAATTTAAATTCTACTATTTAACACAGGTGAAAGTGTACGAAACATTCAAGCATTCCAAGTTCTTGAAACAGTTTTCATTCGATCCCAAACTACCTTATTATCACGAGCAATTCTCGATGTAATATTCACAATATACTGCAGGGATCCAGCTAATTATTTTATATTATTGAATGAAAATACCTTGTGTATGTTCTCTGAGAAATTACCACTTAAGCCAGCTGAGATTTTTTCACAGTGAGTTTTTAGTTGTAAACTTGAACAATTTTATTTATTTGTCCTTTATAAAGGAAGGCCAACTATCTGACTTAATATAGAGTAACATTAGTAGCCCTAACCTAGTCTCGAGTTTCCCTTTACAGTTTGGGATATCACAGATTATAATTGCCTTATAACTAATCTGTTGATTGGGCTTAGCAGAAGTTAATATCATTTATAGCACTATATCTAAGAAACCCAGAGTATAAAAACTGTGGAAATTAAACCAGGGATCTCATGTAGTAAAGCCAAATGTTCTAACCACTACTCCACACTGCCAGTTAAAAAAAAGAAATTTATTTTTGCTAAAATAGTTAGCTTTAAAAAATGCATTTTAATAAGTTGAAGTATTGTTGTCTTTTTGTGCAATCAAATTAAGAAAACAATTTATTTTTCAGGTATTTTGTGATGTTTGAGTACGTAGTTTTATCATTGGGATACATTCCAAGAAAGGAGTTAGTTAGTTTATCACTTTTACTTAAACATGAAAGGTGGGTACATACATTTTATCAATATATCAAGAAACTTAATTTTGTGTGTAATTATAAAGCTTGGTTCATTCATATTTAGCAATGTTTTATTAAACACTTGGCTTTGGAATTTTAATTTAACTAAATTAGCTTTTCAAAGTCATTTAATAAATTAAGATTCTTGTAGTTTTAAAATCTTTAAAATTTTAATGGGCTATCTAAAAGCAAAGAATAAAATATTAAAACCTTGGAATATGTTTAAAATAAACCTTTAATTTATATATCATTATCATTCTTACATTTCAGTAACATTCAATGTGCAATAATGTGTCTTAAAAGTCTTCACAAAATCCTAACCTCTATCCCAAGTGTATATTGTGATGTATTTAGAGAAGTTGGTTTATTGGAAATGCATATTAACTGCTTGCACAGGTTAGTGTGTATAGAATAATAGGTTTTATTATTAAGGTTATATTTGTACAGATATAAACTTTGTTTAATTGAATTTTTGATATTTTTTTTTTGTTTTTTTAGAATCAATTTTATTTTATTAATTTATTAATTTATGCATATTATAGAAACGGTTTATGCAGTTAAAAATCGGACATTTTTTAATTGCAACTATATGCTTAAACAAACAAAAACTTAGCAGCAAAAAAAATAGTTATCATTTTTGTTAATTACATTAGTTTATAATTAAAATGTATTATAATTGGCGAAATAATAAACAAATTGTTGTAATTTTTTAGGTATGCAGCCCAGTTAAAAGCTTGTGAAATTTCGGACCAAAATAATGATAATAACGAACCAGAAGTTCTAAATGAAAATGATCATTTATTTGGAAATTTAGCAATGGGAAACTTGGTCAATTTGCTTTCTAATTCACCAGTTAATGCAAGTGAGTATATGGGATTTGTTAACTGACCTTTCATCTAAAAAAAACAACTTTTTAGTCTAAAATAATAAATTATTTTTATTATTCTAGTTCCGTTTGTGATATTATAGACATGACTATAGTTCTGAAAAATTAATTTTTGCTTGTCTTTCACTTGGGCACTAAGGCAAGATAGCAGTGGGAATCAAACCCAGTACCTTGCAATTTTAAATATTTGAAAGGCTTTTAAAATAATATTATTAAAAGTCAATTTTTGGTAAACAATTACATTACGAATTACTAATTCAAATGCTAATTGATAGTGTTTGCTAAATCCCACATGCTGCTTTTTTATAGTTCATTTTTAAATTAAAAATACCCAATTTCTTGCAGGTATATTTCGTGAAACTGGAGGTGCTCGCTGTGCATTTAACACCATTCCTTACATCCAATCCAGGAGCCAAGCTCTATCCCTGGTTAAAGCTCTCATCTTACAACCAGTTAATATTGGTAATGATGATGATATGGGAACTTTATTAGGGTTGTTGTGTACGTTGTCTATTGAAGATATTCAGCTTAAAGTCGATATTCTACAGAGCTTATGTGAGGTAAAAAACATGTTTTTTTAATTGTTTAAATACATTTTATATGGAATTTTATGGTGTTTGAACTAGTTTGTTAAATTGTGTTTGTATTTTTTTGCTGGTGTTTTATCTGGTTTGTTTTAGTGTTGTTTTATTTGGTCTACTTCCAAAGTTGTTTTTAAAGTCTATTTGTGGTGTTTTGACGTGAATTTCTAATGGTGTTTTGCCTGGTTAATTTTTGTTGGTGTTTCACTGTTTTTTATCGATTTTTAAGTATTGTTTTATAAACATTTTGGGGACAATTTTCAGCAAAATTTTATAACAAAGTTTGAAATTTTTTGTTTATGGTTTAATTATAATATAATGATGTTTATTTAAAATATTTTTACAGATAATTTCTTTAAACAACGAGATTTCAGTGATGTTTAGAAATGCTGGAGGTTTTATCAATGTTATATCAGTCTTAGTGGAGATTGAAGGTAATAAATAATGCTTTGCTGTAGTAGTCAAAATACTTGGCTTTACTATATAAGGTCCTGGGTTTGATCCCTACTACTCTCATGCTGTAGTTCCCTTGATTATGACTTTATAAATGGTATAAACTCTTGCTGAACCTGCACTTAATCAGCAGCTCAAATATTGGGCAATTATAATCTATAAAATCCAAAACTGCCACAAGCAACTTAAGACTGGGTCGGAGTAACTGACGTTACTCTATGTTTAGGTTGTGAAGTTAACCTTCTTATATATATATTAAATACATATATATTAAAAAACATAAATTTTTCTTTTAGTAAAAAACTTATTTTAAATACACAGGTTGTTTAGCCCACCCTTCCACTTCACAATGGTCCAACAATATGTTGTTGGTATACAAGTTATTGCAAGTTATATTTAATATATTAGCTGTTGTTATGAGACTTTCTTCTAATGAAAGATATTTTGAAAATGAGGTAAGTGTTAATTATGGTTAAAATAACAGAAGATCTACTTATTTTGAACACACTTATTTTGAATTGCACTTAAAATATACGTATGTGTAAATAAATATTTAGGGCTTAATATATAGGTGTGTGTGTACTTTTAAATGCTGACTTCTTGTGTTTCAATAGTGTTTTAAAAAATATATATATAAACAATATATATATAATATATATATTTCTAATTTGTAAAAATACAAAAAAAGTAAAACTGCTATTTATGGTGCGACGGTAAATTATTAGCTACAAATATAAGTAGAGAATTTAGACCATATTATGACAATTCAAATCCCAATTGTAAGGCAAGCTATTCATTAGCATACTAAATGTTATTGCCTAGATATGAACTTGTCAAAAAGATTTTTAGCTTGCAAAGTTAGGAACCATAGCATCTTACTCAAGAACCTTATGGCATAAAAGCAGTGGGAATCAAACCCAGAACTTCATGTAGTGACGCCTATTGCCTTAAAAACAGCAAACTGGCAAATTTCACAAATTTTTTTATTTTTAGGTGCAGTACAGTGTATTCAAAAGTGCAATAAAAAGATTGGGTTGTTTTACTGAAGAACCATTTTTTCCTGACATAACCGACTATAAAACACCAAACCCAACAATCAACCTTATATTAAGCGACATTTTTAACCCACAAAAAACTTTGAATCACTTTGATTTAAGTGAGAATTGTGAATATCAAAAAATTTTGATTGTTTTTCGATTTTTGTACCAACTTTCAACTGATTCTTTTAAATGTAATCTGGAGGATAAAATATTAAACCTACAGCTGGATTCTAACCAAACAAAAAGGTAATTTTATTGGGTTTGATATTTAATTTTAGTTTTTTTAATTAAGACTGTTCAAAATGGTAAAAATAATTTATATTAAACAGGGAATGAAATAACGGGTCGCTATTCGCTAAAAGCGAATCGTTTTTTAAAATTAGCGAATCATTTTTCACAAATATATTAGAAATAGCAAATCAACCAAAAAAGTTCAACCGACATTAAAACTTTTGTGTAAATTAACCGACATTAAAACGTTTTTTAACCATTAATTCGTACCCTGTTAAATACCTATTTTTTTGTTTTTTTGAATAACTTTTTTATAGTTTTATGCTTTGACTTTTTTTTAATTTAAACTTTTTTAAGTTAAGTCTATTTAGAATAAAACAAATTATTTTTTGCAAAATTACTTAATTTGATATTTTTTTACATTTCTAAACAATACAGACTAGAAATTATTATTAAAAGCTTTTTTAAGAAATTTTTCATAACTTTTATTTAAATTCACTTATGTTATACAGTCCCTCTAACAACATTACAACCCACAAGGAGGTAACACCATGTATACAGCATCCTCGATGTGTTAAACTTATGCTTCAACTTATTTCATTTATTTCACCTAATGGACTAAATGATGAGGTAAATCTAAATCTATATATAATAAAACTTAGTTGACAATATATATATATATGTTGGTCTAAATTACAGGCCTACAAAATAAATAAAACTGCTATTTGTGGTGTGTGTGTAAAAATGATTGCCTTTGTAAAGTAGCGGTAGTTATCTCAACCTAGTCTCTATTAAGCCTAGCATATTGTTACTTATGTATACTTTAGATTTATCTTTGTCAGCCCTACTTTTATTTAACAAAATAATGCTCTTAGGTCTAAAAATTTGGTTTATTAAAATGAAGTATTTGTATACATATTTTTAGCAATTTAACTGTGTATTATAGTTTATTAAAACATGCATGTAAACTTACTGCTTAAATTAGTGACCCATTATATATTCATGTTATATAAAAAAATACTTTTTGTTTAGAAATGTGTTGAGGTCCAGATATTTTTGTTGAAAGAAATTAACAAATTAATAAATAATGAAAGAAATGCACAGGTAACCAACTCTACTTAAAAATCATTTCCAATTCAATTATATTTAAAAATTATTATTTGAACTTAAACTAAGTGTAAATAAATTTCCTATTTTTATAACTTTTTTTAGATTTACATCTCTAAGTAATAATTTATTCTTTTGTTATAGATTCTTGCTGAAAATGGGATTTTATCTACATTAATCAAATACTTTCTTGCCCCTCTAATTAATGAAGAACTAGCTATAAATTCTATTTGTGAAAGAATGGTTGAGAGGCTGGCAAGGCAATCCATATCTCCAAAGGAATTAAGGTTTAATATATTTTGTATTTTTGCCAAATCTTGTTATATTTTATGTGATATTGTGCAGCATTTGTATCTCTTTTGCCTACCTCCTTAAAATTAATTAAGAGATAAACGATAAGTAATATTAATAGTTTAACAAACTTAAAACTTGGTAAAGCTTAATATTTGGCCAAGGTAATAAAGTTAAGTTATGATAAGGTTTGAAAATCCGCTATCTAACTAATTAAAAAAAATATATATTTATATATTTAAAAACGGAAAATATTTTTAAAAAGGAATATTTTTATTTATTTCAACAGTCTTAATTTAAAAATTTAATACATCAACAAAATCACTCTTTTGTTTGGTTTAAAATCAACTAAACATTTAAAACTTTATTCTTTAGATTACCATATACTTTAAATTTCACTATGTTACTAACATCTAAGTTAAATCTAAATGTTTATATATAAAACTGTTTTAAAGAACTAAAGACTTGTATTTTAAAATTAATAACAAGAATGTGTAATTTGGCTTCTCACAGCAAAAAATTAATTAATAATTTAAACAATAACTATTTAATATTTCAGAAAATTATTGCGCATCGGTGATCCTCTTCATTGTTCATCTTTGTTGTTTGACAATGGGACTGTCTTGCTCTTCCGCATCAAGAGTTTAGTTGCCGTAGCAACACCGAGGAACATGGGAGTAGATCTTACATCCTGTTATTTACCTCCTTCTTCGTTCGTCGAGTTTGATATGTCCTTTCAGGTTTGTTAATGTATTTAAAGGTAATGATTTTAAAACTTTTTAGAGGTTGATATTTGATCTGGCATAGGGGCTCTATACCTACTTTTAAAATCAGATATCACTACAACTAAACTAAGTTTTTAAAGGTTGGAATGTTAACAATTGGAGGCTTATCAATTAAACTTATCTAATCTAAATATAATGGAGCTTATTGTATTAACTATTGTTCTTATTAGGTAGCAGTCTAAGTTCAGAGCCTCTAACTATTTATACTAATTAATAGCCTGCTTTACGAATGAGTTTTTAATATTCATAATATGGTCTCAACTCTTAATTAATATTTTGTCCACTATAATTTACCTGCACTTAACAAATAATTTTTAATAATTGGAGGCTTGGCAAGTTTAAATTGATTTTGTAGGCTTATAAATTGGACAAAAATATATATGTCATTCACTAAGGTTTAATATATATAAATGTTGTTCATTATTTAATGTTTAATTGTTAATTGCAGGGTTGTAGCAGTTTGTTTATACCAAGTTTGTTTCCCCAAGCCCCACCTAACCAAAGTGTAGTTGGAGGGGGGTCACTTACCCCTATATCGGGGGTTGGATCAGGTAAAGGGTTATTTTGTAACATATTTTGTAACATCTAAAAAAACTAAAATCTTTTTTTATCTTAAGTAAATTTTTATAGGTAAAAAAACATATTTATTTATTCTTGATATGGGAAGGTTGACTTAAACATTAAATAACATTTGTTATCCTGACCCAGTCTTGAGTTGACCTTGGCAGTTTGGGATATTATTGAATATTACTAATCAAGTATTGGCTCAGCAGGAGTTATAGCACTTAATTCAAGAACGCTACAGCATGAGAGCAGTGGGGTTAAATCCAAGACTTCATGTAGTAAACCCAAGTGTTCGAACCACTAATACATTATGCCACCAGTGATTTAATCTAAATAACAATAATAATTTTATTTAAAATCTAACAGAAGAGAGATTATTCCCCCCTTCTCCAGGTTTAATGATATCAGCTTGGATATATATTGATAAGTTTTGTAGTCTTGATATTCATCCAGTAAGGATTATTACCATCACTAGGAAGGTAAGTTTATTGTTAGTTTTTTAAACCTTTTTTTTTTATTTTAAAAATTTAGATAAATTTTAATCAATTTTTTTTATAATTTGTTTTTTACATTTTAAAATTTTATTTAATTATATTAGTTTAATTATTAAAAACATTATAACATTACACACACTCTTTAAACTTGTCAATAGCCTGCTTTACAGTCAGCAATTTAATTGTCGTTATATGGCCACTACTGTTAGCTAATATTTTAACGCGTTTTATTATTTTGTCAAAGTTTTATTATTTTGTAGGCTTATAAATTGGACAAATAAATTTTCCATTATGCTCCATTGTATATAGATTATTTTAAACACTTAAACTATCAAATTTTATTTAATTTTATTAGTTTAATTAATAAACACAGTTTTTTAATTTATTTCACTGTTATTTAAACTAGTCGATAGCGCATCCCACACTTGGAACTTTATTTGACATAGTATAGTCGCAACTCATAACTAATATTTGCATGATATAATTTATAAGCGCACCTTAAATCATAGGTTTTTTACTTTGTAGGGCTATAAATTGGTCACACATAATATATTGTCCACAAAGCCTCATTAAATGTAGATTAATCTTTACATAAGATGTAGTTTTTTCAAGTGAATATTTTATATTTTAAACACTTTAACTTTTAGGTACTTTCAACCCAGCAAGAATGGACCTGTTTAAGTGTCCACATTTCAGCTAAAGATAAAAACTTATTTGTTTCAACTAATGAGGAAAATGTGCAATCTATTGGTGAGTCATAATTCAAATGCAGGCTTTAAAAATATAATGGAGTAAATTGTTTGTTATAAAATAAATTTTTGTCCAATGGGCTACATTTTTATTTATTTAACTGATTTCTATTAAATCTCTTATTGAAATGAATTGTAATGTAGTCTTAACTAATATATGGTTATAGTAATTTGCCTGCATTTAAAATACTAATTTATAGCACTTTACAAATGCCAGTTTTTTTTATCGTAAGTGCATATAATTCGACAGTGTACATAAATATATATATATATACCTGTTTATTAGGCTTTAATACATTTAAAGATCATTTTTGTTTAATTACTTAGTTTATCTAATAACCTTTAAAGATTTTAAATTTTAAGATTTTAAACTTAGACAATGTCCTTTTGCACACAAATTTTAAACTTTAAAAATGTTTTAGGTCCAGGCAACTTACAAGACAGCAAAGAAGGCACCACATTTAATATAAACAACTTGTTAGAAGAAAAACAATGGCATCATATACAAATAACTTTACAGAGATCAACTGTTCTTAAACATAGTACTGCTACTGCTTATCTAGATGGCAAATTTATTGATACTAACAAGGTATACTTTTATACTGTTTTTTTTTAGTTATAAGGATTTTTTTTTGTATATTTTTATCCTCGAAGTAGGAAAGTCAAATGCGCGACTTAAACATAGAGTAACATTAGTTACTCCGACCCAGTCTCGAGTTGTTGCTAGCAGTTTAGGTTTTTATAGATTATAATTGCCCGGTAAATATGCTGCTGATTAAGTGCTGGTTCAGCAGGAGTTCGAATCGTTTATAGTGCCTTACTCAAGGACGCTACAGTATGAGATCAGTGGGGATTGAACCCACGACCTCAGGTGTGGTGTAGCAAGTGTTCTTACCACTAAGTGTTCTTACCACAAGAATGAAAGTGATGCATTTTTTAAAAGTACTTGACATCACTATTACTAGTTTAGGGTTAAATTCAATACTAATTGGTCACATTTTAACAAACTGGCAAAGTCAACTCAAGACTGGGTTGTAAAAATTCTCCTATTTTATAGTAAAAGTAATTATAAAATTAAAAAGTTTTTTTCTTAACTCAAATATTTTGTATCTTCAGCTTCGTTTCATCCATGCCTTTCCTGGTGGTTTCTCCCAACAAACTTTAAACTCTTCAATTCAAGTTAACTCTTATATTGGATCACCACCTCAATGTAGTGCTAGGTAACTGTTTGATTTATTTTTGATAAACATAGCTTGACATATATAACTTATATAATATACTGGCAAAATATAATGTTTGTAAGTTCTACTATACCTACAACCAGTTAAAAGTAACATTTTTTTTATTCAGTTGTACTTTATGGTCTTTCAACATATTCTTCTACTTTACAGTCCTTGTAAAACCTGTTTTAAATAAGATGACTTTAAAGTACTTATTATCAATTTTTAAAATAATAAATTACGAAATATTATGTTATGTTCTTTCAGATCCACGTTAGTATGGAGGTTAGCTTCATTATTAGTTGTTGACGAGCTACCTTCTAACCTACAACAAAGTGCAAGTGTTCAGAATAAATTGGGTCCCAGTTATTGTGGAAACTACCAAAGAGTTACATTATCAGGTATTTAAATTTTTATGTGTTAATTTATTCATGATATATAAAATCCATGTAGCTAATATTAAATGTATAACTCTCCTTATTAGTGTTTGGTGTTGTTGGCCTTCATATATTGTCTGATATTCCTTTTTTACTTTAAGTTTTTTGGTTTAAATTAATTAAGTTTGGGTTTGGTGACCATGCCATAACATACTTAAAATCTTTATGTAAACATTATTACTTTTGGCATGTTTCATTAAATTGATTTTGTCATTTTTTCCCGTCGCATTGTTGTAATATTAATTGTATATCGTATTTATTATTTACTATCATTAATGCGCGAAAAACCAAAATAAATAAAATAAGTAGCGATGAAGCCATTTTTAGGAGGCGCTTCTATAAAACAGTGGGAATTAAACCAAGAACCTCATGTAGTTATGCATTGAATTATGCTTAATATGTAGAAGCTAGGCAGCCTATAAATAAATATTGTATAACTCTCTTTATTAAGTTTTCTGTTGTAATTTAATGTATCATTGGTCTCTGTTAGAAAGTTTGATTTTTTATTTTTTAATGTTAATTTTTGGACCTGAATGAAAGTAAGTGTCTTAAGTTTGATTTTTAAGGGTGTTTCTGCATAAAAGCAGTGGGAATCCAACTAAGAACCTTATGTAGTAAAGCCAACTGTTATAATAAATTTGTAATGTCAATTGTAATCCCGTTTCATAGGCTTACAAAAAATAAACAAATTGACCAAATAAATAGGTAAATCCTATATTTTATACTACTTAGTAACTCCTTTTTATATCAAATTAAATTATAATATTGTAATTGAATTATAATATTAAGTAAGTGTGATACTTTTTCATAAGTAGTGTGGATTATGATATTGGAATTTAAGTTTTAATTTCTTAGGCCAATTTAACTATTTTTTAAATTATAATACCAAGATTTAGTATATTGAACACAAGTAATAATATTTTATATATTTTAGATGGTAATGTTGATAGTTTGTTTCCTGAAGATCATGTTTGTTTCTCCTTTCAACCTAAATTAAACAAGAATTTAAATATTTCAACATTGTGGAAAACCTGCCAAAAAGTTGATGTTAAATCTATTATCAGTCAGGTATGAAACTAATATATAAGGCAAAAAATTATTTTTTTTGTTGGTCTGTTTTAATTTTTCTCCCCTTTATTGACCGGCATCTTTGTGTAGTGGTTAGAACACTTGCTACACCACACATGAGGTCGTGGGTTCATTCCCCACTGAGCTCATGCTGTAGCGCCCTTTAGTAAGGTTCTATATACGGTACGAACTCCTGCTGAGCCTTCATTTAATCAGCAGCATAATCATTGGGCAATTATAATCTATTATATCCCAAACTGGAACAGACAACTCGAGACTGGGTCGGAGGAACTGATGTTACCCTATGTTTAGGTCGCACATTTGACTTTCCCACATCGAGGATAAAGATATATACAAAAAAAAAACAATAAATTTCTTATATAACTTATAACCTAATTTTTGATAATTATTTATCCTTGATTTAGAAAAGTTGACTCTTGACCTAAACGAGTTAACAAATGTTACCCTGACTCAGTCTCAAGTTGACTTTTGTAGTTTGGTATATTATAGATTAAAATTGCCTGATAATTAATCTGCTGATGCTTTTTAACTTAGCAGGAATTCCCATCATTAATAGTGCCTTACATTAAGGTACTGCAGCATAGAAACAGTGGGGATCAAATCCAGGATCTAATGCAGTAAAGCCAAATATTTTACCCACTTTATTATGCTTTCATCCTATAATAATATCTTGATTTATATTTTCCATGTTCTTAAAATTGTTTTAACTTTTAGTTAAACTTGGATTCAAATGACAACATGGAAATGGTTCAAACCTACACAAACTCAACCCCCATTAACTCTGTAAGTAAATCTTATGGTGCTTTTGTGTTAGGGGATTGTTATAGAGATGCACCAAGATGTTTTATACCTGAAGGAATATGTCAAGTTTTACAGGTAAATTACTCTTGTGAATATTTTGTAGATATTATTGACCTTATTAAATAAAGTTTAGTTATGGTGTAGGGAGCTAGCTTCACAACCTATACATAGAGTAGCAATTGTTACCCCGACTCAGTCTCAAGTTAACCTTGATAGTTGGGGATTGTATTAATTATAATACAACATGGCAAAAGTAGGGGTTAAACTAAGAACCATGAATGCTGTATCATGAAAACAAAAGAAATCAAACCCATGACCTCAAGTGCATAAATTTTAGTGCCTTTAATAGAATCTTATTGCCTTTACTTTGTTGCCCGCTATTTAACACTAATTAAGTTGTGATTTTAAAAGTACAATTAAGACCCTGCTTTGAAAACACTACAACTACAACATGAATATTGGGCCTTACTTGAAATGCCATAAGAGTAGTATTACACAAACATATTGCTCTATGTAAAGATGCATATTCACTTAAGCCACTATCTAAATATTAAACCTTTAAATATTTATTAACAGGATGTTGGAGGAGTTTCAGTTTGCTTGGAACTAGTCTCAATGTCCAACAATATTGAAGGCTTGTATGCTGCTGTTAAGTTCCTCGTCTGTGTCGTTAAAAGTGACCACTGGGCTGCACTAGAGATGGAGAAAAACAGAGGCTATCAGGTAATCCTAATTTAAAAATTTTTTCCTAAGAATTACATTTTTTTAATTTTTTATGGCTTACTTAATTTGCTTTATATGAAAAAAAAATTCAAATCAGTTTTATTGTGTTACATTTAACCATTATTACTTTTTTTTAGTACAAATTTCTAAAATATTTAAAATGGACTTAATTGTAATCATCAAACTGTATAAAAATAATAAATATTCTTAAAAATGTTCTAAAAATAATAAACAACCTATTGAATCTGTATAAAATTTATATATAATATAAGTTGTTTAAATCAGGTTCTTGGCATTCATGCAAATACAAATGTTTTTTATTTTATTAACTTAGATATTTTATCCTATATTTTGTAGTATTATATATTTAAAGCTCTTCAAAAGCATTTAACTTATATGTAATTGCCAAACTGTAAAACTAAACTGTTTTAATATATTTACAGGCGCTTGGCATGCATTTAAAAGCAAAACGAGATCTCCTAAACACCAACATATTACATCTTGCCTTCTCACTATCTGGTACTGTAGATTCCAACCATGAAGCAACTTCTATATTGAACTTGTCAGCTTTTGAGGATCTTTTATGTGATTTAGAGGTCTGGCATAACGCTCCTTATGAGTTGCAGAAATCTCTGTTTGATCATTTTTTGGAATTACTGAATGAAACTAGGTGAGTTATTTTTGTATTTAGAATAACTTTGCCTTAATAATTACTTATTTGTTGGTTTAATTTGTAAACTTTTTGTATCATTTAGGTCTATTAATTAAACTAGTTGAAGGTCCATCCAACAGTCTGCTTTTTAAATCGTCATAATATAGTCGCAACTTTCAACCGATATTTGTCCGCGATAATTAATCTGCGCACCACAAACAGCAGTTTATTTTTTTTGTGGGCCTATAACTGGGCTAACATAATTATACATCTGCCACTAAGCATCATTATATAACATTTTTTATATTTAATTCGTTTATTTTAAATTTTAAGCTAATTTATTCATTTTTTTTGGTTATATTTTTTGGTGAGCTTTAATAAAATTCTAATTGGCTATGAGAATTAGGATAAATATACACGCATGTATACTTTGGTTCTATTCAAATTTTTTAATAATGCAATTAAAACAACTGTATCTAAATGATTTTTATCATTAAAAGAACTATAACTATAATTTTATTAATATTTTTACAAAAATCATAAACTTTTTATTTTTTAATTTTACAGTAATAGTGAAGCTAATCATAAAATATTCCATGATATTGGGATGTTGTTCCGCTGCATCCACTTTATTTATTCTGATGCCAGTTTATCTCATAAAACCGTTACCACAATACTCAAAGTTGTACAATCCCTACTTAACTTTAACATGTACGCTGACGATATTGTCTGGTGAGTAGGTTAAAGTTGTTTAAATAAAAAATTAAAATTTTGATTTGTTTTTAAAAAAAGAAAAATACCTGTTTTCAGTTTTTTTTGTAGTTGAATATATTTTCTGTATGATAAAAATATGAATTAAATCAATTTAAAACTTTTTTTTTATTAAAATCGATTTTTTATTGAGTTTTTTATTAAAGAAAAAACTTTCTTTTTAAATTTTTTTAAGTAGTTTTTTATTTTAATACATTGAATAAATCTAAAATTTCACATTTTTATGACTTGTAAAAGATTAGTTTTTTTGAATTCTTAAGCAGTTCTTTTTTTTAGTTTAATACCTTTTATATTTGATAAAAATAAAAATTAAATAAATCTAAAATTTTGCATTTTTATTGGTGTAAAAAAACAGTTTTTTTAGCTTTTTTGGGTAGCTTTTTAAGTTTAATAATACATTTTATACATTACAAAAATATACATTAAATAATTTCAATATTTTGCATAAATTTTCATTAACAAATTTTATGTTTTAGTGTTGGTCAATTTGCGGTAAGTTTAATCACAGTTGAAAATATATCGGAAAAAGAAGTCGAAATTTATGATGGCCCACAAGATTTTCATGGTGAATTAATTTGTTTTTTAAAAATTACATGTTAAATATAATATTCCGATAGTTATATTTTTAGTAACATCAGTTACCCTGACCTAGTCTCTGTTGTCTGTGGCAGTTTGGGATATTATAGATTATATTTGCCCGATAATTATGTTGCTGATTAGGTGCTGGCTCAGCAGTTCATACCGTTTATAGCTCCTTACTCAAGGGCGCTGCAGCATGAAAGTAGTGGGGATTGAACTCAGAACTTCAAGTAGAGAAGCCAAGTGTTTTAACTTTAAGATTTAAAGTTTTCAAATTTTAAGGTTGTTAATAAATTAACAAAAATTAAATTCTCGTTTTTTAGGTTCTCCTACAAACCTTAGTATAACAAGCATAGATGTATCCACAGTTAACACGAGAAATATAAGTATCAGAAACTCCATATTAATTATGTTTTTTGACTGCCTTACCTCATCCACTGATAATATGTAAGTTAAATTTAATATTATGCTATATGTTGGTGATATAATAATTATATTGTTTTTTATATTAATGTTGTTTTTACAAGTGTTTTTTACAGGTATTTGTTCAACAAAAATGTCAATAATTTTAGTTTTTTTGCAGTTTTTGTGTTAACCTAAATAATGATAATTGGCAATTTTATATGTAATTTTTATTTTACTTTAGATTTAATTCTTAAAAAGTTAGTTTTTTTTTAGTTTTTTTCGAGTGGTTCAAAAAAGATAAAGATATATTTAAATTTGCCCTTTTTTAATATATATTTTTTTTGCATTATTTGCAGAATGTTTAAAAATCATTAAATTTGCAATTATTTTTTTCATATATATTTTTATTATAAATTGTGTTTTTTCTTCAGATTTTATGAGAGGTTTGAAAGTAGTCTCGGTCTAGACTGGATTCCTCTTTTCATGCAATCCAACCTTCACCCAACCACTGTTAAACATTCAATCAAACTCCTATTCCTTTTACTTCAATCCAACCATACCATACCAAACACTACAGCACCTAACTCTGTACAACCCAACTTAAATGATGTTGTGGATAGATTTAGAAGTGGGGATGTATTTGGGGGGTGGTTGAATGGAACGGATGAGATGTTAAATAAAAGAATTGATTCATTACTTGGTATGTTTTTTGTTTATTATCCTTATAGTAACTAGTTAAATGCCTGCCATTTGCTTGGTTAACAGTTAATCACTTAATATAGTCATAATATACATTTGCTAGTGGGGGTTTTTCACTTAACCAAATTTTATTTTAACTGTCTGTAAAATGAACACACTTAAATAAATATTATTTTGCACTCTACTTTATACAAGCTAGATAGTTGCTCCCCTTATGAGCTGCATTTTAATTGTTGTAATATAGTCTAATTTCTGCTCATGATAATTAACCTATGCACACAAACTGCAGTTTTATTTATTTTAAATGCTTATGCATTGGACTTGCACATACACTATCCAGCAATCTACATTAAACCTATAGCATACAAATATTACTAAGAATAATATCTCTGTTAAATGTTACTTAAATTTTACGTGTTTTTGTTGGAATTAAATTAAATTTCAGATATATATTTCTTTTAATTCATAAATTACCAAAGGTATTTAATTAAGCAGAATTTTTAATTAAAACTGTTTTATTTTGCTTGTCAATTTAAATTTATTTTTCCTTAAACTTTAGGTTTTAACATGAGATCATCAAACGATATGTTCCAAGGTCAACCAGCAGTGTTAAAGGAAGCAACCATTGTACCTGGATTCCTATTATTACAACATAACCTTGCTTGTCATGGGGATTCCCCCAGCGTTGTACTCTTGCTTGTATATTTGGTATTGGGTGGGAAAGATAAAACTATTTTGGAAATTGATGTAAGTAACAGAGTTTTGGTCTAATTATATCTTATGCCAAAAATGGGTGAATTTGGCATAGGGCCTATATATGATGCATAGTTTATAGTAGTATTTTAACTAATAATTGCTGTAAGAAAAATGGTATATTTTGTTGTAAAGTGTTGATATCTTAAATGACGATTTAGTAAGGTTATATAAGTTAAGTTACTAGTTTGTTTATACTTTATGACTTGGAAGCAGTGGGGATTAAACCTAAGATCTTATAAAGTGTTGTTTGGTATCCTATTTACTGGTCACACTACCAAAATACATGTTTTATTGAAAATCGTAATTAAGATGTTTTTTATTATGTTTTTTAGTTTACAAGTGAAGCAATATGCAGCAAACTGAACCGAATTTCAAGTTTAAAACTAACTGAAAAACAAAAAGTTTTGAGAAGTGAAATATTACAAGTTCTGTGTTCCATGTTAAGATATATACTACAGCAAGTAAGTTTAATTTATAATGTTCAAAGTTTGCACAAATCAGATCTGGTAAGGGACACAGACTGGTAATCATAAATATTTAGCTTATATATTTACATTCAACAACGCAATGTAAAAACTTGACAAACAAATTTCATTGTTTTTACACTTTAGCTATAAAATATACAGGAATGATTAAATTAAATAGTTACTAAATGGGTCACATGTATTAAGTGTATTTTCATTGGGTAAGGGTTGGGTTTGGGGGTTTAATTCTTGCTGCTCTTTTAATATCGTTCACATTTGATATTTGTTTAATATATATTTAATCCATTCGATCCAGTATATTTTATTTTTACATGGTATTTTCACACATGGTTATATAGGACAAAAATACATTCTAACCACTACCTAATTATTATTTAAATCTAATAATGCTAATAACAAAATCTTTAATTTTTATTCAATGAAAAATGTTACTACATTTTAAACTAAACAAAAAATAAATAATTTTTATTCAGGAAAATACCACATCAGATAAAACAAACTGGATAAATGAATATTCTGCCACTATATTGGAAATATTAACCTCAATATACACAATTAAAGAAATGTCGGTTTTATATTATTCCAATGAGCTTATAAGTTCCATCATCAGTTCTTTATTTCCAATTTCAAATTCTAACTCTTTTAAACTGGTAAGTGCGTTTTGTATTTTTTATTAATTTAAAAAAACATTTTAATAGTTCTTATAATTTTTTATTTATTTTTTTTTCTGTTATTAAAAATATTTTTTTTTGCTGTTATTAAGTTTTAAACTAAACTATTTATAATTTATAGTATTATTTTTCAGTATTTTTGGTATTAATATATTGTTTGTTCATATTTTAAGTATAATTTTAGTATTTTTAGAATTTTTAACCAACAAAATATTAAAATTGGCTGTTTAAGTATTATCATTAAGCTTTTAAATTAGCTGCATTTATATTAAATAACAAAAAAGTTGATATTTTATTAACCAAGAAAATTGCTATTTTTACAGAACTCTCAACTAAGCATCACATCAATTACTCACAACAACTTCCCCAATCATTTAACCCAGCACCCAATAAGAACTAAATTGTTTAAGTTTATTAACAATATATTATGGGATGCTATATCTATGCCCAAAAACAAATCAAGTATGCAGGTCATGGATTCAGTTATTGATGTAAGTAAAAAAATGAATATTTGGTAAATATATGTTTGTTGTTTATTTATTTATTTTTCCTTAATGTGGTAATACCAACTTTAAAGCTTAAACGATTGGGGCAACTTATATTAACCAGGTCTAGTTTAGAGTTGCTTTTACAAATAAACTATTCTTTCTAATGCAATTTAAAAATAGTTTGATTTCCACTGTTTTATGTTTAGTGCTCTTGAGTAAGGCGCTATAAACAGTGCGAACTTTTGATGAGCTTTATTAATGGCCTAATTATTGCGGATTTTTAATCTTTAACATTCCATACTACCAAAGGCAACTCGAGACTGGGTTGGGATAACTAATGTTACTCTATGTTTAGGTTGTAAAGTCAACCTTCCCACATTAAGAATAAATAAATACAAAAGAAAATTGTTTTAGTTATTTACTTCATATTAGAATAGTTATATTACATATTTTTGACTTAATATTATATATACAACCAGTGAAATGTGTTATCTTATAATAATTTCTAATATTTATTTATAATTTTTACTATAGGCCAATATAGACAAGTCCACGACAACATGTAATAAAGAATACTTTAGTGAAATATTACAGCAAATAATAAGTTATTCTGAATATAAATATGAGGTTTTAATGAAGACTTATCATACTGCTACTAATATTACCTATCTTACATCAAAGATTATTGACAAAGTCTGGCAAAGTAAGTTGTAATGTTTTAAAATTGATTTTTATTTTAGATATTGTAAAAAAAATCTAAAGCTTAGTGGATGATGTTTATATATGACCAATTTATAGTCCTACAACATAAGTTAAACTCTCGTTTGTGGTGCGCAGATAAATTAACGCAGGCAAATATTAGTTAAGAGTTGCAACCATATCAACCATATTTTGACAATTAAAATAAAGCCCATAGCTATCAACTAATAGTTATACAATTTTAGTTCATTTTACATAGGTTCCTGTTTTAATATAACCCAGTTAAAATATATAAATTGCAAAGTTAAAATGTATAAAGTTGTACTTGATTAGTTCTTTAAAAAATAAAATTAAAATCTTGTGTTTTATTTTTTAGATTTTCCGGTCAAAGATGTTTCCCTGTTATTTAAATTTGTTTCTAGTCTTATTCATCTCTGCCACAATAAACGTAAGTATAACCAAAACTGTTTAAATTTTATTATATATACCTTAATTGTTTACATAAAACAAAACAGATATCTACTATTATTAATCACACAATTTAAATCAAAATTTACCTTCTTTAGTTTTTAAATGTTTTAAATAATTTATTTTTCCAATTAATTTTATACTAAATATTTAATTAATTTACATAATCAATCTTTTATTTCCTGAACTATTATTTATACTAAAATTGTTTATATAAAACAAAACAGATATTTACTATTATTAATTAAACAATTTGACGTTAATTTTATCCACTTTAGTTTTTAAATGTTTTATTAGTTCTGTTTAATTTTTTACTTTTATTTTTGTAAAATTTTAAATTTATTTAATTTACAGCTAGTTTACATGCACTTGATAGTTTGTACAAGAGTTTGTATCGCTTAATTTTCTACAATTTATCGCGCCAACATTTTGCCATATCTGAACAAATGGCTGTGCTTGAGATCCTGCATTGGTTGACTTCAAACAGGTATTTTACATTAATTCCTGTGCATGTAAACTGTACTATATACCACCAACAGGTTTATGTGGTAGTTAGAACCATTGGCTTTTTAATCCTGGAGGTTTCTAGTTATGTAACACCCCAAAGTAAGGTACTTTAAAATGTATGAACTGCTGCTATGCAAAAAAACAATTGGCAGCCTAAATATCACACTGATGAAGTCATGTAGGGGTTAGAACACTTGGTTTTACAACATAAGGTCATGAGTTCGAGCCTCACTGCTTACATTGTGTAGTCTTTCAGTATGGCACCATAACTGGTATAAACTCTTGTTGAGCCAGCACTTAATCAGAAGCATAATTATCGGGCAATTTTGATCTATAATATCCTAAACTGTTAAAGATTAACTCGAGACTTGGTTGGGGTAAAAAAAGTAAATCTATGTTTGCAAATGTATTATTTATGGGTAAATTGTTATTGGATTGAGTTAAGTTAACTGATAAGTTAACTGATTTAAGTTAACCACAGCTAAGTTAACTGATCATCTTAAGTTTCTAAAACATTTTTACATCCACAGAAATGTTGTATTTGGACCCAAGTTTAATGATATGAATTTTCTTTCATGTTTGTGCCACTGTCTATTTGAAATATCTGGAGACTGGTAAGTTAATTTAAATGAATACTTTCAAATATAAATTTATATAGTTAATATATTTCAAGCATTTTCAAAGTTAAATTAATGTGAGCAAATAAAAGTTGAAAGTTTATATTGCTTAAATTAAAATGCCTACTATAGAACTGGCTTTTAAATAGGGTTTATAATTTAGAAACATTTCAAAAAATTAAAATCATCCTTTTTAAATTTTGTTTTATAGCAAAGGCCAGGATTTTGGATTAGAAGCTGAACTAAGACAAACAACTTGGCACGTTACATCACCAGGTTAATATTTATTTCAATTTTACTTATGATTTTTAATTTAAAAGGCCATTTTTGTACCGGTATATTTAGGAATCTGGTTTTCAATTCTGTTGTTTAAAAGTATTCATAAAAAATTGTGCAAAATGTGCTAACTTTTTACCATCAAAAATTTATGAAAGATGCTTTGTCTGGGTTAGAAAAATTAGACTCTCCCTACTATAAGGGGTCTTACATTAAGGTTATTTTTATAAGTAATTGAGCTTAGTGGGCAATGTTCAGTTTATAGGCCGATTTAAAATAAGGGTTCAATTTAAAATAAATAAAAGTTTGCAGTTCGTGGTACATGGGTTAATTAACACAGGCAAACATTAGCTGAGAGTTGCGATCATATTACAACATTGTTAATTTGAACATGGGGCTGGCTATTGACTAGTACTAAATTTAAGATATTTTCTTGTTGTCAAACAGATAAAGACCATGTTTCAGATCCTACACCACATGAGAAAGGGCAAGTACTTTTAAACCAGGCAGCAGCTAGAGTTTGGAGTGAATTAATTAGCTCAAAGAAAACTCTGTTATCTGATCATTTTAAGGTAAAACTAACATTTTTCTTTATAAATATATTTAGGTTAAGGTGCATTTTACTTTTAAAAATAATTATACAAACTGCTAATTTATTTTAAAATTTTATCACTCAAAAATAAGATATTTTAGACTTTTTTTTAAATTAAGCTTTTTTCTTGGTTGTTGGTGCAATTGTAAAAATCATTAAAAAAGCTTTATTTTTTTTGACCTAATAAAATATCTGTGTATTTTAAGTTCTACACAACATTTTTTACCAAATTTTATTTTTTTAAAAATAAACTTCTAAAAAATTTTAAGTCAAGTTTTATGTTGTAGTGATTATTTAGTTATACTTAAAAAAATACCTTTAATAAAAAAACGTAGAAAAATCATTGTAACCCTAAGTTAACAATGCATATTTTGAAAATTTATTTATAAAAACATAACCAACTATAATCTCTATTTTTTTTAAATAGACAATTTTTTACAAAAATATTTTTCTTTTTTAAATAAACTCATAAACTTTTTAGACCACCTTCCATGACCTGGGATCGAACCAGAGCAACTTGGATCAAGCCAGAGTTCAGATAAGAGATGTGGTTAACAAATCATGGTCTTTATATTTAACCAATGAGAGGAAAGTGTTAGCGGGGAGTTCTAAGGACTCACCTTTACAACAACAAGTAAGTTTTGATGTTTTAACAAAGTTAAATCATAAGATTAAGAGTTCATGGTGTAGTACTTATCGTTGGGGACCTGAATTGGATTTCAGCTGCTTTTATGCCATGGCATTCTTGAGTTAGACCAAAAAGATATACAGACCTGCAGTTTTTTGTAAATGCTTAGAACATTTGGCTTTACTACATAAGATCCTGAGTTCGATCTTCACTGCTTTCGTGCTGTAGCATCTTTAAGTAAGGATTTAAACGGTATGAACTTCTGCTAAGCCAATAATACTTAATCAGCCGCTTAATTATCGGGTAATTATAATCTATAATATTCAAAACTGACAAAGGCAACTTAAGACTGAGTCAGGGTAACAAATGTTACTCTATGTATAGGGTGCAAGATGCTTATGTTATGGAAAATATAAAAAACAAAAAACTAGTATGATCTTATTGAAAGAATTTTTTTATAAACTACTTTATTTAATTTTACTTTAAACAGAAGTTAATGAAAAGAATGAGCAGTGCAATAACAAGTGGAAAGAAAATTAAAAAAGATCCAAGTTTAATTTTTACCAAGAATCTAAATTTACAGGTAAACTATAACCCTCCAAGTTTAATCATTTTATTATTATATTGAGTTTATTGTTATATACTAGTTAAGGTACATAAAAATGTTTTTTTATTAATTTTTTATTTTTTTGGTAATTCAATTCTGTTAAGCTCCTTAAATTTATGAATTTTATTATTCTAGTTGATAGATAAGGTAAGAAAAAAAAAAAAAAAATTTTTATGTTTTGTTAATTATTGGATAAGATTATTAATATTTTTGTATAGTTTTAATGGTTGTTTTGTAATATAATAATATTTAATTTTTTTGGTAAAAAATAATAATAATTTTTTTTTGGTAGTTTTAGTTTTTAATTTATTCTTTAATGTTTTTATAATAACATAGAAGTTTAGGAGAACAGATAAAATTTATTAATTTTTAAGGCAAGGTTTTTTGTTTATTTTATAAACTAATTAATTTGTTTTACAAAGGTCATTGTGTTATCTTAATCTTAATCCATAACAACATCAGATTTAACAAAACCAAAACCTTATATGGACAAAATAAATTAAGATAATTTTTATTGTTTTTATATAAAAAAAAGAATAGAAAGTTAATAAAAAAGTTAATATTTTTTCAACATATGTTTTTGATAAGTTTTAAAAAATATTATTGGTAAAAAAAGTATAAAAATAATTATGTTTAATCGTTTTTTTAGTGTAAAAGTAATTATATTAAGTTTGCTTTTTAAATTAGCTTTTTTTTGCCGATTTTTATTTTTGGTAACTAGATCTTTTGACTAACCACAAAACCACGTGGTTCCTTATAAGGTATTGTCGCTGATTATGAGGTCATAGCGGGATCATTGTCGTGTTTCACAGTATTGTGTAATTAGGTTGTGGTATGACGTCATAATTTAATTTAAACAAAGGTTTTATTAACAATCAATATTTAAATAGGAATTTAAATAATAAAAATTGAAAAATTTACTTAATTTTCTATAAATTTTTTGACATTAAAAAATTGTAAATAAAAAAAATTATATAACTAATAAAATAAAATATTTATATTTTTAATATTAAAATCTTAATTTATAAAAAAATGTTTTTTTGTTTTTTTAACCTTAAATAACCCAGCTAAAATTTCCATTTAAACTTTACGCTTTACTAACCATGTGAAATAAAGTAAAACCAATAATATTCATCAGTTTTTGCAAAATAAAACAAGTTCATAACAATGAAAAAACAAAAGTTTTCGCGTTTTAATTTTTACGTCACTTATGTTTCTATAGCAACACGATAAGCGAGTTTAATAATTTGTTTATTTCGGGAATTTTTTTTTCTTTGTTATTTTCGCTGAGTTAGCAATTTACGTCACAGTTAATAAGTTTAATGGTTTATTAAACGAGTTTATTTTCATAATATTTGACTTATTATGAGTAAAAAGTCGTTCCAGACGATCCTAGCGCCTTGTTACGACTTTTGTATAACAACAATCATGTCTATGACGTCATATAGAAGAATTGTTCCGCCTCAACTGAGCCTAACCGCGTGTCAAAGTTACTCGTTTTATCTTAAGCAAGTCAGTGACAATTTAAGTGGGTTTAACTTTATAAAAATAGTGAGGAGTATAGGGTTGGTCAGTGTTATTATGTTTTGAGTTATTTTTAGAGATTTAAAAGCGAGTAAAATAGAATTTTAGGTCAATATTTTTAGCGGGTTGGTTTAATTACATTAAGAATCTATTTTTACGTAAATTTGAGACTTTTCAAGCAATTTAAATAGAACAGAAAAAAAACAAAAATCGCTTTTATATCAAAGTCAAAATAAAAAAAAATGACAATTTTTGGGTTGTTTTGATTCCTAGACAGCAGCGTGTATTTATTAAGCTTATAGCAGCGATAGACCGTAGCCTTAGGCCTTATTAAAGTTTTAAGCCTAGATATATTTTGGTAAACTGGGTTATTAAATCATCGATTTTTTAGGCACTTTGTTTCTTTGTTATTAAGTTATATAGTAAGCGTGTATACATGTTATATGTTAATGTATAGCGTATAAGGTATATGCTTAAAACCGCGTGTTTATTTAGCGTTTTATTGCGATAGAAGAAGTGGTTTTTATTTCTTGGTATTCTTGGTTTTTATTGTTTGTTAAAAGTTAGTAGACAGAGTTAAAAGTGCTGAAAAATAAAAGTTGAGCAAAAAAGTTTTTGTACTAAAAACTGAAAAGTTAAAAAGTTATTGTTATTTTGGAAAAAAAAAACTTAAAAAAGGGTTTATATTATACTAAAAAGTGTTGTACAATGGTTGTTATTATACAACCTCTTGCAGAATTTTTGTTTTATTTTTAATGTTTTTAAATTTATTGTATCTTTATTAAATAGGGATTTAATTATAAGCTATTTTTTAGATGTTATTATTAAATTTAAAATTAATTTAAAGCAAAATATTAAATAACAACAAATATATATATTTTTAAAAGAGAATTTAGTAATAGAAATAAAAAGCAAAGATCTAATTGTATTAAAAATAAGTAGATAAAGGGTGGTATTATATTAATTTTAAACCTTTTTTTAGATGTTATGATATTAAATTAAAAATTGAATAAAGCAAAATAATAAACCTAAAATTAAATTAAAAAAGGGAATCATAAAGGAATTAAAAGAAAGAACAAAAGTGTTAAAACTAAACCAACCAAAAATCAGAAATTAAATTAACTTAAAATGACTTAAACAACAGCAACAACAAAAAAAAATGGCGTTATTTGACCGTTTTCAATTCAAGCCCCTTGTATTTAAATCCCAATCAGCCCCCAACTCAGTTCAACCCAGTCCTATTAACCCACCTACCCCTAATTGGGGGGGTTCTGTTAGTTCTGAGATAAAAAACAGTCCAGTGAATGCTGTTGTTAATATCCTCGATGATTTTCGGAAAGATTTAGAGTTAGCATTAAGATTACATGATGTGTACATACTTGAACTAGAATCTGGCTTTCAAATGTTGCAGGTTGTTCTATATACTGGTTTTTATAACTTTATTCGTTAAATAACAGTTTTGTTTATATTGTAAGTGACACATATATCAGGATTTTGGGTTAAAAAGTTGTATTTTTAGGTTTTTGTTTTTTATGTTAGTTTTTTATTTCTGTAGTTTGAAAAGATTAATATTATAAAGTATATTTTTATTGCTAAGTTATTGTTATTTTTCCTCTTTAACTTATTATAAAGAAAGGCATTTATTTTAATAGATTTGTTTTGGTTGTACTTATTATTTTTAAATGTAAATCAATGTTTTAATATTCTAACAAGATTATTGTATTACAGGACAACACATTGTGGACGTTAAACCATATTTCAGTCGTTCGGAGTTTGATCCGAATTCAAAACGATGATTACAAGCAGGTTAAATATTAATTTTATTTAAAACACAAAGCTATTTAAACTTAATTAAAAAACAGATAACATTTTAAAATTTTTGAATTTGATCTTTTTATTTACACTTTTTTAGTTCTAAAATTTTAAAACATAAACGTTGCAGCTTTTTATTTATTTTTTTTAAACAAAGAGTTATTAACACATTATTTTAAATTAGAGATAGATAGAAATCAAACCTAGCATTTTAAACTCTGATTAACTTTTATTGACACAACCTTAACATTTTGCTTTACATGCTGTATTTTTAACTTAAATAACTGTTTAGTATCAAATTGCTAGTTATGATAATATTGTGATCAAAAATATTTTTATGCACCACAAATAGGAGTTTTTTTTTTTGAAGTTCTATAAATTTTAAATTTCAGGACCAACGTCATGTGAACCAGTTTGCCTCCAAAGAGTGGTCGCATCGGTCACAGGAACTTCAGCGTGAATGTGGCATATGGGGACCGAGAGAGCCCGAACCTTTGACCAAATGGGCGCTGGATTCAACCGAGGGACCGTGCAGAATGAGGAAAAGAATGGCGAGGGATGAAAACTTTTACGAGAGGTATCCTCACCGAAGTAAATCCCAACTCGATACTTTGGTAAGTTCGTCTTTTTTAAATTTTAATCATTAGTTTTTTGTAGTAGCACATTTGTTTATTCCCAATTAATGTATATACTTTATCAGGCCTACTTTACCGACTGCATTTCAATTGTTACTATATGTTTGCAACTTTTAATTCATATCTGCCTGTAATACTTTACCCAAACACCACAAACTGCAGTTTTATTTACTATGTAGACTTATAAATTAAAAAAAAACATATATATACATCATTCACTAGGCTTTAGTGTATATAAATATATAGATTAGTTAATTGCTTACATTACAGGATGCATTATAATTGTCGTAATGTGGTTGCAGCTAATATGTGTTCGTGATACTTTACTAATGCACCAAACAAGCTGTTGTGTTTTATTTCGAGAGTCAAAATAATGTCCTAAAGGCCTAAAGTCATATATATTACTATGTATATTGTCAACTAAGCTTTATGTTATATAGATAATATAACATTGTTAATCTTTTTTGAATTGCTTCTTATAATAATATTTTGAGGTTAATTAACATTGTCCAAACACAGTTAATTATATATGATTAATTTACTTATAAATATCCATCCAAACTTAAGCCCTAACTTCAGTAATTTTGACTTTTTAGAAACTTAAACACAAGAAGCCAACGAGTAGCGATAGTTTGGAATATTATCGAAGATTAAATTGCCTTTCACCTTATTATGACCCCGACCTTGTTAAAGAAAATATGGAAATTAGTGAAGTTGTTGTTATGGAAATGGAGGAAAAAAGTGAAAATGTTGATGACGTTTTTGTACCAGCTTCAGAAGGTTTGTTTAAATCAATTTTATAATTTACAATTATAAATTTTAGTTAGAAAAAGAACATTGGTTTTACAAATAAAAATTAGTTGTTTATATTAATTAGATTTTAAATTCATTTTTATCAAAATTTAAACCTATAATCATACAGAATTATCTATTTAATATTCTAATTTATATTTCACCTAATCTGTGTAACTGGAAATTAAAATTAAGACTTATATAAATTATTAAATTTAAACTTGCGATAATACTCATATTTTTTTAAGGTATTTTTTTACTCAAAAATTAATAAAGTAGGTGTCACTAAACACAAAAATGGTTTTAACTTTAAATAATTTTACCTACTTTTTAAGTTGAACAACTTAAAAAAAAATATAAAATTAATTAAAAAAAAGAAAGGGGAAGCCCTGAAAAAGCCCCTTTCAAAAATCCACTTTAAATATTTGTAATCTTGGATCTTTATAAAAACAAAAGGTATATAACATTAATTTTGTAATACATATAAACATAGATTACAGGCTATTAAAGGAATGGTTAGGCCCGCCCTAGGTTGGGATTTTAATTGGTGTGATGACTCTCAACTAATATTTGCACGCGATAATTTACCTGTACACCGCAGACTACAGTTTTATTAAGTTTGTAAGCTTGTAAATTGGATATTTCTACATCGTCTACAAAGCTTTATTGTATATATAAATGACTATTTTTTTAAATAATATTTTTAACTAATTTTATTTTTTAGATAAAGAGATTAATATAATGGAGGAAGATAACGAAGAAGCAACCATCTTGAATATTTGTTTAATTTGTCAAGAAAATCAACCCAACCCAGATAAAAGTCCTGTAAAGTCCAACTTCAAAGATGTAACAGTCTGTGATTTATGTGGTTGTGTTGTTAGACATCAAACTTTAAGTTCTGTATCTCAAGTTGATGGCGTTTCAGATGAAAATAAACAAGGTATTATTGTGATTAAAAATCTTTAATTTTTTATTTTTTTTTTATTTTAGAAAAATAATTTATTCTTTTATTTATTCTCGATGTGGCAAGGTCGACTTTATGACCTAAACATAGAGTAACATCAGTTACCTCGACCCAGTCTCGAGTTATTAATACAATTTGTATTTTAAAATAAATAAAAAAAGGGTAAATAAATATAAACTGTCTTAAGTACATGTTGTTTTTCATGTTCTAGAATCACCCAACCTTGAAAAAATATCAGAAGGCAATGAACTAGAATCCACCAACTGTGAAACAGAAAATAAAGATGTCGAAAAAATCGAAAAAAAATCTGAAAAATTAGAAAATGATTCCAATGAAAGTTCAACTAATTTAAATAGCGATGATGTCACAAATGGTGATGTCACAAACAAAACTGAAAACAGTGTTACCAAATCACAATCAAATTTATCGGATATTATTTCACAAGAACAAGAGAAACCAGACAACCAGGCAATTCTAAAACTTTTAGAAAAAGGAGAAAAAATAAGGTAACATCTTAATCTATTATATTTGCTAATTTTATTGTAAATTTTAAATTTAGATTTTTAGTATTAGTAATTGATAGCCCGCCTTATAGTTGACCGTTATATGCTTGCAACTTTAAATTTATATCTGGCTGTAATGATTTACTTGTACACTACATACTGCAGTTTTATTTATTTTATAGACCTATATATTAAACATACACAAATATCTATATCGTCCACTATGTTATATTATATATAGATTTTAATATTCATGTAAATTACTAATTAAGTATAAGTGTATCTTAAAAAAAAATATTTTTAAGCTTAATTTTCAATTACAATTCATTAATTTTTTGTATCAGTTTTTGTAATTCAACATTTTTTAATTAAATTTTAAAGAGTTTTTTCTTAAATGAATTTAAATTTTTTTAGGAGTATGTTTCGTTCAGCGAGAGTTCAAGGATTGGATGTATACGAAGGTTTGTTATTGTTTGGTCGTGATCATTATTACATCATAGATGGGTTTACAATGTTGAAAAGCAGGGAGATCAGGGATATATCACTTCTACAAGGAGAGTAAGTAGAATACTGTAAAAATGTAAATTAATAATACCATGATACTGTGCCCATTGATTGGTCATAAAGGATATAAAATATCTTAACCGGTACATTTTAAATTGATTACTGTAAAAATGGTAACTTAAACTTGTTTAAAAATTTTGTTTTAGTTAGTTTATGCCACCAACTTAAGTAAAATTTGCATAAAAATTTACAAAATTGTAAGGTAAACTTGAGTATGATTAGATATCAGGCTTTAAAAATGCTTAATTATATTTTTTAAATTTTAAATATGTATTGAATCTGTTTTTTTTTTAAGTTTGGTTATAAACTAAAATCAGTTGTAATGATATATTTAAACTGACAAAGGCAATTTGGACAAGTTTGTGGTAACAAATGTTATTCTATAATAAAGTTGTAAAGTTAGCCTTCCAACATTAAAGATAAATTAAAAGCTAAAAAAATTGGGGTTATGATTAGATATTGTAATATAAGCAAATAGCTTTGTTTTTTTAAATTGAAATTATAATTTTTTTTGTTAAATCTTTAAATTAAATTTGATTTTAGACATGACCCTATAATCCCCTCAGCTTCAAGAAGTAGCCAAGACAATTTAGTAAATGAGAAGAAGTCGTTCAATAGAATGTGTAGTAAATTTGCTTATAATGATATAAGGGAAGTTCTAAAAAGAAGATATCTGCTACAGGTAGGTTATGTTAAAAATTAGGATTTTTGGATGTATTTATTTTTTCATTTAAGTAGACTTTATTTTTTAAGGTAATATCTCATGCTGTAGCGCCCTTGAGTAAGGCGCTATAAACGGTATGACTCCTGCTGAGCCAACACTTAATCAGCAGCATAATTATCAGGCAATTATAATCTATAATATCCCAAACTACCACAGGCAACTCGAGGCTGGGTCGAAGTAAGTGATATTACTCTATGTTTAAGTCGCACATTCGACTTTCCTACATCGAGGATAAAGATATGTACAAAAAAAAGAAAAAAAAGTAGTTTCTTAAATGTTGTATTAAAAATGTTTAGAATGTTAAAATTAGCACAACACTGTGTTATCAAATTGACTTAGGTTTAATGTTTATATGAATATTAGAAACCTAGGATAACCTGTACTAACATACAAATAATTAGCTTTAGATGATAAGTTTATATGTAAGTGCTTTATGTGATATAACATTAACTTAATAATAATGTTTTGTACAGAACATTGCTTTAGAAGTATTCAATAAAGATGGAACTAATTATTTATTGGTTGTCCCTCAAGGAACAAGGTCAAAGGTTTATAACAAGTGAGTATTTGTTACTTCTTTATTTTATGTTTTATTAATTTTGTAGACCTGTAAATTAAACATAAATGATGTATATTGTCCACTATGCTTTAATATATGGATTTATTTTGTCAATTTTATTTTAAACTTGTATTACAAAGGATTTAATAAAGGTGACAATTTAGGATCCAATCTATGCCACTTTTTGGATTAAATTAATACCTAGTAATTAAGTTATATTTTACTATTCTGCCATTTAAGTATTACTTTTTTAAAATAAGTTCTAATAGTCATTTTTTTGTAGTTTTTTTTAATATTCTTTATATCACATTATGCAACAATTTTTAAATGTTTCAATTTCCAATATAGAAAAATACTTTATGACCCAAACATAGAGTAACAACTGTTACCCTGACCCAGTCTTAAGTTGCTTTTGGCATTTGGGATATTATAGATTATATTTGTCTGATATCTTATTGACTGATTGGTTTTTGGCTAAGCAGGCTTTCATATCATTTACACGCCTTACTTAAAAGTTTCACAAAATAAAGGCAGTAAGGATTAAACATTAAACCAATAACCTCATATTTTACATGATTTTGATTACTTCTTTCAGGTTTTTTTCATATGCGACCACATTATCAGATCGTGGCAAGGATTCAATATCAGGACAACGAAGTGGTTTAAATATTGAACAACAAGGACCCACTTTACTAACAAGTTTGATTGGGGAAAAAACTGTTACAAGCAGATGGGAGGTGAATAAAGATTTTAATCTTTCTAAAACTTAATTATTTGAATAAAATTTATGTTTAAAACTTTCTTCATTATTTACTAATTTATTAAGTATGCTTATTTAGTATGTATATAGCAGAATTTTGTAGGTATAATAAAACTAAAGAAATTAGAATATATATTAAAATGATTCAGTATGTTTATTAAAGCAATGATTAATTTAATATCTTTATGATTAAATTTATTTACTTATTTATTATTAATTAAAATTAATCAAAAGATTTCAAATCATGTTTTAGTTATTAAACTAATCTAGTTTTTTTTTTAAATTGTTATATATAAAAACTGTTTTTTAACTTTAGATAGAATATTGGTACTTATACAGGCAACTTGAGACTGGGTCGGAGTAACTGATGTTACTCTATGTTTAAGTCGCGCATTCGACTTTCCCACATCGAGGATAAAGATATACAAAAAAAAATAAAAATTTCTAAAAAAAGGGCAATTATTAATCAAATATTTTGTACTTTTCCGGAATAGATTTACTAATTAAAATCAAAAATGCAATGTTAATTAAATTTTTATGTTAATCTTTATTAGAGAGGTGAAATAAGTAACTTTCAATACTTGATGCACTTAAACACCTTAGCTGGACGATCTTACAACGATCTCATGCAATATCCAGTTTTCCCTTGGATCATAAGTGATTATACTTCACAGGTATTTAACTATAACATTTACTAGTTGTTAGTTTGCCCTATGGTTGGCATTTTAATTGTTGTAATATGGTCTCAACTCTCAACTAATATTTGCTTCTAATAATTTGCCTGCACAACACAAATGGTGTTTTCTGTTTTATTTTGCTTGCCCAAAAATTAGACATATGTATATATATATATGTTCTTAATTAAGCTTTATTAAATTTGGATTACTTTTGTTTAAATATGGAATAGAATAAAATTTAAAACACATTTTAACATTAGCTTTTTAAAACAATATAAATTAGCATCTATAAAAATTTGACAACCTTGCTTTTTCTAAATGTTAACCAAAATTTTTAAACATGGTAAAAATATATTGTTAACTTTATGTAATTTCACAAGTATTTAAAATGACTTAAAAATATTGGTTCTAAAAAATAGCTTAACCCAAACCTATACCTTATCATAGTTATCCTAAAATTAAAATTAAATCTTTATATTTTTTCCAGCAATTGGATTTAAACAACCCAGAAACTTTCAGGGATTTGAGTAAACCAATGGGAGCACAATCTGAATCAAGGTTGGATCAATATAAGAAAAGATATAAGGACTGGGAAGAATTAGGAGGTAAATATGTTACTACATAGTTTGTATGTGTTTATATGGCAACCAAAAAAGAGATAAAAACAAGGTAAAGAAGTTAGAAAACCTAATTTGTATTCAGTCACAAGTTTATATACATTAAAGCTCAGTGGACAATATATATGTATATGTTTATATATATGTATTTATGTATGTCCATTTATAGACAAAACTGTTGTTTGGGACGCTTAAGTAAAATATCAGGGACAAATATTTGTTAAGAATTGCGACTTTATTACAACAGTTATAATCCTTACCATAGGGCTATCAACTATATGGAATAAAACTCAGTAGAATATTTTTCATTCTGTAAAATTACGTTTAATATGCAGCCTATGGACAAAAAACGTGTTGTTATAAGTAAGGCTTTTTAAAACTTTTTTCTGAAATTAAACAGTTCAATGAACTTTATAAGGTCATACCAAAAATGTTAAACTAGCAAAGGTAACATAAGGCTAGGTTAATGTAATAAAATATATTGAATAAAGCTAAAGCTTATTTATCTAACTGTTGTCGATGCTCACAAACTAATATATATTTCAGCAATAGAAACTCCACCTTACCATTATGGTACCCATTATTCATCAGCTATGATAGTTGCCTCCTACTTGGTAAGAATGGAGCCATTTACCCAACATTTCCTAAGATTACAGGTTTGCAATATAATATATTTTTGTTTTCACTAAAAATAGTAACTTGATTGTATGGTTTAGCATATCTAGGGTAATACCAGTTTTATTTTTTTTTTTGAATAAGCATAAGGTCTGATTTAAAATAAATTGGTGGCCTCATTTATTTTGCCTTTTTCTGTTGTTAAGATTGATTTTTAAGCCTACAATCAACATAGTTTAATAGTGGTTTATATAAAGGTTTCCTTTTTAAAAAATTAAAATTGTTTATTCTTATTTTTAAATGAATTTAAAAATTAATTATTTTGCTCAGCAACCTTCACTTTTTCAATACTAAAATTAATCTTCTGCAAGTACCAATATAAAACATAATGATATTATTTTTTGACTTTTTTTCCGTTGGTAAGGTTAATTTTTAAATCTGCATTTAATATAGGTTTGTATTGGTTTATATAGTTTTAAAATTTAAAAAGGTCAAGCAATGTTTTTTATTTAACAAATTTTTATTTAACTGCGTTTAGTTTTTTGAACAAGTATTTTTTTGCAAGTATTGATTTTGTCATTTTTTTGGCATAAATATATTATTTATTGCAAGTCTTTCTACTACTCTTGGTGCGCAAGAAACCTAAATAAAAGAATATAACATTTTTTGTTTTTCAACAGGGCGGTCACTTTGACTTAGCAGATCGAATGTTCCATTCAATTAAAGATAGTTGGTTCTCAGCAAGTCAGAAGAATATGGCAGATGTTAAAGAATTAATTCCCGAGTTTTTTTATCTCCCCGAGTTTCTACTCAACTCAAATCGGTTTGATCTTGGTAAGTTTGTTTAGTTTATAAGCTTTGTGTTAATATAAAAAGTATTATTATTGGTAGTATTATCTTTTTATTTTATTTTTTATACTTTTTAAATCTTTCAGCTAACTGTTTTAAAATAATTTTATTACATTAATAATATTTATAAAAACATCTTTTTAACAAGTTTTTTTCCCCAATTTTTTTTTTTAATTCAAAAAAATTCTTTTAAAATTTAAGTTTACTTAATATTTAGGTTTTGTTAATGTTAAATTTTTAGTAGTACCCATTTTTTTATGCTTTTAAAATTTTTGTGCCAAATATTTTAAATATTTTTCATTGTATTTTTCTTATTTAATAAATAACATTTTAGTTACCAATTTTTCCAAATGTACTTTAAAAATAGCAAAAAATATTCAAAATCAAATTTTATAAAAAAAATCTTTTTCAAGGTCAAAAACAGAATGGAGTCCAACTCAACGACGTGATCTTACCTGAGTGGGCTCGGGGAAGTCCTCATGAGTTTATTAGAGCTCATCGGGAGGCGCTAGAGTGTGATTATGTGTCTGCACATCTACATGAATGGATTGATCTCATATTTGGGTAAACACTTTTTTAAATAAAAAAAATATACACAGTAAATACTTTTAAAAATCTATTTTAAAAAGTAAATTTTTTTTAAAGATTTTTTATTATATTAATTATATTTTTTAATTTTTACTGGTATAAGTGTTAGTTTTTTTCATCGTGACACATTAGAGTAATAAGTTTTATATTTTTATTGGGTAAGGGTGTGCTATTGTGACAGGTTTAATCTATTTGTAAACGCTGGGCTCAAGGCCAAATAGTGAAGCATTGGTGTGACTCGAACCCGCAAACTTTTGGCCTTTGCAAAATGTGCTGTTGTTATGTGTTTAAGCTATTTGTAAATGCCGAGTTTAAGGGTAAATAGTGTGGCATTGGTTTGGCTCAAACCCACAACATTTTGGTGCGAAGTCCGAGGCCATAAACACTAGATTTTGATATATTTTTTGGGTGAGAGTATTCAGTTGTGACAAGTTTAAACCATGCTTAAACGTGAGCACCATGCGACAAGAGTGGCTCAAATTCAGAACCTTTAAGTTCCTAATCTGATGTCATTACTAGTACACCATACTAACAAATCTTACTAATTTTACCTCTTTATATTCCTAGTTACAAACAACAAGGTGAGGTGGCATTAGAATCCTACAACGTGTTTCACCATTTATTTTATGAAGGTGAAGTTGATATTTATTCAATTAAGGATCCACTACAGAGGAATGCAACAATTGGATTTATCAACAACTTTGGACAAGTAAGTTAGATCTTGGTTTAACTTACTCTTTATTGAACTATAAACTAACTTTGGTTTTCGTAAAACTTTAATTGTCTAAATTTTTTTTTCTATTTTAGTCTATGTTTTGTAAGTGCAACAGACCTATCATAATTTTTGTTTTAAATACCTACTTCAGACATTTTTTAGGAATTTAATTATTTGGTTTGTTGTTTGATTTTATTATTTGATTGAATTTAATAACTTTGCTTAACTTAGGTGATAAATATTAAAACTTTAAATCTAATGTATTTTTTTAATAATTAATTGAATTGGCATTGTTGTTCTTTCAACCTGTTTAGTTATATTTTGCGAAAATTTCTAATGTTTAATTATTCTTTACTAGTCGCTCTACGTTTGGCATTTTAATTGTTGTAATATGGTCACAACTCTCAATTAAATTTACCTACCAAAAACTGGCAGTTTTATATATTTTGTATGCCTATAAATTGGACATACATATATATAAATGCGCACTGAGCCCTGCCATATATATGGATTCAATAAACTACACATAACAATCACTTTTGAAATTTATTAAAAACTTTTAATTTTAGATCCCTAAGCAGTTGTTTAAACGACCTCACCCACAGAAGAAGCAAAGATGGTTGAAACTACCACTTGAACCATACAATGTTGTTAATGATAAAGTTTTTTACAGACAACTGGATAATTTAAAACATTCAGCCAATCCAACCAAAGGTAAGTCATATTTGTTTTGATTTTTTGTGTTACCAAAAGAAAAAATTCATTTTGTTTGACTTTAATAAGTAAAGAAAAACATAATTTTTATTATCTAGTTTTAAGGAAACACAAAATTTTTAAGTTTTGTAAACTATTTTGTTAAATATATTTATTTATTCTTGATGTGAAAAGGTCAACTTCACGGCCAAAACTTTGAGTATTATTAGTTACCCTGACTCAGTCTCGAGTTACCTTTGCCAGTTTGGGATATTTTTAAATATAATTGCCTAATAATTAACCTGCTGATTAAAATTTAATTTTTCGTAGATCACTTTTTTTTAAATTTTTGTAACTGTTTTTACAAAAAAAATTTTCGTAGAACTTCCCACTGCAATAGGTTGTATGGTTGTCCATGATAGAGGAGTATTTGTAACCGAACAGGGAAAATCCCTCATACCACCACTTAACACTAGATATATTGGTTGGGCAAACAAGGACAAAAGTGTGAGAGTCGGATATTATGAAAGCGAAAAACCTTTGCAGGTCAAAATTTTTTATTTTTTTTTATATTTTTTGGATTTTTCAAAAAAAAAATTTGAATTTAGAGTTTTTTTAAGTTATGTTAATTTTGTTTTTTTTATTTATCTAAATTTTTGCACTTTTTTGAAGTTGTTTTTATTAACATAATTTAAATAAAATGTTAAAAAACTTCTATATATATAGTGTAAATTTGGTGTTATGTTACATATAAATAAATATATAATTTACTTTTAAATTTTTTTTCTTATTATTTAAAATTTTCTCGGTTATTGAAAATTTAATTTTATATTAGGTCAATTGTGATTAAAAAATAAACTTTTAAATTACCTATATATATAATATTAATTTTTTGTTACTTTTTATTACATTTTGTATGTCATTTACCAAACGACTTTTTTTTTTATAAATTCATAGATATTTGAGAACCTATGTTGTGGAGATATAACATGTGCTGTGATGGCAACTGAGACATTGTTTATAACTGGAGATCATAACACTGTTGTTAATATATGGGAGATACCTGCTTTAAAAGATAGAAATAAAACCATGACCCTTATTAAGGTAAACTCAAAATAATTTTCTATTATATAAATATACAAACCATTACAATAAAATCTAATAAATTGATATTTTTAACTACTTTAAAATCCAATCTTTTTACTTTTCGCCAAAAAAACAAATTTTTAAATGATTTAGCTCTGCAGGACTCTCTTATTAAAATTATATTCAAATTTTCTATTCAAATTTATGAACTTGCAAAAAATGAAAATATATTTGCAATTTTACTACCTTAATCTATATACAATGAAGCTTGGTGGGCAAAATACTTAAATGTCCAATTTAAAGATTTTTTAGATAATTAAAACTACCATTCGTGGTGCACAAATCATCATGAAAATATATTAGTTGTGACAAATTATTTAAATATATATAGTAAATCATAATATGACAATTAAATTGCAGTTACCAACTAATATATATAAAAAAAACTGCTTTCG